>NC_142625.1:25409948-26021039 GCF_059453375.1 Lepisosteus platostomus | reverse complement strand
GGTGGTAGTGGCCACACCACCTGTTGTACCAGGAGATCACATTGTTCCTTGTTTTGATCTTGGCTGCTGTTGTCTTTAAGTGCTCCCGGGAGGTAAGTGTCCTGTCCAGGGTCACTGAAAATAATCTGTTTCAAAGAACAGCTTGATCTTCAAAGGTTTTTGCCTCAGTGCAAAACTTACTTCCTGTCTTTGGACGACACTTCCCATATTTTCACAGAGGGTACATATGATACTAGAACACTTTTCGCACTCATCAATCTGTCTGTGTAACAATGAGCACCCTGTGGGTAATGGTGGCTTTATAAGTGCAGGGTACAAAATACACAAGAGTCACTGCTATAGCTCAGCAACATCATGCTGATGAGCATTTACAAGGGGGAAAGAGCAGTCCATGGCTGCTAACTTTGACTTTATATTGAGATGTTACTTGGACGATCCACACATTTATTATTATAAAAAAGGACATTCCCGAAGGTTTTTGCTCAACTTCTGCCCCCGTCTCCCACCCTGCCCCCACCTCTCCGAGCTCCTTCGCTCTGTGGGCTCCGCCGTGATGAATGGGGCTCCTGAAGATGATGGATGTGCTGTGGGCAGGTCGACGGGGGAGGGGGCGATCTGTCTTAGAGAAGTGAAGCTGTGAGGAGCTGTGAAAATCGCCAAACACACACAGAAGTCCGGAGGGACAGAGGGGGGACGCAGAGGGGAAGAGAGGTGGAGGCAGGGGGTAAGACCTGCAGGTACAGACAGAGGGTGAATGAATGGGGGTCGTGGTGACAGAGAGAAAGAGTTAGTGGATTTCCCCAAATTAGCAAGCTGTATCCTGGAAGTTACTGCCCTCCCAGATTCTAGGAAGATAAGGGATGGAGCCGGGAGAAGAGATACTGTGGAGTGAGGGGCTGCGCAGTGTCTGGCCCCAGGCTCTTCCTGGGAGTCAGACAGTGCCACAGTCCGAGCACAGGCCTGAGCTGCGCCTGATTGAGCTCACCTCTCTTTCCTCTCTTCCTCATTAATTCAATTTCAATTCAAGGTGCTTTATTAGCATGACTGATGGGTACAATCAGTGTTGCCAATCATTATCTAAGAGAGCAGTGAGCACACTCGGTCACATTGTTTTTAACACTCATGACATGTTGTTTTTGCCACTTTGGCAGCACTGTATGAGCTCATTCCACCAAAGGGACTGGAATTGGAACAGGTAAGGGGGTATAGGTAAGGGGGGGGGATAGGTAAGGGGGGGTATAGGTAAGGGGGGGGGTATAGGTAAGGGGGGGGGATAGGTAAGGGGGGATAGGTAAGGGGGGGGGATAGGTAAGGGGGGGGTATAGGTAAGGGGATGGCAAGTAGACTGTGTGGGGAGGAGGGGGAGTAGTGAGGGGGAGGCGGGGAGACTGGGAGGGGAGGCGGGGTATTAGCGAAGGGGGTGGGCAGACTGGGTGGGGAGGCGGGGCATTCGTGAGGGAGAGACGGGGAGACTGGGTGGGGAGGCGGGGCATTCGTGAGGGAGAGGCGGGGAGACTGGGTGGGGAGGCGGGGCATTCGTGAGGGAGAGACGGGGAGACTGGGTGGGGAGGCGGGGCATTCGTGAGGGAGAGGCGGGGAGACTGGGTGGGGAGGCGGGGCATTCGTGAGGGAGAGGCGGGGAGACTGGGTGGGGAGGCGGGGCATTCGTGAGGGAGAGGCGGGGAGACTGGGTGGGGAGGCGGGGCATTCGTGAGGGAGAGGCGGGGAGACTGGGTGGGGAGGCGGGGCATTCGTGAGGGAGAGGCGGGGAGAGGGAAAGTAAGAAGGGAGGGACAGACACGTTACATGAGGAGGAGGAAGGTGCATCACAGCCGCCAGCTCAGGGACTTTGACTCCGTGAGGCGCTCCGGGACGGGGGTGCTTCCCTTTGAAGCACTGGATGAAAGAGGGGGATGGAATGTGAGCTACAGTGTCTCCTGAGGCCGATGGCCTGCACACACAGATTATTATCTAGTCCAATCCCCACTCACATGAAATTCCAAGCAGGGTGAATGGGGACTGGAAACTCCAAATTTAAAAGAAATGAAGTTTGGTGTGGACGAGGGGCCTAACAATCTCCTCTTTGTCTCCACAGTGTTGAGAATGTCAGCTCTTTTCAGGCTTTGAGTATCGGAATTTGCTTCAAGTTCCCTTCTCATCTCTTTCACAAATAAGATCATAAGGAGCTGAAAGCAGGTTGCAGCTGTGGCTGAGAGCCTGCTCTGGGGGGCGCGTCTGGGGCAGGAAGGATGCTGATCAAGAGGCAAGTAGGGACTCGGTGTTTGTGTTCAGCTCTTGCCAGTACGCGAGCACCTCAGAAACACAGCAGGCACTGACTCCAGCCGACTCTCTGAACGTCTCTCACAGCAGAATCTGAGCATTACTGGAATATACGTTGAGATTAAATCACCTGTCAGGATCACCGACGCCCAGTCATAATGGCAGGCTAATTGAGGCTTACTCCCAGACAGGCCTGCTCCCCAGATCGCTGTGAACACACTGCTGTGACAGCCCTCACACCACCACCCCCAGGGCTGGGAAGAGTTTCCTTCACTGGCCTGCGCTGTTTTTGCTGCAATAGGCAAGCCACGTGGGAAAACAGGAAGGGAGAACTGTACAGACCGCAAACGTGTCAACTGTAAAAAGCGCTCAGAAGCGTGCAACTCATGGTTTCAGGGGGAGAAGGGCTCTCGACATAATGTCTCTTTAATACAAGCCCAGCTGTCGAGGACATCTTTAAAAAGAGGTTTAGGCTGGCACAAATGAAAATAGTTTATTATATTGAAAAACATAGCATAATTGTACAAACGAGAGCACAAAATGACTCCGTAAATTTGCGTACATTCTCCCCATTAGGTCTTGTAGTGTTAAATAAAAGTTTTAAAAAAGCGTGTTGTGGATCCGTGAGGTGAGGAGCTCTGTCAAGCGCACTGGCTGGGCTGAGGCAGAGGAGGGCTTGGCTCAAACTGGCTTCTCCTCCTGTGAAATCAGAGCCCGGAGCAGCGCTGGCTTGGGAGGTCATCCCGAAATTCAGGTTAAAGGGGTTAAGGACTGGGCTGTGGCTTGGGGAATAGGGGGGTTTCATGACATAACCTGCAGTGAAACACAAGCTGCTCTGCAAAATCTGTTCGGCAGACCCCCCAGAACCTGCGCCCCGGGACGAGGGGCTAGCAGTCACCCCCCCCCTGCCCTTCCTCTCCCTCTCCGGCTCTCTTCTTCGTCCCTGGCTCCTCCTCTCAGGATTCAGGGGTGGGCGATCCCAGCAGGGCTGCAGTCGGGGGGCCTCGGAGCTGCATCTCTGAGCCGGGGTCAGGGGTGAACGAACCTGCAGGTCAATGGGGAGCAGACAGAACCCCGAGAGTCCCACCTGCGCTCTGCAAAGGTCGAGAGTTCGGCTGCCAGTTGCTGTAGCTCTGGATTTCTCTTTGCCTGCCAGGCCAGTGGCGGCTGTGGCCCTGTGTGCAGACATCTGTACCTGTCTCTCACACACACACTCACTCACATCTATAATAATAATAACAACCTTTATTTGACATAGCGCCTTTAAAGGTGGCTTCTCAAAGCGCTTCAAAGCACTTGCATTGCTTAGCAGGAGGACACGCTGACATGTCTGCTGTGACACTGACGGGTAAGTATGTAGTTGTGTACCGGACTCACAATGGACCCGTGGCCCAGAGTCATCCAGGGGTTAAGTGAAGAGAGAGCAAAAGACTCCAGTCCAGAGATGAAGCTGTCACAGAGCCGACCCCCAGCAATGCTGATTCCTGTTAATATAGCTGGGAGGACTGGAGCCACTGGGATAAAGTACCTCACTCGGGGTCCAACAGCACTGTTTACAGCCGAGGCTTGAACCCTCCACCCATCAGTCCAGAGACACACCCGTTACATGTACCCCCAAAAAATATTTGAAAAAACCTTCAAGTGACCCTAGATGTGCTGCGTATGTGTTTAATTATTAATGTTGTGGTTGTTGGAAAAAATAAAAAAATAATTTCAGCCGCCTTTTGTTAATCAGTAATATTCCGCATTACTGCGGGCCTAGTTGTTTGAGTGGATGTGTTTGATATTCCCGCAGGTAAATCAGTAGCAACAACATGAATGAGAAGGAATTTAGCAACCAGCACCATTTAACTAGATTAGGGTGAGCAGTCAGGTTAATAAGTTTTTAAGACAAGCCTTGCTGATCTTGGTCAAGGCGGTAATTGTGTTCGTGTGTGTGGCTTCCCAGTGTGGGAAAGACAGGCTGAGGAGCCATCGGAATGATTTGCAATCCCATTAATCACGGCCAGGGAGGACAATGTCGCAGCATTTTTGAAGTGTTATCTGTTAATGTAGGTTTCCTGGTAGCACATGTGTTTAGTGCTCTTGATAGTTACTGATTGACATTTGTAGCAGGCTGGGCTGCTGTGACTGTAAAAAAAACAAAACAAAAGGCATAACAGGACCTGCATTCTCTTCCATGAGGACTTTGCACCGTGGCAGTTCACACTGTATGCCTTTTTGTGTTTGTAAAAATACACTGCACTACCAAAATATTAAAGAGTTGTATGTTCCACAGGAATGGCCCCCAGAATATAGCACGTCCCAAGGTCCCTTGAGTTTAATGATGGGGACAAAGGCACCTCCCTTCAGAGGAGATGGAAAACTGAGGTCCTGAGTCTCCATGGTCATAAAAATCCCAAGGTGTTTCTCGAAAAGAGTAGGGGTGTTACGCCTGCATCCTGGCCAAATTTCCCATTGGCCCTTTACCAATCATGGCCTCTTAATAATCCCCATCTCTGAACTGGCTCCATCACCCTGTTATACTGTTATATACAGCTGGTGTGTGGGGAGCATACTGGAGCACTCTGCTGCCACTGCATCATCCAGGTGAGGGCGATGCACTGGTGGTGGTAGAGGGGAGTCTCCTTTACCTGTACAGCACTTTGAGTGGAGTGCCCAGAAAAGCACCATCCAAGTGTAAGGAATAATTATTTATCCCTGAGCCTGGCAAAACTGTAGCAGGACAGGCGTTTTCCTCGGTGTGCATTGCTTTAGGAGACATGGCTGGTGCACGTGACCCCGTAGGAGACATGATTGGTGGTACATATGCGTCTGGTGTGTGTCTGAAGGCAACAGCAGACCTGGCTAATGTGTATATTCAGACAGCCTCGGGGGTTTATAGGCAGTAGACATGTTTCTGCAAATTAGTTTCAAAGCCCATCTCTTATTATATTCTTTAATATGTTACAAAGTAATAATACTTTGTATAATAATTATAATATATTATGTTATATTACTCTACTGTGTATTCCAAAGCCACCTTTTATCACTGTATAATGTTGGCAGTTTGACAAGGCTGAAATCTGGGACGTGTTAAACCAGAACCCTTAAGAGGCTTTACTATGGTATAATGTGGTAAAACTGTAGTGAAGCACAGAGTTCCACAGTAAAGCATGAAGCTAGCAATGTTTGCTACAAGCATGGTAGAGATATCACAACAATGTGAAAATACCTTTCACTCTTACCATGGTACATTTTCATAGGCTTCAATAGTCTCGCCACCTGACCCTTTTATCTTAAATTAACCATAATTTAATTTAGCTACGACTATTAATTACATCTAAAAGGTTAGTAGTGCAGACTAAAAACGTCTTCTAAAGCCCTTCAACAGTGTGGCCCTCTTGAACGGAAGATATCGATTCCAGATTGCATCGCCAAACGCCGTTGAGTTTCCCGTACTTCTGCGCCACCTGCCGGCCAGAGGTGGTAATAAAGAGACTCGCACCTCGAAGTGTGTCCCCGGCTCGGACCCTGGGCCGTCCGCGGCTGTCTGCGCCTTCAGAGAATGAGCGGTTCATCTTTGATTTGTTGATGTCACGAAGCTTGAGAGGAGGAAGTGCATTTAAAACCCAAGCACAGCAGGCTCCCCAGGACTACTGCTGAATCCCATACTCGGGCTTCTCCCGAGAAACGGCTGGTTGGGAACACGGTTGAGACCGCATTTAAGGTCTGACACGCTCCACGCGTCGGAAAAGCCCGAGTGCCGCCGGACTTTCCCGAAGGCAGCAGATCCGTGAATGCGGTTGTAGCCCATAAACCAGGAGGAGCGCGTCCTGCCTTCGGTAGCTGGTGTTGACTTTGTTCTTCCGTTGTTATCTTAGTTTTTATTCTTTGGGTTTAATTAAATTCAACTTGACCTAAACAGCTGTCATGGGATGCGATGGAGGCACTATCCCCAAAAGACACGAGCTTGTCAAAGGACCCAAAAAAGTGGAGAAGGTGGGTGTTTTTAAACGTTGCTCTTTCGGGCTTGTTTTTGGCCTGCTTGTGTTGTGACGCCTAGGTTTCTCAATTAAAGTCGTAAATCCTTTATTTGTAGTCGTTGGAAAAACATCTGTTTTGTGGCAAGGACGATTTTTGTTTGTTATTAAATTTTAAAAGTCGCGCCGTGTGAGTGAACTTGGATACGTGGTCGTTTGAGGAGAGATAACAGCCGCCGTACTCTGTAAATACTAGGAAATGCTGTCTTTTCCCGGCTCGTTAGGGCGAAAATTGTGAAAATGTGATAGCACATTCAGTAGCGTAACCTGTCTGGGAGGGTGACCCTGTACGAATTATTGGAGATTGCTTTTCGTTTAAACATGTTGTGACCCTGAGGCAGACGGGAAGCAACACATAGCAGAAAAGCTATTGATCTTTTAGTATCATTATTTCAGTGATGCGACATTTGCTTAAGAGCTAGTGCTGTGATCCAGAGTCTCAAGAGAAGTACGTGGAAGAGTGTAGAATCGGATTACCGACAGGTAAGAAGATTATAATTCGGACGAGATGCTTGAATCAGTTAGCTAATAGCAACCAAAAGAGGTGGGTGTTCAGCGTTTCCCTGTGCCCCAGAATTGAGGTTTTGGGGTTGTTCTGCGTCTGGGGGTCCCCCCTGTCAAACTAGGGGCGCCCAGCTCCCCCTTCCTGTTATTTGATATTTGTTCCTTTGTCGTCATTTTGTGAATACGTTAGGAGGGCCGTGTAGAGATCTGGGCATGAGGGATGTTTACCTCCTGGTTGTTGTGTGGTTTCCGGTGGGTGGGCGGGCAGTGTGGAGCACCAAGCCTGCAGCGCACACACACACACGTACGGTGTACGGCATGTGTTGCGCAGGTTGTCATTGATGATTTTGTTTTCTACTGCTGCGTCAGGTGGATAAGAGCGCAGAGCTGGTGGCGCGCTGGAACTACTGCGCCCTGAGCCAGGAGAAGCTCAGACGTCCCATAGTTGCCTGTGACCTGGGCAGGTAAGGAGAGGAAGAGTCTTTCTTTACCCCCGGTAGCTCCCCCTCCTCAGGACTGCAGTGCAGAGTTATGGACCCCCCACCTCCTTTTGTATTGAGACACTGGGTTGGAGCCAGTGATGTGATGACTCGTGTGCAGTATATCTCACGGTTCAAAGGAATGTTTTATTTCTTTTAACGTTGATCAATGCTTGAATTGC
Source organism: Lepisosteus platostomus (assembly GCF_059453375.1). Classification (NCBI taxonomy): domain Eukaryota; kingdom Metazoa; phylum Chordata; class Actinopteri; order Semionotiformes; family Lepisosteidae; genus Lepisosteus; species Lepisosteus platostomus. The sequence goes on along the minus strand of NC_142625.1, from coordinate 26,013,572 downwards.
ATTCGAGTCCTTTGAATGAGGATTGGATCGTGTAGGGCATTGCTTCGTGGCTTTCAGTTGTTTCTGTCTCCTTAAGTCATGTGTATGCACACTGGCACAGGCTCTCATCCACACATAGACGGACAATTCTAATTTTCCTTCAGACTGGGGTAACGGTAATCATGTGTGCTTGTGTAAGGAGGTAATACATAAGAGGTAAAAAACAAATGGGTCATCATATGTGATCATCCTGGTACAGGTGCATGCATCCTACAGGAAGTACTAGATAGATGGAACAATCCCCTAGAGCTACACATAGCTTTACTAAGGAAGAATGCATGAAATGAGTAGCAGGTTCTTTATTTCTACAAAGGTGTTTCCACACTTGGAGAACACTGGGTTTCATTTAAAACACCACTGGAATTTCTTGATGTCATTTTTCCAAGAAGGACCCGGGTTTCTAAACCAGATGTCTGTCTTCCCTTTGCCTGCCTGCAGGCTGTACAATAAGGATGCTTTGATTGAGTATCTGCTGGACAAGTCTGCAGAGAGACCCAATGCCGAGGCCGCAGCTCATATCCGGGGGATCAAGGTCTGTTACAGTAACTCTTTTTCTGCCCCCCTCTGCGATTACAAAAACGAATTGAAGAACAGAAAGCAAAACCGGAGTGTTTAATCAGAAAGTAAAAAGTGCCCATTCATTGAAGGGCTTGCAACATTTATTTGGCACTGATTGTAGCTGTTAGCATTCATTATTAATATTTTTTAAATGCTGTTTTCTCATAAATCATTTCTGACATATTAAGCCATTCTAAGAACAGAGTAAACGCACAATGATCTGTTTTATCATACAAGGACCCACTTTTCAGAATTCAGCTTAAACTAGTCCCCTGTTTTATTCAGCCTCGTTCTCTGCATTTCTCCGCCTTGGCATAGTTAGTGCAGGTTTCTCAAGGCCCCTTTGGTGATGAGGAACGAGTAAGGGTTTATTCCATGCCGAAAAGAAAAGGAGAGAGAGCGTTTCGGCTCTGGGCTCACAGCTGGCTCCATAGCCCAAACATTGTCCGTTTTCCTTTTAGCACGGAATAAACCTCTACTTGTTCATTTGCAGCCCATGCATGCTGACACAGCTCCCTGGTTGGACTTTTGGTGCTGTACCTTCTTGCAGTTTAAAAAAAAAAAAGATTTCTCGCCTCTCAGTTCGATTGGCATGCTGCGAAGGAGAAGGGGAGCTGTGGAGTGCAGGCCGAGGTGTAGACAAAGCACAAGCTGTGACCCGCGTGTGTGTGTCTGTGTCTGAGCAGGACGTGAAGGAGCTGAACCTCACGGACAACCCGGCCTGGGAGGGGGACCACGGCGACGCCAAGGGCGACCGCTACGAGGAGCTGCGCTGCGCCCGGTTCATCTGCCCCGTGGTGGGCCTGGAAATGAACGGCCGACACAAGTAAGGGCTCCGTCCTCTCGGGGTCCGTCCCCCCCGGCTGCCAGCCGCGCCGCCGCGGGCGGGGGTCAGGCCCGGGCGGCGCCTGCAGCAGACAGTCCGGACAGCGTGGGGCCGACCTGTAGGAGGTGCTGTCCCAGGCCGTCCTGGGCTAATGTGAGGACAGAGGTCGCTTGATCTGGGCACAGGTGTCATTTTCTCTTTTAACTGTACAGTTAATCCTCCACTAGGTGGCAGGCTTGCTCCAGCCAGTCTTAACTACTGTATCGCGCTCCATCGCCTCACACTCTTGCTGCTCTAGAGCTCCAGGTTATGTGGTCTGTTTGCATACAGACATTTTGTAATAAAGGAGTTTTCCAGTTTTGCCTTAGCAATGCCCATAAAGACCGTACTGCATAGTTCTTTGTATGTTTAATATTACCAACTATATTTTTTAAGATAAGATTTATTGTCCTCCGAGGGAAATTTTTTGTGGACGTGCAGCACTTCTGTACATTTAAATATAATGCACACACCCCCCAAAAAAACAAAAAAGCATTGCACATCACTCTGTTGCACATGTATAACACATAACATATAACGTTTATGACACATTACAAAACATATTGCACACAAGTGCTTGTAAAGGTCAAAAATGGTGTTTATCCTTGCCATCTGCATTGACAGCTTTAATGGATAGTGGAACAAAGGGATGTTTGTATCTGTTTGACTTACATTTGGGAACCAAAAAAAGGGAATTCGTGTTAAGATAGCTTGTCTGCGATGGACTGGCGTCCCATGCAGGGTGTGTCATGCCCCTTGTTTGCCAGTTTGATAGAAGGCGACTGCCCTGCATTCCTGTTTTTCAAAAAGAGGTTAGAACATGACAGATGGAAGTTACCTCCCAGACTAATAAATTAATGACCACTTAATTAATACCAATAAATACCACTTAATTAATTAATACCACTTAAAAAAAATCAGTTTTCTGAACTTGACATGCCTTGTGCTGTCACTCTCAACAGGAGGCTGTTTAAAAAACAATCCCTGGGGGGATGTCAGTCGAACTCCTTGTCATTTTTGAGCGAAGTGGAGTCGTTTCCTGCTCTCGACTCTCCTGGTATTACTGACGTGATGGCATGACTCTGCTGTCGCTTTTCGGCTTCCAGGTTCTGTTTCCTGCAGACCTGTGGCTGTGTGTTCTCCGAGCGCGCGCTGAGAGAGGTCAAGACGGAAATCTGCCACAAGGTAAGGAGCTGCGGAGCCGGCTGGTCGTTTAACAAACGTGCAGAAATAGCCGTGTAATTGTTTGCCCGTCCAGAGGTATTCCAGGAGGTGGGTGCCAGGAACAGTGGCCAAGCAGGCCGGAGATAAGAAAAGTATGCAGGGTTGTACAATCTGACTGCAACAAGTGGACCTTTGTAAGAGCCGCTGGCTGTCTCAAGCCATAGCCATTAAGGCACAAAAACGGACTCCAGATAAAAAACAAATTTTCCTTGGATGTGCCCGTGTCATTCAATAACTCTTCATTTTTCTGTGTAACGTCGGTGTGGCAAAATAGGTTAATATTTAACCTGTGAAAATAAGTTAAGCAGGTAACTTGGGTTATGTGAAAGTATGAACTTCTTCTATTATCATAGATAAGCTTAAATGAAAGTTTTTTTTTCTGTCTTTTGTTGCCCCAAGTGGGGAAGTTTTAAATCCCAGTGTGACACAGACACCCAATTACTTACCTTACTTGTAACATTTTAGGTGTTTATACTTTTAACATTCATACACTGATAAGTGGCACTCTTCATTTGTATCAGACATATTGAGTAATGTATTACTTTTAATACAGACTGTTAATTAACCTATGCTTTTTTAGCAATTATATATTATCAGGGTTTGCTAAGCATTGTTTCATCCCAGTGAGTGCTGGTGAAGTTTGTGGTAAAGTCAGCTGTTGTGTCTTGTAGTTTATTAGCCCTGAAGCTCCTTTGTTGAACTCCACAGAGACTAGAATGTTACTCTAGTCTTCATCTTCATGATCCCATAACTAAGAGTGATAACCGTTGGCCTGCTTTTCTTTGCTATATTCTGCATAGTGCCTGTAACTTCATGTCATTGCAGCGTCTGCTCAGCACCCTGTACATTCATGCAGTCCAGTTAACTGTTCCCTTGGTACAACCCTTTAGATCCAGACGATCATGGCTCATACTAATTATGGCGTAAATGTAAAATGTCTTCTTTTTTGGGGGGAAATTCCTTATGAATTGCCGTTGTATATTATTGTGATATACAATCACGTGTTCCACGTTTTTATCGTCGATTTTGTGACTGTATTTCCCTTTAAAATGCAATTAGGTCTTCAACAGGAAGTTAAATTTATTCTTTTTCCTTTGGGAATATTTTTTTTCTCGTTATTTATGTTAATCACTGTTGTAGTTGTGATAATAGTAACCTTCATAGACATTTCCATTCTGTGGAAAAGAGTGAAGCTGCATTCAGAAATCATCATGAATAGAAATTCGACACGCATATGTGGTGGATAGTGAACTAAAGGACAGGAATGCTCTGTGGTCAGTTATCGGCATGATCTCCGAGCTGTCCGAGAGATTGGTGTGGCCACACTCACTGTTGTTGAAATGTGGAAAGTGGAAAGCTGTGGCTTTGTTTCATAATCAGCAGAGTTTTAGTGCTTTTAACTGCGAAGCACAAATCGAACGATTCAGCGTTAAAGGTACATTGTGACAATGTGCAGCCGAGCGTCACTGTTAGATATTTCTCCAGTTAATGGTTCTAAGTTATATTTAATGAGAAGGTCCCATTGAGAATAAGATGAAAATGAGGAAGAGAGAAAATTAAAAATAAAAAAAAACTATTTCTAATAGAATCAGAAATTCTGACCAAAAAAAAGTGACAAAAATGACGTATTATCTTGAAAAAACAGGTATTTCTGACCTGGCTTGTGCAGTCATGCTGTAGAATTGCCAGCTCGTTGTTTGACATTACGATCTGTACATTCAGGAAGCTGTTACGCCTTTAGATTAGTTGGCCAGCTATTTGTGTTAGGTGTTATTATCGTGTATGCTTAAATATTAAACAAAATCAAACCCCACCATTTCTTTAAAAATTCAGAAATTCTAGGCTCAGAATTTCTTAGTCTTTTAAAGAAATGCATGCATTTAATTCCAGTCAATATTCTTTTTTCAACCAATCAATAATATTAGGTGTCTCTTTGACAGTGCAAAATGTATTTTTACACAAATACAGTGGAGCATGATTATTATGGATTCACTGTCCTCTTCTGCAAAACCGGAAAGTATCATCTTATGAACCACAAGGAACTATTCAAATAATAAGAGCTTTCACTTCTGTCATTATTTCCTTTAAGATGCTATATGTGATTAAACAACTGTTTGGAGTATAAAATATTAAAAGCAACTGCAGATAAATTTCCAGTAAGCACTATGCAAAGTGAAAACGAACTAACAATGTTTCTATAAATTTAAAATTAGTCTTGAAGTCAAAAGCATATTTATTGTATTTAGTATCAGTGCATTAAACTATTATAACAGAGAATGTACAAAAATGCAGTACTCAAACGTTATTGCACCAGAAATTGAAACCTGTCTGATGTTCTTTTTTTTTTCTATTTCTGTTACTGCGGTACAATCGTTCTCTTTCCACCCGCATTAAAACATTGGGTTTCGGTTGCTTGGTGTCGAGGTGCAACACTTTGCTGAGTCACAACTGAAGACTTGTTAAAAAAACAGGCTTGCTGGTTGCAATGAAGTACTGGATGAGGACCATAATGTAATGGCTTCAGCTGCTGTACTGATACGGCACGTCCTGATACTGGCTTCAAGTGGTGAGGGTGGGGTATTTCCAGGGATTTGGTTTTGTTTAATAGTTAATGCCTGACACAAATAGCTTACAAGTCAGTCTAAAGGGGTAACGGCCTTCTGCATGTTCAGATCATACAAAGTAAAAAAAAAGCTAGTGAAACCATGTCTCCAATACTTGTTTTTTTCGAGGTAAAACAGCATTTGTGTCACTTTCTTAAATAGACGTCGGTGATATGATCCTCCTGAACTATATATGTTCCATGATAACAAAATACTTCAAGGACATTTTACAGTGCTTTTTGAACATAAGAATGGATATAAATGAGAGTTAGTAGTTCATTGGTAGAAGAATCTCATCCAGCCAATTCTGGACAACGCTTTAGATACACAAGTTCTTCCTGTTGTTGGATTTTAATGTTCTCCCACATTTGTTTCCATCTGTGTCTTCTGGCATCTGTTTTATTTCTCATTCTGAAGAAGTCAGTTGGGTTGACTGGATCAGGGCCCTTGGAGATTTTAAATATTTGTATCTTGGGCTGTGGTTTTCAGATAAAACAGGAGCTCCACAATATGCTCAGACGCAGTGACCTGGATCCCACAAACAAAATGCCAAGTTCTCGCTGATGCAGCTTGGGAACCCACTGCATCTCATTAGGTGTAACATGGACACCATGCAAAACCCTGAAAGTGCTATAAAAACATCGCCCTCTTGGTTCGCCTCTCACAGGCACCTGATTTCCTCAACAAAGTACGCGTTCACAGTCCCATGCTTTCAAAGTGCTTGTGCAGTGACACATGAATTGCCAGCTGTTGTGATTTTTAACAAGGAGCTGCTGGAGTATTTGATTCAGAGCTTATGCAAGACCATTTCAGTAAGGTCTTATATGACTTTGTAATTGTAAGAAATGAGGCGGTGCTGTTTTCCTTGGTCTACTGAAAAGGCCTGAATTTGGCAGAGCAACTCAAATGGGTCTAAAATGCCGGTGAGGCACTTTTTGTCAACGTTTGTTGTTTTAAGACGTTACTTGTTTGCCTTTGAAACACGCTCTGCTGGTTTTTCATAGCAAAGACTGTGATGACTAACCAAATCAACGTGGATACTGTACTTGTTTGTATAATTGGATCTTGTGCTTTAACATTACACTGATAAAGCACGCAGATTTAAAGTGATAGTCGACCTTGTTTGGGCTTAGCTGTCTCTTGTGAATGTAGATTTCTATGTATGTATGCAAGAGTAGATTAGATCCAGCTTTTATCTCCCAGTGCCTTTAAAAGCTTTTTTTCCTTGAAGTGCTAGTTATTGTGCAGGGTTGCATGTGAAAAATGTGGCCTAATTCCACTGCCATGGGAAACGTTGGTCTGAAGTCCGAAGGGAAAAGCTATGAGATTTTTTTTAGCTTTTTTAGCTTTTCTTTCTTTTTTTTCTCAGCATTCAGTCCTTAGTACTTTGTTTTAAGCATTTGTGACCTCCAGTTTACCAAAGTCGTTCTCCACAGCCTGAGGGGGAGGAATGTTTGACTTTTTTTTTTATTGAAATGGCACTAATGGTGATGATTACAGTAACTTCCCAAGAAATATTGTAGGAGAAGAATACCCACTTTTTTACTTAAAATTGGAAATGTCTTTTCCAAATGTATTCAGCAGCTTTAAAAGAAAGCTCTTTTTCTGGGGGAGTGCTGTAATTGAATCGCTTTCCATTGCATTAGTAATCAGTCCAACGTAGCTCTATTTACTTAGTGTACAGGTGAAAGATAGTTTGGCCTTTTTTGTTAATTTGCAAACTTCCACACGTGTTTAAGCATTTTGTAATTCTGTTTGTGCTCCTGGACATAAATTCTGGCTTAACGTTTCTAAAGTGGTTTTTAGATTAGTTTTTACTCCCCCGTTCTTTCAACATAGTCTAAAGTAACTGTGCTGTGTGGGGTTAGCAGTTAACCAAAGCTGTGGCTCAGTAGAAAGTTAATGATCTGCTATTCAGTGGGACAGGGGTGTGGATCCTCAGTCGGCCCACTGCGGGAATCCTCATGTTGGCATGTCCCTTATCTCATCATGGCTTGAGCACATGAGGGTTGTCATGGTGGTGGCTTGAATAAAACGATACTGTAAATGGGCCCTGCTATAAAATAAAACGGCTGCACAGATGTAGTAGCTGGGAGAAAGGAGGTGCAGCAGGCAGAAAATGACAGTGGGCTCCACTATGATGGGTTCACAGTAATCTGACCTTGGTTGACCTTGGTTTAGCGTTTAACAGAACCGGTGTGATGAGTTTGGAATGGCTGGCTTCAGCTGTCTTCCTCTGCTCCCTGCCTGAATGAGTGTGTATGAGTGTGTAATGGTTTCCAGTCAGCGGTGAAACCCTCTGCAGTGTTAAAAAGGGGACTGTACCCAAGGGGCCTGAACCTAGGATTCGTACTAGGATAGGAGTCGTATTGCGTTTTACATTTAAATAAACATTTGGAGGAATATAACTGTCCACTGACTCTTTAACAGGGTATTTTTAGAAGGGATGTTTGTAAAATGTATGGTTTGTTGTCTTACTTGTCAAACAAATACTGTTAAGACAATATATATGCATTTCTCTTCATTGCTTCACTTACCTATGAATGTGAAATTGTCATTAATGCCCAACATTTTTTTTTATTTCACCCATGATCCCCTTTCAGTCTCCGTGGTTATCCTATTATTTTCACACGACGGGAATGAGTTCAAGAGCCTGTAGGGTTGCCAGTGGCCCCCTGAGGTTGCTTCCTGTGAGTGTGCGTTGCTCTGTACGAGCCGGCTTCTTCGGAAATATCATTCCGGGAAGCCGAGGGACAGACTTCCCAGCTCCAGCCCCTGTGGACCCACCCTGGTTGTCCTGGTTCTGTGGCTCTGTGGACTGGGCCAGTCTGATTCAGTGGCAGGAACCTCCATTGTCCACCCCTGGTGCAACTGTGTTTGCATGTTGCTAAGCAGAGCCACGTCAGTGAGCGAGCCGCAGTACCGGGAGGCAAGAGATGGAAGGTTTCTGCTGCAGAGCTCTTGCTAAGCTGTCACTTGGCATATTTATTCCCCAGGTAAGGTAGAACTGATTCGGTCAGCACAGCAATGAGCATAAAGGCACTGTCTCAGATCTTGCAGCAGGTTAAATACAAACTTATTTACAGACACTGAGTTCAGTGACCATCTGTTGTCTTCAAATTCAGAGCATCAGGTTGCAGGGATGCTATTTTCTGTTTGTATTGTACCTTGAAAATGTACTTTTGTCTTTTTTTAAGGGAGGGATTCATACAGTGCCTTGGTTTCAGACTTGCAGTCATGACGCTTTTGAATAGCCATTAATATTGATCACACAACCTACTGCATACTTTTGAAACAAAAAAAACAACAGAAAAAAGCAACTAGATAGAAAGAAAGAAAAATGGAGACGTTTTTTCCTAAGAATTCAGAATATTTGCTGTGGCCATCCTACATTAATTTAGTGGCACAAAATCACCTTAAAGAGCCACACAATTGTGCGGTAGTAGTGGTTCACCTGTTTTCAGAATAAATGCTCAAATGTCTGTGAAGTCCCTTGGTGAGATGTATTTCAAGCAGGGATTCAACCAAACACACCAGGGATGTTTCAGAACTACCTGGGGATAGAGCTGTATAAAGGCACAGATTAGGGGTAAATGAACATAACAAACTTTTCAAAGCCCCTAATGTCTCTTTCAGCAAATTTAAGTACAACTGTGAAATTGAACCCCTTTCTTAACTTGCAGCATGAAAGTGAGTTGAAGTAACTTTTATTTAAATGTGTAATTAATAAGAGTGCAATTCCAGATTGCTACTTTAAAGTTACATTGTTGAGTTGGTATCCATGGTTCTGCTGGCTAGCAAGATCTTGCTGGTCTTCCTGTAGCTTGTAGGAACGTGTTTTGGCAAAACATTTCTTACAGGTAGATCGATGAGTAAAATGTAAAATAATCGTGATATTTACAACAACATTGCAGGTCCTTTCAAGTGCAAACTTTATTCCAAGCTTTTTATTTCTGCTCTCATTGAGTACTGCATGGTTTTTACGTCTGGAAAAAACATTGCTGTGAAGTAAAGCTGCGTTGAATGTACAGAAGATCAGTTTTGATGGAAAGGCTGGACATTTGGACAACAGGCTGAAAAAGTGGTGCCAATAGAAGCTGTGATTGTTCTTCTGGTGACTTAAGTTCCGCTTGTTCTGTATAGTCAGCAGTGCAAGTGTCCCAGTGCCCCGGTCAGGTAGGAGCACAGCCCCAGCTCAACTTGACAGACCTGGACCGTAGCGCGCAGGTCTGTGACCTGAGCGACTGGCATTACTGGCTGAGACACATGGGAGCCCCTTAAAGTATTTTTCAGTGTCTGTCTGTGCACAGTAACTGAGAACATGAAATAAACCTGAGAAACCAAAATAATTATAATAATAATAATAAACACAGCACGTTTTCTAAAACATCATCCGGACAAAACCTGAAAGGTCACTGTTACAATCCTGCAAGGGACAGAGCCCAGTTCTGCAATGTGACATTGCTGAAGGTGTGCTCCCCCTCCTCACAGTTTCCAGTGTGCGCCAGCATAGTCATGAAATTGTTTCTAATGCCCGTTTTCAGCAGGATAAAATTATCAGACATTCAGGTGTGTTTGAGACCCTGTGGTTTTTGCAGTGCAGGTCTGAATGAGGTCTGGAGCCCAGGGTTGACTTCAGTGTGTGGCGCTAGAGAGGTGTGGTGTTCGGCTGCATTACAGCCTGGTGATATTTGACCCATTTCTGCAGATTTTATAAAAAAGTTTATCTTGATGTTTCCACCAGCTCACGTTAAGGCAGTTTAATTTTGGTTTCTGCCGTCGATGCTCAGCATGTGTTGAAGTGCGTCCACGTGGCTTTTCAGTCTTGCTACCCCAGCAAAGGGTTCTTCTTGGCTCTTTTCCTTTGTCTATCGTTGAAAAATGGGCCATGAATCAAGAGCTCTGGAGCGTCAACGTCGTGGTGCGTTGTGCAGAGAGAGTTTTTGACAGCAAAGAGTCGGAGAACAGCGAATCCTCCTCGTTGCTGTCTAGGTTTCTAGGCCTAGACAGCAACAGAACAGAGAGACTCCATTTTAGGGGCTGTTGGACATGTTGAGAGGCTTTGTGTGGTTATGCTCTTTCACAAGCAGCCAGGCAGGATCGATGGGCACCTTCGCCTGCTGCAGGACTTTCTTGCGGTGCCACAGCTCCAAGCACTCCACTGCCTGGGGGTAGGTGCTCAGCTCAAACTTGTTCGCGAACATGCTGTTCCTGCTGATGATCCACTGCAGGTCCTCTGTCCCGTAGATGCAGATGTCGCGCACGTAGTGGCCTGGGACACAGAGTAAAGATGGTGAGCTGCCAGCCTGTGTTCACACTGTGTTGTGAACGGATTCTTTTAAAAGTTTATTCACTGGACAAACACGTTGCTTTATTTAGACCCCTTGTATAGATTTCGGCTCTAGAATGGCTCAGGGTTGTTCAAGCAAGTGATCGGACGAGCAACTGCCAGCTCGCTTGGAACAAAAACCATTAGGGGTCGTGGCTCCAGATTTGAAAACTACTCCTGTGGCCTACATGTTAGAGCTAGCAAATGCTTTGTGGTGATATTGCTTAACACGTGACTCAGGCTGCCTGTCTTCACTTCCCCTTGTAGCAGTGGTGTTTTTGCAGTGTAATTCACTGCAAAGTATCTGCCTCACGTGTTACAGTGCACATAAACCCTGTTGCAATGAAATGCTGTCATAAATGATGCAGCTAGTAGCATTTTCTGAGAGGGAAGATGGAAGTCTCTTTGCTTCGCTATGACTGTATATTCCTGTGACACCTGTTTTTAATATTTGTTTCTGTGTGGATGGGCGCACCTGAGTTTCAGCCCTGATTTTGCATGTGCAGACAGTGAGGTGAGGGCTGTGGTGATTTAGGTCCTGCACCTGCTGGAGCTGACTGACAAGGAGGAAATGGACAGGGAATTAGCCAGATTGTAAATAGAGCTGTAATTTCAGGATTGGAGGAAATGGGATACAGCACCTGGCTTGCACAAACATAGGAACAATAGTCCCCAGTTAAGTGCTCCATGTTGCTCATAAGCTCTCATAATTGGATTTTGCCCTGTCTTTAAAGCTCAAACATTGACATTATTTCTCCTCCAAGGCCTGGTTATTTTATTTAATTTTAATCAAATTTGCAGAGTTGCTCTCCTCCCGGTCTCTTGTGTGTTACTCATAGCTGCATCCCTTCTCCTGAGTCTGTTATTCTTATGCACCCTTTTTCATACATCTTTTATAAAACAGGAGGTATCATGGTAACATGCACAAGGAGACCAATGAACATATAAAAACATGATATTTCAAAAATAAATAATATCATAGGTTTTAGTCCCTCTTCTTCTAGGAGTACAGTATACCTTATGAAATGCCCATAAGTTTTAAGTTATCTGGGGGAAAAATGCATTTTAGGTTTGTTTGCGTATTTAAATTGTGAATGTAATGGGATTTAAAAGTATCGGTGTGACTTATGAATATATGAGATGTGATTCTGCAATTTATATAGTTGTAAGGACTCGTGGCAGCATCTGTGTCAATCCTGCAGTGGCAGGGAGGAGCGGAGGCCTCACAGGTGTCTACCTTTGCAGCCGTTGTGGGATGCGCCCACTTGGTCTCTCCATTTAATCGCTCGAATATCCCCCTCCCAGCCTCCGTTCGGGTGGCTCCCTGGAGCCTCTGGAAGAACAGGACAGAGACGGTTAAAAAAACAAGCTGCCACAGAGGCAGGAAGCATTTATTGGTCACTGATGGTAACTATAATGTTATGCAACACTGGAGGGATCGAAGAGAACAGGTAAGAAACTCCTGAATAAAGAGTTCTAATCGGGTGCAGCTGATTATATAACTAGGCTGTCTCTTTCCGGACCTTTGCCTTTGCTTTCTTATGTGACATTAAGGTAAGTGGGGAAAAAAGGAATTTGTGAGTCAACGTCTTCGAAGTTTGGAAATGAGGAATTTAGAGGTTAACAAGCTACCAATTCTTGCCCGACAAACATTGAGTATCCTCCCGAGTTTTAGTGCAGAGAGTAAAGAAAATAAGGTTAAGTGTGGACACTTGTGGACACATGGGTTGGAACACCGTGTGCTGACAAGACTTGGAACGTTTCAATCGCAGTGCGGTCCTTCAGTTATTTTTCCGAACCAGAAAAGGCCAGCAGTCTTTTCTAGACAAGCATCTGCTGTTTTAAGTAGTAAACGAATTGGCGTGCCCTCCTCTTCCTGTCACGCTGCTTTGAGTTACAAAGTGAGCTTATCTGTTATCAGTGCCGCAAATGTGCATTTCCTGTGTGTGCGCTGTGCAGGAAGAGGTCATTCTACAGCACTCAGTCTTTATGTTCTTCTGTAGTAGTAGAGCATGTTAAATATTGCAGTATGTCTTGTGGCTAAAAATAGGAGGTTCAAGGTTTTTAGTCGGTTTAACAACTTTGGGGGTGAAAACTAACAATTAGAATAACCAAATAAACGTTCGTCAACCGTTAAGCGTTAAACCGTTATAGGAGCGTTGCTGCTATGAGTTTGCCAAACAGGCACTTGCCAGCCAGGCTGAGCTGTTTGTTTCTCACTCCACAGCGGAAGGCTGGGTAATAGTTTCCTTCGTTTGCACCTCATGTCCTCCACAGTCGCCATTGAAGAAGCTCTTGGCTTCCAGGCTTTATGTACAGGGTGCTCATTTCAGTTAGTCAAGCTGTTCAAGATACAAGTGCGTTGTGAAAATCGCACGCCGGGCAGCAAGATACAGCACACAAAGAGAGGGGAGCCAGCCACTGTAGACAACGGCAGTCCACCCTTAAGGCCTTTGTGTTGGCTTTGCGTGGCCAAGAAGTGCCCTCTTCACAGCTCGCGTACAGGAAACCACAGCTGCATGAAGCTGCTCGCCGTTCGCTCGCTGTCCATGGGATTGTGTGTTTCCACATTTCATTGCTCCACGTGGCACAGCTGGCTCTTCTTTCTTTATTTTTTTTTAGAATGAGCACGCTGACTCGCAGGCAACGTTTGAATTTGCTCGAGCTGTCGCCGAAGTTCACGGGACCGCTGGACACGGGACGTTCTGAAATGTGGAAATAAAGCCGCAGACCGCTCTTACCTGGCAGGTGGTTAAGCGTCACCCAGTAGTGCTCGTCGGGGCTGTAGGTGTCTTTCGACCACTCCAGCAGGTCCTTGGCGATTTGGCTGTGCAGCACAAACTCCACGAACGGCCTGGTGAGAGAGTAGTAAGCCGTCCCGAAGTAGATTTCCAGGTTATGTGGCGGCGGCTCCTTCCGCTCCCTCAGCTGCACCACGTAAGAGCCCTTGATCTCCCTGTGCTTCAGCTGTGTGCGCTGCTGAATGCTGGGTGGCTGCTTGACTCCCGGGGTCATGTTCCTGTCTCTCCATTCCTTGCTCCGCAAGTAGCGCACCAGCTCCCAGTTGCTCTGGGTGGGGAAGTCCTGGCCGCAGAGGTTGGCGACCCTCTTCCAGGGGACGGGGGACTTCAGCAGGTCTCTCATGCAGTGGATGTCGGCCTGCAGCCTGGAGAACCCCCCGTAGGTCACGTCCTCGGTCGCGGAGGCCAGGAAGACGTTGGGGAAGCAGCGGCCCAGGCGTGCGACGGCGGCCTTGTAGTCCGGCGGCGACTTCCTGTCGACGTGAATGCAGTACACGTTCTGTGGGGCGTAGATGGCCCTGAGCAGCCGCAGGAACATCTCCAGGTCCTTGTGGACGGTGAGGATGAAGGCCAGCGGGAACTCCTCTTCCTCTGGGCTCAGGGGAGAGGTGATGAAGTGAAAGTCTTCTACAAGGCGGGAGCAGTTCAGCTCCCCTTTCAGAAAGGAGGCCTCTGCCTCGTCGTATTCCAGACACTGCTTCTGGTGCCATTCCGCCTCCTCTGGGCCGGCCAAGGCGAAGGAACAGGTCCGCGCCTGAAGCTTGCACCTCCCGGCTTCCACAGGGGCCTGCTGCCGCCCCCTTCGGAAACTGGACACCTTCACGTAAATGGCAGCGCAGACCAGAATGCAAATTCCCAGGCAGACCAGGAAACTCCGCTTGGTGCTGTGAAGCTGGAGCATAATATTCTCCCACCAGCGACGCGCTTGCTCAGCCTGGCGGTACAAAGCGGATAAGTCTGTTTAGTATCAGGGCAGCGAATATTTTATCAAACGAGGATGGTAATTCGTACACTTTAGGACAGTTCTCAAAACAAGGCACACAGGGCTAGCGTTTCTGCAAGTTTTTCCTTTTTATCGTCTGTGACAATGCAGATTCGGTTTGTTCTCGAGGTGTGTTGATTGGTACGTTTGTCCTTTGCCATTGTAGCTCCAGTTGTGATGTTTTTGATTGTTTGGCTCAGTATAGGGTTAACTCAAAACCTTAAGCCACCTACCAGTTGCAGACTTGAAACCTGACACACAGTGGTGTCTCTCCAGTAGGGAAATGAAAAGCTGCCATCAGGTGTCCGGCGTTTGTGATTGGCTACAGGGACACAGTTTTAATTAAATCCAGTTTCCATTCTTAATCCTTTGGCAGCTTGGTTGCGCAGTGCATTCTGAGGTACCCAAAGTGAGAATTAATGAAAAGCTCACTTTTGAATGGAAAGGATGTTGATAATGATCTGTGTCAAGATAAAGCCGGCAAAGGTCACGACTGAGTTGAAAACCCACAAGGCTTATCATTTTGCAACTTGAACACCGAACAAGCCTGTAGTAGTGGTGACGGAACAGATTCCGCCCCGATGTCCTTCTGGTTTTAACGACAGGAAGTTGTGCGTTACACTTGCTGCAAGTTTTGATTTTTAAGAACTGCTCCACAGACGAGTCACAGCTGTCTAGTGTAAAATATGATGCTGGCATGTTCTTCCCACTGCTACTGGAGAGCTGGGCAGTTTGACGCAGGAATTACACTTGGAGCAGACACCAGGGTCACTTCAGCCTCCTCTCCTGGTTTAGTTAATAGCATCCCAGAGGAAAGCACATTTCGTCTGGACCCAGGGGACCCTGAAGGTCTCCGAAACCCTGGGAGGGGGGTGTTTAATATTAAAAAAAGCACCTCCTAAGTTTTAATTAAATCCCTGTAGTGCAGGCAGTGTAAATATCAAGGAATGCCTTGAGTTTAGCAGTTGGAATAACATGAGCATCAAGAGAACGATTTCCCCAGCAACCTAATTGTTTGTTTACTTGTTTGTTTAATCCGAGTGTTAAAACTCCCGTTAGATTAAGCGGGAATTTTGTTGGATGCAGCTTTCCGTATGAAGAGAGTGGAAGTCTTGACAGTTGAAGATTTTTAACTTGAGTTTTATTATATTAATTATCTTAGAGCACCGTATTTGTCTTACAGTCATTTATACAGTTGTGATACTTCATTGTGGATTTGTGTTGTAAACAACCTAGGATAAAGGTCCCATCTTTTGTGTTGCTTCATATGTTACTTAGGATTCCACGAATACACTGCACATCTACCTTAAATGCCATTTACCAGCTGTTGAATTCCATCATATCTTTTTATATTTTCTTTGCAGTAATATCTGCAAATCTGACCGTCTTTAAAACTAGACTTACTAACTTAAAGGATTTCGGGGAACTTGCCTTATCAGTAAACTTGCAACACATCCTTAGAGTTCTTAGAAGAAAGAGGCAAGGCAGCGGATACTCGTAACTGGGCGGTCCTCAGTCAGCAGTGTCACATCTATGAACGGCACCAAAAGTATTGTTTCGGAGAAAGGAAGGGTTACACCTCTGTAAACCTTCCCCCCCGTTGTTGTCACACCTCGGATGTTTCCATCAAATACTGCAACGGTATTTGGCGAGCATGGACGGTTTGGTGCAGTGAGCTCAGGACCACACCCTGCGATAAGACACGAACCACACCCTGGGAGTGTTTTTACATGGGGGTTTTTTCTCCTCCAACGGACAGTAACACCAATATTTCGTGCTTCTGCGCTAGAGTGTATAGTAAATGGCTGTTCTTGTCTATTAATTGTTTCCTGAGAATTTATTTGTTGCTTGCATTAGATATCCGTGCATAGTTTTTGTCCCGAGTTAAAGTAAAACAAATGCCCTGCTGGTCAGACTCTTGTGATTCATTTACTAGTGAGGAGTCTGGTATGCTGGTATGCAAGGTATGCTTTGCAATTTTAATCTTTATATCTTATTCCTGTTTTTTACATTTCTGTGACCTATTTTTTATTAAAACGTTCCAAGAGTGGCCTCCTACTTAACTCTTTGGTCTTAAAGTTCATTTTTGTCTAAGCCAATCAGAATAAACCTTTCAGTGTAAATGGGTTTTTACTTCTGTTTTAAGGAATAACACCTGTATAGTCCTTTATTAAGCTGTTTTTGTGTTTTCACTTCAGTAGCAGTTTCTTTCCCCGTTTAGTTTTATGTAGATCTGTGAGGTATTGTTGTTATTAATGATAACGGTGTTTTAATTATTTGAAGTACTTAAAAGTAAATAATACTATATGAGAACAGTGATCTCAAATAAGACTTAAGCATATTTGAAGCAGGCATTAACCTTTTTATTGTAAAATCAATTTGTGTATTGAAAGAATGAGCCTTTTTATATTTGACTTTTAAAGAGTTGTTCTGCTTGAATTGTTTTTTAGCAGGAGGTTGTGGGGGTGAGACCCGGTTAAGGCTGTGATTGTCTTCCACACTCAGTGCTTGGAAACTAGAGTCATTCTTAGTATGACTTGCACTACAGTGCATAAGTGTTTTTTAACTTATTAATCCACACACAAACAGGCTTAACTAGTGTCTTTTTAAAAAAGTGTGCATGAAGTGCTCAGCAAATATTGAGAATGGGTTGGTCTCAAATGTATTGCTCAGTCATGTACTTTGTTACTGGTATTGATCACTAAACTATACACAGCAACTATGATATTAGTTGCCAAAAGTAAGATGAGTTGATTTTAAATCATACCATCATGTTTCTTGCAGCATGTTTTCACTGTGCACCACATGCTGAGTACAGTACTATCCTGTATCCTCTTGAAGTTACTGGTCTTAATTGAACTGGAATAAGCCTGGTCTTAAAACAAAGGTCGTATTTATTTACCTTTCCCTCTGCCTCACTGTATTTGCTTGTATAAAATAGTTGCTGAATTGCTGGAGACCTGTGAGAGATTAAGAAAGCATGATGGATATGCGAGTTAAGTTCTTGCTGTGTTTTTTTTTAGTGTGAACCAAGGAAACGAGCTTTCGGTCTTCCTCTTGTGGCGGTCGTGTTTAAGAATAGAGACGCAGCGAGAGCGCGATAATGCCTCTTGCTAGTTTCACAGCGTCAGCTGTGTGTGGCAGCGACACTGTCATTAAAACTCTGTAGCCCTGAAGTGGTGCTCAAACCCTGTTCGAAAGGTATTCCCTGTGCCTGACCATGAGTAGTAGCTCTTAATAAAGACTCCTTCACATTTACGTGGGTTCCAACTAAGCTGAAAGTCCGGAGTAGACTTTTCCTGGGTTATGGCTTATTTGGATAGTTTCATCTTGCGTCATCTCTTTGCACTTCACTTTTTGTCATGACTTGCGATCCACAAAGACCCCTTTTAAAGAAAATCTAAAGTCACGCTTGAGTCAGGCCGAAAGGGAGGGGGCCGATTTGGAAACGGCGTGCGGCGAGGGGAGCAGCGTTTCGCAAGTGCCTCACCTGAAGAGAGAGCCCGTCCAGCTGCCGAGGGGTCAGTCGGACTCGCAGGGGTGCCGGTGCCGCGCCGGCATGATCCGCTCTTACTCCCGGGAGGCTGGGGACCTTGCGGTATCCTCCGGTTCTCCGGGTCTCTCCTCTGTGCTGGGAGAGGGAGAGCTTCCGCCAGCCCTGCGCTGCTGTATCTGCATGTGTGCTGCAGTAGAGGCTGGCTCCCAGGAGTCTGAAGCGGAGCCTGGAAACGGGCTGTTTTTCTTCATCTGTGGTGAGCAGCTCTCTCCGAATCTCCTCCCCTCCTCCCGCCCTTCCTCCTGCCCCCCCTCTCTCCCTCCCTTACGCTTGCTGACTGGCTCCCTCTCCTCTCTCCATCTCTTTTATCACAAACTCTCTCATCTCTGCCTTGAAAACGTTTTGGCTCTCAGGTGGTGACCTGGGCTGCAGTAGTCCTTGCTAGCAGCTGTGAGTTTTACTAAGGAAAAAGGAGAGGAAGTGCTCTGCGGAAATAGGTGTAGGACTGCTGTGTTTGCCAGCAGGTCAGCTGCTGTGTTTGAAGTCCTGCTGTTGCTCAGTGTGTTGTTCATGCGTACAGAGGTCACATTGAGCTGGCAGGGGAACATGAGAAGGGCCCCTGGTGGTTATTTTGTGATTGTTGTTTTATTTTTGCGCTGTAATAGTGTCATTTAACTCTTTAATTGGCTTCAACAACAACAAATGGATGACGAAAGAAACTATTCAGAGATTTGTTTAGTTTGTGACGGTGGAAAGTGAACTGATGATTTGATGTTGTGGCTTTAAAAGCAATTATGTCAAAGTGCTTTTACAATTTGTGATATCGCTATAAAATTAAAATTTCCCAGGCTTGTGCGTGTCCTGCTCAGGTTTCTAACTGCTGAATTCTGGATGAATTGTATATTTAGAGACTCCTGCAAAGAAGGTGTTGGAATAATCATTCCTTTTCAAAACAAACACCTGAACCAGTTTTTCCACTGCAGACAAAGGCAGTATTGACCTGGTACTGTCGAAATAATGAAGCATTTAAGAAAATTCTGAATATGGATTGCTCAAAAGTCAATGCTAAAATAAAAATACTAAATTTTGCATTTTGGATCAAAGCTCAAACATGGTGTCATAACAGTTTAATACAATAGTATTTGGAGTGGCATCATCTAAACTATTAAACCAGTGTAATCAATCACAGAGTACTGCAAGGGCTACCTCCAAATCAGTATTTGCATGCACCTAGATTTGAGTAGCATCTGCCAGAAATGCGAATACAGGGCATGTAATTTTAGTATTGGACCAGGTGGAGAAATAGAAATGCAAAATAGGCCTGTGGGACGCCAGATGTATCTACCTACCCAATCTTGGAAGTAAAATGCCGACCTTCAGCAAGGGAAGATTTTAAGGGAAGTACGAGAGACTCTTCAGAATCAACAGTCAGCACGTACCAGAAGATGCAACTGGAAACTGTGTAGTACATTAAGAACAGGACCACCTACTCAGCCCTGTTATTGAAGCTGATACCCTGGCTTCTTTCAAGGCACCACTGGTTGAGGTCCCGAGATCAGCTTACTACCTGCTACCAGACACGCTAAATGGGACCTACAGTATAGCCTCCTCTCATCTGTCACCTGCCGATGAATAGAATGTCATGGAGTACAGTAGTGAGCGCAGTGCTGAGATGTAAGTGAACAAAGAGAGAGCATGCATCTGAGCCAATATATACAGTATTAGTAAGCACAGATTTTAATTCACTGCCATTGAAGTGATTTAGACACTTTCATGGGTGCTTGTGAGCACAGTGAACCTACTTCAGATATTCAGCTAATGTTACTACTCAGCTCTGGTCCTGCCTCTGGACTTAATTTCCCACAAGCAGTGCCGCACGTCTTGCTAGCAGTTAACTCATATTTATTTATGTTTTATTTTATTTGGTCATCGCCCCCCTTTTTTATTTTGAAGTAGCTTGTACCCTCAGGAAAGACTGGAGTGCTCTTTCAGATGATCCCTTCCGATCTGTTCCTTGTAAATGCCTCGTAACTCCTCACGGCCTTTGTTCCAGAGTTCTAGAGCTCCAGCCCTGGACTCCTGCTGTATGCAGCCGTTAACTGTGGCTGTAAAACGTCTCTCGGGCAGGCAAGTGGTGTGAAAAATCGTAGATACTTGTGAGCAGCTGACTGGATCAGAAAGTGAGGGCTGGCAGAGACACCCATCCTGAGCCCTTCAGATAATGGTTTGCGTTTTTTTTTTTCCCCCATTAGCCTTTCGCTTGGTGCTCTCATGGTGCAGTAAGGAGTGTCCATCAAGTGGTCAGGCATTTTATTTTAAAAAAAAAAGATGGATTGCTTTCATAGTAACTTTGGGAGAAGATGGAGTAATTCACAGTAATGCTCTAATAATAGAGCACAAAGAAATGCCGAGAAAAAAAGAAAGACACATTCCCATCTGTTTACAACCTTTTTAGGCAAAGCAGGGCTCTGGCCTATTTTTGAGGCTGGTCTTGAGTAACCTGGAACATGAGTGAGAGGCAGATTCTGGGAATTTTTTAAAGTATAAACACGTCACTGAAGCTTTAAAAAATTTCTGCAGTTGTTTAATCCATTTTGTGGACCACTGTACACTGTTGTGTTGTTGTGTTCTTTACAAAAAAGAATATAGAACAAAGCATTATTTATAGAATAGTATGATAATGACAATGAAGTATGCATTGTTTATTCAATTAATATTTTCACAACACAGTTGAGGTTGAACCTGTAACAGGACATAGACTCTGGCTCATTGGAGCTTGTTTTGTGTTACTGTAAGGAGGAAAAAGAGACCATTTCTGGAGCAGCTACGATCTGCAAGGTTCTTCTGTAGAAGTGCATAAAGGTATATAGGAAAAAGTAAAGGTTCTTTCCATGCTGAAAAGAAAACCAATGTTTTGGCTGTGGAGCCTTCTTTGGATGTGGAATATATATATATACTATATATATGCCTGTAACAGGTGTGTGTGCATATTAATTCAGGAGGTAGCAGTCAACTTGAGAAAAGATCAGTAGCAAAGAAAAATGTGATTTTCAGGTAAAAAGAAGCGATTTGTCATTTTTACCCATGTCTGTTTAAATGATGCGCAGTTCCAGGAATATCTTGTCCAATGCACAGTTTATGTAGTGGTTTTTGATCCTATATTCAATAATTATTTTATAGTTACTTTTTTTTCTAAGGATGCTATAATGAGCGCGTACCTAAGTGCTTGAATGAGTGCATTATTACTGTGATGGACTCTTAACAGAACAATCTGTCAGGCAGCCTTCTAAAGTGCTGGATTATCTTGAAAGTGCCCATTAGCCTGTTGGGAAACATTTCTCAGATATGATTACAGCCCCCATGAACACTGCCACTTTTGCTCTGAAAACCTGAGGGAGGGGAGCAGGAGAGAAATCATGTAGGATGTGTTTTGCAAACTGCAAAACGGGCAGTGCCACTCTCTAGCCCTGCAGGACTGGCACAACACTGGCGGGTATGCAGTGTGACAGGTCTGTTAAAACAGAGGATCAGTGAATTTTTAGAATGTAAGAAAGTGCAACGAGTCACAGAAAGGAGGTGGATACTCAGACTTTGTTTCCCATTGGCCTGCATACTAACTAGTCCGAGACTCAGCTAGATGTTTCTTGAAGGATTGCAGGCAATGAGCTGAAGAACAGTTATGAACCACATCCCAAGGAGGCAGTGTGGCTTCTTTAGCTTTTTCCATTTGCAAACCACTAATTATCCAAGAGCTTCATGTAACCCTTTCTGGGAAGATGTCAGGATACTGTCTTTAACCACCTGCCTGGGTAGCTTGTTCCATTCTTGCAGCTCAAGGTCTGCTCTGGGATTTTTGTGCAGTGTTGGGTGTGACGTGTCTTTAAGCCAGAAAGTCGTTCTGGTTTCTGGTCTTTAAACGGGCAGTGCAAAATAGAACAGAATGTTGAAAATGAGGTCTTCGGTGCACAGAAAGAACACCAGTGAACCTCAGACGGCTCTGATGCTGCCAGTCTTTGTGTTTTATTGTTGATCTAGTGTGTTTTTTACGTTGTTGCCTGTGCTTGCTTTGATGATGGCTAAGAAACTGAAGAGACTGCTCCCTTCATTCCGCTACCTAACATTCGGTGCAGTCACAAATGTTCATACTGTCATTTTGGCAGTGCCATTCAAAATGGGTACCTGCTGGTGCCAGTCAAGAAGCACATGGGTAGAATGTACCCCTTGGGAGGGCTTTTCTTTCATACTTTTTGTAGCAAATGAACATCGAAGGAAGAGGCATCACATCCCCTTCTACAATTCTTGATTCTGTTTTTGTGTCTGTGTGTTACTCAGGGCACACGCAGATCAACTGCGCAGAAGAGTAACAAAATACATTTCTGTGCGTTACGCATTTGACCTCGATATTTCGTTGTTTCATGCGGTGTTTCTTTGCTAAACGCCCTGATGTATTTTAAGAAGCATTTATGGTGTCTTTTGTCAGAGAAGTGGTCATGACTGTTTATCTACAATATCCTGCAGTGGGAGGCATGGGCAGCAAATAACAGGGATTGAATATTCTGGATACTGAGTAACTTAACAAACGTGGGTCTCTGTGATCTCATTGTCTCTTAAAATAGTTCAAAGCACATCTGCCCCCTAGTGTTTGTCTCCTGCTCCATTATCCCATTAAACTGATAAGATTCAAGCCTAATCTGCCTGCCTTGTTCATTTAAGCACGTGTTTGGGTCCTGAGTATATAGCCCGGTCTTCAGAGTGGTTGCAGACAAGTGTCCCCTTTCCTCTAAAGCAGGGGTTCGTGAACCCCTAGGGGTTCATGGCGGTACTGCAGGGGGTTCGTGAGATTGTGCTGGAAACGTCAGTCAAATTAAATAGTCCTATTAATAAATAACAGTGTCATAATAAGAATAAGAAAAATAACATAAATTGATAAATAATAAATAAAATAAATAAATTGATATTTTACAAAGTGAAAAGAAGCATGTCAAGAGGGTTGCTGAGTTTGTTGAGTTGATCAGACTCTGTGTTACTCTTCACAATGAATTTGAGCAAATTTTGTGAAGGCTGGCACCAGCAAATATTACAAGTTATGAACATTATTGAAAACGAATACTCTTCACTGTTAATTCGTAGACACGTGTGGTGGGTTTCATGCAAGTAGCAAAAATATTAAGTATAAAAAAAGATGGAAGAACCAATCCTGGAGAATTCTGTGCAAGACGTAGGTCTTTCACAGGTCGGATGTGTTTATATGTGGGAAACAATAAAGGAAAATGGAATATTAGTATATGTTGTTAAAAGCATACATTTTCAACTGAAGCATAATATGTTTATATTTTACAATGCAACAGTATGTCCTTGTGTATAATATTGTTCGTTTTTGGACCCCTCCTTACAAAAAAATATGATTCTGCTCTGGAATCGGTAATGAAAAGAGCAAACGGGTACATTCCACTTGGTCTTCGAAGACTAAAAAGAGAAAACCTGATGAAGCACGAAACGCAAGTGGAGACTAAGGTGAAAGGCGTTTGGATTGAAGTGCGTGGGGGTGTGTTGTACCCTTCTCGTTGTCTTCTGTAACAAGAACAGGCTTGCTGGCTTGGGGTTTAGGGTTGAGAAGCTTTAGTTGCCCCCTGGCTTGGCACAGGTGACCCCTAGGAGTGGCCAAGGAACATGCTGTCCCCCGTGAATCCCAGTGTCCGCTCAGCGCGTTTCTTACAGCACTGTGCTCTCTTTCCTCCTCCGCAGTGCGGCGATCCCTTTCAGGACAGCGACGTTGTGATCCTCAATGGCAGCAAGGAAGAAGTCGAGAAGCTTCGCCAGAGAATGGAGGAGAAGAGAGCTAAGGCCAAAAATGGGAAGGTATTGCACACCTTTAGCATGACAGCTGAGATTTGTCTCTTGAAATTGTCTGTTCTGGGGCCCGGCTGTTGGACCTCAAGTGTGAGCAGCAGTGTGGGGTATTATTTAGGGTTCTGTATTGTGGACAGGAGGGTTGTGAGTGCAGATCCCATGGCTGTTACGCCCATGAGCATGTTACTTTGCTCAAATCGCTCCAGGAAACGCCCTGCTAAAGAAATGGGTTCACAGGTCAGCGTGAGTTCGATTGACTTACCCCGTAAAATAAATAAAGGGATAAATAAAGTCACTTCAGTCCATGAAGTGTTTTAAAATAAACACTTCTGCTGATGCCGTCAGCTGTTCTCCTACATTTCTTAAGATAAGAAGGATTTTTTTCAACTTTCCATCTGCTTCAACGCCATCAGTTCTGTACGACCTGTTGATTGAACACGCTGGAGAGCAGTGGGGTCTCTGGTTAAAGATGGGGTGCTTGAAGAGGAAAGCTTGTAAAAAAAAATGGGGATCAGGTCACGCCCTGCAAGGGAGACATCGGGCAGCAGAAGCACCACAGCGCAGTTTTAGACGCAGTGTCTGCGTGTTGCTCCGAGTGTGGAGGACAGGCAGCTGTGAGATCCCCGGGGGTTCGGACGCCGAGGAGCTTAGAAGCTTGGGAACCACTGCTGTAGGGGTTTCTTTATCAAGAAAGTTAAAGGTGACTTCCCTATGCGCCACCGCGGTTGGATAAAGTAACTGTCGAATTCTTAAACGGGAGCACGAAGTGATTTCCTGCTGCGATTCCTGTTCCTGCTTGTTCCGTTGCAGAAGTCCAGGAAGAGCAAGGCAGCCGCGACGGAGACGGAGAAGGGCATGAAGCCGGGACCCTCAGAAGGTGAGCCCCGCGAGCTGCTGCCTCCCCGCCTCAGCTCTTCACCGCTGGGCTGACTCGGGGCGTTGGACAGCATCGAGCTCTGCATTAGGACGTCGGTGCAACAGACGACCTATTCAGCAGTATTAATGGCTGGCTTCTCCAACCGTGTCTCTCCACCTGCTCCGCTCCGCACCACACCTCTCGCTAGCACATCGACTCTGAAGTTATTCAGGCTGGTCGTCGGTTAAGAAACGAATGAGCCAGTTGTTGCAGACTTAGTCACACTAGACTGGAGATGCAGCAGGCTGTGGGCTGAGTCAGGACATGGAGAGATGAGTGTTTTCCTGTGCTTGAGGCAGCGCTGCGTTCTGATTCATCCTGCACTATAATTAGTAGCTGTGTGGCTTAGAATTCTGTTAGATGAAGTTTGATACAGTGGTGACAATTTCCTGTGTAGCATGAAAATGCTGGCCATCGCTGTGTTGGTTTAGTTTCCGAATTTTATATCTGTGCGGTTTTTATTTGTTAGGGTAATGCTTTGGCATCCTCCTGGTGCAACCTGTTGAAATTCACGAAACCAATCTTAATTTGGTGATTTGGGTAATGTGGTCCCATTTTATCCGAATTCCGGACAGTCAATTCTGGTAACATTTGTCCAGTAGCTCAACAGAAGTAGTAGTTCAGACGTTCTGGTATCCCCTCAAAATCAGAGCATTCAGATGTTTGAATTCTTGTAAAATCTTTTATATTAACAGCAGTGTTATGGAATTGCAGTTGGAAGGCTAAAAAAGTACCCAGTGTGACTGTTCTTGTTGCAACTAGGTGGCACTATAGGCCAGCTAATAATGACTGAGCTCTCGTGTGACACTCTAATACTTAGAACTGTAGATACTGACCAGTGTTGCCAGGCCTGTGGTCACTAGCTTGACCCCAGCTATGCCAAGCCAATAGCAAATGCATTCCTTTGCTCATTCCTGAAGTTGGAATTTCTTGTCCTGTGGGATCATAACACAGACCCCTACAGGACAATATTATCATTCTTTTTAAAGAAACCAAAGTAGAGCTATGTTCATGCCTCTAACAATATGTGCTGAGTTTTTACTATTTTTGGTTATATGGCTACGTACTAAAATGTTCCAGTGAAGCCATGATTGTATTTTGTTTGTCCCTTACAAAAAACTAATTAATTTGTTTTAGAATGATCATAAACATATTTCTGCTTAATTGCTCGATTAGTTCTGCACACAGGCTGTTTGTCCTCAGTTATAGCTTTTTATTTGCTTTCCATTTAAAAACATTGACTAAATAAAAGCATCAGCTTGAGCACATGGTATTCTTCAATAAGTTCTTGATAACTGGTAACAGCCAAGGGACTTGGCTGTGCAAAGAATCACAAGGAATTACAAAATAAAAGTGTTAAATCAGTATAAATAACTGCACAACTGGCTTTGTGTAAAGTTAGTTTCTTTACAGCTGAATTGAATACCACATTCAGTATCAAAGTTACATCATTTTTACTGCTTCACTAAAAATCTCATTCAAGGTTATATTTTTTTTCTAGCAGTCTGTGGGGGACACTTAATTCTTCTTCAGTGTTTGTCCTTAAACAAAAACTGCCAGAGGTGCTCAGGTGTCACGAAATGTCATCGAGCTCCTTCCAGATATTCCACAAGCCAGCGCACATTAGGAGTGCACCCTGCTGCTTTCATCACAGGGACACAGGCATAGTCTGAGGACTCCCAGCTCTGAAGGTGCCATTCAGGGAGTCTGCTGCTAATAATGCAATAAGAAGTGACTTGGTTAGGTGCGCACACCTGCCTGTGACATGATATCGATGGGTGTCAGTTTTTGATGTGTTTATTGACTGCACGCGTGTCCTTCCAGAAAACCACAGCTCTTCCCTGTCCACCACTGCAGTGCAGAAGCCAGAATCCCAGAAAGAAGCAGGGAGCACTTCTTCAGGTGAGTGTGGGATTGATCAAGACCCCCCTCCCCCCCGTTCCATTCCTGCAGCAGCAGGAGCAGTGAAGTACTCAAGGCCCGATTAGGTCATTAAATTCAATTTCTGCAAAGCGGCCAGGCGGAGCCATTTCCTTACACGCTTATCGTTTGGGTAAACCAATCTCGGACGCGGTGAAGGTGTGGAGATTGAAAGCGAATCTCCCCTTGCTTTCTTGCAGCCCCTGGGCTGCCGGGCACAGCCACCTCCAGCAGAACCGTGAAGCCCGGAGCCGGTGCTGGAGCCAAAAGGCCGGTCCTGGCCGCGGAGAAGTCCGAAGCCTACAAGTCTCTCTTCACCTCCCACAGCTCGGCCAAGCGCAGCAAGGAGCAGATGTCCAACTGGGTCACCCACACCCCCTACCACTTCTGAGCTGCCAGCTGGCACGCCCTCTCAGGGGGGGTGCTGAGAGTTGACCCGGGACAGCCGCCACCCCTCCGCCCCCCATACACACACACACACCCCGAGTTCTCTTCGCCCCCTTCACAACCTGAAGCAAAGACTTGACACCGTTCTTCAGTCCTACAGCAGCAGGACCTGGGAGGACAACAGGACTGCTGTGGCACGCCGACTCGTCATCTCGGGATTATAGATGAACACATTGACCCAGCCGTAGCCGAAAGAAATTACTGCAACAGAATAATGCCAGTTTTTTTTTTTACTATTTCCAGCATTATTATTAAATGTCTAGGTAAACACCCTGATGCTATCTGGGCCTTTTGTTCTCTGAAGAGCATGTGGCTTGGTTTTAAGACATAATAAGTTAAAGACATCTTTGTTGTTGTTTTTTTATAGAAAAATTGCTCTTTAGCTCTGTCTTGTCATTTTATAGCACATGAGATATTGCAAAGCAAAAGGGCTATTTACCAGCAGGATCACTAACATCTGGGATCTTAACTTTCCACTGCTGTACTGATCTCATTTGTTTTTAAGCCTGAAATCTTTGGAAATAATCTAGAAAACATAACTGAATCTTACCAGACTTGTTATTGTTGGTACAAGGCTGTGCTGCATTACAAAACTGCAGTGTGTGATTACTGCAGCTAATAACATACAAGATTAATAAGGACACAGGATTTGAAACATCTTGGCCTGGTAGTTTGTTCTGAAACCCGTGATGCTGTGGCAAGAAGCCCCTTTTGTTTTCGTTCCTGAATGCATTTCCTCTTAGTGCCTTGCCGAGATGCACAGTATCGCTTTCATGTCCGCATTTGTATGGACATTTTCTATCTCCTCGTGATGCAAGCCTGTTGATTTTCGCCCAGAGAATGAATAGAGCTTGGTTTAAAAAAGAAAAAGAAATCGGAAGAAAATGCAACAGTTTTTGTAGTTATTAAATATTATTCAGCTAATTTCTAGCGTACACGTTTTTGTAAAGTTTTGTTTTGTTTATGACATGCTTTGTCCACAGGGTGGCAGCAGAGCCGCGTCGCACACGCTGGCTGGGGTTTCTCGCTGCTCCGGTACGGGTCCGGCCGAACTCTTAGCTCCCCGGTTCTAATTGATGCCTTTAAGGGATCGTCTTATTTGTTTAGACTTTCGGTTTTCCTTGTTACTGGGCTTTAAAAAAGCGAATTTCAGACCTGCACTAATTCTGTCGTGTTTACGCGCTGTCGCCCCTCGTGTAGCGGGGACCCTCGTCTCTGACCCAGCAGCTCCGAATACAGTTGATCAGTTTAGCTTCTAAACAGCCTATATCGCTCCCAGAATGAGCTGCCTCTTCCCGGTTTGCAAGGTAACATTTCGGGCACCACCTTGATGCTCGGAGTGCATACGTGAACAGCTCCAAGCCTAACCCTGGAGTCGACGAGGCTGCGAGTCCGAACTGGGCTGCGGCATCTGGACTCCCCAGCCTGGAGGAACAGGGCGAGCTGATTCACACGGGTTTCTGGGTTGAATTTCAAACACAGCAGCGGGTGTTGTGAAAATCGAGTTCATGACCCTCAATTTTTTTTAAAAAAAAAGGATTTTTAATCTCGAAATGGAGTTGGGAATACTTCATGGACATTTTTTCAACAGTGCGTTTAAATAATATCTGTGCATTTAATCAAACTATTCTGCAGTAATGTCAGTATGGGCAATGGCTGGTACATCGCTCACTGCGCCGGTTCTGTTTCCTTGGCCTGAGATACGCGACTCTTACCTCCTGCGATTAAATCCAGTGGAACCGTTTTCCGTTTTATCACGTAGACACGGGTAAGACTGGCTCACCTTGCACTGCCCTCAGCCTCCCGTAAGCTCCCGGCCTGCTGGGAATCCAGGCCAGAGGCGAGCGTGGCGCAGTGTCTGCTGTCTCCCACGGCGGCCAGCAGGGGTCGCGCTGCCCCGTCGTTCTAGATGCACTGGTGCGCTCCTCTTTCAGCCCGCTCGTTTGTGAACGGTAAGGGCTTTCGGCTCCTGTGATCTTTACATGTTCACTTTTACACTGGCAGGAAATCGCCATTGGCTGACTGGTGTGAATTTCGGGGCGGTGAGGTGAGTCTGAAGGTAATATGCAGTACCGCGCGGCGCGTACAGCAGTTCACGGATGAGTACAGTGGACTACAGGTGCGGTTTTATACCCTTGCATTTGCAAATAAAAAATGAATGAAGCCTCCCAGCTTCCCCAGGAGAATAAAATATACGAGTGATGAATATTCAGACCTCCAAGTCGTGTATTACTAAGTGTAATGAAGCAACTACAAAAAGCTGTTGTCGCCTTTCACAGAAGTCGTAAATTATAGGCCTGGCACGGCTCCGCGACGAATGTGGGCTTGAGCTGTTGTAACAGAAATTAATTAAGCCTTTATTCAAATTTTCCGACAAAGCAAGACTGAGCTCGCTGCTAGGCAGGGCAGACGGGACAGACGACAGTGGAAGATGAAAAACTACTGTCGAGTTTTTTTCTCCCTCCGGCGGCTGTCCCCGACCCTGAGGTCTAAACTCCATCCGCCCAGGCCGGGCAGTGCGGCGGGCACCGGCCGCCAACGGCAAGACCCCTGTTCCTGGGTCTCGGAGCGCTTCCCGATCCCAAGATGGGAATGGGCTGCGGCCCCCTGCTTGCGGATCCTGGTCCGGTCCCACAGTGTATAAAAACGCTCCCCAAAAGAGCAGGGACACTGCAAGACGAACCCCTCCAATACACACGTCTCCTTCAAATACATGCATTTTCTTTTTTATGACCTGCTTACGGGAGGTCCTTCAATCGTGTTTACTATTAAATAGATTAGAAAGGGTTGTTTTGTAGTGGGGGGAGGACGGGGTGACGGTCACGTCTCTTCACTTTTATTTTATTTTTTTTACTTGTTCATGTTACCGTGCAGACAATGTTCCCATACCTGGCGGAACCGGACGGCCGGTTTCTATGGAGGGGGATGTTTCTGGTCGTTGTCTCTCTCGTCTCTCAGGCGACAGACCATTGTCTCCCGAGCCTCGCGCTGAGAAACCAGTGTTTCCAGTCCTGAGCTCCAGCCTGCGGAATTTCAAGGGGACATCACCTCACAACAGACCGCACGGCGCTTTGTACAGGCTGGGGTTTCTCAAGGGGCACCGGGACGCGCCCGCTCTCCCGAGCTCCTGACAAAACAGTGACCTGTCCGGACCCTGTTGAAAGTCACGCTCTTGGACGTTTATAACCACTCGACGGCCACTGCGTCTTTGCCAAACGGGGGAGTCGAGTCACTGCTGATCGGTCAGGAGTCCAAGAGCGATCTCCTCCTATCCACAAAATAAATAATTGATCTTTTTGTTTTGCCCGGTTTTCACAACGGCGACGAGCTATTAAACAAAACAGCATAAATATACAGCCTATATATAATATCCACTGGTACATATTGGCCTCCAGGCCTATGTTTTTTTTCACATATTGGTTTACTTAGAATACATAAAGAAGCTTTAATTCTTCAAAGAACACACGATCGGTCGATTTGTTTGTTTCGTGTTTCACAGTATGTTTTAAACAAATGCACACGGGGTTTTGAAAATGGGTATTCAATAAAGTTTTTAGAAGTATTTAATTGTACTGTGTTTTTCTACTGTAATAAGGTATTTATAAACACGTTTTCTAAAAAAAAATGTATTGCAGAATTGTGTGCCAGACACCGTCTTTTATTAACTTGTGCAAAATGGCAAGATATCTACGTTTGTGAATAAAGAGACACTGGGAAACAAACTTTCCACAAATGCACCATGGAGCTTAACGACCATATTTTCTACGTTTAATTTATTTACTAAGTTTCTAATGTTTTCACAAGCTAATCTTAAATTGCGTGGTTAGCTGATGAAACGCATTCGTTTGCTAAACTGAGCGCAGTCCAAACAAATCTTACTGCAAATAAATCTTTAAACCGATTGTCGCTGCTTTCACAGTCCAGCTTCAGGAACAGAAGCACACGATTTAAAAGTGTTCCTGCAAATCGATTAATATTTGCATTTGATTCTTATTTATATTTAAAAATCTAATTATATTAATTAATTAGTTTAATTAATTCGCCAATTTATAACTTTCACACACTAATTCTGTCTTCTCGTAAATCTCACCGTTTATACTTAGCGCAAATCGCCTAGTTTAGGAAGTTACTCATTATATAAAATCGAATATTTGGCGAATCTCCCTTAGAATCTTTATTATCTATATAAATGTATACCTTTGTTGGGTTTGCCTTCGAATAATTCATCAAAAACGGTAAATTCAAGATATGAATAATAATCGTATGCGCATTTAATTTTAACAGGTTTTTCTAATAAAATTATAGTAGGTTCCCCGGTTCTGAAAAATGTCGCTCTTCTTGTTGACCCGTGTTAAACAAAGAAGATTTGAAATGGAAATATTCAGTGTATGGAGGTGATTTGCATTATTCGTGTTCAATTGATATTCTTTGACTATTCAAAGTGTCATTTTTAAAAGAAAAGCAGTAACTTATGCGGAATAAAAAAATTCACGCAGAAGCAGCCGAGCCATTTGCAGTCATTAGTAAAAGACAAGAAGCAATCAATGCTGGAGAATGTGCAATCTAATTAAATTAACACAGGCTTGAATTCGTCTCTACGCACCACAATGCAGACTAATGTAAAAAAAATCGATTTCTTGACAATGCATGAGGGACAACCTCTAGTTTTACTAGTTTTCGTTGTATCTGTATATTTTGTTTGCATGACGATTGATATGACCAGGTTAAATTTACACGCTCTATTTGAATCAATCTTCCACCGGTAATTAAACAGGCACACGGCAGCCTTGGCCCTCATGCAGACCTGTGGATATCAAGCCCGCAAGCCCGGAGCTGAACTGTTCGGACAGAACGACATAGAAGAGCTTTATCTGCTCACATAGAATAAATACCGTCCTCCACTTAAAAGGAATGCCCCGACTTGTGCTCTTTGATCTCTGCCATCTACGGAGAACATTGCTGTTTCTGAGAGGCGCGGGGTGCGAAGCAGCGCTCTCGGGAAGGAGGCGGTCGTGGTTGGAATGCAGGGGACGCGCTGCAGGAGCGCCTCTCCATTCAGGTGTATTGGGGACGCAGTGCGCCTGCGCGGCGGCGGGGCGCAGAAAGCCAGGTGAAGCTCGCGGCGCAGGTTACTTCTCGCGACTCGCCAGCCGCAGGACGCTTCTGGACTGGACTTGCAGCGGATCGGCCCGTGCAGATGTCTCTGTTGGACAGGATAGAGTGGCAGGTAACGTGGGCTTTGATCGGGTAACCGTGACATTGTTTGATTTGCATAGATTTGAAAAGAAGCGGCGGCGGCGGGGAGGAAATATGTATTTCTTTTCCTGAACAGACCACAGAGTTATATAGTCTTAGCATTGCCAATCATACGCCCCGCTGGAGAACAGGGCGCTAACCCAGCCGTACAATTCCCAGCTTCTTGGTGTGGGGAGTTCGCAACATCGCGTTAGGAAGACGCTGCACGCTGTCTGAGGAAGCCCTAGACCGGGATGCAGGAGAGGGAAGGGAGGCGACTCGGGCACTCGGGCACTCGCTCGCTCACACTTGTATATTCTGCCCCTGACAGCGCCTTACACGCAATCAGAGCTGCAGGCTGCCCTTGAGCGCTCCCTGTGTGAACATAAGTCACGAGTGGGCTCCTCCAGGCCCGAATTCAGCCCGCTTTCTAATGAGGGGTTCGCTAGGGCGAGCGGCGCCAGGTGACCCCAGCGCTCACCTTCAGGGCAGCCCGCGGTTCAAACTCGTCCCCGAGCGAGAGGGAGACCGTCCCTGTGTGCGGGCTGTCTGCGTGGCGTGGCGTGGCGTGAGTCGGCTTCTGCGGTTTGTCCGGGGGAACACTGGTTTCGCGTTCGCTGGACAGCGATCGGACACTTAGAGCTGTGACCGCAGGGGTATCTCCTTGTCGACCGAAGAGACGCGAAAAGGGAACAGGTCTCGGGAACACTCGTTTTCCATGACGACGAGGAGAATTAAAGCAGGTCCCTTTTCGACAAGCCTCCTTTATTGAGGCTTATTAAACCTTTATTTAAGTGGGTTTTTTTAAGAACACTTCCAAAATCATTTTGTATAACACTTTCGTAATTGTACGGGGACTTTGTGATTAAGGTGTTCATTTTCAGACGGGGAAAAAATGGAGCATAAAACTCATTTGTTTGACATTCCACGCTTGTTTATTACGCTGAATATTTTACCTTGGAATATAAACAAGGAGTAAAAATAATTATTCGTTCAGTAAGCTACATTCGTATGTTAATGAAAAATCTAAATTCTGTTTAAATCAAGATGATACAATTTCAGGGTTTTTTAAAATGTCGTTACTTGATGTAAATGGGTAAACATAGTTATGTATTTAAAAAAAATAATAATTTGGTTTTCTTCGTTTTCAAATATTATCTTAATCGAGCTCACCGGCCTCTCAGATCCTGTCCTTTTCATCAATATCGGCACTTTCGAATAGTTTTCTGAGAAACGGCTTAGCAGTATTACACGTTATCGATAACAACGTAAAAAACCTTAGTACAGCAACTGATAAACGTTAAATACAGAACAGATTGATGGTTGAAATATTGTTTACTGAAGCGTCGATCCCTCGTCGTCGTCGTCACGAGCGAGTGGAATAAAACAAACCTCCGCCTCCGTCACGATTGAACACGCCGCGTGAATCATTCGGCGACATTTCTCGCTCCCGCGTCCTAATTGTCTTCAGGTTGGTGTTCGAGTTAGACTCTCGCTTTTCCTCCTTCACAACCCGCCGTGGAAACGGAACGAGCAGAATCTCATTCACGTGTAACGCGAATTTGCCAAACGAAATGTTTCTTCTCCAGTCGGCGGGGTGGAATTCCTTCACCACGAGTGTCCCGCAGGTACATCGCCTGGCCTTCGGGTTGGGATAATTGGGCGAAATAAACCGCAGGTTAATTACTGCCGCGACTGGCGCGTCCCGCCGGGAGATTCGTTTTCTCTGCTCAGTAGAAATTCTCAGTTCTGTGTGGGGCCAGCAACTTGAGGCGAGGATATCCCTGAGGCTTGCTGGAGGGCGCTAGAATAATGTATAAAATTATACTCTATTTTTTTCCGGGTCGTGACCACTTAAAATGAGCCTCTCTGAATGACTGCGCGTTGTGTTGTATTTCTGGAGAACACCGCCGCGGCGTCATTTCACAGGCCTGAGTAGGTAAAGACGTTTCCCACCGGCACCTCCGTCGGACTCGTTCATTTCCCCTCCTGCTGTATCTGTAGGTGAGCTCGGCCCCTCGCTTCGCGGTCCCGAAGGCAAAAAAGGAAGAGTTTCTGCCGGTGGGCTCTGTCGTGAGCGCAGGAATCGGTGATAATGTGCGGCGGGAAAACTCTTAGATTACAGGCCTGGTCTCGGATCTATAGCGTGCCGATGCCTTTTCCTTCACATAGTCAAATTCTTAGAATTATATACCTGATACCGGCTCTTCAGAACCAGATAAAATATTGCAAGCTATTGAATTAAATTCATCCACGGTTTTCTATGGAAAAATATATTTTTTTTCTTTTGTCGACAAACTTAATACACCATATTTTCAGTAGAAATACCACGATTCCATTTGTGTGGATTAAATTTTGTGCGTCTAAACCTTAACTGAATATATGGCCATATGTTTAGCGAACAGTTTTAGCAAAAGTACGTTTTCGTTTTGTTGTAGCAGTGAAGAATACAAACACGTCTGTGACAACTGACCAGCTGTGAAACAAACGTCTCTTGGTCGTGTTTATGTGGACAGTAAAGATAGTCGAGGCAGTAGACGGGGAAACTGTCTCGCATTAATGCTCGTTACATTTTACAGCAGAGCGAGTGGCTGTAACAATCCCTGCCCGTGTGAAAATGCACCATTATTAAGGTCTGGACAATGTGTATGTAAAATAATACTAGATCGAAGAACAATATGACGCATATGAAGTAGATTAAAGTAAAAACTAATCACAGACCATAACAAGAGTCGTGCTGTAGAAACAGTCGAATATTTGTTCTTCAAAATAAACTCATTTTTGTAGGGCCTGGTGTGTGTATATTTCATTAAGTTAGAATGCTCACACGGGCGAGGGAGAGCCCAGGTCTTCGGCCGGCGTGGAGAGCTGGAGTCGGGTGTCTGTGTACGGCATTACTGCCTGCTTACATTGCGCCGTCAGGAAGCTTGCCCCTGCTATAGAAAAAGCCAGCCCTGCATATCAAAGAGACTCCAGCACTTCCACGCGTCCCAGACTCTTTCATTAGCAGCTCCACCAAAAATGGTAATGCGTTCTGGAATGAAGAGCTCGGAGGGTCCCTGGTGCTCGCTGGGCTTGAGATAATTGGGCGCTTTAAGCCCCGAATCCTCTGAAGCTTCGAGCGACCTGCCAGGAACTCCCCGACCCTCTCCTCCTGCGTCACAGGTCCGGTCTCACCTCGCCGGACCGGTGTCGTGGAAGATACTCCACTTTTGTACGAAATCCCATTTTAACAGCCTGCAATTTCGAAGGAATTGGGGAGGGACGCGAGAGTGCTACCAGAAGCCATTTTACTCCGTAATTACTGTCAGGGGCGAATCTCCCGAGATGAAATAAACAGCAGAAGATGCTCTAGTAATCACTACACTGTTCGCTCGTGTGTACCACCGAGGTAAACCTAAACGTGGATTTTACCCTGCAGGGTCCGTCTGTATTAGCCTACAGTATCAAGAGTAATAGTTCAGCATAATGTAGACATTATATAGTGTAAATTAAAATCAAGCCTCTGTCCCTTATATCCCGAAAACGAAACGAGTAAGACCGGATGAATGACCGCTAGACTCGCTCTCATCTGTTGCTGTTCTGTTTTCTTACTCCCGTCCGAACAGAACCACGGCTGTAAATGCTCTTTCAGAACCTAAAAGTATTGGATACATTAATCGTAATAAGGTATTAACCTTAAATTATATAACTTGTATATTTCATCCTAAACTGTGGACATAATCTAGTATCTGACAGTAGTATTTTACGGTTTTGTGCGCAGCGTTATATAATGGTATATTCCCAGTATGCAGTATTACAGAACACCAATAGAATTCTGTAGGAAGTAAAGTTAGTGTAGGGTTTTTTTTAAAATAAAAACCACTAGTAAATACTGTAAATATTCTAATTATCGTCTGGAGGGGTAATGGATATTCTAAGTATGTAACAAGTTTAAAAATATGCTATGAAGGAATTCTCTCATTTTATTAGATTTAAGGTCAGGGGAGAAAGCTCCAATTTATTTCCGTATCTATCCGAAAATCCCCGTATTGCCATTCATGTGTTACAGCTGTAGTGGTTCAGTGTAATTCAATTTCCTCCAGCTGTCCCTGCCTGCACAGCAGTGCCGGCCCGGCGCGGTCTCGCAGAAGCGCGGACACGCGTTGACAATATAAAGACATCGCCTTCCTCCGATTTACTCGGAAACGGATGGCTGTACTGTAAGGACACTTCATTGCCTCTGTATGTTACAAATACGACACGAATAAGTTCGAGGACAGTTCTCCTCGTGTCTAGGGATTCCAGAATGCTTTTACAAAACGAAACAAACAAAAAAAAAAAGGGGCAAATGCCAAATTAAATCGTTTCGAGGAATTCCACAATGCACATCTGAACAAGGTTGGTGTTGAAGTCAGCTGAGCTGAGCTGAAGTGGGGCTCGGCTCGGTCAGTGCCAGCCTGCACTGCGGACCGCGGTGTCCCACTTCCGTCTGGCCAGGCGGGTCTGCGGCTCCAAAAAAACACTAAAAAAAAAACATGATCTGAAGGAGCAGGATATTGAATTATAGTAACACATTTTCTCCCTTTGCCCTTGTGCCGTGTTCAAGCTGCGAGGCATTCCGGTGTCTAGATACCTTTCAGTCTCAGAGAGAGCGGACCCGATACAAGTATTCAAAGTCCTCAAAGTCAGCCGGGCAGAAGCCTTCAGAATTGACAGTAAATCGTACACCGGGGGAGACAAGTGGGAACACTTCTTTACACAAAGGGTTGTGGGAGTGTGGAACTGCCCTGGTTTCTTTCAAGGAGCAGCTACACGAGTTCTTGGGATCAATTAGACGGGCAGGATGGGCCGACAGGCCTCCGCGTGTAACATCGCCGCCTCTCAGTCGGCCTTGCTCCCTATTCCAATGTCCAGACATCATCAGGCATTTAATAACTACCAGCCTACTACTAATAAAAGCGGCACTTCCGCTTGGCATTAGAGATTAATTCCACAAATCCCGACAACCCACTATTTACATAAAGGAAAAAAGAAACCAATTAACTTCTTCCTCAAGAGCTTTCAGGGTGCGTTTCGTATCTCGTTTAAAGTGTCTTTCGTAAGGAACCAGAAGAGGGTGCGTTTACTGTCAGTGCCATTCATTTTATACACCGTTTTCTCATTTGTGTACATCACTGATGATGTAAGGCATATTTTTTGGATTTTGTTTTTGCAATACTCACCCCCAAAAAATATTTCCCATTGTGGACAAAGAAATGGTTCTTTTTAAGTCTTTTCTCGGCGTGAACGTCCGAGCAAAGCCGTCCGAGATATCGTGCTAAACGCGTCAAAAACGATACCATTTGCGTTGAGACAGCGACGCGCAGAACTGCGCTGAAGTTCGATACGTTATTGACCGACCCGTCAACGGGGCAGTTTTTTAATGTAGACAGAACATTATTTTCCATGATTAACGTGTTGTTTTTACCACTGAACTGTTCGCAAGAACAGTCTTCTTAAGTTCCTCTGAACACAATTCGTAATATCACATTCTAAGGCTTGAGCTGAAATCGAAATCAATTCCATTTCGGGGAAAGACTATCAAGAGGCACATTGTGACTTTGTATACAAAAAAGTTTAGAAAGTGAAATTCGAATGAACATTTAACGGCAATATTTGCACGTAGGGAAATAGTACAATTTACAACATCCACTTTAGCAGATACCGATGTACCTAATTACCGCTCTTTGGAACCTGCATAGCTTACTGTACATCTTCAGGGAGAACTGTGGAAGCGTTTCTGTCCGGGCACAGATGTTTCAAACAAAATATCGTGTGATATAATTTATAAAGCAATACAAAAAAACATGACCCTTTTAATGGCAGCCGGACTGCTTTGGGTACAGTGGTTCAATTAGTGGAGATTGTTTAAATGTACGTAGGTATCATTAGTAGTGCTGTAGCTTTATTAGTGGTGTTTGGATTTGGAGTGAGAAGGTTAAGTTTAATCCCTAGCTATAACATCCTCTTTAAATCTTACAGTTAAAGTGCGAAAGATGAATACTTCAACTTTAAATATGATGATTAATTGTATTTCAGTTCCCGTATTATGGCACTGTAACACCGACACTAAAAACGGGTAATTTCCAACCTGCTTGACCCGCGTCGCTGAAACTCCACTTACCGATACGAGCCTCTGGCGAGCGAAGCGGTTTGGCATTATTTTATTTTTAATACTATAACAAACCGTACGGAACAATTCGTTAACCAAACCCTATACGGAGCCTATTCTTTAAAACAAAAAAAACAAAACAAAGTGGGGCAGCCGTAAATTTCAACCTGGACATGTTCTGCCTTCTGAACGCGATAGGGGAAAAAGTAAACACGGACCTGAGAGGTTTCGCAGCCAATAGGAAAGCAGACAGGAGACGGTGCGCTCGCTGATTGGCCCATTCTTTATTAACTGTAGCCAATGGGCGACTAACCGCTGAAGAGGCGAGGCGCGGGCGTGACGTCACCCCTAGACCCATCCTTCCTGGGGGTGGTTATGCAAATATAACTCTGGGGTCCAGTTGCCGATTACAAGAAGCCGAAAAAAGGAGGGCTAAGTTTCGAGGGAGGTGACATTCCTGAGCACTTCAGCGAGTCTGCAGCAGTGCTGTCCTGTCCGTTTCGCAAGAGGGACGGTTCCAGATTTTGCAAATTATATATATTTCCTGTTGAAGACGACGGCGTTGATAAGCAGGGAGCCCCATGCGGTTGACTCTTCCAAGGCTGTCCTGATCTCCACGCGAAGCACAGCGACCGCTCCGGAGTTGAGTAGGAGCTCCCGAAGTGCGCTCCTCGGATATACCCGCCCCGCCGAGAGCGGCTCGCCGTCCGGAGTTGGAGTTGAATGAGCCTGAGACCATGCTGTGGAAGTTAGCGGACAACGTGAAATACGAGGAAGACTGCGAGGTGAGAGATGGACAGGGTAACTAGCGCAGGCGTTTTTGCACAGGCGGCTCCGGGAGCACTTGAAGACCAAGAACCGGGCGCTGGGTTGTCTGCCCAGGTGTAAACTTACTCCATCTTAAAATAAGTGCTCGGATCGGCTCCCTTTCAAGTGTTCAATTCCTGGATCTGTAAGCGAGCAAACGCGCCTGGGCTGTAGAGTACACGGAGGGATATCGGGGCTACATTTTAAACAGCGCCGAAGGGTGAAGTCCACCTTAAAGTTTCCAGGATGATATTTTCTCAAATCGGTTGTGATGTGGGGTAGTTTCGGGTGGACGGATTGGGTAGGCAGGGAGACGCGAGGGTGTGCCGGTTCATTCGCGACTGGCGGGGCGGATCGGACAGGTTGTCGGGATATCCGCCCGTAACGACACTACTGAGTCCATTCCGCCGCTCGACGAGACTTCGGTTACCACTGTAGTATCGGGGATACTTACAGAATATCCAGGTAAAGATGTAGTCAGCGGCGAGGACTACTATATGCAAAATGAAAGGTTTGAGTCTTTCCCTCACTGAGGTGAGAGGTGTGTTTGTTTCAAGTTTTATTTCAGTCATCACGAATTATTTTCTGAAAAGCCGTGCAGGCCCCAACAGGCGGAACTGAAGCGGTTTAGGTCCTGTTTTTGGCAGTACAGCGAGTGTCAGTGAATTGTACAGGTATGATTCAGAAGGTGAGCCGACCGGTCGAACTGGTCTGTTCCTCGCCCCCTACCCGCGCCGTGGCGTGGGCTCCGAGAGGAAAGGGGCGCCCAGGTGCCCCACAGATCCGCAGCCCTTTGCCTGAAGCTCGCGTGTAGCATTTGCTCGACAATTAGAACGAGTCAAGGTCCTTACGGAATTAATTAAAATTAAGTAGGGGGTCAGTACGCAATTGATCGTGCAGTCGTTTCTTACCCTTTGTTTAGAAACCATTTGTGTTTCACTGCCTAAAACACAGATCGCTAGATGTCGGGGAAAAAGGGCCGCGCTTTCTTGTTTTAGCATCAGGAGGCCAACGATTCCGGGACGAGGCGTGATGTTGTGGTAGTCTGACGGCGAATCCGGGGTTCGTGTCTCCGCGCAGCGTTGGGAACGGGGCCGGTGCCGTCTGGGAAACACGCCGTTAACCTCCCGGATTCTCTTCGAGATCGAAGTGCTTCCAAGTATCCTGTGCAGATCCTGTCGCCTGAAGCTGGCGCAGGGACGGGCACTGATGCGGGGCGACCTCTCTCCCCCCCCCCGGCTCAATTGGTCATAGTCTGCTCCATACTGTCCCCTCGGCTCCGCGTGATTAGATTCAGCTACTCCGCATCAATAGACGTCTTTTAGAAGCCGGGCGGCTCGAGCCCTGAGCATTTCACGCTCCGCATGACCCCGTGTCCGGGCATTGAAAACGAGCCCCCCTATTAACCCTCACGGGCTCACGGGCTCGGCAGCCGCGCACGCTGGAAGAAATCATGACCGAAAATCCCCATCTTTTTTCCCTTGCTAGCGGCTCACAAAAAGTAAAAGCAAACGAGCGACAGGGTGACGGGAGAGGTAGTCTGGCCTTGAGCTCGTTCAGCGGTCATTTTCAGGAAAGACGCTGCGAGGCGATTTTGAAAAGCGGACTACACCACACTCGTCTTGAATAACGCGAAACCGACTGAAACGATTCTACGCTGTTCTTAAATTCTTTAAACCCGATTAAAGAAGCATAAAAAACCCCCCATCCAAACGGATTTGAAGACGTTTATCGCCGTCACTTTGTAAGACTTTGTAAAAGTCAATATGTCGAAAAACAGTAATGGTCTTAAATCGCGCTTAGAGAAACCTAACTCAGCCCTGAAGCAGTTGCAGATTGTGGGGAGCGAACCCCCCGAATGTACTCAGGTGCGCTCTGGAAAACGCTTTCAACTCGGGATGAAGGCGCTTGAACTGCGAAATTCTTCCCGGGTGTAGAAATTGAGAAAACGAGTAGGTGATGCCAGAGGGGATCATTGATCTATGTGCAACAGTTTGGTTTTTTTTTAATTTAACAATTTAACAGGAATTAGTTCGCAAATTTGTAAAGCCCATTCTAAATTTTCCCCATCTACAGATTTTTAAAATCGGGTTCACAACAACGAAAGTTGTTGGGTTTTTTTTTTCGGGTGCAGAACATGTAGAATCGACCGCTCTCGCCAGTGTTGTTGGTGTAGTCTACCAGATTCACACTGTTCGTTGTACGAGATTAAATATACACCTATCCCACTCTCTAGAAACCGATGTGCTGGGAGATCATCTTTTTCCAAAAGTCGGTTGCGAGTAGATTGACCATGATTAAAATACATCTATATATTTTAAAAGCTTTCAATGGTTCGCAGCTACTGATATTTTTAAATATTTATGCTTTAGCTTGAGGCTACTTATTCACTGTTTTATTAACTTCTCAAATTTTGAGTGGATCTGTGAGGGCCAGGAGAGACGTCTCACGGCCGAAGGGCTATGACCAGCTTTAGTTTTTTTTTTAAATAGTTTTCTAGAATCGTAAGAAAATGCTTTAAAATTCTACTGCTGTCCAAACCCCTTTGCATCTTGTCCACATGCAACGTGTGGTAACTTTTTTTAAAAATTTTCTGTCATTACGCAAACGAATAAGTGTAAATGTAAAAGGAGGAAAACCATTACATTTTAAAACCAGATCGAACAGAGACAAAAGCAAACCCTCTTGCTCCTCGTCGTTATTAAAGCGCTCTGCGGAGGGGAGACTCTGTGGGAGGGTGGGACGCGCACCGAGCGCATCAGGACGGATGATATTTGAGGATGAACACAGCCGTAACTGTGTCGCTGTTCGATAATCGCCTCCGCTCAACCCCAGTGCTACTGGCACTCGCGACGGCGCTCTGTGATCTCCACGGCTCTTCTTACTCCTTGCTCTTCCCCCTCAGGAGAGGCACGATGGCGGCAGCAACGGGGCCCCCCGGCTGCCGCACCTGACGGCGGTCAGCCAGCACCTATACAGCCCGGCTCCTCCCCTCTCCCACTCGGGCAGCTCCGACTTCCAGCCGC
This sequence comes from Lepisosteus platostomus, assembly GCF_059453375.1. Taxonomy (NCBI): domain Eukaryota; kingdom Metazoa; phylum Chordata; class Actinopteri; order Semionotiformes; family Lepisosteidae; genus Lepisosteus; species Lepisosteus platostomus. The sequence continues at coordinate 25,971,341 of NC_142625.1, read as the reverse complement.
CCTATTTCCCTCCGCCCTACCAGCCGATGGCGTACCCGCAGTCCGGCGACCCCTACTCGCACCTGGGCGACACCTTCAACATCAACCCCCTGCACCAGCCCTCCCCCGCCACCAGCCAGCAGCAGGCCTGGCCCGGCCGGCAGAACCCCGAGCACTCGGGGCTCGGCCCCCACGGGCGCTCCGGCCTGGCCGGCCAGATCCTGGGGCTGGAGCCGGGCGCCGCGGGCGGGCGGAGGGAGGCCTTCCGCCGGCCGGAGCTGCTCCTGCCGCACGGGCACGCCATCGACCCGTCCGTCCTCGGGGACAGCATGGGCATGCACGAGATGGGCCAGGGCCTGGAGGAGGCGCAGGTGGGTCACGGCGTCCGCGGGTGCTCATGGGAAATGGAGTCCACCAGTCTGGGGGGGGGGGCTGTCTGAGCGGCCGAGACATTTATCGAACGCATAAAAAACAAATGTAGCAACTTGTTTTGGTATCCTCTATTGAGGAAACGTGCACTACACCAATGAAATTACAAACTGCGGTTTGTGTTATTTTTTCCTTCTCAGCGGAAGGATCGAACTTTCATATCGACTTGTAATTTTGTCACAACGGAATTTGAGTTTTTACTATGCGCACAGCGAAAGATATACACAGCGTGTAAATTGTTGTCCATTTGGTACAGATCGCTACACACTCACCACCAGGGTCCTGAAAATAAGTGATTAAACTGAGATGTCGTCAAGGTTGTTGTTAAAAAGCGCATTGTTTATTTTTAAAGAACCACGAATTTGAGACCTTATCCTAATGAATTCATAGATGTTAATAGTTTCATAGAAAGAAATTTTAAAGTAAAGCGTTTCCCCAGTAATTCCAAAACGGCATCTCAAGGTCTAATATTTGTTGAAAAGTACTGTATTAAAAATAATTTGCTATGTAAAAGCATGGTACAACACTTACATATACTCTTTATATGTTTAAATCCTTATACGTTAGTCACTCCATTTAACAAATACTCATTCGCTGTGAGTAGACGCCTCTTATTGTTGAGTTTAATTACGGGTGTGCGCGAAAGCAGCACAATTTTACATTAATTCTCTTTCGCGTTTGTAGTTTGTCCTCGATCTAAGGGGAGTTTCGCTGCTGCGTGCACTTGGAAGTAAAGTTTCCTCTTGTTGTTTTGCAGAATGTGGATGACCACAGCATATTAATGGCGGATCAGACGGTAATTAAAAAAGGTACGGATGTTTCTGTATGTTTTAACTTAATGCGCCTGCCTGTCTGATTCACGGCAACCTGCTGTATTTGAACTATTTTCCTGTCCAAGAAAAAAATAATACTGAATGAATACTGAATTCAATTTAATTGAATTTGCTATAATCACAATTTAAGCAGTGTGGCACACAGGGGTAAATTAAACTTGTTTTCGTTATTTACAACTGCGGACAAACTTGAACTGTGACTAGGCTCATTCTAGCACGTTAAAAGGACATTTAACCTCAATGCAAATCCGATCTAAATCATGGTGTCGATGCTTAATTTTAAGCGCTGCAGGTAAGCGAACTCCCGCCAACTGCAGTTTTTAGACTCCTGGCGAATGCAAACATTCTTTTGCTTGTTCGTCTTGTGCAAAAGGATTTGCATTAACAAGAAGATTGACGTAACAAAATAAACGCGATCCTTTAGAAAAACTGCGGTTCAGAAAAAAAATCATCCGTTTAAAAAAAAAAAAAAGAGACCCGCTTCATCAAACAAAACAGCGGCCGGATTTCGTTTGGCGGAGTTAATTCCGGGCTCCCCGGCGGCCGGGGCGAGGACGGGTCTTGAGCTGTGGCACAGGGAGGTGGTCAAGCGGCTTGTTGGAGTCGAGCTGCGGCCGCGCTCCCGCAGGCAGGGGGATCGAGCTCGGGACGGCGGCGTGCAGCCCCGCACGCACGAGGGGGAACGAGGTGGGCTCCGGAACCCGTCTCGTGCAGTTCTCGAGGATTAACAGGCACCCCGCGTCTCCGCCACTGTCTTGTTTGGGCATAATGGACGTTTGGTCAACTCTGATATTTTAACGGAGTTTGTCGAAAGCTCGTTCATCGTAGCCGGCGATAATTGCTTGTGCGTTTTTTTTTTGAAGGCGCAGGATTCGAGTTCTTCCGCTACTTCACAGACTTGTAATGCAGTATTTACATTGATGACTTGGGATGTTCTTGCAAAATTATCCGTGTAACTATTTAGATCGCTTCAACAAATAACGAATGAACAACAGACCCGGTAGTGTCATTGTCCAGATTGACTTTAACGAAATATTTTTTTTACTTTTACAAAATATCTTGAATAATTAAATTGGCGTATATATTGCCCTCCTCATTAGCATTTAGCATATTGAGGCCATCATATTTCAATTTGGTTCCCCGTAAAACAGTGACAAGCAAGATTAATGCTTTACTAGGTCTCCGAGTGCAAAAATGAAATGTTTGCATTTTTTATCGAAGCTGCGCCTTAGTGTTTTAATTACAAGGCGATGACAAACAGCTGAGGGTTTTCATGGGGAATGTCTCTGCTTTATGGTTCTTCCAAATGAAAACGTGGACGTCTTCCAAAATCATTTTTCAAGTTCATACTTATTCCTTGTTCGCAACATGCAGGTGATGCGTGCACAGCAGGCACATGAAAAATAAAATCGCGCATTAATGTCCGAGATGTGTGCTTATTTCACACTAGGTAAATTTTAAGTCCTTTTCATGTTTTTGACGTTGAGGTTTTTTTTAAGGCTTCCGGTTTTGCTGAAAGTTGACTGTTGGAACTTAATGTTAGCGCTTCCTCATTTCTGGTATCTAAGGGCAGAAATAAATGCTGTTATTTTAAAACTGAGGCACTGTCCCTTTAGAGTATTTATCAAAGCTTGTGTGTTCCATTAAAAACAAACGGCGAAACCAAATTTATTTTTTACGTTTTCATATTTTTCTCCCCCCCCACAGATGCCAAGTTAAACGTTTCCTCTTGATTAGAAGCCTCTGTGGGGTTAGATTAGCTCAGCAGTAAAATAATCAATTAGTCGGGACCCTTGCTCTCACTAGCTGGGGTAATTCTGTACGAGGTAGAGATGAAAGTGTTTTGGCCTTTAACTAATTCAGTCAATCTGCTGTCGGGCGGAAGACTGTTACTCAGACTTCCTTAGCAAAAATGAGTAACATAAGCAAGCATTTAATACCCTCTATCTCTTTTTACTACCGGCTTAAAGGGAAGGAAATTTGTCTGGATTTGTTTACCATTTAAATATTGCCTATTTTGTGTGGTTGTTTTTGACCTGTTTAGCTCAGACCTGAGTGTACTTTGCAGAAATGTTTCTTATCGATTTGATTTCGGGAGAAACCAGGTTTATTTCCCTGCTTTCTTTGTACATCTGTGCATTTCTCCCTTCCTTTCTGAAAGCGCTGAGTCTGCCGATCAGCTCCACCCTCGTCTTGGTTTGGACTGGCTCTGATGTGGGAAAGAAACCGATTTTCTTTTTTCTGAATTTCAGTTGAGTGAAAGCTGGTCTCCCTTTAAATGACATGCTACCTGCTTTTGCGGGGGATATTAAACACAGCAGACGTACGCTTTATATAGTGTTTGCAAAAAGACGAAGTGTAACGGGGACAGCATCTGGTGTGCACCTTTTTAAAAAGCTTTCTTTACAGTAATGTTTTTGTTGAGGCACTTTTCTGTCTGTATTTTGTACATTGTTTGGAATAAATATAGCCCAGCGAGGTTAAATTTACCCCCCCAAAAAAACAATTTGGAGATATCCGCTTCTTCCAGCTGCAGCTGGAGATGATCACGGTGGTTCTGAAGGGCTTTTCATTTCTAACTGTTCTTGCTGCAGCCTCTGTTTAAGACCCTCGAGGTATACAGCACGCTGTGTCCTTCACTCTCGAACCCTCATACCTGAACCTCGGGCGAAACCTGTCCAACGAGGAGACAAGCATACGTATGTGAACGTTTCAGTTCTGCAGCTTTAAAACAGGCTTCAGGTTGTGCCGTCGTTTGCGAGGGAAGTCCAGAAAAGGGCCCCGGTCTGGAGCCGGTCGTGTGCTCGGGCAGCTCGATTCCTGTCGCTTGTGTGCAGGGGAGGCCGGGCAGGGCCGTGCTGCGGGGCTCTTGGGAAAGAAAACAAACACTCGCTCGCTCGGGCGAGCCGCTCAATAGCAAGAGCGACTCTATAGAAATGCAGGAGCTCCACCTTGGGTGCTAATTAAAGCCGGTGATGAGGAAGAAGAAAAAGGCCGTTCAAGTGCTCTTTCTTCTCGAGATCCTTCAGTAAATCCTTCACTTCACTAATCCTGCCGTGATGCGTCTGAAATCCGCACCGATCCGAGCTCTTGCAGGGCGGTTATGAAAGGGCTCGGAGTTGGCAGGGCGGCAGCCTGAGAGACGAGTTTAGCTCCTGCAAACGTGTGTGAATCACCGCCGAGGCATTGTGCAGTTCTGGAAGTGCACCAGTGCTTTTTCTTCATGTCTCCGATATCGTTCGGTTTCAAGAGGGGGGTGTAGTATCGCCTAAAGAAATAGAAAGCAGAGGATTTAAAATGAGCGTTTTATCTTAATGTAACTGTTGGGGTGCATATACTTATATACACACACCCAATAGAGACAAAGATTGCAGGCTGCCTATGCGCACAAGAACCCGAGGCTACCATCGGAGATGAAAACTGGAGGCACTTTATAAGAAGAGTAGCTGTTGTTGGTAGCAGACCACTTGGCCACTGTCTTACATGGCATGCCATCGGCTTCTGCTGTACCGTTTCTGTTTGGGGGGAAAAATACAAATGCTGCTGGTGAGTCTGCCTTTGTCTTCTGCTCTTCCGTTCTCCTGTGCTGTGCTGTGATATGCTTTTCTTGTCTCAGTATTAGGACTCAGATGTGGCTGGGCCCATGAGCGGGTACAGAGGAGGTATTTTGACAGTGGCTATCTTGCAGGCGAGGACGAAGGTACATCAATGCCTCTAGGACGTGCCTGTTAGTCGCAGGACATGCGGTTCATTCTGGGGGTGACGGCGCGAGGCTGCGGTTTCCGTGGGTTGAGGTTGCCCCCCCCGTCACTTGCTGTGATCAGAAATGTCCAGATCTATAACCTGTCAAGTGTATGAAAGTGGGAACACCCCCCATGGAAGGACCGCGCGGTCTCACAGTGGATGCTGTGGAGTAAGCAGTCAGTCAGGTGTCCCAGGAAGGAAGCAGTCTATGGAGTGGTTGTGTTGTTGGACAGAACCACCGGGATGGGCTGTGCGTATCTCAGTGGTTGGGGGGGGGAAGGATCATTCTTTTACGTCATAGAGCTGTACAGGTCATTCTTTTCATTTGAACCATCTGTTCTTGGAAAGTTATGCTTCTGCTTGCAGTGGGGTGCAGCAACCCAGACCTGTCCCACAGATACAGGGCCCAAAGTGGCACAATGCCCTTGAATCACAGGGCACACATCTCGGGATGCCCATCTGATACGCACACTCCTCACGAATGGTACCCTGATCTGGATCAGACTCCAGATGTGAGGCAGAACTGTTAGATGCTGTATAAAAGTTTTTACTAAATGAAATCTGAACTATAAAATGGTTCAGAATACGTAGATCTTTAGGTGGACAATACTTTAATGTTAACCTATATTTGTCAACATAAAAAACCTGCAGGTTTTTTTTTTTGTATAATTCTAATAAACTGCACTTCAAAACCACAACCTCATTCATAATCGGAATAACTTTCTGAGTTAACATTCAAGTTTCTTGTCCAGCTAAAGTGTAAATATCTCGCTGGCTGGAGGTGGACAGCTGCACCTGCAGGTTTCTAAACCATCATACTGTTTGCGTTTGTTTTTTTTTTTCTGCATTACTTTCTGTCAGTAGCCTCAGGAAGCATTTCAGTCTGCAAAACGGGTCCTTTGGAAATTCATAGCACTGTCTCCTCCAAATCAGAGCTGTGAGTTCTGTGGAGGAAGAGAGCTGAGCAAATTTCCCTGGGGAGCAGTGGACTGGGTCTCGGCCTTCAGGGGAGAAGTCTGGGGGGGAGGAGGGAGCCGGGGGATGTGTTGCAAATGGAGCTGGTTCTGAAGTGCAGAAGGATGCTTTAAAGTCCATCTGAAGGTCCGGCTGGAGTGACTGGGCTCCTGGTGGGCTGTCAGCTCAGTGATGCCATGCTTGAGTCTCTGAATTAAAAACAAAAAGAACGGCTCCATGCTTCCATCAGCACTGACGAAGAGCTTGTCATGTTCACTGGGGGCTGGGGGGCGCTAATCGCCAATCGGATCTCTTCTGGAAGCACTGGGCACAAGGCAGGACTCTGGTCTGGATGGGACACGAGTCCGTCACCGTTACACAAGTATAGGACAACTTGGAGACACCAGTTAACCCAGTCATTGTGTCTGTGGGTGGTGGGAGGAAACTGAAGCACCAGATTAAAACCCATAAAAAAGTGGGGAGAACATGCAAACTCCACACAGAAAATGCCCCAGTCCTGAATCAAACCCAGGAGCACTGTGCCATTAACCCACACCTCTTCTCATAGTTTCTTATTCTTTTGAGTAGAAAAATAAAGGGGATTTGTGGCTATGCAAAAAACGGGTCCTCTCTATCAGTGAATGACTTGTTTGGAAGGCCTTGACCCCCGATTATTTCACAGATCTGTCCCTGGTTTTCTGCCGGATGCTGGCTGAGCTCTCTTGTTGTGTGTCCCCCCCACTCCCACAGGCCCCATGTCGCTGGCAAAGGGCAACGCGCTGGGGCTGCCCTACCAGAAGGAGGCGCTCTTGGGCATGGTGTCGAACCCCAGCGAGGTGTTCTGCTCGGTGCCTGGCCGCCTCTCGCTGCTCAGCTCCACCTCCAAGTACAAGGTGACGGTGGCAGAGGTGCAGCGGCGCCTGTCGCCCCCGGAGTGCCTGAACGCCTCTCTGCTCGGCGGAGTTCTCCGCAGGTAGGCACCTCGACGCCCGCGGCTGGCTGGCATGGTCTAACTGCACAGGGCGGGGCAGTAGAGGCAGTAGAGGCTGGACACCAGCTAGCCAATTCTTGTCAAAAGCATTTGAGAAGCTTTAGTACTCTTCTGCCTCTTCCGAGATGACCATCTACTCCATGTAAAGAAATCTACATTGTAGTTTTACTGCAGCATTTGCCCAGTCTTTCTCTCTTGGAGTTGAAGTAATGTGATTCTGCACCAGAGACCTTGTAGCTGTGCGCTGAGTCAAACGTTGATTTATACAGGGACGCAACATGTGCAGACAGTGCAGGTTCAGGCGGCCCTGTTTTTTCTGTGCTTGTGCTTAAATGCGTTCAGGCCCGCTATGCAGTTTTCATAACGCATGCAGCGCTTCAGAGGAAAACCCCCTTTAAAAAGTCCAGACTGCAGTCCCCATTCAGCCGTCCAGTTCCTCCTGCTGGCTGTTCCCCTGCTCCTGTGCGGCGGAGGGGCTGGCTGGCTCTCGCTCCGGGCGTGTGGGGTACCATGCTGCCCGCCGAGGGGCACTTGACCCAGCCTCCCGTGAGTCGAAGCCCTTCCTGGAGGTTGTGTGGGGAGCACGCGTCCGCTCTCCCTCCCCACGAGCGACAGACATGAGAGAGAGAGAGAGAGAGGAGCTGGAAAGTAGGTCAGGGGGAGGGAGGGGGCCCGCCAGCCTCCCCGGTGCCGTCTCCTCGCGATCTGCGCTGCGACGGGCGCAGACTGCGGCCAGGCGGAAACGGGGGGCCGCTACCGTTCCTGTAAATCCCCCCGCAAAGACCTCCCGGAGGAGGACCCTCGCTTCACGTGAGGTCAAGAGCGGACTGCGTCCTGGACAGAACCGTGCTGTCGGGCCCTTATGGGAACTGAACCTGAGGGGCACGTGCCTCTGTACACAAATACATCGCTTCCCCGTCACGCTGGGGCTGTGGCAGCGCTCCCGAAAGCCCGTCTTCGTCGCGTTCGGACTCCGGGGGGGGAGAACCGTGTAGCACACTGGAGAGGCACGCACCAGCACTTTTTTTTTTAGCAGTTTGGGTTGTTCTGCAAGCTGAGCCGAGGGGAGCTTAAACCTGGGAGCAAGTAGCCCATTGACCCACGGCCCAGACGGCTTTACGAACGGGTCAGGTTGGCAGAAGAGGGGTCATCAGTAGGAAGAATAAATTGGGAATCGCTTAAGACAGGGAATGTGTTGCAAAGTAACTGAATGCAGCCAATTGCAGGTACCCTACGAACAGCACTGCTTGATGTACAAGACATCTGTTTGAGAGTCTCATCGGTGCTGCAAGCCTTGAGCCTCTCTTCTATATCCTGTAAAAATATAAACCCAGAATAAAACGCGTTTCCTTACCCCTATCCTCCTCCTCCTCCTCCCACAGAGCAAAGTCCAAAAACGGGGGCCGATCGCTGAGGGAGAAGCTCGACAAGATCGGCCTGAACCTGCCGGCGGGGCGCAGGAAGGCGGCGAACGTGACCCTGCTGACGGCGCTGGTGGAAGGTAGGCGCTGCTTCTCGAACCCGGGGCCGAGCGCGGCTGCTCTCGCGCTGCCTGCCGTTCTGGCCTCGTGGGCCTGAAGGCCTCTGTGCGCAGTCGGCGCTCGGAGGGAGGGCTGCCGGGATTTACAGCCGGTCCTTGGGGCTCCTGGGCGAAAGAAACGCGAAGGAGGAATGCGCTCGCCTGTGCCCCTGCCAGGGCTGGAGCTCTGCGTGTAGGAGGGTGTGCATCTGTACTGCACAGTACTGCATACTACAAAAAAAGTGGGAAGGGGATTTTAGATCTGTGACATTTTCACTTTTTCAAAAAAAGTTAAATGTGCCTGACGGGACATGACTGGACTTTTTTTGTGTCAGCTATCCAGTTGGATTCCTATAGAATGATTTTTTTTATCTCCTTGCCATCTCCATCCAGAATTTTCCTATTGAGGCTCCTAAAATTTTAAAAACCAAGCTTTCTGTGCAAACTCCTTACTTCCTTTACCGTGCTGCGCACTACACCAGTCTGCTGTTCACACTCTGTCTGTCCAATTCATGCGGTGATGCCGCCCAGGCAGGTTGGGGTGTGCTCAGGGTCTCCTGGGGGTTGCGTGGGGGCAGGGTTCTGGAACCCAGGCTGTTGCAAATGAGTCGGAATTCTGCTCCTTCCTGAGCACATTCCATGGAAGTTGCGCTTGTTCCTTGCTGAGACAGCCCACTGTCTCCATCACTGCCGAGGCTCTGTCGACAGCTGGAAACGGAAATGTGGGCTCTTGAAATATGGCTTGAGCCCATTGTTTTAATCTGGGATTGTAAACACGTGGGATCTTTCGCCACGAGGATTAAGTGACCCTGCAGCCTGTGTCGGTCTGAATGCGTGTGCCTCTCGGCGATGTGCCTGTCTGTATCGGGGACCAGACTCTGGTGGTGGGACAGGGTGGCTGAGTGCCGCGAGCTGTGGAAAACCATTAAACCGGGCAGGCTGAGGAAACAGTTTGTGCTTTTCCTGCTGCTGGCTGGAGGAGGAGGTGGTGGAACTGATCCATAGCCAAATACCAACAACATGATGGTATTTTTATATGAACTGGGCTGAATAAGATTGGAATTCTGCATCATTCTGTTGTTTTAATCACATAGATGCATTTGCAGTCCTCTCCCATGAACTATAAGCCCAGCAGATTCTCTCCAACGATTCCGTCACACTGTGCAGCGGTGAGCTTGATCTTGACGGTACCCGATGAGTGCAAGCCCTGCTATATTTTAGAACTGACTCCATCGCTTTGATGAACTGTTGTGCAACCTAATTACACTCTGGGCACAGAAAGTGCCGTTCTTCATGTAGCAAGTTGAATGATGTGGTCAAAGCTGGTAAGACTTTGTTTCTGCTGGTTTGAGATGCTGTGGCTGTGGGCGCTGTTGGGATTTGGATGTTTTGGTCTGTGGGCTCTCTGAAATGACTGATCAGAACTGTCAATTAAGCTCTGGCTCAGGGCTCAAGGGTCTGGTAGCTTAGACGCGATGAGAAACAGCCTTTGTTTTCTGAAGACGTCGGGCTCACAGCAGCTCAAGAAGAGTGGGAACCCTGCTGGCGTCCCACCGTCGGGTGTCCCACCGTCAGGGCAGGCAATTGGCTGCTTGTGCTCTTCCTTCACCTGGGACTTCTCCTTTCCGCCCCTCGCAGGTGAGGCAGTGCACCTGGCCCGGGATTTCGGCTACGTGTGCGAGACGGAGTTCCCTGCCAAGGCCATGGCAGAGTACCTGAGCCGACCACACGTGGAGCGCAACGAGATCAACAGCCGGAAAAATATGCTGCTGGCCGCCAAGTAAGGGCTTCCTGTTCCGTTCTCTCTCTCTCTCTCGCTCGCTCACTCAGGGGCAACAAGACAGCAAGTGTTTTGTTCCAGCTCAGTCCTGTTACCTTTGCTGTTTGTTCACCTCTTTTCTGCTAATGAAGTTGCTCTTAGATCCTCATCCTTTAATTTCTTGAGTGGGGTAACAACTGGGGCTGTGCCACTGCATTACCTTGGCTCTCATTAACAGAGAGACCCCTGCCTTGTGCAGCCACTGTGCCCCTGCATGGGCAGCATCTTGTTCTGTGCTGGGGACCAGGTAAATTGGGTGGCTCTTCAATGGAGGCTGGCAGGGCTGGGGTTAGGACAATGCCAGCTGTCTGGGCAGTCCCTCACCCTGTGCCAGGCTGCATGCTGTCCTGACACATGACAGTTGCCAGGGTTTCACATCCTTTAACTTAATTACTTATGAGTCAATTAAACCTCCGTGTCCTTCAGAACAGCCTGCCATTCCAACTCAGACTGAGCTCATTTCACACTACATTTATCCCTTTTGTGCCTCTCCTTGAAAAGAAGGCTTTACCTGAGGTAGGCTGCTGTTTCCTGGTATAATTAAGTAAGCTTGGGTGACTTTTTTTTCTTTTCACATGTGGCTTTTTTTTGTTCTGCATTTTTCTGTCTCTGCTGGAATGTTTACATTCCACAAAACAAAGCCTTTTCATGTGTCATAATGGCATCTGTTTAGGGCAGGACCCAGATAAACCAGAAACCCTTCCAGGTATTCATTCAGGTCATTCGGCAGCTCTGAAAATGTAAAATGTGACATTTTAATTAAAAGCAAGATTGGCCCCAGTGGTTTTAACTTCAGTTTACTTGCTTGTTTCACAGTGTCTTGAGCGCATGTCTAAGTGGGATGAGTAATAGATAAATACATAACCATAATTACAGCTATGATATTTTAAATAATAATATGCTACTTCTGGCTGGCATGGTGGCACATGGTTAGCATTGCAGTCTTGCAGTGCTGAGGTCCCTGTGCCCGTTGCTTGCAGAGGTGGGCTCGGGCCCCCAGTGGATAGTGAGGTTCACATATCCATCCATTTTCTCCCTTCTTTGATCTGCAGAAATGAACTGTCAGATGTCTTGTACACCACCTGGTATAAAAAAAAATGAGCAACCCAATGCAAAACCGATTGGTAAATTGCCGGAATGCAATGAGAGTTAAAGGGCCCGAGGGGTGAGCGATAGTGATCAGCCCCCTGTAAACAGTCCTCGGGGGACTTGGGGTGGCACGTCTGTGACTGTGGGAAGTGAAAAGCTGATGCTTACCTGGGAAGCAGACCTGGCCAAGGTGAAGTTTAAAGGGAAATCCCACGAGGGAAACACAGCCATGAAAGACAGGGCTGAAGCGATGGTTCCTGCCGGTCTGTGGTACTTGATGTGAGCGTCACAGTTTCGACATGTCTGCACATAAAAATAAAAATAAGGTGTCAGCCTTTTCCTTAATAATGGCACAAAGGGGTGCACTGCTTCTTTGTTGAATTAACTGGCATGTACATAAGTGTTTAATCCTTTTAATATTTTTCCATGATTTTTAAAACCTCATTAACTTCAATCATATTTAACTGGGTATGGAATTAGAGAACAAATTCTCAGTTTCAATGATGAACAGGCAAAGTGGTGTAATACTTCCTATGGAAGACCGAGGAGGTTGTACAATGAGGTATTAAGGAGGTATTCGTGCATCCATGTGGTTCTTGATATCCTGTTGGGTCCTGGCTAAGCGAGGGTTATGTGTGTGGATGCTTTCCTTTCCTCATGTGTCTCCTCTTCCTCTCAAGGCAAATCTGCAAGGAGTTCACTGACCTCCTGACCCAGGACCGCTCCCCTCTGGGGAACACGCGCCCCGCGCCTATCCTGGAGCCGGGCATCCAGGGCTGCCTGACGCACTTCAGCCTGATCACCCACGGCTTCGGCAGCCCCGCCATCTGCGCCGCCATGACCTCGCTGCAGAACTACCTGAACGAGGCCCTCAAGCAGGTGGACAAGATGTACCTGAGCTCGGGCGAGGCGCAGGGAGGCTCCGAGGGGGCGAGCAAGGCCACAGACAAAATGGACAAGCACAGGAAGTGAGACGGGCCACGCCCCCCGCCCCCCACACCACCCTGCGTGCTCCGGCTGTCTGGAGCCTGCAGACGCTCCTACGTGCCGAATTACTTTTGAACTGCACCGACAACCCCACAAGCCACAAGCCTCATCCGATTTCCGTCTGCGTTTTTTCTTTTTTTCCCCCTTCCGAGTTTGATGTTTCCTGGTAGTGCCCCCCTGACGTGTCTGGCCTGTTCCGCGTTGCTCCTGCCTCTGACAGTGGAGAGGTCGGGCTGGCCAGCTGCGTGCGTGTGGGCGTGGACGCTCTCCGTACCCCAGAGGAGCTGTCGGCGGCGGCGAGGAGGGAGGGAGGGAGGGGGGCTGAGGCGCAGGTCTGTGGCGTTGTGTGAAACTCTCCGCACGGGAGCCGGCGCTCTCCTGGACTTTCTGACCCCACCTGCAGTAAAGAGTCTGACAGGATAACAGCAGGACTAAATGCATAAGACCAGAGAGACGACAATTTACTGGGCCTTTTGTGTTGGAAAGAGGACATCGCTTGGCTACAGTGCTAACGGGCACAGATCTGGAAAAATGTACAAGGGTGCTGTAGGTGAGGACAGAGGGGAGATGTATAGCGCCCAGATGCAGTCCTTCACAGCTCCGTCTTGTTGGAGGAGGAAAACTTGAAATGTGAGAAGAAGGGGTGTCTTTTTTTTTTTTAATGAACCCCGCTGTTGGTGGACGAGGGGACTCAAAGATTACCTGCATCCTAAACAGTTCTTAATAGGAAAGTTTTAATCGAGATTTTTTTTTTTTGCGCTACTCTCATGTTCACCCCCTGCGGAGTTCAAAGAGCCGCGGACAGAGGGACGTCGCCGCACAAAAGCACGTCGGCCGCATGACGCCATCAAAGGGCGCAAAGGGCAGGGCGGCGTTTTTCCTGACCTTCCGGCGCCACGAGCTTTTAATGAGCAGAGATGCCCCGGAACTGCTTAAAACCCCACTGGAAAATCTTCAACTGCAGCAAGACAGCGGAGTCCCTGGAAAAACATTTTTTTTAAAAACTTTTTAGAAGAAGAGATGAGAGAGGGGGAATTGTGTACTTCCCTGCCTGACTCTTTTAAAAAGAATTTGTGTAAAGTGAGGATTTTTCTTTCATCTTCCTTGAATGTAAATATTTTATTTATGTTGTAATTTAACGGGATTTGTAAATACTGGTGTACCACTTCGCTTTTTAAGAAGTTTTGTAAATGGGTTTCGCTTCTTTTGTTTGTTTTTTTTTTAATACAGAAACAAAATGCGGCGTTGTTGGGCAAGACAACGTACGTTATACATTTTTTTTGTGCGGAAACGTATTTTAAAAGCAAAAAAAAAAACAATAAAACAGGGTATTTGAAAGTGAATTTGTGAAGATTTGCCGTTGTCTTTTCCCTCCAAGAGTGTAACGTGACACTGAGGTCTGCAGAGAGCGGTACTCTCTCCCTCCACCCCCCGAGCTGTAGTTTGGAAAGCGTGCTTGGCAGACTGATGGTCATTCATGTGTGTAAAAGCAGTTTAAAAAAAGAGGGAAATAAAGCACTAACAAAGGAACAATGGTCCTCATTATCTGCTGTAACTTAGCCATTCAATAAAACAATTTGATTTTGTGGTTACGATTCGTGACGTGTATGCTGTGCGGGGTGGCAGCTCCCTCCACCAACCCCCCCCCGATACAACTTTTGTTGTACAGATTTTGTTTGGTCTTGGATGATGAAGCACTAGTTCCTGTCCATTCTGGAAACTGGCAAGGTGCCGTGATGGGGCAGCAGCCGTGCGCAAATAGTTTTTTTAATGGCTAATATATAGGCAATACTCTAGAATATTAGTTCAGGTGGGGAGCTGCGTCAGCATGCGTAGGCTGCAAAGGAACAAGTAATAGGTTTATTCCATGCTGAAAAAAAGAAGAAAGAGAACACAACGTTTCGGCCGTGGAGCCTTCTTCAGGTGTGAGAGAGACAGGGCAGTAGGCAAAGGTAAAGTAGCCCTAGAGTATACTCTAGAATATTGGTTACCCTGTGTGTCAAAAATGTCAAGTTCCTGTCGCAGTTCTTAGTATCTGCTCCCAAAGAAACTGCAGCTGGAAAACAAGGAATTAGAGTTCAGGTTTACTAAGCAGCTGAGTGGGAACATCTTTCCCTGGAATGGTTGCCTTGATAACAATTCAGCAAATTCTGCTCACGTTTGTCTGAAATTTGGTCCACCAGGCACTGCTGACAAGTTCTCCTCCATTGGTATTCCACATGGGTTCTGTATAATTTATTCTAATGAATTAAGTGAAAAGAACAAAGTTATTTATTATTATTATTAGTATCCACCTTTCCAAGGGGGGAAAGCGGTCTTTAATCTCGCTGCAGTGTGCTGGTGGCAGTCCTGTTGTGACATGAGCTACACGTATCAATGGTAATGGTGACAGGATGAATGGGGATTTTCATTTCTTACATTTTATACAGAACTTTTCATGCTAAAGTTGTTTTTTTAACCACTGAGTGGCTGAGGCGGAAGGCAGTCCCTCTTCAACCACATCGCAATGCAGCCCTACCGCACACATCAGGTACGGTAGTAAGATACTGCTTCACAAAATCACCAGGTGAATCAAGAGGGAACTGGAGGCTGGCCTGTGCAGCCCAGAGAATCTAGCCAAGAGACTGGGTTAACACCCCTTCTTTAAGGGAGGCGGCAGGGACTTTGGGCTAATTAATATTAATCCTGCAAATGAGGTTTTTTATTCTTTGTCTTGACAGTTGTGGCAACAAGCCTTGGAAGTGTTTTCAGAGAATTAACCCTTTGTGTGCCCCCCCAGTCCGTGCGCCGGAGGTGATTTGTTCTGTGGGGGTGGGACAGTATGTGGGACTCTCTTGAGTTTGGTCTACCCACAGTCCTCCAGTGCTGAGGCTGAGGCTTTAGCCTGAACGGGCTTTTCCCCCTCCGCTGGTGCCTGGCGTGTTCCTTCAGTGCAGCCCAGCCAGCACTTCCCTTTAGAGCTGATGACTCCTCTGAGCAAGGGCCTCTGCTTCTGCTGAAACCCCTCTGAACCTCTGCTTCTCCGTCACCCCTGGCTTGTTTCAATTCCACTGTCCGCATGAGGGTGAAGAAGAGCAGGCCCAGCCCTACATGTGTTGCACAGCGTTCAAGAAGCCCTCAGCTGTTAACTTCCTCTCAAACCATTACAATGGAAAAACTGTTCAGCGATATTAGGGCCTGAATGGGCGGCAGTTAAATAATTAGAACCCCCTGCCCCGATGCCGACGGGTTTCTGTTTCACATCTGCTAATTAGAACCAATTTTTCTCAGCCCATTGTAATCTTCAGCTGTTTTAAATTCCAGTCTGATCTTAAATCTGTCCGAGCTTTAACTGAGCAAGAGCAGCGCAGACTGTGACCGCATCAAAGAAGTCATTTAAGGACAGTGTAAACTGCTCTAATGTCGGTCTTAAAAGACCAGCATATTTGGATCCTTTCTTACAATTCCTGTTGACAAAAAAAAATCTTTGTTGTTTTCAAATTTCGTTTGGAAGTAGGTTTGTTTGAAAAGTTGAGTTTTCATACGTGTGTCTATGCAGGATTGAGAACAATGCTTTAGCAGAAACGAAGTGAATTTATCCTTGTCCTGCACTATGCCTCCGGCGCCAGAGAGCGGAAGACGGGTGGGGTGTCCTCCGACTGGGTTCTGATGCTCTGAGCCCAAAACACCAGGGGTGCTGGAGGGAGGGGTGGATTGTGTTTATTAGTGTGGTCAAGGACGCTATGTGGAACAGGCCGGCTTGTGAGGGCTGATTCTTCCAGCTATTCTGCAAGATAAGCAGGGAACGGTAGAAAGGGGGGATTGTCACCAGTTTTACTGTGACCAAAATGCAGTCTCCATGGCCCTTTCACAATACTGTACATATTTTAACTGAGAGCTTGGCGCTGAAGGGATATGTCCCAGGTAGAGAGGAGAGGGTAGGCTGGTCTCCAAACACAGTAAGAAGCTCCAGAAGACACAGCCCACCGCCTCAGCAGGTAAATAGGGGCAGCCTGGCCCACAGCATGCACTACCTGTCCTGCAGCAGAACCTGATTAACCTGCCGCGCAGAAGCCTGGCTCGGCAGCAGGCAACGGCAGCCGCCTTTTCAGTTCCACATGTTAATTCCTCGGGGTTGAAAGCAGAGACAGGGAAGCTTGCACTATCTCAGCCTGAAGATGTGTCGAGCTCTCTGACCACAAAGCCCTCATCACCTCCCAATCGGGGGGCCCCTAGTTTCGATAGGACTGAGAAAACACCTCCATCCATTCCATTAGAGAGCAGAAAGGTTCTGACAGAGTTGGCTTCTTTATCAGCACATTACGCCACCCTTCTCAGCTCTGAGGTAGCGAGTAAGTTTACAGTTCTCTTTTATTAAGGTTTTTGTAAAAACCTTAACCTCCACGCAAAAATGCTGTTAAAAATAGAGCAAATTCTTGATCAACTGAAAGGGGAGTTTTGATCATGTGAAGCTCTGGGTTTAGTTTTGTCCAAACCCCTTAGTGTGAATCCCTCCTTAGTGATTGTAGAGCAAAGAGCCAATTCGATCAGAACCAGAAGGATCTTGTCCACACTGTGTAAGGCACAAAGGGGCAACATTATTCTGTCCAACAGTGCAGAGGTGAAGTCAAATCCAGTGTTGTGCTTATTTGAATTGGACCACACCCAAGCGTCAGAGTGTGTCATTAAATTCCTCGTGCAAATATTCTTGAATATATGATGAGAGGAAACAAAGCACAAGCTTGAATTACTATTCACCAACAAATGCTGGTGGCATTCTAGGTTTGTTTAAAAATAGAGCACCGTAAAGGAAACTTAGAACATGCAATAAAGCCACATGGAACAGCTTTTTATGCTTCAGGGCAACAGTTATGAGTAAATGTTTTGCAGTCGAGTCATTTTAATTAATTAGAATGGGGACTGAGAAAGAACAAGCAGGTTTGTTCCAAGCTGAAACGTAAAAAGAAGGAAAAAAACATCTCAGCAGCGGAGCCTCCTTCAGGTTTGCATTGGGTATTTTACATTAATTGAAATGAGTTAATTGACTAGAGTGTCTGAAGGTTTTCTTTCGGCAGTGCCGAGTTCTGACTGCAGTGTTACCGTTACTTCAAATCCCCAAACTTCCCAAGAAACCCAGATCTATCAACCTGGAACAAAAAATTCTATGCAACAAAAAAATGGACACAAAAAACAAAAAATGTCGATGCAGTGTAATGTACAGGTCAGAGCAGGGGCAGAGGAAGGCAGTGTGATCTACTGGTCAGAGCTGTGTTACAGTGACGTGAGCTGAGATACAGAGAGGCAGGGTACGGTTTAGGATAAAAAGTGCCACAAAAGATGCAAAACAAACAGTTAAATGAGGATTTGCACGCAGCACTGTGGGCCAGGACAGGGAACAGCCCCCTGGGCACGGCTCTCGGCCTGCAAGCGCCTGGTCATCGCGTGTCCCTCCTGCAGGACAGCAAAAACAAGAGGAGGAAAGTCTAAAACACGCGAAGGAGAGGAAAGCAGGCCCAGGTCAGGCAAGGAGCAGGGTGGAAAAGCGAGCGGCAGAACAATGAGAGTTTCAGAGAGCGGCTCGGGGGGAGGGATGAGCCTCTACTCCTCGGAGAAAATGTGGTAAAAATTAATCCAAATTACAGACGACGGATGTTTCGGTGGGGTGCTGAAGAGCCTTTATGAAGTGACTCTTCTTTTTGTTCCGTCTGAGTCATTCTGTGGGAATGTGGTGGCCTGTCCTCCCCAATTCCCTGCCCACCCCAAACACAGTCACACACACACGCAGCAAGTCACCCTGTCCTTCCCCAAAACAGCAGCGTCTGATCCGACGCCCTCCCTCTCCCCTCGCAGACAGCAGATGTCAGAGGTTCTGAGGGAACTGATGCTGCACCACTCTCACTCCCAGGAAATGAAATAATTGTGCCCCCCCCCCTTCAGAACCAAAGGCCTTTGCAATCCGACAACGCAAATTTGTCCAGCTATCCTCTCCTTTCCCATACGCACAGGCCAGGAAGAATCAATGATAGGACAGCAAGCTCTAAATACCCATGCAAATTGAAAGCAACTGTTACTTGCTAAAAAAAAACCCACACAAAACAAATACTGTCCGTTTACCTCTTATTGAGCAACACTAATCCCAGAAATCTGTCAGCAATTGCTCATGTTGAATGGCCCCAGCAAATGCATTCTAAAGTTGTTCATTCAATGTCTAAATCACTTAAAGCAAAATAGGTGCCTGCCACACTAATTTTCTTTAAAAAATGTACATTATTTTTCTTGATTACTATAAATCCGCTGGAGTTCACGAAAGTAGTACTGTAATTGAACAGACCGTTTTTGTTAAATGCGTATTAAAGCTGTTTTTGTTTTACCAAGTCAGTTTGTGCTTAGACTCTCTCTCATCTAGCTACCCTCTCTCTCGCTCAAACGGTAACTGCACACGGGCCACATGTTTGGGTCTCAGAGTCCGAGTGGTAATGAGGCCGAGGGCTCATTGTTAATGAGGACTAACGAGTGCGTGGGATAAGAAGGCTGTGTGGGAGAGGGGAGTGGGGCAAGGGGCTCTCCGTCAACCACCTGTCAGGACCTGGGGGTACGTCACCAGAGGATCATGGGACGGGTTCATAGTGCCAGCTGTCCGTCAGTGATTTCAGTGGTCACTGAGTGGCCTGACTTCTCTTTCACACACAGAATCAACTGCACAGCACATCCTTCTTCCCACACGCACAGAGGGCGTCTGCCAGAGTTGGAGAGCCGGCTAGCAGCGGTTACCTCCCCAAGAAGAGTCAATACCAATGCCAAGACTCTTCAAACAACTAATCAAACAATAAGAATGTAAGCTTGTGGGAGTCTGGAATAACCATCGTTCAGGAAGCATCTGAATGAGATTATTGGATTAATGAGCGGCTCACTACCAAGCAACTATATGCGCCAAATGGCCTTCTCTTGTTCGTAACCATTCTTATGTTATTAATGCATTGCCGAAATCGTATAACTCTACTCATGGGTTGCAAAAAACTTACAATATACTGAACTTGAAGTTGTAATATCTCAGAGGGGATGAACAGAACATTTGAGTTACTATGCAATATTTGCATTTACTCTTTGTACACGATGTCTTGTGCGGGTCTCTACAGCTCTCAGCCTGCACAGGAGCCCAGCACTGTCCTCTCATACTCAACACATGGCGCCTTTCCAGGTCCATTCGTTTTCATCCCTTGTGTGATTAACGGATCCCTTTCTCTGGCAGGGGGTGGCTTTATTTTCAGCGTGTGCGTGGCTCCCCCCTGACGCCAACCCCTGCAACAGCTTCTGACGTCGTCCCAGGACTGACTAACTCGGGGCAGGGCCACAGGCTCTCCAGTAAAAGCAGGTTCTTTCTTTGACCGAGCAGATTTCTTCAGTTCCTTCAACACAGAGTGGAGGTCCCCAGACAACAAGCCCATGGGGAATGTGTCAGCAGATATCAAAACCCTCGGACGCCACCACTCACCTGTGGACAGGAGGACCCCCCCCAGGACAGACCGGCAGAGCTGTTGTTTCCAGGTGTGGATGGCAAGACAGCAGGACTGGGGGGGGATGGACAGGTCCTCAATTGACGTTCCTGAGAATAAAAAACTGTAGAATTAGCACACAGTACAACAAACAGTACAATTAACACAACATTTCTGAATTCTAAAAAGCTGCTCTAAAAGATGTGTGATCTCCAAAAAAAAAACACGTCAACTTCAGTGGTACAGACACCAGACTGTGGATATAAGCCAGTTTGATCTCGTAGTGTTTCCACACTTCCATTGCCTGCCTTAACAAAATTATTAGACAGCACTGCACTGAGCCCTGTGACAGAGCACTTCTGGGCAGTGTTGGATCTTTACTGACTTGCAGGATGTCTGCTCCTGGAGTTTTGGTCTTCTCACGCACAGAGGGATAAAAGTTCTCAACCCGTTTCACAGTGATGAGTGGCTTAAAGTTTCTGCCCTGTGGTAATAAGCGGGCATCACACAAGACGCAGTTGTTGACAAAAAGGCCCAACTCACAGAGTTGCTGCCTGCAACATTATTGTGAGTTTCGGAGTAGAGGGTGGAACAAACTTCAGTGCCGCCCGCAAGCTCTCGGACAGGTCCCTGGACTTGAGAGCTCACTGGAAGAGAGCCACACGCCCAGGAGCTACTGGGGCTCAAGAGAATGGCCGCCCTTCGCCTGAAACCTTCCCTATTTTCTCACACGCTTGTGGAACGGCGACGTGGGAGCAGACGAACTTCCTGTGCTGATTTGGGTTTGATAGCAGTCGTGCCTTTCACGAGAGGTGGCAGCGATGTAGCCGTCATGAAGCAGTCATTGAGACCACAGGGGGGAGAGGCTGGCTTCTCTCCACAGGTGCCCCCGACTGGTGCCAGTTTTATTTGCTCCTCGGGAGGCCGAGGACGGTGTGACAGCATGAGCTCTCGTCCGGATGGAAAAAAAAGCAAAAGGAACAAGTGACTCATCGCTGCGTGAGTGCCGAGCAGTTCTGGAGCTGGAGGATCTTACTGACACAGGGAAGAAGACAGTTTGAATTCCTTTCAGTGTTTTCCTTTCTAATCTCCCCGATGTTATCAAGTCCCAACACAGCCCGGTCCCCCTCCCTCCTAGTCTCATGCCAGATACTTCTTACACTCCTGCCTTGTTTAATTATTTATTGAAATGCTGTTTATACAAGACAGGGGTGCTGCGCCGTGCCGGCTCTCGGCGAGCCCGCGCGGTGTGGACCTCCCCCCCAGCCTCGCCAGCGCGCCCAGACGGGAAGAGCCCTGCTCCTCTGCCAGAGCGAATGATTGCACATCCAGCCTGTCCTGTGGCGGCGAAGTCTCTACCTGGTTATTACATGTCATCAGATCCGGCTATTTCCAGAGCAGCCTCCTACTCTCGTGTCACTGCTTTGTCCCGCGGCCCCCCTCGGGGATCCCTGGCTCGGCAGGAAGAAATCTCTTCCCAGCAGGGCGGACTTTTCATTCCATTTCTTGTGGCACTTTTTCACCGTGATCCCGCTGCACCTCTGCTTTGACATCTCAATGGTACTACACTGCACCATGGAGAACCCTTCACATCTACTTCAGGAAAGCTGGCGCTCGAGCCTCGTGCGACTCATCGGGCCCGATTTTATTCTGCTTAACGCTGTGCTCAGTGTACCCAGAGGTCATCACTCCTGCCCGAACGGGACACTGGAGCATCAGAGGGGTCACACCCCAGCAATGCTGATAGGTGGAGCGGAGCGACCGGATCGAAGCCCTTAACTCATGGAAACAACCCCCCGGTTAGGAGAGCAGGACTTTAACCATTACTGGACACGTCCTCCTGGGATCTGACGGTGTGTGGGGGCGTAGTCTGGGTTCCGAGCTTCGAAACTGGAAGGTTGTGACAAGGCAGCACAGAGAGGCTCTGCTGCCTGTGTAACCTTGTCACAGCCCAGGCTACTGCGCCCTTGAGCAAGGCTCCTTGCTCTGATTGTCCCAGTGACATGCCTTGCTGTATATATGGGTACAGTTGTGAATATCTTTGGATACAAGTATCAGATAAATGAATAGTGAAAGTGCACCAGAGTTAACGTTCATAAAGGAAGCTCTAGTAAACACTGCCAGTGGACTGGTCTCTGCATTTCTGCACCCACTCTGTGTACAGGGGCATTTTACATACTGAGCTGATCTTTCATTATCTTCTGAGCTGTCCGGTTTCCCTTGCACTTTGCCATTGTTTCGTACTTGTCCTGATTACAAGTTACTTGTTACATTGTTAACTGTTGTTATGCTGTAGCAACACTAATTCGTTGGTCACACCCATCAAGCATTTGGAGTTGAACTGACATACCTGTAACTACTGTCTTCAGCAAGCACCAGAAACACTTTCTAAAAATAATACACGAAAAAGAAAACAATACCAAAGAACCTTCTCCAATTCTAATTTATTAAATCAACATTTATAACCAGAGAAAAGAAAACGGAAAAACCGACAATGAGCAACACAGTGCAAGTACTGATTGCTCCTGGGCAGTGTTATTACTGGCTCAGTAAGACTTGGGCCCTTCTGTCAGAGAAGCACATGGATCACCAGAGGTGGACGCAGGTATTGTCTTAGACACGTGGAGTTCAGCCGCTGGTTAAGTGGCTGTCGAGGGAGGAATGCGGCCTGCGATCCTGGGACTAACCCAGCCATGACTGCAGCAGGGATGACAGCAGACCCCCTCTATCACTTACCTAACCCTCCCCCACCCCCCCGTCTCCGCGGTCACGAACACACTAGCCTGCTGCCCCTCCCACCTCGCTCACCCCCCCCTCACGGCGGGGCCAGGGAAAACGAACGCGAAAAAGAGCCGAGGCAAAAAACAGAAAGATCGAGGAATCAGTAGCATTTTTTTTCATTTAAGTCCTTGTCCCTCAAATCTACTTCAATAGGGAGTATTCAGGCTGGAGTGCGGCAAGGAGTGGTCCTGATTGGAGTTCTGTGGGGCCCAGGCTTGATTAACACTGGTAATTAAGTCAAAGCGAATTGTGGTCGTGTTAGGGATCTCTGCTTATCAGGTCTGTTGATCTGCATCTTGGCTGCAGAAAGGTCTTCCCAGGGATCATTATTTTTGAATCTGAGTCTGCTAAGCCAAGGAGCTCTGTGCTAGTGTGCATTTTAAGTAATTGTCGGAGTTGCTGATTTCATGAGATGCTTGATAAACGCATGCTAATTACAGAAGGCTGTAATTAAAAGGCTCCTGGCTGTAGGTCAGTGCTTGTGTGCCAGTGTGTCCTGCTTGTGAAGGAAACTCGACGATCTGTTTAATTATTATTTACACATACAAACAGAGGTGATCCTTCTGCTTGACTCTCCCAGGCTTCTGTTTTGCTCTGTTGCCAAGCTTTGAAAGTACAACTGATTCTTTCGGGCTCCAGGGAGCTGACATTTTTAAGCGGCAGCACTGAGAGAAGAAAAAAAGAGTCATGTTGCAGAAAGGCATTCTAATGTTCGGGGACATTATAGGGGCACATTGTTTTTTGGTGTTTGTGAAGCCCCTCTTAACAGGGTGGGGGAAGGGGATGGGGGGGGGGGTATACTCTTGTTTTTCCAGTTTGCAGAGGGGGGTCCCAGCAAGTAGGACACCTTGCCTTTGTCATAGAAGAGTGTGGCCTGCAACTGAAGCTGTGGATTCTGGCACAACGGAAAGAAAATTTGCATTGGAAATAACTAACTGAGACATAAAAATCTTTGCATATGACATTGCTTTTGTCTTTTTAACTCGGAGCAGTACATTTACCGTATATGATACTGTAGCCATCCTGCCTGTCTTTGCTTTGCTGCGTCTTTCTGCCGGTTTGCAGAGAAGGGTGCATTAGAGAAGCGCACAACTAACCTTTTCGGGAAGCACCTGGGTAGCTTTCCATACAGCAAAACAAGCGAGGGGGCCAAGACACAATGCTGCAACACACTGCTGCGTCTGAGAGTGAGCCGAGGCAGCGCGATCACAGCCGGAGCATCTTCAGCAACTCATCACCCAGATACCGTCAAAGCCGTTTCAAAATCTTACTTTTTCACGGCTCCATTGCTGCTACACTGTGGAATCTTTGGGCTACAGATGAATGAGAGCAATCAGATACGTTAAACACAACTCCCAGACAATGAGAAGATAGCTACCAGAGGGGGTTGCATTTGCATGTGCAGAACCACACAAACTGCCCTGAGGCATGTTTTCTGGTTTTGACGGATTCCCTACGCCATGCAAAGATAACTTCTCTCAGCAGGCTGTGCACTCAAGTGGATGAAAGCAAGTGGGGTGAATGAAGGCAGAGCTCTGGTTTTCGATAAGGCCTGAACCTTATGAAAAGAGCAGCGATAAAATTGCGCTTTAAAAAAAAAAAAGCTATTTCGGTAGTCCGGCTCTATCCCAGTGATTGTGACAGAGGGATGAACTATGTTGTAGAGAGACCCGCCTGGCTGAGGGAATGGCCGCCTATCTGAGAGAATGAGGCTGCCCCCCACCTCACTATCGCGAGGAATGAGCCAGGGAGCTGCTGCAGGAGTGGAGATGGGGGGGGAGGGGGTTGAAGGTTTGGGAGAGAGAGAGAGCAAGAGAGAGACGCATGTAGGGAAGTCCTGTGCACGAGACTTAAGTACACAGGTGAGTTGAAGAATGCCAGTTAGGATTTAACTTTCCTTTGGAACTCCATCTAGAAACGGGGAGGCAGGGTCTCCCTGGTGCTCTGCTCCTTCCCTCGAGAGTGGCTGTGAGAAGGGAGCTGCGCAGGGAATCCCTTGCTGTGCTGGTGGCCCACTAGTCTCAGTCTACAGCCCCCTGCACAGCTCAGTGCCACACGACCTCGAACATGCAAAGCAGTTAGCAAAGGAAGTCCTTTCTTGTGTTAAGAGCTTTCATTTCTATTTTGGGAGGCAATACTTTCCGAACTGATGCATGTAGTGCACTCTTGAGATTCTTAAAAATTCAAATCCTTTTTTTTTCATTCATTACCCAGCTTTCCAATATTTTCCTCATTTTTCACAGTTCAGCACAGTAACATCTGGCCAAACAGTTCCCGTATTTGGATGTGCACAGCGGGTGTTCTCAGTGCCTGGGGAACGCAGGAACCACCTCCATGTAAGGGAGTGAGGAAAAATGATTACAGGTGAATCAACCAGCAGGCAGACTCTCTTACTGCTGCCTGAGGAGAGTGACTTTCTTGTAAGGACAATTACTGACACCAGCAAAGACCTGCAAAACAGCTTTCCATTGGCCACAAGACAACACAGATGTGCTCTCCTTTTCTTCTCAACACCTGATGTGGACATTGTGTCCTATTCCACAGCCTTTAGTTTTTAATCCACGCTGAAAATGATCCCAAAGTTTTTAAGTTAGCTAATCAACAAGGGAGACCATCAACAAGCTACTTCAAATGCATCCCTCATAGGACACAGTCATTCAGGAAGTAAAGGTCTATTTAAAAACTTCTCCTTAACAAATTAACAGTGATAAAACTAAGACAAATAAGCAGGCCTGCTAGCAAAAAGGATAATTTTTGCTCGTTTCCATTTTATGTGCAGCGTCTTCCTGAGCTCAGCAACAGTAGTGGGAAGACTAAGGAAAGAGAATGAAAGAGGCTTTATTTAGTAAACATCTCCAGCAACGGAAGGGTCTTGAAGAGATTCCTTTGACAATAAATAGTTCCAGTATGGAGTGAATCACTGCAAACCGCACTCATTTCCTGCCTGTGTTTATTCAGGGGAACGAGATACAAGCTGTCCGAACTTGTTCCTGCTTTGCCGGCTGTGAATAAATCTGCTTTTCGCAGGCACCCTGGGCTCGGCCCCCAGTCTGCGTGCCTGCCAGCGTGAGCTCCCCCAAACACACCAGACACAAGGCTCCGGGGAGCTGTGGGGAGCAGACTGGCTGTCCAGGGAGCCCTGGAAGTCTCTCTGCGCAGGACACCACCAAACCCTCTAAATTGCTAAAACATTCAGGATGAAGGCCTCCACCTCCCAGAAGGTCAAAGCTCTTGGTCACTTTTCACATCTTGTGAGTCACAATCAGCCTCTTCTTTGGCCTGGCAGTGATCAGAAGTAGTTTTCTGTGATCTAACCCAATTCATTGGCTTTCACCCTGGACAGGAGCCTCTTCAGATCCTGTGCTGGGTTTTCAGAATCTTTCCGTATCCAGCGGACACCATACCACAGTACACATCTGAGTTCAGGTGGTGCACACTGGTCACATCTAAGCCCTTCTAGGGTGAAACAAGATGTGCTGTCCTAAATGCAGTATCTGCTTTAATGTGAAGCAAGTAATGCTAAAGAGCAAGTCACCTGCATTTCCCAGAGGGTGCACCTGAATGAGGAGAAAGGCTCCTGCACAAACACACAAGGTGTTTTTAAAATCTGTCTCTCGCAAGTGGAAGATACTGGTGCATAAACAAGCTTAAAACCATCACATTTCCTTCACTACCAAATAGCTATGGACTTCACAGAACCATACATTTCTTCACAGGGCTCTGCGTGCTTCCTATGCAGGGTGCTGTCTGATCACAGTGGGGTCAGCCAACTGCGATACAAAGATTTTTCAAGATATGTT
Organism: Lepisosteus platostomus; assembly: GCF_059453375.1. Lineage (NCBI taxonomy): Eukaryota > Metazoa > Chordata > Actinopteri > Semionotiformes > Lepisosteidae > Lepisosteus > Lepisosteus platostomus. Next base: position 25,944,944 of record NC_142625.1, on the reverse strand, counting down.
GCACAGTGTAAGTGTGGCTTGTAATGGGAGATTTGTGTTAACAGGCGAGCATTTTCCTTACGATGCTTTTTAATTATGAGCAACAAGTTACGGTCTACAGCTGTTGACAGATGTGAATGTCTCTGCAACCAGGAACATGTGTGGGACAGGTGGGAATCTGCTCGATAGAACGCTGCTTAGTACATAGACAAGTGCATGGTGAACCATCCTGTTCGGACCAATTTCCTGGGGTCACCTGGAGACGTCTGACCCATTCTTAAGAGTTTGCAGAACCAGAACCTAGACACGTTAACTGAAAGCTCTCTGGGTCAAGCTCTGGCTTGGCCCATGTCTGTGTCCAGTCTGCACAGACGCACAAATCCTACGACACCGTGTCCTGCTGGAGCTCTCCCTCCCAAGGGGTACCCACAGGAAATGTGCACAGCATGTTTGTTTTTCCATGTGTTTCCTGGGGTTGCATCACAGATTTATTCCTCTTTACCATCTACAGTCTCTACAGTTCAAACAAGGTGTTTGCTTTCGGCCTATAGTGGGATAAGACTACACTATAGATGGCCCATCACACCGCCCCCACTAGCCCCAACCTTCCAACACCTATTGCCAGTGCTGCCATGGCAACTGGCTGTTCATCAGGGCGGATTATTGTCAAGTAAACCACAGGCGTGTTTACAGAAGACCCTGGCTTGGGTCCAGCACACGGATTTCAGCACCTAGAACAGGGTGGCAAGGAAATCTGTCAGTGTGGCCTGTCAGAAAGGCTCTTTCTTTAAACAAGCGTACGGAACGCCAGGGAGAGAACACGGCAAGACAGTTTTTTCTTCCAAACATGGAGACTTTCTGTGTGCTGCTTTTCACCAACTCCTTGCTGCGATTGATTTTTTTTAAAAAATATATCTCGAAGTCCCTCGGGAGGAGACGATTCTCCCCCTCAGACACCCCGATCTGCGACACCGCGGCAGCAGGCAGCCATGGCTGAACTTCTCTGTCCACACCGCCGCAGGGGAGCGCGGACAGCTCGGAAAATAAAGAGCGGTGAAAATACGCAGCCATTTCTCTCTGCCGCAGAGGAAGGCAGCCGCGAACCTGCCCACCGCGATGGGCCCGGAAAACGAGGACGATTTCAACAGTCAAAAAGTCTCTGATGGCAGAAAACAAAATCATTTTGCACCGAAGCACAAAACAACAACATTTGATGTTCAGAAAGAAAATGAAATAACGGAAACAGTTTTGGACCGATGGAGAAATCTTTAGATGGAGACGGGCTCTGTGCAGAGTCCAGCTGTGAGTCCTAATGTTTGCGATTCTGCCATTCAGCTGTCTTGCTCTGCGAGCTCCCCTCCCTGTGCTGTATTACACAACATGAGACTCTCGCTGTCTGGACTGGTTTGAAGTCAAAACCACAAGAATGTGCTGCACACACACACACGGGCTCCAACTGTGATCCGAGGAGGGGAGGACGTCCCGGCTGTGTGAGGAGCAGGCTGCTGGGCTGCGCTTCATTGGTCACTGTGTTGCACTGGAAATAAACTGTACCTGAGAAACGAAACACAGGGACAGCCTTAACTACCCAGACTGTTCTCTGAAGACGAATGATGACCACAGTGCAACATTTATTCGTCATTCTATGAACGCGTGCAGTTCCTGGTTGGCACGGATAATCTGCAGGTACCAGCATGCTTTGCCCCAGCCAGACACGATGGGCACTGCCAGCACTTGGCAGGTCTAGCAGGTGCACAGCTGAAAAAAAGTTTCAAAGACAAAGCCTTGTTTAGAGTTTGTGAAGATCAACAACACCAGAATCCAACAGCAACACCGGGCACTTCGGAAGAAACTCTGGCACGGGGCCCGATGCAGAAAGTGACGTCGCCCCCCCTAGGGGCTGGGATGGTACTGAGCTCTCTAGAGGGCAGGAGACCAGGATATTTCTGTGTAGCGGAATTCACTGCCATCCACAGCAGGGGGGGGTTGCGCAGTTCTGCAGTCATTGGCCCATGAGCATCAGCGACTGGGTCTCAGCGCAGAAGGAGGGGCACTCGTCTTATTCTGCCAAAGTCAAACCAGTTGATCCTGGATGATAAGGATGACCTTCCGTCCCAGGATCGGCTGGCGATGCCTGCGAAAGTGACTTGAGCCCAGCCCAGACCTCTCAGCCGGGCTGCCCTCCTGCGCTTGGAGCAGCATGCTTTACTCAAGCTAGTTAAGCTAGTTTTGTGCGCATGCCTTGCATTACAAATGAGGTGCTCTAGTAAATGCATAAGTCACATGAGTATTACTCAAAGGGGCCTCACTCTCATAGAAGTGCACTTCTATGAGAGCTGGTATCGACATGCCTGAGTGAAAGGATTTATTTTGAGATTCAATCAAAATAATAAAACACAGTACAAAAGTGAAAGAACAGAATAAAAGACTTGTGAAGGTCTACAATGTCATTGATAATGCCCTCAGCAGCCTTCCGCCCTGAAAGCAAACAAGTCAAAGTGAGGTCAATGAAAGAAGTACCCTTGGGGTACCCCCCAAAACACTGCAGCCCGAGACCCTTCAGCTCACACTGCGGAAAGGAGGGTGGGGCGCTTGTCTGAATACGTACATCACTCTCCGGGTGACAGCTCACTGCGGCGGAACAAACACAATCTGATGGCCAGCAAGCAGCGGCCCTGAGTGGCTCTTCTGGGCAGATGGGTAAACACAGAACGAGCAGGAAGACGCAGAGCCCCATTGGGAGGTGGCGGGGGCACAAATCCTGTGCTTCGCTGGTCCCATTCTAATATCAGGAATTCATCAAAGTTCTACGAACGCGCACCTGGGAAAAAGTCCAAACCATGCCTGCAATATTTAATCCTGTGCCGCATGAAGCCCCGATCTGCCATGGTATGTATTCTAATCGAGAGAGACAGAACAAAACACATTGATAAACATCTCGCCCCTGGTGTGTTTGTCTTCCTGGGTGACTGGCATGTTTAGTGCTGCCGCTCCACTGAAGTGCAGCCCCCCCATGCTGACCGACCGCAGATGAGGACTCCGCAGAGCACAGCGAGTCCTGGGACGTCCCGGCCGGAGCCGAGAAACGCAGGAGCCACGTGGGTGAGCCGGCGAGCGGAAACCCAAGCGAACGAACGGGTGGGACTGGGACAGCAGGCGGTTTCACCGACGCGGCGGCGGCACGGCCCCGCAAAACTGCAAGACAGCGAGACAGAGAATGGGGGATAAAGAAAAGAGGGAGGAAGAAAGAGAGGAAGAGTGAGAGACGTCTTAAGAGATCTGAGCTCAGCATCCCCTGACAAGAGAGCATCCGCCACTGCTGCATTTTGGTGGTTCTGGTCTTCCATTCTGTTCTTTCTGTGCAAGATGATGAATCACCGTCTTTATATAAATCACCAGATTGCTCTTGTCCTTGAGGACAGAGGACAGATTGCACAGAACAGAGTGCGGCACCTCTGGGACGTGTTTCTGCCCCTCTGCCCATGTAAGCTGGGGCCCATCACACTGCAGGTGAACCAGTAATAATAATTCCTTACACTTATAAAGCGCTTTTCTGGACACTCCACTCAAAAAACTTTACAAGTAATGGGGACTCCCCTCCACCACCAACGTGAAGCCCCAGCTGGATGATGCTGCGCCAGTACACTTATCACACATCGGGGTCCCGGCTCTCCTGTGACCCCGATTCGGGTAATGTGGTTAGAAACTGGATGGATGTGCATCAGACACAACAACATGACCAGCTGCTGGAAGGATCCACTCATGTGCAAGGGAATGAGCAAGAGTGGTCAGGACAATTTGGGAAACTGCTCTTTACAGCACTACACTATATCAGCCTCTCAAGTGGGTACTGGGTTCGAGTAAAATTTCACACTGTTGTTTTTAACTGCAAACGTACAGGATGCAGATGACTGCAGCCAGACTGGAGGAGAGGGCAGTGAGAGAGGGGACTGAGGGGTGAGGAAGAGGAGGCCGTTCGGGTGCGAGAGTAAGGGGAAGAAGAGACGGTGAGAGGAGAGCCAAGCAGGTGTTTCGGCCAGAATCTCCCGGCACCAGCGCGGGTTTTCAGGAGAGATGTCAAAATAGAGAGCAGGTGAAGCCTTGTGAAATCTCATCGCAAGGAAACGGTGACAACACAGGCCATGGAGATTGAAGCGATAGCTTGTTATCTCTCTGGGATAATTGCATGCAGGCATGTCAGGGGACAGGAGCAAACATGCAGCTGCAGCAGAGGAATTAGAGTCTGGTTAATGGAAAGAGACACTCTCACAAAAGGAGTTTATATTTAACCCTTTCACCTCTCCCCTGTTCTCCTCTCCCCCCAGTCTGGGCAGTATCCAGAAGCTGAAGTTAATAGAGCCTCAAAAGACCAGAACCCACCTCGTTTCTCAGGGTGGTTGCAGGCATGTCTGTGTGGCTCAAATACGAACAGGAATCATTTTGATTTTATCGCTAGAGCCCTGAAACCAGGTTTACTTCCCGACAGCAGAAAGCTGTCACGTTTTGTGAACAGAGCACTCCAAAATCTTTCCCAGCAGCAGGAGGAAATAAAACATCCCTCTGTCTCTCCAGCCCACTGCTGAGAAGTGTAAACAGATCGCGACGACACCTCGAGCAGAGCAGGGCTAGAATTTCTTCACGAGGTGAAAACTCCCCCCCAAAAGAGTGACACAAAGATTACCGTTTGCTTATTTTTAAATTAAAGCCCTTCAGGAACATTTTTTCCACTCATTTTTCAATGCACTCTTTGTTAGTCATCAGAAATCGTGCAGAGTTCCTGGTTGCTCTTCATGTCGACCAAGAGACACACCTGCATTCTGACCAACACTAGCCTCAGGTGAAACCCTTCTATTTTTGTCTGCCCTGCAATTATTTCCTTATTGGATTAAAAAAAATAGCTGATTTTTGATGCCCAGAGGGTCTGAAGGAAAACTATCATTGCTGCTAAGGCATTACAAGTGGATTATCTTTTGCTTTTGTTTATTTATTTATGCTATGAACACCTTGCCTCAGTGAAAACCTGACACAGCATTTGAAGGACGCGCAGTGAAACAGAAAGGGTTCTGTCATTAAAAGGCAAACCCTTTCAGAGTCTTTATCACACTTACTGATGCCCTTCGAATTCCAGCCCAGCCCTGCAGTTTTTCCAAAGACCCACAATGAGCCGAGCCCACCGAAGAGGCACATTTGAGGGGATATGTTGCTTTGCACCAGCACACCTAAATTTCCCATCGGAAAATTAGATCATTACTGTTAGTGGAGGCAGTGCAAATAATAACTTTCAGTGCAAACGCAGGTTTTCCAGCAGGTTTTATCATTTATCATAACAAAACCCAAGATTGCTTAGAAATGCAGAAGCTTACACAGTGGGTCAAAAGGCACAAACTGAAACACGGAGATGACACCTGACTGTCAGGAGGAGCACCTGAGGTGGGGAGAGGAAGGGGAACCGAGCAGATGGAAAATCCCAGGCTGGCAGAGACAGGCCTCGACAGGCCTGGGTCAGGACAGGGTTAAACACGCCAAGGGCTGCACAGACACGCAAGGCTGTTTGCTCAGGAGGTGCACAGGCTGGAGCTGGGCTTCGCTCCTCTCTTGTCCCGCGAGCCGCCCGAGCCCAGGTAGAGGCTGTGCAAGCAGGCGGGCAGACAGCTCACTCAGCAGCACTGCCAGGCCTCAGCCGAAGGCCCCTTTGCCCCAAGCTAAGCACTGTTTATCCTACAGACACAGATGAATTCACGCACTTAAACTGTACCAGCAAGCAATCACATTTGGCATGCTTTTTATTTCTGGTTTCTAGAGCAGATTCCTGGAGATTTACTTTACATGCTTGCAGCAGACGTACAGTACGTGTCGAAAGACAGCTCCCCCTTTCTGGGACTGCAGTTTGCAATCTGAGCTCTGCAGGGAGGCAATGGTTGGTTTTCTGTATGTTTCGTACCAGGAGCCATTTAAGGAGGGACTGCATTGTCATGAAGATATGCAAGCGGTAAATATTTCTCATGTTTCTGCAAATGGAATTTCAGTTTCAAGCTCCTAAGCGTGTGCTCTTGACACAGTAGGGAGCAGCCAGTTCGAACTCCCCTGACATCCTCCTTGACCAAGAACCGGTTAACCTGACTGCCTGCTCTCCATCGTGTTCTGACACGCTGAGCTTCACAAACACTGAGCAAAGACTTGCAAAGCCAAGAGACGTCAGGCCCAAAGAAAACACTATATGTTAAAACAAACAAATAAGCGAATTGCCAGAAGAGCTTTAACGGACAGCCCAGGATATGCTGCAATTTTTACCACAGCATGTTTTAAAATGATAACTGTCTGACAACGTGCTGAAGGAAAAGAAATGCTTTATACTGTATCTGTGCAGCAGCACACTAGTGCAAACCTCTGTGCTCTGGTGTCAGATGGTTTGCACTTCATGTCAGGGGAGCTTCTGCTCCTGCTAGCAGATGACCGTCCCTGTCACTACAGATCCCTGTGAAGTGGATAAAGACCCCTGAGTGCTACACTACTTAAAGCTGTTCTGTGTGAAAGCAGCGTTTGAACATTGATGGATAGTGATGTTAAGAAGCATCTTCTAGGTCTAAGTGGAACAATTACTGGTGAAATCGTATGGCGTACCGATGCCGGCACGAATCCAAGAGAATAAAAATCACTCCTGGAGAGCTGCTTTGCTAAGATGTAAATGCAGTTGTCTCCAATAACAAAAAAGCCCTCTCCAACACATTTGCGATTATATAATCATTTAAATGTTCCACTGCACATAAATGACCTCCACAGACTTGCTTTACAGGTAATGGGGACTCCCCTCCACCACCAATGTGCAGCATCCACCTGGATGATGCGACGGCAGCCATAGTGCGCCAGAACGCTCACCACACATCAGCTATCAGTGGGGAGGAGAGCAGAGTACTGTAGCCAATTCATAGATGGGGATTATTAGGAGGCCATGATTGGTAAGGGCCAATGGGAAATTTGGCCAGGACACAGGGGTGGTTTTCCATGCATTTTGCCAGTGCAAGCCCAACTTCTGCGACCGGGAGATTTCCAAAGATCCCAGGAACTTGCTTCCCCTTCCTTCCCCTTGTGGTTTATTTGGGATCCCCTGCTCCTGAAGAGTATCTTGCTTCCAGGACAGGATTTGCACACTTTTGTTCATCTGGGATTTTAGAGATCAGCGCCTGTTGGAGCCCTGTAGGACTGCCCAAGATCCCTCTGAAGACTTAACCAGCTCAATGTTGTTCAGTAATACCTCACAAACAGGGCGCACAATGCCTAGGGCTCTCTAGGACAGACAAAGAAAAAAAAACAATTAAAACGCCAGATAATAGTTTCTGAAAATTACCCCGCATTGCACTGAGATCCTATAATAAAGTTAAGCTCTCCTATTAAGCAGCTGGTTTTCTTCTACCTTTTTTTAGGAGCTAGCTGGTTGCAGTTCTGTAATCCCTCAACACCCTCAGGCAGGGTGCTTCTGGAGCCAAGCATAGTTCAGGGCTGCGGTGTCTTGCACGTTTAGCTGGTGTACAAGAAAGTAAAGCTGATAAAACACAACAGGTTGTCCACTGGCACCTTTCATGCCAAGGGTTCTCACAGCGTGGCACTGCCCTGGTTTCTGGGGAGGCCCCAGACTGCAGTTTATGATTTGGAGAAATGAGCAAAAGACAAAAATGTTTCTGTCTTCGTGCATTTCATTTTTCCGGCCTTTAAAAAAATGAGGCCTGCCCCCTCCACTGAGTTCATACAATGATCAAGAGTGAAGCACAGATGTTTCTTCACCTGCACACGTGTGACGCAGAACATCACCACCACCAGCCATGATCCTGCAGGGCAAGGGAATTCAAAACTCAGCCGCAGTACCAGATACCCATCCCGGCCCCCACCCCCCAGCCCGTGAGACTTTCTGAGCTGACAGTTCGGTTTCACTTTCTCGTGCTCAGCGATGCAATTTACATCCTGTTCCACAACACACCGCTTCTAGCACTGACCAGATTGGAGAGTGCATCTCACTTGAGCATACACGCCGCAAAGGGGGTCGTGCTTATGTCTGAGGGCTGATACATGCGTTCGCTGTTCTTGTCATGCTCCCGGACATCTCGCAAACGGAGGGACGCGGGGGGGGGGGGGGGGGCTGGAGATTTCAGATGAGCAGCGCACACATGTACAAACAGCCCCCAAGGAAGCGCAGTCGTCTCGGGGAAGATTGGCTTTGGCGAGTAACGCAAAGAGGCAGCAAAGCCCCAGCCCAGCCCTCAGCCATCCCCTGGAAAGGGGCAGAGAGACGAAAGGAGGGATCGCTGGATGGAGAGCGGAGAAGGAGAGTGGACAAATGGGTTTGGACAGGCCTGGCGAGGGGCTGGGGCGAGAGGAGGCCGCTGGGGGCTGGGCGGCGAGGCGTGCACGATGTGGGGGCTCGTGGAGGGGGAGGGGGAGGATGCCGGCGACTTGGGGGAGGCTGGAGCTGTGCCGCTGATGCGATCTGAGCGCCGGAGAGCCGCGCAGCCTCGCCGCCGCCAAATCCCTTCTGACACCGTTCGCATTCTCTTAGACATCGGAGAGGGGAAACCGCACCAGAAAGCACCTGACACACACAGACGCTCGTACAGCTACACAGGCAGCACTGGTTGGCACTGCTCTCCACCAGAGAGGTGGAAGGAGACCCAACACTGCAGCACGCAACACCTCTTAAAGGCCCAGAGCGAAGCATTTCAGTAATATCTTATCAACTTGTGATTTTCATCTCTCTCTCCAGGAACCTTCTAAAAAGATAAGACGAAGCTCGAGGTTGGCTGTGCCACAGTTTTTAGAATGCAGAGTCTGTCTTTCTGGAGGACAGGGCTTATTGAGACTTGTACTGCCTCTTTCCAGGACTTAAGGGGGATTAAGTGTGTTTTCTTAACACTGATCACGCTTCATAATGCTCCAGATTTCTGGAAGAGCGAAGGAGGTTCATAATCAGGGCGTGCACGTTTACTGGTGTTCATTCCTGTCCTTTGCTTCTTGGCAAAGTAAAGGGCAAACACCTTTCACGAAATAACAAAAATCAGCTTTATTTCACTATTCCATTATCCATACTCAGTGGTACGAATAACCTGCTAGTAGCGACAGGCTAAAACAGTGTACTATCACAACACTGGTGCATGGCTCCACATCAACACACATCACTGTCCCCTCGCCTGCCTGCAATCACAGAATACAGAACCAGCCTTTAAGTCTTTTAAAGACTCAATCCTGTCCTTCGCAGGTTTGTAGCAGTTGCCTGGTTCCTTTTAGCAGTAACACTAGTGCTAAGAAACTCGGATGATGCCCCTACACAAGGCAACTAACAAAGTTAACAACAATTACAAATATTGCCACCTGAGCAAACCCGAGCAGATGTACCAAATGAGCATGCAATCCAAACTGGGCCAGAGCTCCTGGAACGTGAGGTAAAAAAAACTCAATTTTGCCAACTGGCCCTTTAACCTTGAGAAAAGAATCTCTGATGACAGGTGCAAACTAACTTTTGGATCTAAAACCTGGACTCCAAACACAAAAATAACAGAAAAAAACAACAAGCTGCCCAAAACCGCTCCCTTGATTGGAGAAAAAGCAAAAAAAAAAAGACTAAAAAACAAACAAGAGAGAAAGCAACGTGGCACCATTCGTAAAGGCACAGACTTGAGGAGGTCTTCACCCAGCACTGGTCAAAGAGAGGCAGCAGAGCCAGGGCAGCAAAGCCCTCTCTCAGGGCAGCCCGAGAAAGTCACATTCTCCAGGTAGCAGACAAACAAACAAAAAGCACTTGCAAAAGTAAAAAAAAAAAAAGCCTAAAAATTAAAGTACCAGAAAGAGGAAGTAACACAGAAAAAAAAATTCCATGCAAATGTCTCTCTGCGAGGTTTGCAGAAAAGCTATCCCGCTGGAGTGAGAGGAGGCGGGATTATTTTTGTGAGCGGGTACTCAGTTGTCATCAGGTGCTCTTGTGCAACACATTTCCAGCTAAGTTTCCACCACTCACCGTGGTGTGGAACTGGGATGATCTCGCGCACACTAGCACAGGCACAGGCACACGCACACGCGGTCTGGGGCTGCAGGTTTCGTGCTTGCGTGTCAGGAGCCCGTGTCGGGGGAGGTGCTCCGAGCGCCTTTATGTTTCTGCAGTGAACCTGCCAGGCGGGCTGAGGCAGTGCTGCGCCATTCCCACACCCTGAATTCCCACACAGGTGTTACTCTTCCCTCACTCAACTGACAGTCAGAAACCTCCAGCCATGTTTGCTTAAGAACCTTTCTAGGGGTTTCACACAGCAGGAAAAGAAGTTACAGGTGTAAATCAACACCAGAATATCTTCACTGCCATTGAATTCCAGGGTGAATGCACGTTTAATACCCATAAAAGAGGCACCGTGGACAGAAAATAGCAAGGTGGATCTAAACGGGATTTATTGTACCCAGCTAACTATCAGATAGTCCTGTATCAATATTACTTCGTATTAAAGATTTGAAATTCAGATTGTTCCTTTTAGAAGTAGTTCACTAAAGAATAATTGAATTGTAATCACTTATTTATCCTGCATCAATAAAATGTCATTTGCAGAATTAACATGTCCCTGTTGTTTCCAAAACAGGGGGCTGAAAACAGTGATTGGTCCATAATTTCTATATACTTGCAATGATTAGTTATGACCACAGGATCCATTTAAGGTAAAAGGGGTTTTATTCAAAACTTTAAATGTTGCAATCCCACAAATAAATCAGTTTAAATTAATTCTTCATTCCTTGGCAGTCAGTCAAAGAACAAAAGTTGTATTTGCTGAAGGTTTTCCTTTGCCTTCCAGTACTTGGGTGGATGGTGACTTACAGTCAACATAAACTTAAAATAAATTAAAGATTTACAAACAGTTCTGAAAGGGATACAAGAAATATAGTAACTACAGCATGCCAGCCGCACCGAGCCACTGCGTTTCCAAGGCAAACAAGCTGAAATCATAATTCGCATCTGTATTGAACAGGACTGTCAGCTTACAGTACTTCTACACCCATCACTCGGTTTGTGAACAACTGTTTATGAATTTCTACTGTAATGATGCATTTTCATACCTATTCGCTACAATGAAGGTTCATCCTCTATACCTGAACAGAAGACATCATCCTCAAAGTGTGACCTCTCACATCAGGGTGTGTAGTGTACCTACATTACACATTTTCTCTTGGCTATTTCACTTATTAACTATTGCCCTGTGGTAAATAGAGTAAATAACACTCAAAAACAAGCAGCAGGGTTCTTACTTTGACCATCCAGGGTTCTGTTGGGATAAACACAAGCAAAGCTGGGCAATTCTCTAAACCTCAGAAACAAATCAGAAAGTTTAGCATGCAAAGTGATGGGATTCCATTTTCACTTCCAAACAGTTTTCGAGGAACAGACTGCCTTTGGAAACCGGGGGAAGGGTGCAGGATCCTCAGGGAAAGTCTGCCCTACCCAAATCCCCAGTCAAGCCCCGACTGGCACAGGCCGCAGCACAGCAAGCTTCAGGTCTGAGGCGCGTCCAGGAAGGATCAGATCCCGGCATGCCTCCACACGGACGACCATCGCCCGTCTTCATCTGCAGCATCACTGCTTTTCAGTGCACTAACTCTGCCAAGACCCGCTACAGGACTCACGGCATCGCTGTGCTCCCTGTACCTTGAGGGGAGCGTAAGGGGACGGGAGAGAAAGGCAGGAGGGCGAATCCTCTTTCTCCCAGGACAGCTGGGCTCTGCCGACTTGTTGGGTGCCGAACAGGTCTTTTAGCTCCCTCCTGCTGACCCCTAACTCCCTCTCTCCCTCTCTGTGGGCCTTAACGAGCCCCCGGAAGGCTTGATTAGCTCATAACGAGTCCTGTCCGGGGGGGGGGGGGGGACAGATCACGAGTGGGTGCCCTGTTGCACGGGGAGCCACTGAAGGTTAGGGCTCGGTTTGGGTGACCGCGCGTGTGCTGTCCTTCCCCCCACTCCCCCTGCACTCACACCCTCTTCGTGAAATTATCATGAACCACTGTTCTGGATTAACACTGTTTTTTCCCTGGTTACTTGGTCAACAGGGGGTGCAGCACACGAGCGGGTAGGGACGCCCCAAAGACACTCGCACAGGAAGTCCACCGCAGGACCCGTCCCATCCCATGCCTCGGCCTTCGACGTCTGACCGGTTTCAAAAAGCAACGCCCACTGCTGCTCCCCCGTAAAATCCCAAGCATGTCATTCCTCCTTTCTTTGGTTAAACATTCCCATTCCCGGAGCTCCGGCAATTCTCCCAAACTCACAAGCGGTATAATAAATATAAGGACGAGAACTGAAAGCTCTTGCCCATTCGGCCTGAATCAAACCTGTTCTAGTGAGATCCCTCACAGGGTGTCTTGTGACAGGAGTGGGGCAGGACGGAGTGTTTCCAGAGACACACCAGCACTCTTGTGCAACCTCTTAAGGACAAATAAGGTTCCCCTGGCCCTAGGAGGAATAAAAGAAAGCAAGATACAGCTCTCCGCCCTTTTTCCTCGTCTCCTAATCTGGTGCCAAGAGGATGAGTTTTAAAGGAGCTGAAGACGGCTCTGCCCACAGCAGGAAGTCCGGCTGTGTCTTCCGCCTCACACTGGGGCTTCTGTAGGGAAGCCTCTGCTGGCCAGAGCTGTGGCACAGCGGAACTCCGGTGGCCCAGCCAGCGACGCAGACCAGTCAGGCCAGAGCTGCCACTTGTCTGTCAAACGCACCACAGCAGACCCCAGGGGGCCCTCGGTCCCGAGCCAGCCGAGACGCGGCTCGCCCCTCCGTCTGAGCTGCGACCCCAGAGGAAAGCTCCAAGGATCACCTGAGCGATGGTCTCCAGCCGGACCCAGGCTGCTCTCCGTTCCCAGCACACCTGGGGGACAGGGAGGCCCTGCATGCTTAAACCTGCAGCTTCTGCCCTGCATTTAGGCGGTGGCCATTAGTGAACTCCAGAAGCAAATGGGGTGCTGCGTCCGTGAGGGCACCGTCTTGGAGTGGTTGCTCATAGAAAAAAAAAAAAACACTGCAGCAAAAAATTGTGACATTCTGTTGCAGGGGTCCTGGCAAAACCGGTTTGGGCGTGTTCCTTTCTGAAACGGAAAGGGGAACTGGAAAACGCACAATGATGTACGCTTGAGTCTGTGGGGAAGCCTGCTGAGCAGCTCCTTGTCAGGATGGGTATTAAACCCTTTTTAACAGGCGTTCTGTGACTTTGTTACTGCAGAGGCGTGATGCCTGGCTTGCGAAAGGAATATACAGACGTTTACTGCGTTCCCTGTTATTACTGCGATCATGAGGTGTTTTCTGGGGTTTGAAATCAAAGGCTTGATCCCATTACACAAAGCTCCATTACAAAGAACTCCTTAATCCAGAAAATAGCTTGGTTTTATTTAAACAGATAAGATGGGAGGGAGAATTAGGAAGACTGAGAACAGGATTTCTTTCATTCTGAGACTGCAGGGAAAGCTATCGAAACGAAGTTAAACTGACACAAAAGCAGGATAATCTCTCCCCCCACCGGAAGTTCAGGGCTGCAAACCTACTACTTTTTTTTTTTTGGCGTCTTCTGCTTGCAGTTACCCACAATCCCCTTGCGCCTCTCGCGGGTCGTCGTGTTGCTCCCGCCAGGCTGGCACACCGTCGTGTCTCCCCCTCTCCTACGGCGGCGCCCAGCCACGGCTGAGACCCAAGAGCATGTTTTAAAATATCTGCGCCTCTTTTTTTTCCCAAAAACAGAAAAGCTCATCCAAGGGCCCGCGGAGCTTGCATGCCGACTCCCAGCTGGGGAAGGACGGGTCACCGGGGGACTGCATAAGCCGCAGGCCTTGACCCCTCGAACCAGGGCTCGCACACTCAGCGGCTCGCCTCCCTCGGCGGTGGGGTTCAGTCCCAGGCAGGACTCCTGCCCCCAGCACATCTGCATGTGATCTGCTGGCGGACTGAGCTTCCTTAAAGAGTTTTACTGCATCCTGGCGCATCCTGTCTTAATGAGCGACCCCCCCCCCCAGCCCCCAGCCGGCTTCCTCCTCACCGCCCGGCAGCGGGACGGACTGCGCGGGGCGGGGCCGCCGTGGAAGGGAGCAGGGCCCGGGATGAGGACCCCGTGTGGACACGGGCCCCTACGCCGGGGCCCCGCCATTGATCCCTGGCCCCCGGAGTGGCCTCATTAACCCCGGCTGCTGAAGCTCGTTAACCTGCTAATTGAAGAGGGGAAAGGGGATAAAAGACGAAGGAATTTACTGCCAGCTTTTAACATCAAAGGAGGCAGCAGCAGCACCAGGCCTCAGCGGGGCGACTGCAAGGGAGGGGCGCAGGAGGTGGGGGAGGGCCGTGGCGACTCCATCACACGCGCGCTAGTAGGTGGAAACATGCTGGTCAAACTTGCCTTCGTGGAGAGGCACCGTAGAGCAGGGCAAGACAGAGCGGACGATGAAACACTGTTACCGCGGTGTACAGGGGTACGGACCAAAAGCAGGGATGTACAATCGAATCACAGCAAAGCAACAGGGAGGTTATGTAAGGAGACGTGCAAACCTCGGAATTCCTACTAAAGCGATTTAAAAGTGAAGCATAAGCACAGTAAGACTCGCCATGGCACTGCAATCTTACACAGGGGAGCTTTCACGAAGTCGGGAGACTCCTACCGGCTCCGGCCTCAAGGCCAGCTGGGGGTCTGTGCAACGGGGCCGGATCTGCTCGCCGTTCCTTCGTGGACCAAATGATGGCGGACTCCCCAGACCCAGCGGTGCCCATCTCTGCCACCCGCATCCCCCAAACGGCGGGGCAGGGCCGGGCAACCTCTCCACCTGCCACACATGACCATTTCAATCAGGCTACTGCAGGAGAAAGAGGGGGGGGGGGGGTTTCGTCATGCCAACCAGACAGACAGACAGACAGCAACGGACGCAAGGCAGGGCTCACCCTGGACAGGACCCCGGTCCACCACAGGGCAGGCAAACACAGACGTACCCACCCCAGGGCCAGCTTTCCCAGAAGCCAACCAACCCACCGGCATGTCTTTGGGCTGAGGGTGAGGACAGGAGCACCCAGAGGAAACGCCTCCGGGGAGAACGTGCAAGATCCAGTCGGACAGCAGCCCAGGTCCAGAGCCGAGCTCGGGGCCCCAGTGGTGTGAGGCAGCCCGCTCAGAACACAACACCCGAACGATGTCATCAGACAGCAGACCCACCCTCGCTTCACCGTACCCGGGGTCACAGAGACACACAGGCAGTCGTCATGCCTGCAAGCCCATGCTCTTGACTCCTAGGAGACGTTTTCTCAGGTCTTCGTGTGAGAAGGCAGTGTGTTAAGGGTCTGGGGATGATAATCGCTAATTCATGCCTCTTAAGCGCTGATTCGACTTGGTCCTCATCTGATGTAGTCTGTCCCCTCGGGGGGGGGGGTTTCAGTCCTTTTCGTTTTCAAAAGCAACACAGAGAACTGGGGCAGCAGGAGCAGAAACGTTTTCAACCAAGTGCCACTGCTATCGCTTGCAAAATGCCGCGGTGAATAGGCACGAACCTCCCTTCCGCCCTCTCGTTCGAACAGTTGGCCCATTTCATCCGATTTTAAAATCATGAAACTGATTAATCTGCACGGCGCAGTGCAGCGCAGTGGGTCAGATGGATGTTATTTTTTTCCTTCCCTGTCCTCATACTCCTTGGAAAAAAACAAAACAGCTCGGATTACACAGAAAACTAAAGATATATTGTTTCTAAGGCTGGAGGAATGGAAAGCCTTGTCATTTTACATCAGTTTTATAGCTTCTGGCTGAAAACGGCCACTGTTTATCAAGTTAGGGGAGAACAACTGCTTTTTTCAGTTAAATTTAGAAAACATTCACGCATCTGTGACCCATTCTTCCAAACCCAGGCTCTGAGGTCATTGAAAGAATTACAGTTTTGTCATTGTTAAACTCCTATAAAGTCACGTCGGCAAAATCACTTGTAAAAAAAACCTTGCAGTGTCCCTGCAAACTGAAGTTCTCTTTTGGAGTGCCTGAGTAACATTAACTTAACATTTAGGTGCTCAGCTGGATCCAAGATAAAAGTGCTCTCTTTTTTTCAGAACGGCAAACGACGGAGAAATAAAAATGATCATCTCGGAAGCATTGCTTTGAACACAAAACGGCAAATAATATGTTAAAAAAAAACCAGAAGAGAGTTAAAAAACTGTCATTGCGCTTGTCTAATCCTGACATGCCTTTTTCAGCAAGAACAGAGAATGAATTCAAGCCCCTGGCGATATTTGACCTTTCTGGAAAACTAAATACAGCCCGTCTAATTAACCCATCCTACTCTCACACACACAAAGACACAATTTATTAGTTTTTTTTCCCTGCTGTTCACAGGTCAGCAGTTTATTAGACTAATTTGCCTAAATGCAAATTTTCCTCGTTTGAACATTAAGTTTATTAACCCCTAAGATTTAATGAGTTTTAAAGACTATGCAAAATTAACGATCACTCTCTGTGACATGTAATTAAAAATGCGCGAAGCTGGCATTGTGTGCGTCTTCCCTCAATGCGCAATGACTTCAATTTCAAGATCCCCACCACACAAAACTGGATCGAGGTCATAGGAGCAGCTAGTCGGACGTTTTCGGTTTATGATCTGAAACATCTTTTTCATTTACGTTTTTTCACAGTGTTATTCCTAGTTTCTCTGAAGGAATCCGGAGAGCAATAGGAGCAGGACGGAGCGCTCTTCCTCAGGCAGGGGGGTCGCACAAAACTGACCGAAGTAAAATTCGAAGTAAGGTCGAATTTAAAAAAATCGCAGTTTAAAATTCGTACGTGTTATGAAGGAGCCCTTTTTCAGGCTATTAATATAGCAGCGGCAACGCGAAAAATGCCATTTAAATATTCTAAACACAGAGACCTGCGAATGTATTTTTCGTCACAGGCGCTCCGGCTGCTCCGCTCTCAAATGTGAGATCTTCGGATATTCCGGACGCCTTGATTTTGTTGTGATAGTTCTCCAAGACAGGAGTTTGAAGAAAAAAAAAAGGTTATTAATGAACTCATTAAATACACATCGGTTTCCCCTGATGCAAATTAGCCTAATTAATTGCGCCTTGTTTTCGCACATTGAGCCTCGCGACGGCGCAGCCGAGGCGCGCGGCTCTGACAGAGGACCGAGCTGCTGACAGGCGCGTGCGGCCGCGCGGGCTCTGCCTGTCAGACCGAATTGGGGGAGATTCTGGTAAAAAGCACGAAATCTGAAGAGCAAGAAAACGGCCTTTCTTGAGCTGAATGACTTTCGGCTCTGCTGTACACTGGAGTGCCCTCATGGGCAGGCCAGGAGGGTCTGGGGCTCGCTGTAGCTCACACACGTCATACTACTCTTACTAAGAGAATGTATATAGTAAGGGTGTTGTGATTCAGAATAAAGAATCCTACTCCTACTGGGAGAGGGAGGAGGGAACCCAGCTGAACTGGCAGCCCAGTATGTGACCTCCTGTCCCAGCCTGAGGAACAGTGAGCCTGTCTCCCAGTAATGCTCCAGATGTTTACATGTAAATATCTTGTGATTGTGTCTTTATTGTAAACGTCTGTAGATTCTTTTATGTTTTATGTTAATCGCATTTGTTTTGCTCTGGCAACACAGATTTCACTCATTGGTCATGCCAATGAAGCATCTTGAGTTGAACTGAATAACGTTTCGCATGGGGGTGTAACACCAGCATCCCTGGCCCTTACCCATCATGACCTCCTAATAATCCCCACCTCTGAACTGGCTTCATCACTCTGCTCTCCTCCCCACTGAGAGCTGGTGTGTGGGGAGGGGACTGGAGCATCATCAAGGTGGGGCTGCACACTGGTGGGGGTGGAGGGGATCCCCATGACCTGGAAAGCGCTTTGAGTGGGGTGTCCAGAAAAGCGCTATATAAGTGTAAGCAATTATTATAATAATTATGAGGAGGAGGAGGCAGGAATCGCACCTTTGACGCAAGAAACAGCAAAGGCGATACTCCGCATAGCAGTGACTGCCTGGGTCAATTCACCCCTGTTGTTACTGAGCTCTTTCTTCGTGTTGAACCCGTGGATGTTATAGGCATAAATCATACTGTTTTTGGTTTAGCTCCCTCCCATCCCATTCAATCGAATAAGCTTCTGTCGGACTAGTCAATTACAGGCACGTTCAGCTGTTGACGCTGGGGACCCGGGCAGTGCACTTGTACACCCGGGCGTGTGGTACTGCTGTCGGACCTGCACCCACGACCTCCTGGCCGCTGCTTCACGGACCTATCGCCCCCGAACAGCACCAAGAATCCATCAGTCGGGGCAGCCGTGTTTCTGTTTTTCTCTTCATTAAGAACTTCACGATGAGCGATCCCGCTTTCTCTCTCACACACACACACCCGATGTTAAGTGTTTCACGGAGGACGTCTCCGGTAGAGGGGTTGAAACGACTGTGCTATGTTTCTTGAAAGGCTGATAATGAAGGCAGCCCGAGGTACGTCCGTGTGGATCGAGTGGCTGACGGAACAACTGTGTTCGCTAAAGACCTCGCTTTTTCTTTTAATTGGCATTGAGGTTATTTCTGTACGTCGACAGAGCTTCGCGTATCAGTGAAAACAGACCTATTAATGTTATTAGTTCTATATAAACAAGCGGGACCCATCCCTGGTATTCTCGCAGGGCTGTTTTGCCAGGGGAAGTAAACTGCATTAAGAGAAGAAAATGTCACAGACCGCATTACGTCAGACGTGAACATTTCTCAGAAGCAGCGATCAACCCCTCAGCTTCACTGAGGACGGGAGAGCGCTTTAAAAACTGAATCGAGCCCTAATTTACCGACGGTGCGCTGCAAATGATCCAAGATCCTTTCGCTAATTAGAGCCAGTTACAGGGCCCCGAACACAAACCCCAAAATTCAGTCCTGACGGGCATATTAAGAGCATCAATCCGTACGGCCTTGAATATTTGGAATTATGTCAGGAGTTATTCCCTGCTCAAAAGAGAAGATAAGAAACACAACGTTTCGGCTGTGAATTTGGAATTATGCGTGTTGAATATAACTTTTCTGAAGGCAAAAAGGGAAACCACATAATCTTTAATATGAGAGATGCGCATTTCTGTGATTCCTTTAAAATATGAATGTTTTATAACTGTATATAGCGCCTTTCTCGCTCTCAAGCCGCTATGCAGGAAAACACAAGAGAAGTCGTTTAATACAATAAAATAAATGAGACGGAACTGAGAGCTGGGGGATAAAGACGAGCCTTAAAAGTGCCGTGTGACGTCGTTACCTTCGAACAAGAGCACGCAGCCCAGACAGAACCTTCCCCTTCGCTTGCAAGCCGAAGCCCTCCTCGCTAGAAGTCTTTAATTGCACCTAATAGTTACTTGCCCGTGGTCTAACAGCGACTCTGACTGCAGCGAACCAGTTTCAAACTTCAATCTCTGGACCTCGCCCGCACCACCCTCGCACAGTCCTTTAGAAGAGGCCAGAAACCGAACAACTGCACTGTGCGACCACTAACAACATCAGCCTTGACCAGGAAACACCCCCCGGACCTGAACTCGCCGTCATCTTCCAGACGAGGAACGACCGACAAGCCCTTTCTAAAAGCCAGTTACGGACAAACACCACCGCCTCAAAAACGTCATTAACAGAATCGCTAAGCACGTAGGTTTGAATTCTACACGTAGAACAGGAGTACAGTTAGATTAATTAAACCTAGCTACGACTGTTACGATTGCTAAATCCATTTTGATTCAAATTTCAAACGATTCATGCAAAATGTCCGTCACACCAATTGTCCATAGGCCAATTCCATGAAATACGAACGTTTAAACACATTTTGTGAATGCCCCTCGTTCTGTACGCGCCGACCGGCATTTACAAAGCCGTTTATGGGGAAATATAAAATTAGAATCCTCCTTATAGCGAGGAGGGCTTCGGTTTAAAATGAATGAATGTATATAGTGAGCTCGCACGTATATTCCCACACAAAGCAAAGATAAACAGGGGCTTCGCCCGACGCCGTTTCAAAATGTGACACGTTAAGAAAACGGCGACATGCGTTCGTGTCGTGGCTGCGCGCTGTATTCTGCGGTCTTGCGCCTTTGTCTGCAGGACACGTACAGTCTGTCGGGTTATGAGAAGCTCGCTGATGACCGAGCGCAGGATCGCTGTCCTGCACAGCGCCGTTCGTTCAATCAAGTACAGGACAGGCGCATTGATTGTTTTCTCCCTGCAAAACTGGAAATCCGCCTTTTTTTTTTAAAGTACCGAATCCGACAATGTGACCCACAAAACAATCGGCTACAGGCACACCTTGCTGTAGGAGTAAACTGCATTTGTGTTGTAATACATCAGCGTATCTTTTACAGTAGAACTATACAGCACTCCAGCCCCTAAATCCAGAAATCGACCACAACGTGTTTAAAGTGTCCCGCTTGGTGACTCGGTACAGCTCTGTCAACACGGAGCTGGAAAGTGACATACTGCATTACCGCTAAAGGTCACCCCTACTCGCTCAGTCTCACCTCCAGCGCGCCGGACACCAGGGCCGACACCAGCGGCGCTGAGAGCTTACTGTGAGTGGGGTGTCCTTCTGCCGACACAGACACATGATGAGAACTCAAATTGGGGGGGGAAACAGGCAAAACATTTTTCCCGCGTAACTATGGCAATCAAGTCTTTCCCTGGAAGGGGGAGTCTGCAGGGCCTGGCCAGTAAGGGCTGTACTAACCTGCATTCTATAAACTGCAGAAGAACAGGCAGGTTGCAAACGAGGGGAGATCAAATTAATTAGGTATCCACCTCAAGCTCATCTCGTCCACCAGATAATAGTGTAAACAATTCAGGGGTCTCATCCAGCCAGGGCATCGGCCACAACAATTTGGTTGGGCAGCTTGTTCCACACCCCCACCCCCCTCTGTGCAATGAAGTGCGCCCATGTTCAGGATTAAAATGCACTTTGCCTCGCTTGCGGCCCCTGGTTCGATTTCCATTACTAACCTTGGCAAAATCTAAAGGGTTGAGTCTCACAAAGCCCTTGAGGATTAAGAATACTTGAACGGGGTCAGTCTTTTCGGTTCTTTGCTGGGAAAACAGTAAGATAATCACACCAAGCCATATAAATGGGTAGATTAATTAGAAATCAACTAGACACAGCTACTTTCACTTTGCTAGTGTGTCTCTACACTTTTCCGAAGCAGTGGTTCCAATTCCTAGTGCCCAGGGATTCCCGATCCATCTGGATTTTCAGTTGCCCAGTGGGAACCCATCGTGCAATTCATGACGTTCTCCTCCCAAAAACTTCCAAGACACTTCAGGCCCAGAACCTGAAACACTCCCACAAAAGTTCAGTTCGGTAAACACTGGTTGCACTTGGGGTGCTACCCGAACAGGCAGGAGGTCAGCTGGACAGCAGCCCGGCAGACCCGGGGTCAGGGGGAGCAGCACAGAGACCCCAGCCCGAAGAGGACAGAGCCCGGAGGGAGAGCATGCAGAGGTGTGTGTGTGTGTGTTTATGGGGGGCGGTGGACCACTTTAAACAAGACTTGTTCTTTTTCAAAAGGCAGTTAAACAAACAGTGCTTTTGTCCCCGCGGTGCTGACAAAGCCGCCTGCTTCTCTGCACCTCCTCCTCCTCCTCCTCGGAGAGAGGGGACGGGCAGGCGGGGCTGTGGGCTGGCAGCGGCCCAGCGGGGCCCGGCTCTGTGAATGGGAGCGGTAATAGAGAGTCACTTCAATGGGCCGCTGAATGGGGAGCCAGGGGCCTTGCTCATTAGCTCGGCAGGTCCGGCAGCAGAGAGGAGCCCTTGATGAGCGGCCGACGCCCCGCTGGGGCCCCAGTGTGATGCAAATGCTCTAATCACCATGATCTAATGGCCGGCTCCTGGGGACGAGAACGAGCCCTCCTCCGTCCGCCGGCTCCGAGCAGGGGCCCCGCCACGCTCCCGGCGGGGGGGGGGGGCAGAGACGCACGGAGAGGCGGGGGGCGAGGGTTTCGGAAAGCTCGGCGCTCCGGTCTTCCCAAGGCAGGCCCCCGGCTCCTGGCTGCCTTTCCTCCCTGGTCCTTTCAGCGGAGAAGGTGCCGGAGCAACAGCTCTGACCTGGAGCCTGATTGCACGGCGACCCTCCCCGACGACTCACACCTCCCTCAACAGATGCCAGCCTTCCCCCTGGCGCAGATGACAAGCTGGCACCCTGTGTGGTTCCTTTGTGATTCCAGGACTGCGGTTTCCATTGCCTTTGTGATCGCTGTTTATTTATTAACCCTCCCATTAGACTCGGAACTGTGCGTGCTCTAATCTGGCCGGAGAGCCCCTCTTGATTTCTTTTTGCAATCACCGCAAGACTCGCAAGGTCAGACTTTAATAGAAGACCTGTGCAATATGTTAAAACACGCACGCATGTTTAAGATGCCCTGTGAAAGACGCCATCTCCCAGCACTGGCGGGTTGGGACTTTTTTCCGTTCTTTCTTTGCTCCGGGAGACCAGCAAGCAGCTGCTCCCAGTGGACTGCAGTCTTTAGTGTCCCACACGACACTAGGGCTGCAAGCAGGAGGATCTCCGCTGAGGCAGCTACCTACTTGAAGTAGTTTCATTGAGCTCAGGCTGGGACCCCAGCCTGCCACAAGGCCTCTCAGAGTCATTGCATCTGCCAGCGAGACGCGCACACAGATGAGAATCAGACCCGTTTTCCTGGGCCCTGTGATTCCCAGCCCCTATCCCATCCCCTTCTCCTGGAAGGTCCAGCCAGGAGCCGCTCGGGATCAGGGAATGCCAGAGAAGGCAGGAGAGGGATGGAGAGCTCAGCAGACCCCGTGTCTCCACATCCCCACGTGGGTGTGACGGACAGCAGCTCGGTCAGCCTTACGAGCATGGGAAATCAATTAGTCCTCGACGGCCAGTGACTGCACGACATGAAAGGAAGGAGGACACCCTCTGAAGGAAATGGGCCTGTTACAGATGAAAATAATTTAACAGGAGGAAAGGATTAATGGACAGAGCTGTACAAACCCATTAGGCATGCCTGCATACCTTCCAGAAGTGGAAAGGAGATCAGGCGTAGCCCACAGGAGAAGCACTGACCACATCCCTCTCCTGCGTGGTCACTGCATGTAGACCCGGTGGAACATGTACACGGGCCCCGGTGCAAGTTGGTCTTCTGGGCCCCAGGCCCCAGGCTCAGGCCCCATGCGTGTGCTTTGCATTAGCAGGAATGGGGGGGGAGCCCCCCTGTACAGGGGCTTTCCGGGAGCGTCGGGGGCAGGAATCGTTCCCCTTTGTGCTGGTTCTCAGGCACACACTCCGATACAACAACAACAGCATCTCTCCATCAGCAATCAGACCAAACTTCTGTACACCGCTAGAGTCAAGCAAGAAATCGGGCAGCTTCATCACGCTGGTAACTACAGACAGACCCATAGCAACAAGACGACGTAAAGGATTCAACTTGCGCGAGCAAAACTGAAAACCGTTCATAAAATAGCGAGCACGTTTCAAGGATGCCTGATCACATCGTGCACCATTTCCTAGTAGTATCCATCCGTCGTGAGCCAGCTGCTCAGAACTGGAAAGGGTCGCGTTGCCTGTCTAGGGCTCCAGGAGGCTCGGCACTGGACTGTAGTTCAGCACAGGGCATCTTTCGCAAACCTCTAGCGAAACGAACAACGGCGTTCCCACCTCCGCAGCAGAGAGAGAGGATCGGTGGAAGGACCCGGCCCTTCTGTTCCCAAGCGGTGCCGCCCTGGCAGCGGGTGAGCTAACGGGGGCTGGCAGCCGGCGTGTGTGCAGTGCCGGGCTGGCCCCCGTGACGCGGGAGGGCGCGGCCTGGCGCGACCGCTTGGCACCCCTCAGCCCGTGACTTGTGAAAAGTGCCAGGCCGCAGATTGTAACTGAGCGGGACACTCGTCACGGGGCTGTCCATGAGACATTCTGACACCTGTCAGGGCTGGTTATCTTGAAGACCTGCTATTTTTATCCTCCAGTCTTGCCTCCGATCCGCAGTTCGAGAGAGGGCAGCGCCCGGGAGACAGGAGCTGAGAGGATGAGAAGGGGAGGTGGTGTGTGTGTGGGGGGGGGGTTCGATGCGTTTGGTCTGTTCTCCAAGGGGGGGTTAGCAGCACTGAGTTGAAGCCGGACTGGGAGAGTCTGCCTTCCAAGCGCACGTCCTTCAGATGAAGGGCCCGGGTGCTCTGTGGCCCCTGTGGCGTTTGTGCAGTGAAGTGAGGTCAGAGCGCCAGGCATCTCTCCCTGCAGCTCCGAAAGAAGAAAACGCCGAGCTCCATTTCTGGACAAAGGGGGCAGAAACCAGCCCTCAAAGTCCTTCAAGAAGAAGTGTGGAAGCTGAGTGAGCCTCACAGTGAGAGACAGGCTCTCTGGCTGGAAGCAATATTAACTCACTCGAAACAGCCTGAGGAGGGAGGGACCTGGAGAATCACTGACTGCGATCTGCCCAGTGAATAAACAAATACACAGATTCAGGGACGTGCATGAAAAACCGAGACTTTGCAAACAGAAACCCCAGGCGATCAAGCCAATGATCAAAACCTGCACCGCAAGGGGATCCCTGCAGTTCTACCGATGGCACCTCACGGACGGGGCACCACTGAACCCGCCCGCGCGCACTGCTCACCCGCCTGCCCTCTCTGCCGCCCCCTGCTGGAGGAGCATCGGGAAGGGTGGTCGGACCAGGACCTATTCAGGCTGGGCGCAACCTCCAAGAGCTGGATGAAGAGAGAGCGAGAGAGCGAGAGAGAGAGCGAGAGAGAGAGAGAGAAAAAAAAGTTGTTTGGTTCAGGAACCGTTTAACAACTTCCCCCTGGAAATTGAAAAAGGAAATAGTTTTGGGATGGATGGTGGAGACGAGGGGGGTGTTGTTTCCCATATGAATACCAGATGAAACGAACACCCAGCCAAGCTGAGGAAGAGAGTCTGGAGGGGGGGGTTCAGTGTTTATGAGGTCATTTACCAAACTCGTGTTTTCGACATTTCCTCTTGAGTTTAATTCCACAGCCTTGTTCACTTCTAATTGCCTCCATCCACATGAGAGAGACCTGCCGAGCTCCAGTGCTCAGTACCACCCCCCCCCGGACCTCCACCCACACACCTCCGACTGCCTGTGCCCCTTCCGGATCGCTCCGGTCAGGCTCCGCAGACCCTGACCCAAAAGGAACCGATCTCTTCAGCCCTGAGCTCGACAGCTGCTTCTCCGAGCCCAACGGGACCTACAGAACTGCGGGCTGGGCCTGCAGAGTTGCCCTCACACTGGCGCCTTCCTCTGTGCCAGCGCTGCACAAGTTATATAAGCATCGCATGTAACAGCCAGATCGCAGTGCAAAGCGCAGCAGAGCTAAAGGCACTCGCTCTGCTCTGAGGTTTATACTGTGTCCTCAGTGGAGATGTTTATCTGTGCAAAAATACTGCAGTGTTGGAACAATAACACAATAATAATAACCTGCTGTACAAAGTGATTTTCAGAAAGTGTTCTTAATCTGAATCATTAATCGAAAAGACGCGCATTAATATGCTAGTCCATCACTAATGGCCTATTTGCTTTCATCTCTCCCCTGTCTTTCCTGTGCAGCTTTCTGAGTCATCGGAGAGAGAACTGGATTCACCCTGCCTCCCTCTCCCCCTCCTGGTTTGCCAATGCATTGGGCTGCTGCTTCCTGTCTCTTCACCTAATTGTTTCCTGGCCTGGGCGCAGGATGTTGATTTGTCTGCTGATAAGTTCTACTGTAACACAAGAGAATCTGCCTGGTAAATGTACACCTCCCTACTAACAGGACAAAAAAAAAACATTCAATTTTCATGGAAAACAGCAGTATGGGGCATTTGACACAAAGTATGTCAAATATAGTGCAGATTGCACAGGCAATGATGGACACAGAATAACAAAGCCCCCATCAGCGAGTCAGTGTTTTGGGTGTGACGCAATGCATTGTAACACTGGGAATTGCTGTAGTTTGAAACAGACTTGAACCTGTTAGAAAGCTGGTTAAAAGTTAAAAGACTCAGTGGTGACCACCGTGTTGGGGAGGCGTTTGCGAGATCGGAAAAAAAACCAAGACGGGTGGCAAGCGAGCAGGGTCACGCGGCCCGTCCAGCTTGACTGGGATTTTCAAAAGATGAGTGACCCCAGGATCTCACCCAGCTGCTTCCACACCACTGCCCACCCACCCGCTGTGCAAAGAAGAGCCTCTTGTTCCCAGTTTAAACTGAGCTCCCCAGTAGGCTGTGGTATTGTATAAGAGTTCTTGCCCCGGACTCCGAATGTACACCCCGTATTCTAACCCGAATGGCAAAGATGTCATTATAAAGAGCCTAGCAAGAGACAAAGTAGGTACGGCAGAGAGGGACAACAATGATGTACTTTGTAACTGAAACTTGGATTGGAATTATGGGGAGCGCTTTATGTGGAGATGGGACATGTGGATCTCATTTTGTCCCAGAGCCAAAAGCCTTGGAAAAAGCTGGTTGCTTCTTTAAGCAATGCTTGTCTGGGGACAGTGCTGGGATGTGGCAGATGTGGCAGAGGAGACAACTCCCCCCCCCAACCTCTCCAGTGTGCTGCTGCCCTACAAATCTGCACATTACCTGAACAAGCCAAGGCAAACACCACACAAATCGCTGTGAACAGCACAGGGAGAGAGTGTGCAGCGCAGGCTCAGCCTAGAAACACAGCCAGCCAATGCCATCACTGTTCCACCACAGAGCAGGGGTTTACAGGACTCACCGTCATAAAAATCAAGGCATTTAGCGGAGCATGACAAAATATGCCCCTGATGAACCACAGTGGATTCAGTAAGTCAGGCACCCTGCGCAAATACCAGAGACACTGAGCACTTACTGTACTGAATGGACAGTAAACCAGTCTCATTTGCCTCCTGAATTCTCTTGAACAGAAGCTGGATCCCTTTTTATTGTTTCGCATTCTGTTTTGTAGTTCCTTATTACAAGTAACTTCTAATATCTTCTGCACCTAGTACATGAGTGCCACATGGAAAATAGGGTCATAAAATCACCAGATCAACTCATCACAGCCACATGGGTGCCTGTCTTTAGAAACGGATGATTTAATAATCACATATAAAACCTGCTGGACAGTGCTCTTTAGGAACAGGGTTGGAGACCCGTCTTCTGGTCTTTCGTCCGGACAGGCCCCGCCCCTCTCCACAGTGTGCACCAATGGGCTTGTGGTTCCCACAGTGCTCTCACTCCAATTAGCCCATCGCCAGGGGATTACCAGAACACCGCCAGCGAGCGCAGGAGGGCCGGGCCGGACAGCCACTCGGAGAAAAGAGGGCAGCCTGCTTTAAAACAAACAGCCCTGCAGGCGTATTGCTCGACAAAAGGGGATAAAAGGAGACAGGGAATTCCACTGCGGGGTGAGGGAGAGCTCCCTGGAAACGCAGCCAAGCTCCTGGCCTTGACGCTGCTGCCTTGCCTGCACTGGGGGATCATGCACAGACATACACACTCTTACAGAAAGGGAGCAAAGAGACTCCAGTACAGGTTGATCAGTGGTAAAGTGCTGCTAAAACCGTAATTGTAGTATTACAATTTCCAAGCTATTTATGAGAAACGCCACCCCATGACTGTAGCAAACAGAGCAAACTCTCGCACATCCTCACACACCCCAGTTTCTGTTATGCTGTAGAGAAATGCTTTAAAACCACTGACCGAACTCAGGACGATCAGTCATCCTTCAACAAAAATCAAGCTGAGTATTGCAAACAAAACAAACTATGAGTTGTGCTCGAGTGCATGAAACATGAAACAGCCTGACATGCATCTCCTGCTCCTCCATCACAAGAGTGACAGTGATCTGCCTACATGGTGTGCGTGTCCCCCCTGTACTGCCTTAACACGTGGGGACATGGTCAACAACTCTCTCTCTCTCTCTCTCCAGCCAGCACTCTGGACGTGTTCGATCGGCAGTGCCCCCTACAGGTGATATGCATTTTCTCCTGCAGGTGTATAACCAACACCGAGGTCCACTGTGCAACAGTGGCTGCACAGTCAGAACTAGAAAGTGGATGACTTGACCATTCACACCAGAGCCCCGTGCAACATCATCAATGTTCCCCACTGTGTAACCGGAGCGGTCCTGGCTGACGCGCTGACACGGCCGCACGAAACTGAGGCGGACCTCTAACAGCACGCAGCGAATTCCTGGAGACTGCAATACCCCAGCTAGGGACAAACCCCCGGGCGTTCTGTTTAAAGCACATCTTCCAGGACTACAGAGACTGAAGCCTGTTTAATCCTAATGTTAAGGAGGATGGCTGGATGCGCATTTCCTAAAGGGAACTGCATATTGTATTTTAAGATATTGCAAAATTAGAAACTAAAAGGAGGCGCATTCAGGTATGAAGATAGGAGATTTATCTTTGCTCTTAGAGCTCTGAGTGTAACGTAAACTGTCAGCCAACCTGTTGAAGCCAAAAATCTGTGATCCTTTGGGAAGCAGATCGTTGAGATTTTGGGATCAATTAGTTACCAGTAATCAAATGAGCAAGATGGGTGAATCAGTTTTGAACCCTTCCTAGAGTCTTGCATTCCTGCAGGAATGTGTTTTCTCAGTGTGAACAATGTGTACATTTTATTGCCAGGAAACCGGTCTTGGCAGGAGGCAGCCGTCAAAGCTCTATAAAAATAGTAAAAAAAACAGATGACATGCAACCTCATGTTATACAAACAAATACTTTAACAAATCAACTAATTAGCGTTAAACAGCAGCGAGAGCAGCGATCCGTGGAGTCAAACTACTGTACACAGCATCTCACCCAGGATCGCCGCTCTGCTGCCGAGCGCTGAGAGAGAGAGAGAGAGTGTGGCCACCAGCCTTACACTGCCGCCTAATCCACCTCAACAAAACGAAAAACGATCTTCTGCTCTGCTCTGCTTGAATCTGCTCCAGACTACAGTTACGAAACAGAGATAAAAAAAACAGAATAGATTGCTGGAAGTTAAGGATACCGTGACAAAGGGCTGGGTCACGCAGCGATGAGTCACAGAGGCATTTTAATAAAGGCGGAGGTCTATTTTTTTATGCAAATCATTCATGCTTGTGGTAAAAGACTTCTTGCCAGAGACTACCTAGCGTGCAGCCTGCTTCCAGCGGCGGCAACACAACCTGTGATATTGAACTTTTTCGAGGTTCAGAAGACAGGAGCTCAGCCTGCCCACAGTCTCAGACACCAGGACCACAAGGACATGCACACGTTCTGTGCTGGCTGAAGTGCCAGCATTTCTGGGGGTGTCAGAGGAAGCCGTAGCGCCCCCCCCCCCCAAAAAAAAATGGCCAAGCGCCCCTAAAAAAGTTAACAACCTCATGACTGCTTGAATACCCTATAATGTTACGCTTATTTTCACACCCCAAGAGGTCTAAACCTAACCCTTCACATGCCCCATCTGGCCACACAAGATAGGTGGGCCACCTGAAGGCAGAGCCTTCAAAGACAACAGAAAGAGTCGATGTTTCACTGAAAGGTGAGATGTTTTTCCTACAATGAAAATGTCCAAAACTGCAATTACTGCACATGAGGAACAGGACACTGCAGAGCCCTCAGCCCTGCTGCCAATGTGACAGCAAGAGGCCTGCAAGCATGTGTTATGATGGTGGGTGGAGTTGGTGTCTGTGTGCACGTGTTTGAAAGAGGGGTGTGGCAGTGGCTGCAACATGATAGAGGGCTTCAAGGTCTCTCCTGACATTCCAGCGCGGAGGGGATAGGGTTACAGGCTCGAACCCAGATCCGCCCAGCCCCTGACCGTGAATTACTAGCTGCCGGCTCTGCGCTGCAGTCCCACAGAGCAGGGAACTCCTGATAAAAACACACTGGCGTGCATCGCCCATTCCAAGAGCAAGTCAGAAGAGTGTGACCCTGAACTTGCCCAGATCAGGGTAAAAAAAATGCAAACCCAAAAGCTGGAGTCTTCGCGGCTTTAAATAGCTTGTTCACGGGTGGCAAGCTGAACGGGTGAAGGATTTGAGGCATCGGCCTGGGGCAGCGCTCAGAGCTCTGGAGGTGTACCTGGGACGCTGTGGGCACAACTCCTGGGTGGGATGGTGCTGTTATGCCCTTGAGTAAGGCACCTCACGGACCCTGTGCCAGTAAAACGCCCCACTGAATAAATGGGGAATTCTCCAGGCTGTCTTTGCAAAAGGATATCTGTTTGAATAAAAAGCGCTGACTCCCATTAGTACCTCCGCACAGGAAATCCGAGGATGAAGATGGAGACAGGACAGAGCATGGAGAGAGGAGAGAGGTGGACAGTGAGAGAGTTGTGCCCGAGGGCTGTGAAACCCCTTTAAGTCTGCTTTAGGCTCGTGTTTTTCATTGTTGCACAACTTGTAACTTTTCTTTTCCAACAAGGAATGCCGGCTGATTGCTACCTTGGTGACACGGAGGATTTACAGAGATCTTTATCGAAATGACGGGGCTGTGGAGTTCGGAGAGGCACTGTTTAAGGCCAAGAGAGAATCAAATCAGAGTCGAGTGTAGAGCTCTGGGTGGTGTTGGTCTTCAGAATGAAGCACGCGTATTTAGAGCAGGATACGACCTCTCACATACAGTATATGAGGGGGCTTGATGCAAAAGAACAAGTTCAAAAAATTTCAACATTTTGCCCATTGATCCTATTTCGCGGTAATCCCTGTTGTTTTCTTCTTTCTACTTTTAAGGATTAATTAATGTCTGTTTGATCCTTTTATTTATAATATGGCTTTATTTAACAAGGAACAGGGCCTTAATATATAGATAATAACCCTAACACTTACAGAGCGATTTTCTGGACATTCCACTCCAAGTGCTTTACAGGTACAGCGGAATCCCACCACTACCACCAATGTGCCGCCCCCACCTGGATGATGCGACGATGATGCATCTTGTTTATAGACGGGTGCTTTTTTAATAGAACAATGCAGCTACTACTTAAATACATGAACAGGAAGTGCCTGTACATTATATTACACCTTTAATAGAGGCCAGAGAGCAGAAAAAAAGGGGACAGGGTGGATGGTGGGGGTGCCGTCTCTGCTGCATACTATATACACCTGGGGCACAGACAACTAAGGCAGAAACATGACTTGATTAGATACATTAATTAACGACTAAATGAGACAAACGCTTGGAAGATCCACCTCACAGTGCGATTCATTAAACCTGACTCTTTAGCCAGAATGAAAACTACACTAAACCTAATTTGTTTTAATTTACTGCCCTTGAGATCACTATTAAAACAGTGCCATGGGGAGCGGTCTGCCCCGCTAATTAGAGGACTTCTTTTAATTACATTAACCAGGGGCTCGTTATGAATTTCATGCAGCACAGTGACCTCATAGACCTTCCACTGCCTTCATCTGCCTGGCACATCACTTCCCGGTTCCCAGCTCATTCTGGAAAGTCACAAACCTGCACACACACACCACTACTGTCTTTAAAATAAGGTATCATTCTGATCGTGCTTGTGATGGATTGGAGTTGCTGTTCGCAGCCGAGGAAATGCAGATGCATACAATAAACACGCACTGCTCAGTTCCAGTTCATGAAAATAAATGCAAATGCAGCCTTACGAGTGTTAAGTGGACAGACTCTTCACCGCCTACAGACCAGTACTGGAACAATACAGCTGGCACACTGAGGACAGACTTCTGTATACAGGAGCAAAAGATCAGGGGTTCTCTGTCAAGGTCCTGGGGACATCTGAACCTGCTCGCTCTCTTTACTTGACTGAATCTTTAACTGCACTATTCAGAAGTTTTAGATCTTAAGCTACTTATAAAAAGCAAACTCCAATGTGTTTAGCAGGTGAAGACAGCTAAGAAAAACATCACATTTATCCTATTAGTATTATCCTATCATTAATAGGATATTAAATATTAATATCCTGTTAAGGGCTGAATCATGTCACTCAGAGCTCGACTGGAATGAGAGCCAGCAGGCGCAGGGGAATGCTGCTGTACAGAGCTGACTAGACCCTGCAGAACAGATTTCACCCAAGTCCAGTCCTGGAGGGCCAGTCCAGCAGGCCTCTTCAAATCCCCAGCACCTGACGACCCCATCACGAAGAGCTGAGAAAAACTGTTATGCTGCTCCAGTGAGGCCAACAGGCAGTTCAACTGGACAACTAAGAGCTGTTCTGGAAGTGAGTCCTGCCGGACTGTACAGGGACACGGAACCTCTGCTGGCGAGAAAACGAGAGCGGCCGCCCTCTAGTGCTCAAACTGCAGTACTACTGCCCACAGCGCACCGCGCTGGAAGCGGAGAAAGTTACACTCGGTTCCCAGTCTGCTGTAACACCGCATGTGATGACGGCTGTTAGTTTTTATTCTCTTTGAATTCACAGTGAGCGGTCTGTCTGATTCTGTGCATTTCAGCGTTTGAGGACGCACCGATTTATTTTTATCTACATACTAAAAAAAAATCTCTGGCCACGATCAGTGGTTAAAAGGCTCAACATTAATCCACCTCTTACACGAATCGATCAGATAAGGATTGTACAACTTCTGCATTTGCCGAATGGTGAGGGCGTCCTTGCGCGGTTCTTACAACTTTTATACATATTATTTTATTTATTAATACCTCGTCCTGACATTTTGTAGCCAGTACTTCAAAACATTAGTCTCGACGGTTTCGAACAACGTCCGTCAGCCCTCGAGACCAAATAGACTGACGGCGATTTTCTCCGGTAACTAGATCAATCACAGTCTTAGCTGATAAGACTTCATTGATCCCGAAGTGAAACTGGGGCGTTGCAGCAGCGCAGCCAAAGACAAGCAAAAACAGACATCAGAATGGACTAAAAATTAAAATTAAATAAGTACAGCAATACAAAATAAAATATATAGAGTTAGGCGTGTGCAAAATATGCTCATAGTCACTGTAAAACAATACAATATGTGCAAAATGCGCACAGGTATATACAGATTGAAAGTACCACAGTATAGATAGTGTATGAATGCAGTTACTCCTGGTATTCTTTCTTTATCCGGGATCAAGGTGAAACAGTGGACGGGGACACTGAAGTGTCTCTTTATACCGAAAGAGCGAGATGGGTAGAACGGGGTCACGGGCGGCGTCTCAGATTATTCAGGGCAAGAAGGTGGTTGAATATTTTCTCTGTAAACCCGTTTTCCACGATCACGTCGCGCCAGGCTGGCTGTACGCGTGCTTTCAAAGTTTCTCAATTGCTCTCTAAAAATGGGGGTAGTAGCAATTAAGATTGTGAAGAAACTATATATAGAGAGAGATATACTGATATAAAAATGACCATAAAACTTTCTGGAAGAGAGTGAGACATTGACCAGGGGTCTCTAGCTCAGTTCCTGGAGTCCCGATGTCTGGTTTCTGTCCCACCCACATCGAGTTACTCAGTGGGACTAATTATTTAATTAGCTGCACAACCGTAATACTTCGAACCAGGCTCCAAAGTGAAGTATAAAAGGTACATTTTCCTTTTTTTGAAAGGAGTGTCTTGTTGAAAAGCAACTGCAAAAGACCTGAAGAAAAATCCAGTCTAGCTTTGTTAACTGAATATTAAGTAAGTCAGACACTATCAGTTAGGGTTTAAAAACAAAAACCAGATTTTAAATGAGTTTAACTGACGACTCGAGCTGGAGCACTAACTGGGCGACGCCAGTGGTGGAGATCCGGCGCACACAAGGAGACCGCCGATCAGCCAGGTCCACTCCAGGACACACATTTCCAGTCTATTCAAACGGCAAAGACCTACAAATTCGGCATCAGGGCTTAAATTAACTCTCACCTGAGCGTGCCCATCAGCTGCTGTAGGGCTCTCCCCAGGTGGACTCAAGTGTTTGTGTGGAGTACCTTGAGAGGTGAGACATGAAAGGAGTTTCAGGACTCTCAGAATGCACTGCACTGTTTACATGTCTACGTATTAGGATATTCATATAAAGAATGTGAAGTATAACAGGCTTATTGTCACAGTCAAAACTGCATTATACAGTATTACAATGAAGTAAGACTTTTGCATTTCAAAATAGTTACTATGTTTTGCACGACTGTTGTCACAATCATTGCACTTTTTAAATACTGCAGGTTATATTGATGTTTATATTTTCAGACTGGCATAGTTAAAGTTTGCAGCTTTGTTATACCCTGATGGAGGCAAGGTTTTTTCACCTAAGCATGTTTTTTTTTTGTTTTGTTTCGTTTCGGCCACGTGAACAATCTGAATACCTCCGAGGCGAACGAATCTGAGCGCCGGGTGAACATCTCTCGCAGGCATTACGGGGCAGTGAAAGCAAAAAACAGCTTTACTTCTGCGCGTGATTTATTGGCTCTGTAGTTCTCCTGCAAGATAAGACAGAGAGAGAGATAGAGAGAGAGGAAAAAGAGGCTCAGGCCGGTCTGGATGCCTAGCCTGTGGTAGGGTGCTCGGGTGGATTTTAATTGCTGGGTCCATACCCCATGACTGTTCTGAAGAGACGCTTGGGCAGGCCTGACAGTTCACACATAGCACGCCACCCTAAGCGCTGGGTGGGGCAGGTCACAGAGATCACCAGCTCCTGTAATTACTGCAGGGCTCGTCACAGAGCGGTATGAGGCTATAGCAACCAGAGAAAACAGCCTCATGCCCCGAACTTCAATCAGGACCTTAACGACGGGGACTTCTCTCCTCTTTTATGTTCTGTGGAAGAAACAGAATTCTTTTTCCAAGCTGGCCATTGTGCTCCTGGAATGGGGTGGGGCGCTCGGGACGGGCCCTGTGCTGTCAAAAGCGTGGGACAGCCAGCAGCCCTGCTGTTCAGAAGGGAAACACAAGCCCTGGACAACTAGAAAATAAACTGCACCTCCCCGTCTAGTCCACACGCCTGACTGCCGATCGAGCACGTTGGCGGCAGAATCGCAGCAATACGGCAGCTCGGCTGTTTGCATTCTTGGGTGTTAGCAGATATACTCCGCTTATTCCTTCCTTTCGCTGCCACGTTCTGCGGCAACACGCAAATCCACGGCAAACCGAGAAGGCGGGCTCGCCAGTGGAAATTAGGATGGGGACGCATGGAGAAGAATAGGAAACACTGCTGTGACAGGAAATAGAGTGTGCGATTTCTGGAGGCATTTATCAGTCGATTCTCAGAGATGCTGTGGGTATCAGTTAGACGCCAGTAGCCTCTTGAGCAAGACGGGTTAAAGAGGAGGAGAGGAGGCTGTCCAACCACGCTTGTGTCCAAGACAGAGGCTTCAGAATAAGAACAAAAACGATTCCTCAGATCAAACTCCTGGAATGTCAAGCACATCTGTCCAGATATTTATGCTTCGAGGTATTTAAGCCTGAGGTTAATAGGGTGACATTCCTGGTCACTCACAAGTCCTAGCCATTTACCAAGGACTCGAGTTCTGCCTTCTGCCTGGCTGTGTGCAGGAGACACAGAGGTGTTTGAGACTGCTCTGCTTTGTGCTTGGCGATGTACACAGCCTGGGAAAGCTACTCAACTTCAGACAGCAGGATGCTATGGTACTGCTCAGACCAAACAGAAACTGGCTTGATTCCACCTAGATGAGAGGAAGGATGTCATCTGCTTTAACCCCCAAAGAAAAAGAATGGAGTGCTCAAACTGTGCTCTCAAAGGACACAGATCAAAATTAACCACTTTCACAAGCCACTGATGCACAGATTAGTAGACAAGAATTTATATTGAAACAATCTATCTGTGTCTGTCTGCGCATCTATCAGAAGTCGTTGAAGTGTTTACAAAAATAGAAATCACACACATTTGCTTTGCATTTATTTCAAACTTCTCATGTGGCTCACAGGGCTTTGAAATACCCAATACACAAGACTGCAAAAAAGGAACATGTAACAATACAGGCCTTTAAGCAGCATGAATTGTCAACCTTTTCAAGTTCCAATGCGGGGATATCTGTCCTATACTGTCAGCAGAGAAAACAAGCTGCATATTTGTCCCATTCTGTTTTAATCAAGTTGTTTCTAGATGAATGTGGAGAACAAAGGGGGCCCTTTGTACCAGAGTCATGAAATTGTTCTTTTCTTATAATTTAATCAGCACTGTCAATTAAATCCGGCAAGCCCAGCATGATCTCTTTTAGGACTTGTTTACCGTAAACATCTTCAGGAAAAAGGCCTGGAGTGACAGCAGAGGGGTTAACAAACGCAAGCCCACTCCCCTGGCCCCTCCTCACCCCTACTTGATTTAGGGGTCAAAGCTCAAATGTGCAACACACCACAGCCACTTAGGACTGTCCAGGTCCTACCCGGTCCTACCTGGACAGAGAGGAAATCATGCCATTTGCTAACACCACACATGGAATACACCATCACAGGCTGTGCCACTCTCACTACGCAAGCATCAGTAACAGAGGACTTCAAAACATTTAGCTTCTAGCAGAATGAACCTCCATTAGTTTTCAGATTAGAAGAGCCACTAGGCCACTCTACACAGACAACTGCATTTACTAGACACAGCCTTTACTTAACTGGTTCCATTCTTCACCCCTCTGCTCTTCTTAATACCATCTTCCACGGTCTCCTCTATTGTTATTGTTGTATTGTTGTAATTATAATTGTGTCCTGTCTTGTGAAATTTTCTTATTTATTGTTGTAGTCTTCTTATTTATTGTTATTGTCATCCTGTAAAGCGCTTTGAGAAGCCACCTTTAAAGGCGCTATATAAAATAAAGTTTATTATTATTATTATTATTATTATTATTATTATTATTATTTCCAACATGAAACAGAATCAGCTTCTCTTAGGTGCTGTAGGTTTTTCTACCAAGACAAAAAGGTGCTTCAGGTGCTGCGACGAAACCGTCAACCGTCACGCCGCGACGCAGCTCTGAAGGAATTCCTCGGATTTCGGGTGATGCCGCAAAGGGATCGGGTGGCTGTATGATCACTCCGGTAGCGCCCTGCTTTTACGGTTTATCTCGCT
Source organism: Lepisosteus platostomus (assembly GCF_059453375.1). NCBI lineage: Eukaryota > Metazoa > Chordata > Actinopteri > Semionotiformes > Lepisosteidae > Lepisosteus > Lepisosteus platostomus. Next base: position 25,908,078 of record NC_142625.1, on the reverse strand, counting down.
CAGTTTCCTGGGGGGGGGGGGGACCCCGGGGCCGGCTGGGCGCGCGGCGCGGCTCCGAGAGCAGGCCGAGTTCCCGACATTCTTCAAAATCCTTCTCGATACATCACAGAGAAATGACAAAGAACAAAAAGACAGCAAAAAAACCGACTTCAAGTCATCAGCCCCCCCGCCATAAAAACGGCTCCTTTTTGAAATTTCACCTGGGACAAGAAACAGCCCGCCCACCGCAGCACAGATTCGGAGCTTTGATAATTGCAAAAATAATAAACAGTTCTCATGGCTAATTGAGATCTCAATAATCCGTATAACGTGCAATATAAACTTAACACGAGGGGCGACTGGTGAAGAGCCTCCTGGCTGCAGTCTGTCGTGTTCTGAACTGCGGTTCACCTATTTTTTTCATTTGTTTTTCCAAAAACTGCAACGAGCTGGACGGATCACCTGCACTTCTGTGCTCTGACAGGTCTGTACCGAGAGTCAGTGAAGGCGGTGCTGGTGCCCTCCTGCATCATACAGCAACGTCCCAGCCAAGATGTTCCGCTCTGCTGTACAATCTCTTCATGCGCAAGATCATTTTATCCCCCTTCCTTTTATTTTCATAGCGCCTAACATCTAAAAGTATCCGAAGCGCGATGCACCTAATTACAATTCCAGGAGATCGCACTGCATGGCTTCATGAATGTGCAGAACAGTGAAAGCGAAGATGGACAAGTTTACGTGTGGCCCACGGGCAGTGGAAATACTGTTCCGATCAAAGCGCAAGGAAAACTTATTTTTTTTAAATCGCATTACTGAAAAAGGAAATTTCTCGGCGAGATGCGGGTCGGCTAGTATAATCCACACAAGCCCACGGACACGAGCGGGCCGCGCCCTCGCCGTGCCTCTAAGGGCTGGGGGTGCGAACGCAGTCGAATTGTTTTTGCTCATTTCGATTTTAACCTGTAGATCACGTGGGCGTCAACATATTAATTGTATTCCCACGGGTGTTTTTTTTTTGCTCAGAATTATTGTACAGCTGCCTCATTTATCAGAGAACATACTACCGTCCCGGCGCACCCCGAACCTCAGAGATAGTCCTTTCTGGCACAAGGCCTGGGACCTGCCGTTCTGAACACGTTTAAAGTGATTGAACTGAGACATATGAGCCGGCTCTTCAGTTTCAAGACTCCATCCCTGAAGGCATTCTGGATCTTTAAAAATAACCAAACAGCAACTGCAAAAAAAAAAAATCGAAAGCGAAAACTGAATTAATTTTCCTTTTAGAGCTCAGGTTTATTAGCTCTCCCGTTTCGCCCTGCGTTATCACCAGTTACAGACAGAACAATTAAAAATGACAGAAAAATCAGTATTTTCTCTTCAAAGCCCATCTAGCTGGGTGCGTTATGCGACTCCCGCTACAACAGCTTCGGCACACACACACACAAAACCGCCGTCGCAAAATATCCCAGCTGCAGTTAACAGGTTACACGGAGAAATCGTGATGTATTTTTCTAAACGCGTTTCTAATTAAAAGTGAAACATCTCTGAGTGTTGACATGATTAGCCGAGCTCCTGTTCTGTTCAAAGCCTGCGAGTGGGGCACGGAGCGCCGAGTGTTGACGTTGACGAGCGCACAGCCCCGGGGAAAATCCAGCAAATGTCACTTCAGAAATAGCCGGCGTGCCTGCGCGCTGCTTAACTCGGCTTTTTCTCCCCGTTGTGGGGAGAGTAGAGCACTCTCACCCCTCTGCTGCCCCCCCCCCCCCCCCTCTCTCTCTCTCTCTCTCTCTCGTCTTCTTAATGAAAACGCTTCGTCCGAAGATGCGAACCGGCGGAGCTGTTTCTGCAGGGACTTGGCAGGACAACCCGAGCGGCTGCGTCGGCGTCGGCCGGCCCCTGAGACAACGCGTTACCCTCCCTGTGCTCCAGAGCGCCGTGCTGACAGCAGGTGTCCGTCCTCCGCGCCGCCGCTGGCCCTGTGCTCAGCAGCCAAGCAGCGACCCTCAAGGTCGTCCGAGGGCCTGTGCAGCGCCCCGCTGTTCAAATGCGTCCCGGGAGAAGCCCGGTTCGCCCGGAAGAGGAAAGGGCCGAACCCATTCTCGTCCACGGCCACCGCGCATTACATCGTCCGACCGCAGTGAAGTCGGGAAAAGAGAATTGTGCAAGAGAGCACTCGATCCCCGGTTCACCGGGTTAGTCAGAGACCTACACATCTCCAGTGCTGACTGGACAAGCAATTTAAAAAAGTGAAGTGGTATTTGTAGCCAAACCTGTGGCAAGGCACCCTGGAGCCTATCCTGAAAGAATGATCTAGCAGGTTAGACCCTGGACAGGCCAGTAGACTCCCACACACACACACACATTTAGAGCCACCGGTGATCCAGCTGACCTTGTCTTGGGAAGGGGGGTAAACAGAGAAAGTGCATGTGCACACGGGGAAGAACGTGCAAGCTCCAAACAGCAGGGTCTGCGCTCGGCCCTCGAACCCAGGACTGGCACTGCCGCCACACACAGGGAAATGAGAAGGAGGGGCAGAGGCGGCAGTATGGCTACGCTGGGGCCAGTGGGAAGGAAAAAAAAAGTCACGGCGATCTCAAGTCTGAGGCTTTCTTCTCCTCCAGACAAGGTCAGTCCCTTCAGGCCTGAGCAGGTCCTGCTCTCCAAGGTGCACCAGTCATTTTGCTCCACACAGGGCTGTTGCAACGACCTCTGACCTGCGGAATTTTCAGGGCTGTTTAATAAGCAGTGAAGCAGGGTTTCCTTGCCGCCCCAGAGCCCACCGGCTTTCACTTGGGGTGAAACCTCAGAGACCGAGGTAACCTTACAAAATCCCTCAAAACGCTCAGAATTTGATTAAGCTGGTCTCTTCACTTGTCTGTTGCACAGTGTTTATTAAAATCTATAAACACTTTGAGAACTAAAACTGTTAAGGAGCCAAAAACTGCAAAATGAGGTCCAATTAATCAAGTGAGGATACTCGAATTAGAGGCTCTGTTAAGCGGTAGTCATTCGGACCCCTGGGAGTTATGGGCCTGTGTGACAGAGGCAGGCAGAAGAAGAAAGCATTACAATACTGATTACAATTTAAAAACGCTTGGCAATGATGCGTTTATACACCCGAGGTGCCCAGGAGCTATATGGTTAAAGTCTTTGAAAAATAAATAGTGGTTTAAGTTGCTCTTTTTTTGCCCAAGAGAGTTTCAGAACGTTATTGCTTAAATTACAGCCTGCGTATCACAGACTGGAATCAGAAGAATGGATCTGATTAAAGCTTTGTTGACTGTGGATTCTGGTTTAATAGGTGTCTACTGGCACAGTGTCAGGAACGGCAGGTATTAAACAGAATCTGTAATATATGGTTTTAAAACTCAAGCTATAAACTAATTGAAAATGAAAATGTGATTGCTATTGCTAAGCTTAAAAATTTACCATTTTTAAAAAGGCAAAAATAGAATTTCATACAAAGTTTGGAAATGTAAACTAAAAATAAGCAAAATGAGTCCATATTCTAATTTTGTATTTTCATTATACTTTCAGCAACTGCATAATTGTTTCACATTCACAAACTGTCAGTTTTTAAATGATAATTTTCTATAACATTTTTGACCCTGTAGGATTCCCAAGTGCATTAAGATTATTAAGATAAGTGCATTATTAAGAACATAAGTTACAAGTAACAGACCATCTAGCCCATCCAGGTACTTAGTCTTAAAATTGATCTAAGGTTCAGTCCTTTCTTGAAAGACCCAGGGCACAGGCTTCAATATCATGGCTCAATAGCTCGTTCCACCCTCCCACATCCCTTTGGGTAAAGAAGGGGCCCCCTGTTCTCCATTTTAAATGCACTTTTGTGTAGCTCCCACTTGCGTCTGTATGGTTTATACAGTAGCTGCACTACAATTAAGCTCTCTGTAATACGAGAGCGTGCCTGCTCCGAGTGCGTTAGAGGTGGCTGAATATTTAGCAGTTCGGCAGCCCAAAGTAGGAGTAGTCCATGAATCCTAGCCAGCGTGTCTTTAGGCCGTGGGAGGAAGAGTCTGGCAAAACCCCAAGCAAGCATGGAGAACATGCCAACTCCACACCGACAGACCCCCGAGGCCAGAAAGGCCAGACCCGAACCCTGGACCCCAGGGCTTCGGCCCTGTGCGGCCCCGAACGCGAGGCAGGGCCGTGGGGAGACCCCGTGGGAAGAGAGCGGCCGAGGCCCGTCCTCCGAGCAGGAGCGGGAGGAAGGGGGTGGGTGTCCCCCCCCAGCACGCCGGGACCCCCCGCTGCCCCTGCGCTGCCTTCTGCTGACCTTTGTAACCCTGTGGTGGAGAATGCCCCGGCTCTGCCACAGACTTTAATCTGGAGCTGAGAGCACAGGGCGGGTCCAGCCTGAATCTCATTATCCAGGACCTCATGGGGAGCAGGTGGGCGGGGGGGTCAGCAGTTGTCCCTGACCGGTGAGGTGTGGTCAGACAGCTGAATCAAGGTGAAATTATAGGTGCGTTCGGCTGCCATTGTTCTTTACTGCTCCCCTCTGTGTTGCAGACCCCTGGCTTTGCGGCACTGTTTCCGCAGGGGACGCCACAGTGAAATGCCCCCCCCCCACCCACCACCCACCCCAGAAGGAGACCGCAGGTAGCTGGGAGGCTCTGGTGGTGTGTTGGCCTCTCCTCCTAACATAGGAATGCAGGGCAATTAGCAGGGCCACATCTGTGTGGATTTTACACTCTTACAGTCTTTAGGAGCTGTCCAGCTCAAAATGTCATTAAAAACAGTTGCTGATGCATGTCATTTCTGCACTGATTCATATAAGCTAGGGTTTGGGAAGAGTGCCGTCCCACCTGTCCAGCTTTTAGTACAAGGCACTTAAGTGCCTGAAGACATGGCCAGTATCTGTATCTTTACAACCACCCTGGGTTACAAAACACCCCCCAAACCCTGCACTTCAATTCTTTTTATCTGAGACTTCAAATTAGCTTCTCTACGCCTCCACCCCCCAAGATAATCACCATAACAAAATCCACACCAACGTGATCTTTATCTCTGGTCCACTGTAGGAGTTGAAAATAAGAAAAGGTCGCACCAGAAAGAGAATGGAACTGCAGACAAAACTTTGGGGGGATCCCGATGGGGCGACTGCAGCCAAGGCGGTGATCTGGAAGCGTCTCTTCTACCCCTTTGCTCTGCGAGACGTCACCCTGCAGGGATACCCTGCAGCAATTCTAGAGGAGATGTTTGTACTGGTGCTATGGGAAGGGTTAAACAGATCTCTGTGGTCAGAGTGGTTTACAATCTGACCGCTTGCTTGGAAAGGGAGCAGTGCGCTTAACTGCTTAACTTAATTTTTTTTTTTTACATCAAGCAGATAGCTTAAGCCAGTTTTTGTTCTGTGATTTTCCTTGTAATTGCTGCAAAATGTAATTAAGTGTGTGCAAAAGTCAAGACGATTTTTTTAAAATTTGGAAACGCGGGTTTTTAAAAATGCATGAAAAGCACAAACAAAAAAACAAAACAGCTTCCTTACAGCCATGATAAAGCTAACCATCTTATCTCCAAGATCATCTTCACTTCACACACCTACTGCAATGTCACAGGGATTCACTGAACAGAAGAACGATAAAAACAGGTTTGCAATTAATTCTGAATGTCTTAACTGCAGAACAGACAAGAAGAAAAGTGTAAGTTAAATGCATGCCTTCTGTGGGTTTGTATTTCAAGGACTGAGTGTCAGATCAGCAGAGACGCCTGCACTCTGGCTCTCCAAGGCCAGGTAACCTCTTTGTAATTGTATGGCAGTAGCTGGAGGGGCATTTAAAGAGACGTCATTCTGTCAACACAGAGGGGCACGGAGCCTGAGGCCGGGGATTAATGTCTTCAGCCCTGTCAACCTCAGCGTCTCCACCTCCACACAGGTCAGTCATTGTCACTGCAGGACCATACACCTGGGAACGGTCTTTCACACACCCATGCCCCAATCAGCCTGGGTTTGAATTACACCAGTGGGAAAATCCCTGGAGCCATCTCATGTCATTCTTCTGCAGCACAGCTGCGAGTGGCACCCAGGCCACCACACTGCCTCTGCTCAGTTCCACAAGGCCTTACTCCACATGAGCCAGACACGTTTTTGGGGGGTCTTTATAGGACATGCAGGTGGACCCCACTTCTGAGTTGGCGTCCCGCGGCCCGCCTGTGAGCACTTGAGCTGCATGACCACTGAGTCAAGTCAACTGTCCCCTGACCCCAGGATCCAAATGAAATTCCCGGGAGAGTGACATGACTAACAGGCTCTCTGCAACCTGCTATTCCTGGCTTAAGTAGCTGATACATTTACATAGCACTTGACATTCCCAAAGAGCTCCAAGTACTTGATATATACAGCATATAGGAGGGTGCCCCATTCATCTACCACTGGGCAACATGTGGCAGCCACTATGGGCCTGGAGCCCCGCAGCACAGCAGATCAGATGGAGGAGTGACAGACTGAATAAACGGGGAACTTTACAAAGGCCCGAACACAGCCAGAGTGGAATCAAGGCAGCACACAATCAGGGGATTAACACCCCTCCTCTTCTGAACCTCTAAGACAGATGTGTCCCCGGTCAACATACTGGGGGGCGCCGCTTTGGAAATTCTGGTCCAGACAGTAGAGCGCCACCTACTGGTCCACCGATTCCACTTACAGCCACAATACACTCTGTTCAAAAGCCATTCGAGCCACCTTAACGCGGGAGCATTGAGAACGGACCCACTGGAGGCCATCAGAGAGACGCCGCTCAGAGCAGCGGCAGCCAAGCCTGAATTTCCCCGCAGCTCCAGAGCTGCTGAGCCGTCGGGCCCCTCTCCGGCGTGACCTCCAGCACAAGGGAAAAGCGTGCCGCTGTGATTAACTCCTTCATTACACTTGGCACAGCCAATGCCACTGCAGGGCACACTTTCTCCCATGGCTAGAGGTGCTGGAGACGAGCTGATCTGAGCCGGCAGTTCAGCTCCCCGCAGGTGCCAAATTGGCACTAATAAACCAACACAGGATCTGGTTAGATACATATTTATCTATGCATACAACTCAAATTCTATTTGGCTGTTAAACCTCCCTTCCGAACAAAAGCAGGCTTTGGAACATTCCTCTTGCTGGAATTCCAGCTGCTCCCTGGGGCGGCTGCATCATTATTTCACAGTATGACAGGTTGTGCACCTCACAGCCCTTGCAGAAAAACTGGACGGGGGGGAGTGATCTTCATGCCCAGCGAATGCGTGGTTTTTCTATATTATCTCTCATTTTGTTATACTGGATTTCATATTTTTGCCAACTATACCTCCACGCTGTACAAATGAAATATCCAAATCACTTTGCATGGAGAAGTGTTCTAGTCCTGGAGTACAGGTGTGTCTGCAGCCTTTCATGAGGTACTGGGGCCTTCAGGAGACCTTGAAAACCTGCAGACCCACCAGGACCGGACACTACGAACGCCTAGCTCCGAGGATCTGCTCTCACTGTGAAGTCTGGCTCTGCAACGCACAGGTGTGACCAGAACAGCTCTCTTACCCATCGCCTCCTGGAGGAACATTCCACCAACTCCCAAGTCACGTGGCTGAACCCCACAGCTCGGGATCCAGCGTTACAACATTAAGCTGGGAGCCACCGGACTTGCAAGATGCGTTTTTGTTGACCTGCTCTCCTCTGTGAACATTATTTGAAGGTCTTTCTTGCCAGACAACGTCCACGTCCTCTGCGCATGTCATTTCTGAATTAGTAAGCTTCCCTTACGCAACACTGAAAAGCTTCACAAACATGTTAATAACAAAGACAATAACTGTAGCACTAGCAATGACAGAGACAGCTTTGTGGGTTTTAAACTGCAGCACCACACTTCCTCCCTGGGGGGAATCGGCAAAGAAATTCAGTTAAGAATGCCACTTGAAAGATACATTAAGAATGTGTAACTATATGTGCTGTACATATATATAAACCTAGAGAAAACCGCTCAACTTGTAAAAACCGAGGGCAAGTTAGTACAGATGCACAGTCCTTGTCAAAAGTGCAGAAAAGCACAACTTCAAGCGCTATTTCCACTCAGTGATCTCTGCTTTCCTAATGAGAAAGCCGCCTAAAAACACAAGCAGCTCACACTGACCTCAGGATGTTTTCTAATTCAGTTTTAATTAACTGAAGCATAAATGAATATGAAGCTCTTGGGAAGGTATCCAGATTTTCTGAGCTGGTCTTCAACTGCCCCCCAGCTGTGAAAGGGTTGGACTCTCACCCCAGGACCTCTGGGGGTTTTTACTAGAGCGTTTCAATTGTAAAATGATATTTTGCCAACAGTCACCCAACTAAAAGGGCGCAGAAAAAGACAGGCCAGAGCTCAGGGGTGAGGTTACCAGCAGTTTGACTAGAAATACTGCACGATCATTTAGGTTCACAGGCTGAAATGATCATGCACAGAACAGCATTACACCCAAGAAGAATGCAATGGGGTACTTTAAGATACAGTGTGTAATTACATTATAGGTAATTTTATAGTCATGTTGCATCTCGAGATTAAGCATTAGATACATCAAAAATACTCAAGTCATTGTGTCACTGTAACCCATTAAAATGTTGCTTCTCTGTAATTATGCCGATCAATGAGTATGTACTCAGATTTAGTTATGTCAACCTATAAAGAGGTTATTTCATTTTGACAGAAACCGCAAAGATTAAAGATGATACAGTAGAAGACTCTGCCTTTTTGGATTCAAAAGCACCACAGCAACCTCAGTGACATGGAGATGGGAGTCTATGACTCACACACTTTGTCTGCTTTGCATATTATTCTATTCAGGAGCAAACAAATTGGGGGCAATGCTGACTTTACAGTAATTCCAGCAGTATTTCCACACCACTTCCAAGTGCCAAGGAGGGTGTTATCAAACCTGGCAGAGTCATGTGCCAAAGTATCAGCAGGCCTTGTGTTGCTGCAGAAGTCGATTTAGTTGCCAGAATGAGCCAAGTACTGTCTCCCCCTCACACACACACAGCCTCGGCAGCTCCAGAGAGATAACAAATCTCAGACAACTCGAATGATCGGCAAAAAGATGCTGCAGATTTTTTAAAAGTAAAGAAAAGTCTGATTACATCGCAGAGCTCCAGCTTATTCAGGAGAACTGTTTTTCAGGGCAGCAGGTGGGGCAGGCCACTCCAGTCACTCTTGTTGCCACACTTTATTTGCAGCTGGATTTCGTGAAGTGATAACAGCTGGTCCCCAAGATGTGTAAATAAAGGAGGCCCGAACGTACAAATTAATTGTTTGATGTGTTGCAATTGAACTTAACGAGCAGATTGATGCATCTGGCTTGCCAACTGCAGGCTGCGACGAGCCGCTTTGAAAGAAGCTCGATACAGACAGTGACGGGTCTGCCTCGATGGACTCGTTTCTCTCTCTCTCTCTCAAACGAAGAGTGTTTGCTCCAGAGCTGGACAGCTGACAGAACACTTGTTAGTCATCCACAATCACCTCGGGCAGAAGAGAGGTGGAGAAGATGGGAGGGGTGTTTCTCAATTAGACAGCACCGCTCTTTTAATTAGATACCGAGGAGCCTGATGCCTCTGGATCACTGTCAGTCTTGATTAGGGTCTTGGCAGCCCCAGAGAGGCAGGACCGCCTCCTCGCTGCGCCGTCATGTGAACCCCCATCCTGGTCTTGGCGATGAGACCAGGGAGCCGTGCCTTTCACATCTGGCAAACAAGGACTAGGGATTAACTGCATGTGCTCATTAATTAAACTGATTCACTGCCAGACAGAACAGGACTGGTGTTCCTCAGCTCCACACCTGGCTTGGTTTCCACAGCCATGACAAGAGCAAAATAACCCATGGTGGAAATGGCAAATTGGGAAGCAGAGTTTTTCGTCCCAATACGGCACTCAGCACAGCAGGGTCCACAATTCAGAGGAAGCGCAGAGAGGTGGCTCACACCCCACAGCCCATCCATTTAAAATCTCCGAGGACAGCTCGTGCTGTCTGGAGACTGACCTGCACTGCAACTCCCATCACACACAAGCAGAGAATGGCGACCGGATCACAGAAGCAAGACGGCTAGAGCACAGCAGGGAGGAATGAGCCGGTCCAGTGAAACAATCCAGCACACGACGCGAGAGCTGGAGATACTCCAGTACAGAACAACGCAATCACACCAGCTCCTGCTTCTGGCGGCTTTGCTCGAGTCAGATCACACACAAGCTTTTAGATCACCACGCTCCTACGGGGACGTTCCACAATCACAGTGGCTAGCAGCCCCAGACGACAGCACACCCAGCACAACCACCAGCACAACCGCACTGCACCGACACACCTGGACAGCTGCTGGCTAATCGAGTCTGCAAGGAGCCAACAATTACCGGACTCCCTAGTCTTTAAAGACACAGGTTTAATCATACATTTAAAAGAGATTATTTTGGCTCTCATGACTCCATGAAAGTGTTCTGGAGCTACTCTAAAATCTCTTGTACATTCTTCTGCCTTGTAACTGCTCCAGCTTTCACTGGCTTGCCTGTGGGTCTACAAACCATCAACAAACAGTTTCTGTATTTCCTTTCTGCATCTTTCGGGATGTCCTGTGGGCTGCACTTATGGTCACTTATTTTCAAAAAGGCTTCTGTTCTTCTGCTTCTTCACTTTAATCTCCTCTTCTCACCTCCCCCCCCCCCCCCAACACTGTTGTGGTGAAGATTCTTCTATACAAAGCACACAGTGCTCTGAATGCCACACCCCTAAACCCCAAATACCCCAATCCCCCCCACACCCCCCACCACTCTGCGCCTCCGGGCGACTGCAGCTCCCTTGCGGTTTGAAAATGTGGCTGATGTGTTTCCAATAAATCTCCCAGCCCTTAATGATCCCTTTTCAGAGTGATTCATGGCCAGACTGACAGGTCAAATTGCTGGTGTGAATCTTTGGCAGGGCATGAAACGACGCCTGGCCGCACCCCTCCTCGGGCGACACGCCGACAAGCCGAGACTCCACAGCAGATCCCAGCCCCCGGACCGTCGGCCCTCGCTGCTCTCGAGCGGGCAGCGCGCCGGGTCGCCGGGCCAGCAGGGAAACACGGCCGGAGCACACTGCAAGCCCACTCCACCTGGGGAATGTTCCTGCAGAACCAGTCTCTGCAGCGGGGGGTTATAACTTAACCTCAGAGCTCAGTTTCTAATGATTGCTGCTCCTTAGACAAGTGCCGCATATTTTGCAACGGAAGGAACGTTTCTGCTGTAGCCGGCCTAGTAATACACCTCCATTTAATAAGAACTTCACCGTCCCGAGATTAAAAAAAAAAAAAAAAAAAAAAAAACCTGGGCTGGAGCCATGCTCCCTCTCAGCCAGGTCTCTCCCATCTAGGCCTGGCCAAGTCCAAACACCCCCTCACCGCTGCCTCCCACACAGGGGCAGGGCTGCACAGCAACAGCGCTGACTCGGCCTGAGTCACACGCGCTGCAGACTCGACAGCGCAGACCTTGCAGGGACTTGCCGCCCGCTGCTGCACAGAGCTCGGAGGGGAGACAAGCAAGTCCTGTATTTCACTAACAGGATGTCCGGTAGCACATTCTGTTTTTTCTCAGGTCCTTTTTGATTCAAGGAAGAGGCAACAATGTTGGTGTCTGTTTTTAGTTATTCAAAAAAGCTCTTTTTCCCCCCTCTTTCCAGTTCCAAATAAAGCTGTCAACTGACCCCAACAGGTCACCCAGCCATTTTGAGGCATGGTGGGTTTTTCAAACTTGCCCTGAAGTGGAAAAAACCTACAGACCTAAATTCTTCTGCTGCACAGCTCTCAAGTCCAGGGTTCGATTCTGAACCAGGCACTTTCTGTGCGGAGTTTGCATGATAATCTATACAGAAATGGAAGCACTCCCACATCCCAGGGACATGCAGTTTGAGTTAAACCATGTGATCTTGTGCTCTGCGGTGCACAGGCATCCCTTCCAGGATCTCATCCTGCCTTGAGCACTATTCATGGTAATTAAGAATTTCAATTTGAATGCTGCCACTACCTCATTTGCAAACTGCTTTCACAAGGCTTGGAACACACTGTTTTTTTTCCCACTTTGTACGTTGGAGGTTAGACTACTAAATAAATGTTACTGGAGTTTAAACTTCCCCCTAGTTCTTCCATCTTACAGCTGATGGAAGATGGATTTCCCTGCACCCCCAACATCCAAATCAGACAGAAGAGAGCCAGGTTAGACCTGTCTCATAAAGCGGTATGAAAGAAAACACATCAGAAAGATGAAAAATTGGTCTGAATGAATACCCTGCTGCACCTTTCAAATGTGAAAATAATTCCCTACAATTCCAATTTCTCCCCACGGCTCTTCCTAGGCCTCTCCTTCTCCAGCCCCAGTCATTACCAACAGTATTTCACATCCCATACGTTTCTGACAGCAGGCACGGGAAGCTCTTACAATAGGATTTCACGGTTAATTGCCTCGACGGCGTGTTTTCATGCAACAGCCCGATACAAAAAAACTACTAAACTGAGCCAAGACATTTGGATCCCATTAGGAAAAGAGATTATGATAAAGTGACTGCCTAACCCCATAAGACCTTTCAGTCCAATCTGAATTACCCCCAGCACGTACATCAATCCTAACTCTATTAGACAAGCCAATCTGGCCAGGGCTCAGAGGAGCTGAATGGATTGGCGTTCAGAGCCTAGAGCTTGGACTAGACAACACCGTGTATCAGGATGACCAGTGACAGGGCAGTGGTGACCGTATGTTTCAGCCAGATCTAAGCTGTTATACTGTCCAAATCTCTCTCACCCATGTGCAACAGGCAACACAGTGCACAATAGTCTCCCTTTGGCCGTGCAGAGCATTTAAAATTCCCCCACGCCAGGGTAACAGTCTCTAACGGCGTCTCTTAATGGGTTTGACCTTTGTCCGAGCTTCACGACGCAAGCGAAATGTGGGCTGGGGTGACCATGAGCCCAAGGCCCCACTAGGAGCTTCACCCTCCAGCTGCCCAATTTAGGCTTTTAGTGATCAGGTGGGTCAGCACGGCCCAACTGGAGTCACAGTCTTCTTCCAAAGGGCAGGGAAACCGGGGTGAGGACCAATTCCCAGAGCGGAAAACTCCAAATCACGACACGAGCTGCTGAAAAACAATCAGATAGAAGAAAGCTCGAGTGCAGGCTGGTTTTTATTGCACATAGCGCGGTTATATTTTAAATCAACTCACGCACACCTAATCCAAGTATGCTCGGCAAATAATGAGTGTGAAACCCATTTTAAAATCCGCTTAGAGGCCTGGGTGAAATTATGGTCCCAGATCAGCTGGACGCTATTTGATCGCCCGGTTCCTTTTCGGCCCAAAAGAAGTGGCCGTCACGCGGACAACGGCTCCAACGTAACCACAGCAGCACGTGATCGACCTCGGGTAGGGAAAAAAAGAATTACAGCTATTATAAGCCCTGCTGGCTAAATTCGGCACTTCCCTTTCAGAGATTCAAAACTGCAGTTTATTCTCAGGGAACTCGGTCGCCGGGCTTTCAGCGGAGAACATGTTTTCACTTAAACCACGTTGTTGCTCTTGCGTTCCGTTTTCCACTCTTTCGGCTTTCGCAGGCTACTGCTGCTACGGCTGGAGTCCCAGAGGGCTCTGCGGTCTGTTTCTCTTTTCCCACAGAATTGCACAGACTCCCAGCGACAAATAACAGGGACACTCCCATTCAAAGGCACCAGAAAACGGGCCAAGACCGAGAGCCCGTTGCGAAATCAAACAGCTGGGGTACAACGGCGTGCCCTTCTCGTAACGCTAGAGCAGGGGCTTCCTCCATCTGAAAGGAGATAATTCGGCAAGGCATTCAGCCCTAACACACAGTTCAAATTCGATCTCCCTCATGGTGGTGGACCCGCGGTTGCTGAGCTGTCCAGCTGAGCTGTGGTGAAACAGGAAGGAGTTTCCAGCTACAGTGCGGGCAGCCTCGGTCTCTCACAACCAGTCAGACCCACCTTAAACCCAACAAAGTCTCGTGTCTTGAGATTCTCCAAACATTCAGAGTCAGGACGGCTTTTCTCTTATGCAACCACCCGCAGACCACCCATCCTGCAGGTCTATTCCGACACTTTACAAATTATTATTTCATTTTGTTAATTGGCATTTCCCCGATCACGTGATCTTGACACGTCCTGGACCTCACGAAATTGAGAGAGTGGGACCGACAGGCACAACGACCGCCCCAGCCCGGACACAACGTCAGGTCAGCCCCAGCTGACTGCAGGAGAGCAGGTCGGGCTCTCTGACCTGTGCTGCAATTACTCGCCGTCCCACTGAGGGAGTACCAAGTCATTTATCCCCCTGACCCCACAGCATGAGCCTGATGCTTTCTGCTCTTGGGGGATACGGCCTCCTCTGCCTCCATTCACTGCTCTCCAGCAGAATTCAAGCACCAAGGAGCGAGATCTTCTCGGATAAGAGAGCTGCCGTGTACAGTTACTTTTAGCTCCATTTATTTTTCCCCCCCAACAGCGTCTTAGGGCCTAAAACATCCCCGAGGATGTACATGCAAAACTTTCAGCACTGTGTCAGGAGAAAAAAAAAAGTCCTGATAAATGTTTTCCATTTGTCCTTGCCGGAGACGCGGAGGGTCAGCTCTGCTGGCTCAGTCGCTGTGGTTGGACAGGCACTTCAAAGGGGCCGACGATAAAGCTTCAGCAGCAACGCTGGCGAAGCCAGGAGCTGAAGCGCGTGGAATCGGACCTGATCGCCCACTCGAAAGCATGGCTTTGCTCATCACAGGGAACAGGGCCGCAGGAGCGAAATGGTGCTGCCAGTTTACCTGGTCTCTGCCTTTTAGAGCTGTTAGCACAATAATACAACCCACCAGCCTCCAGATACAGTCCTCAGCAAAACAATGGCAAAGAACTGCAGGCTATTAGCTTAAAAAGAAGCACATGCCAGGGACCACTCACGACTGCGACATCTGGACTCCCAAGAAGGAACAGCAGTGCTCAGTATGAATTAAGAAATAGACATTTTCTGAAGAGCAGAGTAAAAAAAACAACCACAAGATGCGTTTATCCAATCTTAATCCACTGGCCCTCCCAACACTTGTTTTGCCTTTTAAAACAAAATTCTCTACAGCAAGCCCATCTCTCGTGTGTCGCCCCCTGATCCTTAGGCAAAACCAGAGTAACAAATATCTGTTTGTTGTCCTCAACACCCCCCCCTTTCCAGTGTAGAGGAAAGCAGGCACGTCTGGGAAACACTCGCAGCCCTGAAAACCACCGAGGAAATGTCCTTGGAGAACGAAGAACCGCAAGCTGTCAAGTCCCAGACACTGCGTTCCTCCAGCACCCCAAAACCATACCCCCCCCCAGAACCCCGTCGAGACGAATAGCCTTTTGTTTGCAAGATGCAACCCCCCCTCCTCCTCCTCCTCCTCTCCGCAGCAGCCAGAAGAGCTGTGGGGTCTGGTCAGATTCGGAAAGAGAAGAGCACACAGAGCCGAGCAGGGGTGCACGAAGAGAGACGCTCAAAGGGAAACAAAATAAGTTCCACCACTGAAAACTGAAATGAAGCTGGATACAGTTAATTTTTTCTACAATACTTTTTTCTATTCCACAACGGTGGTGACGGTTGGGAAGCCGTGCAGGAACCGGCTGTATCCGGAGCACAGTGGAGACGCCACACAGCACACACAGCCCTGCCCGTCACCTGTGAGCCCCCAAAATAAAACATTCCCCAATGCTAAAACATACAGCCTGCTGCCTACTTGTCCGTTTTCGACTCTAGACACTATCAATTATATGCAATCTGGCCATTAGGATATTATTGGGACATTCCTCTCCTCACATTTCTAAGCGAGCTGTACACATCACATGATCATCTTTTGGCTCCAAGACGGCAACATCTTGGTAGTGCAGCATGCAAATCACTGGCAGGAAACCTAAGAAATTAGGTAAACCAAAGGCATTTTAAACCTTTCAGATTCTCTCTCTGGGGTTCAGCAGATGTGCCTGCCTGCAGCTAAACAGCACAGTCCACGATTTGAATACTGCAGCCCCACCCTTCACCGCCAACACCAGTCGTCTCATTGCAGGTGACAAAAGAAGCTCAGAGATGCTGGCTACCCTGCACAGAATATGTACGATTGCTTTCTTTCTCTCTCTTTTTTTTTTTTTTAGACAGCTAAATTAGCTGGTAACTGACAATTGTCTTGCTACGTTGGAACAGCTGATTGTTAACTGGCTGGGTTTCCCAGTACGACTCTGGTGCCACTGGTACGTCTCAGCTAAGATGCGCACTGTTGAGCCGCCCACCCTCTTCATACCAAGACCCTTCAGGCCAGATGGGCTCAGCTGCAGGAGGTGTGCGGCTCCGACTTGCTGAAGAGCTTACAGGTGTCTGAACTGCTAGCTGTGCCCTGCTGGTTAACTGGCCCTGCTGGTTAACTGGTCAGCTCAAGATCCTTGAGCTAGCCG
This sequence comes from Lepisosteus platostomus, assembly GCF_059453375.1. Lineage (NCBI taxonomy): Eukaryota > Metazoa > Chordata > Actinopteri > Semionotiformes > Lepisosteidae > Lepisosteus > Lepisosteus platostomus. Next base: position 25,891,657 of record NC_142625.1, on the reverse strand, counting down.
TGCCCTGCTGGTTAACTGGTCAGCTCAAGATCCTTGAGCTAGCCGTGCCCTGCTGGTTAACTGGTCAGCTCAAGATCCTTGAGTTAGCCGTGCCCTGCTGGTTAACTGGTCAGTCCAAGATCCTTGAGCTAGCCGTGCCCTGCTGGTTAACTGGTCAGTCCAAGATCCTTGAGTTAGCCGTGCCCTGCTGGTTAACTGGTCAGCTCAAGATTCCCGAGGTAGCTGTGCCCTGCTGCCTAAGGAATCTCAGACACAGTCAATGAAATCACACCTGACTGAATATACACTATGTGGACAATGGGGCTCAAACTAGATTCCGATCAAACTTTTCCTGACTGGGCCACCTGGGAGCCCTCTCCAAACACCGGTCCCCCTCCGAACTAAGGGTCACGCGTCTCCCACACAGAAGGGATCCTTAAAGAACAACCGACGTTCCTGGATTTATAATTAAAAATGCATGGAGAATATCAACAACGCCCTCCTATCTGGAACCTGAGCTGTGGCACAGGGGGCAGGAGGAAATGAATGTCCAGCAGGAGGGGGCTGGGATGTGTGGTGGGGTCACCTATCTGGGGGTCAGCTGGGAGAGTGGAGGAGTGGAGTCGGACCAAGATCATTGTGTCAAATGGCTGGGGGGGGGGGCTCCCACTCGTGACATCACTGGCACCCGGCTCTGAGACGGACGCGCTGGGCAGTTAACTCTGCTGTCCACACAATAGGCTTTAGACTTGGAACAGGAGAATGGCTATCATTACAGTGCTGGAGATCATTCCTTAAGAGTCAAGATCAGTTACTTCAAAGGCAGGCAAGAGGCTAGCAAGCTGACAGGAGCCAGCGAGACCTGAAGAACTCGTTTCACAACCGCCAGAAAGAAACGGAAAAAGAAGCCCAGCGGAGACACACGCCCGACATGCTGGTCTTGTCCAGTTCGGTTCAGGTACTGGCATACGAAGCCCACTGGGTTTGGGTGAGCGTCCATACTGGCCGAGAACAGGCGTGATCGGAGTTAGAGGGTGTGCAGGTGGCAGTGGAGGGCATGGGCACTGGAAACATTCCAGAAGCATCTGTGTTTGTTTGCTTGCTTTCCGCAAAAGGGCTGTTTTATTCAGCAAAGCAGGGCTGAACCCTCCTCTTTCTCACGCTGGCAGGGGCAAGGGGTTAAAGTGCCCCCCCCAGTACCGATGCCACTAACAAATACTGCCCCCCCCACCCCCGCCTTGACCCAACCCCCTCATCCTCCCTACTCCTGCATTTATGAGTCGCTTCCATTTACTGCCAGTTTCCTGTGCAGCCCATTAACGAAGAGAAGGTCCAGCTCTTTGACTACTCCCACCCCCACCCGATCCCATCCCGCCCCCCATCCTCACGGACATCAAACATCTCTGGTAAACACACCACCACTATTTTCCATGATGCAACGCTCACACGCAATGTGTTTTTAATCTGGGGGGCTTTTTTCTTTTTTTTTCTTTTCTTACGAGAAAGGCTGGTCAAAATGTACACAATCCCTTGAGGAGCCTGCTGAAGCTCAATCAAGCCAGGGAGGCCGGCATTTCTTTTCGCGGCTGCCTTGCTAAAAAGCAGCTTTCGCCTCCCTCCACAGGACTCACCAGGTCCAGAACTGGTCAGAGAAGTGAACTATGTGCACAATCTTCAAGCATCACCCTTTAATACATGATCAATGCCCATTAAACAGAAAAGGCGACACACAACCTCCCCCCCCCCACTCCGAACCCCCCCCAGTGTCTAATAAAACATGGCGGTACACTTTATTATACCACTTATGCTGCTCATCAAGCTGCAGTTTCCCATTAGACTTTGCCCCATTGCCTAAAGCTCACTCCAAGTAAACCATTAGTTAAATTTGACACGGCCGGCGAACAAAGCTCCTATTATCGTGATCTTCTGCAGAATGTTAAAAAAAAAACAACTCTGGAAATAAAAGCAACGTCAGTGCAAGAAAAAAGGGCGCCACATGGACGAAGGCATTTCGTGCAGCTGCTCTGAAGCCGACCCATTCTGCAACAGAGCATCAAAAGAGCCAGTTGTAAACAGGATACAAATCAAAGGGAGAGACAACATGCATGCTTGTGGCTCATTTTTTCGTCTCTCTGCTTTTCTCAGGCTTCTTAGTGCTCCTAATCACGGAAAATATTTCAGGACCACTCTCCCAAGGCCGAGTCTGAAGGAGGGCACGGCGCCCTGTGAGGCTCACGTGTCCTGAGAGGATGCGGGCTGGATGATGGAGTACGGCACAGGGATGCCTCCTCTGCCTCTGGGCGTGGATGTGCCCTGGCACTAGAGACCCGTCTGAGAGCCCCAGACATGAGGGCCTGAAGGGGTGCAAGATCTCCCATTGCTGGAGCTGCAAAACCAAAGGAGTTTGGGAAGGGACCAGGAGAAAGAATAGCTCTGCAAGGGGCTTGCTGACCATGCTATGTCAGTATTATAGATAGAGAAGAGAGTTCTTTCATAAAGGGGCCGGGAGGACTGGGTCTTGCCTAAGACAGAATGATTCAGCTGTAAGCTGAAAGGCTACAGCACTTGGATGTAGCCTTGGACGATGCAAAGTAGCCCACAGACAGGAGACAGGCAGACACCGCCCAAGTGGCTGCTGAAGAGTGGAGGCTCTCAGACTCTCAGAGAGAAAGGAATACATCAGGAGGACCCCATGCAGGGCATTCCTAGTGGCGAAGGTCCCGGGCATTTTGATACAAAGGTCTGAGCGTCACGCACTTTCCTGAACATCCCTCCTTTGGAAAGCACAGCTCTCAGACTGCCAGTCTGAGCTAGGCTCTGTACTAAGAGACATCAAGCATGAGTAAAACAGCTTGCTGCGATTTTTCATTGCGCCGCAAAGGCAAATGCCCTTTAAAGCAAACAGATCACGGACATTACAAACACGCCAGCCTCACCTCAAGAGATGGGCAGTTCGAAGGAAGCTTTAATCTCCTAGACAGTAGGACAGACACAGAAAGAGGCAGAGTGAGTGGGAGCTACACCGCACACCTGCACAGCAATCAAGCCGAAACATCAGAGACAGGAACTCTGACCAGCAGTAAAAGCAGGAGAATAAAACGTGATCCCTTTAAGACTCTTTCAAATGCAAATTGCTTTCAGAAAAAGGCATCTTTAAGCTTCAGGGCACGAATGTGCAGTACAGGTTCGTGCAACAAACCACATCAATGCACAGAACACCCCGCCACAGGAAGACCTCAACCAGCCAGCAAACCCTGAACAGGGTCTCCTCAGCAGCCTTCGGTGTCTCAGAGGTCAGCAAGACTTATTTTAGCAAGCCAAAAAGGTCGCGGAGGTCACAGCAAGGCCTGAGCTGTCTTTCAGGAATTCGGCGACGTTGAAGCAGAGATGAAGTGAGGTGTTTAAATACCACAGGATCACTGCCTCTTCCAATTAGAGGGAACATGCAGATGGGCAGTGTGCCGTCTGGAGGACAGGCAGGCCGCGCAGACCGGCCTGGCAGTTTCGAGGGCCGAGGTGGGGGGTGGAGAAAGGGTGGGGGGAGGGGCTTTGCTCATCACAAATTTGTTTCAGATGGCCCGCTGGACGGCGCCTACAGGAAGCAGCGAGCCCTGGGGTAGGAGCCGGAGGCCTGTAAAATATCCTACCCCACAGCGCTCTGGCTCCAGGGCCTATTACAGGCCCCCGGGCTGGACCGGGAGAAGACTAAACAAAATCTGCTGGCACTTTTAATTCAAGACATCATCATCATCTGTCCCTGATCTGCGAGCGGGCCCGAGGGCTTCCTATTCACTCCTTTTCAAACGGGCCTTTTTTAAAAACTGTTTCCGAGCAGAGAAAAAAAATAAAAAGAGTGTTACCCAGCCTGGGAATTAGAAGCCGCTGGCAACCCGGAATGAGGCCGAGTGGCCTCGTCTTTTTCAGGAGCCCTGTCCGGTTCCACGTCAGTTTCGGAGACAAGCGGCTGGATTGTGGCTCGGACTTAGGTCACTCACACCTGAGCATCAAGAGCCCCTTCACTGGATACAGCAGGAGAGAAACTTCACAAACTGCAAGTCAAGTCTGTCTTTTGAGGCACTCCTGCAAACCAAGCAACCATCCCGCCTGCAAAATTCTCCACAGAGCTGATGCACTTTAAGCTTTTATTTAGTACAGATGCTCGAGTTGAAGATTCTTATTCATTTAAACTAGTCATGACCAGCATGAAGGCCCGTCATAAATGCACAGGAGCAAAATCCCACATCCACACGGAGAGGTGGCTCTGTGGCTCAGGATCTGCGCCTGTGACTGGAAGGTTGCCGGTTCACATCCCGCGGCCAGCAGAGGAATCCTACTCTGTTGGGCCCTTAACCCCAACTGCTCCAGGGGAGCCGTACAATGGCAGACCCTGTGCCCTGACCCCCAGCTTCTCTCCCTGTCTGTGTGTCTGTGTCTCCATGGAGAAAAAGCTGGGGTATGCGAAAAGACGAATTCCTAATGCAAGAAGTTGTATAGGGCTAATAAAGAAACATTATTATTACACACTTGCACCTGAAAGCACACAACAAAACATCTGCTCCACCAGCCCTTCTGTGCAACAAATGCTAGGTTCTGTCAGATCTTACCTGCATTTTTTAACAATGGTTTAGTCCTACACTAAATCTAATTATTTCACACATGACTAGTTACCATAAAAGATGGGTGTGGATTCATTAGATAAAGAGCATGCAAATCAGTCAACTGCAAATTCATTCTTGTTTCACATTTGGGTTACAAAGTTTGCCTACTGCTGTAACATATAGCATGGAAGGGAAATGAGAGAATCACAATAAGACAATTGTTACATAAAACAGTGAGATTCAGACAACATGCAGGCAAACAATTATTACCACTGCTGCTGTTTTGCTACATTTTCCCTCTGTCAACAGAAGCTAAAGAGAATGTTTGCCATCGTGTGGCCACTCTGGGTTCAATTTCTTTAGAAAAATGAGAAACTCTGAAATGTTTCCATGTTGTTTGAAGGGTGTCTTTTAACACCCAGGGGAAAAAAAAACTCATGCTCTGCATTTTACTGCCTGGGTGAGTTGCAGATCTCAACTTTACATTACACACCACTGGAAAGACAGCTTAGACTCTGACAGATGCTGCAATGTCTGGATTCAGCTTACCAAATGAAACGGCTTGCAGTTTGTGCTACAGGTTGTTACTGAAGATACGATTCACAGCAGCACGATCCTCCTGGGTGCGGAAGCTGTCACCCACAACTCAGCAACCGATAAATTCAAGAAATTCAATGCCAGACTCTCCCAAAGAACCAGATACTGCGGTTAAGCTAAACGTCTTCACGGGATGAATATCTTTTCAGCCTTTTGCAAATGTTTTCAGATATTCACACCCTTAAGGACCCCCAATTTAAGCCTGTAACAGAAAATCTATATATCTATATTTATGAAATCTATATGCATTCATAAAATTCTATACTTTTAAGATAGCATTTTATCTGGACCTGTGGTGATCAATTCCATCACACCCAACCAAACAGATCTCTTTCAAAGAGAAGAACAGAGTTCTCAGATTCAGGTCAAATTAGCTGTGCGGGAGAGAAAACCCCCGGTTTCTGAGGAGAGGAGCCTTGCTGACAGGCACAGCGCCACCGTTCCCTAGACCTGCCCTTGTGATCGCCTGCGCCCCCTGGTGACCTCAGCTGCGGTCCGTGCTGGTGGGCGATGCTCAACGCGCACACTGGCAGCTGTTCCTGCCGCGCCGCACAGCGGACAGGAGTCCGGCCCTGCGAGACGGGCCCGCACTCAGGCTGTCTCCGCCCCCCCCACAGCGATCGTGGGCCTCCGCGGCCGCAGTGCGCAGCACACGGCCAGCCTGCGTGCGAACACAGCCCTCTGTGAACACCGCAGGAATCTGGGAGCACAACACTCGGGGACGGGCCGTAATAAATCAACTGAAAAACAACCTCACAAACACACACTTCCAAACACACACTGCCTCCCTTTCCGGGTTCAGAGGAGGGAGAGCAGAAAAACAGGGCTGAGCGTTTTCGGCTCGCCCTGTTCTCCTTCAGCTGCACCCTAGACGGAGACTCCGACAGGCAGACAGATAAGGGGCACGTCCCGAGGACAGGGTCAACAGTCCCTGAAGAGCCAACAGTCCTGATGAATTATTGCCATTCAATACTTCCCAACCCTGACAATTTTCCAGTCCTCGTTTTGACAGCTCTGCTTTCCAGCACTGCAAAGTGGCAGGAGCTTATTACTTCTCCCTCCTCATAGACAGATACTTTTCTTGATTATCGAAAAGGTTAGATACACATACCAGTAAATCATTTTTTGTATTTTAATACATGTTTTAAATTAAAACGATACATTTTTATCGGTGCTCAGATCCACAGGTTGCATTTCATTATCATTTACAACTTAAATAAAAATGCTGGGCTTAGCAATAATTACATTTATACAACAAACTTAGTACTAACAGCAGTGGGAACCTTAAGGTCTATTTGAAAAAGCTACAAATTGATATCACAATAAAACAGAGCAATTAGAAGGTCTACAGTAATTTAATCTACCATAATAGCAGGGTTAGTTTCAGTGATAAACTTCAGCTTAAATAATTACATTATGTTAATAAATGAAGTCAAATTAATTTTACAGGAAGTGGACAATCATATTTCTTACAGTGTTATTTTAAAAGATTTTTAGGTTTTCACTCACTGAAATGTGAAACTTTCATGCGGAGTTATTGGTGGTGCAATAGCGCCGCCTGGTGGACAACAATGTACTCGTGCCCCATTACACTAGTGGCGCTATGTGCGCATAAACGCAGCTCCTGCTGAACCGTCTCAGCGAATAGGTGCAATTTCAATTGATCCAAATAAATCAAAGATATCGATGACATGATATCAACGACAAGAAAGATTTGAGGTGCGTTAAAATGAAGGAAAAAAATGAAAACCCCAAAACATTTGGCTAAATAAAAAAAGAAGATTATTAACCCGGTCTAGCTGCAATGTTACCAGATCTTTCCTAAACACTTAATGGGAAATTAGGATAAGGTCGTGTGCTAAATAATAGATGTCCTCACATCACATACAAAGCAAAACAAACTCCTTTAAATATTTATTTATATATTTAATACTTTCGCCATAAGGCATTCCCCGTGCTTTCGACCTACTTAATTTGGACAACTGTTTTAATATTTTACTTTATTTAATTTTCCAGCAAGCATGCATCTTATGTATCAACATCACATCAATTTCTCTGTTGTTCTTGTTTTTTTTTCTCTAGATGGTGAAGATTATTTATGACGCTAACTCGTCTTTTTATACACGCGAGTCTCTCATCTGTTCACGGGTTCACGCTGTGTTAAATGGTCCGTGTGGTACTGGGCGCTACTGCAGTCACCTGCCTGCAGGGCGAGATTTCACATCCGGGACAGTGCGGGGAGGAAGTCGGGACGGCTGCCAGCCAATGGGAAGCCGGTGCGCCCCTGCAGAGGCGCGCGATGGAAGAGCTCCGGAGAACTGCTGCTCTCCCAGTTATAATAATAATAATAAAATAATAACAATTGCTTACACTTATATAGCGCTTTTCTGGACACTCCACTCAAAGCGCTTTACAGGTAATGGGAACTCCCCTCCACCACCACCAAGTTCCACAGAGCCACCGGTTCCTCTGCTGCAACGTCTGAGGAACTGCAGAATTAAGCATTCAAACCCTCTGTGTGGTGAATCGACAAATTCTCAATAGCCACTCGGGCGGTTCAATGCTCAATACACGTAACGTTACATAACAACGTACTGTATCACACCTAATGCATCATCTTAAACCACTGTTGCAGATGGAGGATGGATTTACGCTTTAGGAGAGCTCTGCCCGTGAAGGTTTCCGGGATTAAACATTATCTTTAAAACGGATGTACTGCTGGGGAAACGCAAACGCAGAGAATACGTTTCAAACAGAAACACGTCTTCGTTTGATCTGACACGCAATGGTGCAGTAAGCTAACGAATCGTTAACTGATCTGTGACTAAAAATCTATGACTTGTGAAACAAAGACCACTTATAGGTGATGTTCATCCTCGACCAACGTGCTGCAGTCCTGCTGTTTACAGAGTAAGACGCACAGCACACAGAAATGCGCTCTTATATTCCCGAGGATATAAAATGAGATGAATCTCAGCGGAAAGCAGATGTATAACAATCACAATAACAATACTCCAAACAAGTATGAATAAGAATAGAGAAACATCCTTTAAGAAGTCAGTACGTTTTACAAAAATGGGAAATAAATCACAAGTAATTTCTCCTAGTTTCGGTTTCAAGTCGCTGTAAAAATTTAATGAAAATGCTAACACTTTATTTTCAAGGGCCGAAAGAGGACATTTCCCTTCAAATGAAAACTAAAGACGTGGAGATGTTCCTCACCAGGAAAAGGGTGCTAAAAATAAATTCCTTGCATTTTCTGTAGCCGCTACTCTTCCACGCGATCACGTTTCATCATGCCTCGAAAATGACAGCATTCAACAGAAAAAACAGCCGAGAGGGCGGGGTGGGGGCTATGTACATCAACTTTTCTTGAGGCCGGATGATTTTATCTAAACAATAGTTATATGCAAATTTCCACTCCCCTTTAACGAGTGGTTGACGCATAAAGGGTTTAACAGCTCACAAACACCTGCTGCCAGGTCCTGTGTACACTGATGACCTCATTCATCCTCTAGTTCACTTAGACCCTTATGTAAACTTTGTCTCAAACCCACCTCCGCCCCAGAGGTACATTTTCCACAACTGCACTCAGCCTCTCCTCAACTTCTGACTAAGCCTCATTGATCACTCCACGAAGCACAGACACATTTAAGGGTTTAGTATCTTCGGGTTTTGTTTCTGCATGTCTACTTAGCTAATGAGCTGCCTACTTGTAATGCCAAGCAAGCTGCTAGCAGATTTATAGGTAACTGCACCTTTAATGAAGCGATCAATGTTTTGAGTCAAGCGTACCCTTAAAATCCGAAGTCTAATTGAGAAAATAATTAGGTTAATTGTTTAATTGACTGCTCGGGTAGAAAGAAAACCCAGGAGATTCCTGGCCTCCAGGAACAGAGATAAAGACCCCTGCTAGGCAGCGGTGACTGACATGGACACACACAGCAAGGAGAGTTCAAAGCTCAAGCACATTACAATCCTTCGAATTCAGTTGTGGACATCACATCAGAGGGCTCTCCAGAACTCTTTATGGCTCAGTCTACCACATTCAAACGCAGATACCCCATCCTTTAAGAAGACAATACGTTGTACTACAATGGCATCCAATTATGAAGTACTTCCTGCTAGCTTCCATTTAAAAAGTAAGTTATGTCGCCGTAAAATGAAAGGAAAACAAGGAACACTTTAGTTCCAAGGCTCGATAGAGGAAAGTTCCTCTCAGTTGAAATTCCTCACCAGAAATATGCCGCACAACACTTGCCGGTTGACGATAATTGTTCAGTTATACGAGTTTAATTTTGGCGGCTCCTTGCCCTGGGTAACGGAACAAACTCGCGGTCTGTGGGCTTTGCCACGGTTAGGTTGTGCTTTGTTCAGTGTACCACTTTAACTTGGACATACCTGAATCAGGGGCACAAGAGGAGTAACACCTTATCTTCCCAAGGCCGTCACCTGGGTCTTCGGGAAGCGGTCGACATGGCCGCCAAACCATGTGACCCACCAGCCTCGCTCTGGTGCACTGGCGCGGGAGTGAAGGCGCTGCGCTCCTTAAAGACCTGGCGCTCATAGTAAACTACGATAAACTACACCGTGTTTCTATAATGTCATCCTCGGGGTGAGATTCATTTATCTGGGAAGGGACATGGTTACAGGGAGAACCCAAGTATCCGCGAGAAATAACACGATCTGAAATCCCACGGATATACGAGCTCGCAATTCCTAAATGACCTGTTTAATAGAAGACAATTAAGAAGTGTTTTGGGACAGATATTTAGTAGCGGAGAATCACACTTCACTCTTCCTGTAAAACGGCATTAAACTAGTACAGCTGCCTCTTAATAAAAACAACGAATTTTTGGTAAATGTAAGCCTAATAAATACTGTTTAGAAATAGCCTCTGAGAAAATATACCCTTACTGCTTTGTTTGTGTTAAAATAAATTTGGTCTTTTTAAGACTTGCTGAATCCGCGCTCTGCCAAAACTGAAGCCGGCGCACTAGAACAAACTTGAAATTCCAAAGTATTATTCTTTGCTACAGACTCCCACAACTCTCAGTGTAAAGGAATGTCACAAAGTGAAGTAGTGGCAAGATTACTTGCCATTACGGGGCAGAAGGTGGCTGGAAGGTTGCCGGTTCAAATCCAGCGGCCGGCAGAGGAATCCTACTCCGTTGGGCCCCTGAGCACGACCCTTAACCCCAACTGCTCCAGGGGCACCATATAAATGGCTGACCCTGCGCTCTGACCCCAAGCTTCTCTCCATGTCTTTGTGTCTCATGGAGAGCAAGTTGGGGTATGCGAAAAGACAAATAAATAATGAAAGAAAGTGATCTTATCTTACAGTACAGTACAATCATGTTGCACTTCTCCTAGACAGTCACCAGGTGGCAGTGTCCGGTATTCACCTCCTAGTTTTGTCACTCGGAGCATCCCATTATAGATCAGAGTTTAAAACCGATACCAATAGCAGAGTGATTCATATCTATCGCCCCGGGACGTCTACGGGTGGAAACGATGTCCTGTTACCCAAATAAGGCCCGAGAGAAGCTCCTGCTATATTGGTTTACCTTGGGATGCAAAGTAGCTGTAGTGTCCCTGTGTGTCTGCCTGTGCAAGACTGCGCATGTTTGCACAGAGGTCAGACTCCCTCCTGCTCCAGCAATGTTATTCATAAGAAAGCAAGAAAGTTTCCACACAAGGGGAGACAATTTGCTCATGTTGGCGACAGTAATCCGAGGGCCTCATGCAGCTGTTTCCCGAAAGATGCCAGGGGGTTCAACTTTGACAGCATGGCTGGGGTGTCTGTGCCATACCCCCACAACCCTTTGTGTAAAGAACCCCCCCCCCTCTGCTCTCATTTCTCAGTGCATTTCAGCAGCTGTTTTCACTTGCGCCCTCCGTCTGGGGTTGGTTCTGTGGGTCTGGAAGTCCAGGTTTGTCAGGTGGGTGCCCTGGTGGTCTTCTCTGCTCTAGGAAGCAGTGAACCGTCTTCAGTCGAGACGGTAATAAACACGGCGACCTACGCTGCGCTCATCTGGCGAGCGGACCTCTCCTATGCTGTCGAAGCGCTCGGTCCCCCAGCCGGCGCAGCGGAGGACTCTGGGAGTGAGCCGCCTGGCCAGGGCCCGAGTTTGCGCAGAGATTAGACCCCAGTCCGGCCACCTGTGATAAAGGAGCTAATCCCCTGTGTTGACAGTGTCCTGGGAAGAACGGGCAGGAGCGCGAGCTCCGCCATTCCGGGCTGCTCCTCGCTGGGGATTTCCCTTTATCCGGGGATTAGGGAAGGGAAGGGCCTTGGAATTGGCATGGAAACCTGCATGAGGAGCAAGGGAGGGGCCCCTTTCATCTCCTCCGAGATCAAATATTCTCCCCCAGGGCTGATCCCCCCATTACTGTAACATCAAAGCCAAGAGCCAGGAATTAGCATGCGAGGTGAGAGGGGAGCGGGGCGCATCACAGCACCCCAGGAATTAAATATTTAATACTGCATAGCTTGGTGCATTCTACACTATAGGTGTCCCTTCTCCACATGCTAGGACATTTTCCATAAAATCACATGGAATACGGTTACAGATCGGGACAAAAGAAACTTCATTTGGAGGAATCGACACGAATGACTGAGCCGAGGCCTTCTGCGACGTGAACAAGCAAAACCTAAATAAAAGTATAAAAAAACTAAAACCTAAATTACTGGTTGGTTCTCAGAATTGAAAGCCAGACAACACTTATATAGTGCTGTTTTTTTTTTTTAAATCATTGTACTAAAGCACCACAAGGAAGGCCAGATTACAGATATTTCTGGGATTGCAAACTAATTTTAAACTAGGGTTTTAAACACCGCTCGGCTGCTGGTATGAATGCGTTTTTCCACTTGTACCAAATCCTCATGTTATTCGGGACACGGAACAGGACAATTCACACATCCTAACAAGTTAAGTTACACCTCAAGCAAAGTTGTGCCCCTTACTGTGTTTGATTAAGGTGACTGGGCAAAGCCCAGTTCTGACCCATTGTCTTGCTCTGACAATGAATTAAGAAAGCATCCCATCACTGTCCCAGCGCCCACCCCCACAAAATCCATCCTCCCAATATCATTAGCCAAAGCTAACAGGATTAATTAGTTGTCACCAACAAAGGACAATAAGCACAGCTGATCCCTACAAGTCAGAGAACACTTCACAGCTCCCTTTCTGATATGCAGATCTCCTAATGGCTGTTACCAGTGATTGTGGGATTTGAAGGAGATAAGGCTTCTCTAAGAGGCTGACAATGAGATTCCTCTGTGTGGGTCTTCATATCTGATCTCCCACCCAAGGGGTCATCTGAAAAAACAGTCAGGGGAAAAAAGGGAGGAGGGAGGTTGGAGGAGGGGCACAGGAGAGCTAATCTCTTCAAAGTAACTGCAACTCATAAATTACACACATGCAAAGCTGCTAGATGTTAGACACCAGGGGGCCACAACAGGCAAACACAAAGAGAGCTGGTACATACAGTAAGTGATGTGCTGTGCTGTGCGTCCAGTTTTCAGACCCCATCAGTAAAGAGAAATGATTCAGAGTCTCTGACTCTGCAGTCCATGCTGAGCAGCCCCCACTGTGCACCACCATCGCCACAGTTATGACTCAATAATTACCATATGTACCGTAATCTGCAAAGGAACACGTAAAGGTTTATTCCCTGCTGGAAGGAGAAGGACAGAAACACGTTTCGACTGTGGAGCCTTCTTCGGGTGTCACACGTTGTTTCTTTTCTTCTCTTTCCAGCAGGAAATAAACCTTTAGTATAATGCAAAGGAAGAACAAGTAAAAGTCACTCTCTTTCAAAATATTGTCATAGTCTTTACTTGACGTCTGAACTTATCGTTTTCATTCTAAACCATATGCAGATGATAGGTCACATCAATTTGTTTAAAGCATTTAAAACCTAACACCTGAACAAGGTGCAGTTATTTATCCAGCCTTACAGATATATCTAGCAGGCTGCTGCAGTCGAAAGGCGGCTCGGCAGTGTGCCTGTGCTCCGACCATTACAGAAAACCATTTAGTGGAATTCGAAATATAAAGCCAATCAAATAAAATATTTTGAAGTTATTTCAGTTCACTTCTGTTTTAAATCAGGCTTTTACTTTTTTTCTTACTAAGTAACACATCGCCGACACAGCCAAGGGAATCGCTTCGGCTGCCGAAGGACCTAACACGGGCACACCAGGGCGGAAAGATTAAATACAACCGAGTTTTAATCTGGCGAGCAAGTCCGAAACAAACAAACAAACAAACAAACAAACAACTACGAATATTGTTAAAGTCACAGGAGAGCGTTACTGTGTCATTACAACACTCTGAGTATCAGTGTTAGAGGAGCTGGATGCTCCATTGCGCGGTACTGCTGCTAAATGCAGAGACCGCAGAATCTGCCTTTCTTCTGACTCACACCCGGCTTCTTAATTAACTGGTTTTCCACATTCGCTTTAGCTACATTACCCCTGAAGAGAAGATTAGCTGGTTAATTACGCAAATGAAAAAAACAAGGGAGAACGTTATACATTCCTTCCCCCCCCGATATACTACCGCGATCCGAACGCCCCGACTGCGGTAGACACAGGGGCTTCAGACGGTTTCGCGACAGTAGATGATCGTGTTGAAAGGTTGAGCTCAGGGGTGAATTGATGGGTCGATCGATCATTGACACTGCTATGCGTCCGCCTTGTCGGAATGAAGTCCAGCGCTTCGTCATGACATAGCGTCCTGCTGTCGGCCAGATCAAGTGCATGAGGTTGATTTATATCATGTTCCTTCCTATCCAGAGTCCGGAGAAGCCGGCGTCCCTTTCTTTATGGCCTACATTAAGAAATGTTAAGAAGTGTGTTTTTTGTCAGTTGATTTTTAAAACAAAATAGATTATGCCAAGGAACAAGTTATAGGTTTATTCCACGCTGAAAAGAGAAGAAAAGAAACACAACGTTTCGGCCGTGGAGCCTTCTTCAGGTGTGAGCAACCTGAGCAACCTCACACCTGAAGAAGGCTCCACGGCCGAAACATTGCGTTTCTTTTCTTCTCTTTTCAGCGTGGAATAAACCTCTTACTTGTTCCTTTGCAGCTTACGCGTGCTGACGCAGCTCCCCACCTAGATGATGTCAAGTCTTGGAAGTTATTGTCGAACTTCGTGGGGGGGGACAAAGTAGTTTTATTTTTTATGGAAGACGTAGTTAATTCGTGTTAAAAAGTTAAAATAAGAAATGCAACGTTCCGGATGCTGCAAGTTGAGTGGAGCTTTAACTTTTCATTGGAGAATCTCTAGCACTTTCTGTAGTGCGGAACACTCAGCTGCAGTCTGATTACTTTATACCCCGTCATTAACGCGAACATCGGGACAACTATTGAAAGTGCAAAAGTGAAAACGTTTCGTGAAAACGTCTGATTTAAAGGCTGTGCAACCTCTAATATGATATATAAAATCGTAGTTGAATTGCTGAAGCCGGAAGCATTGATTTTGATTTTCCAAAGTACATTATACGTTCAGTATGATCTGTAAGAGTTTGCTGGGAAAATACGCACGGCAGTAATCCCATGGTTAAGATTCAGACTTCTGCTGTTTGTCTTTAAACTGGAGTACAATCAAAAACGAAAAGCGGTTTTCATTTCTTTTTTTTCTTTTGAGCCTTTTTAAGTTTACCGGTCGGTCGGGGGAAAAAAAACTGCGTTTAAAATAACTGTAGTGTGAATTCGACCGGTGGAGAGACAGACAGCTGCGAGGGTCCTGTTCAAGATCTGCGTGCTGTGTCGGAGTAAAGAAAACCTGATGTGGCCTTATTAGGAGATTCGTTCCGATCAATTCGGATTTATTTACTTGGAAAAAAAAAACAGCATCTCATTCCAATTGGTTGTCTTTCATTTCGTCGGCTCCCAAGAAAACAGAATTTCGCCTCGCTGAGTCATTTTCACAGACCCCTGATGCAATAGTAACAGTTTTAATTGTAGTACTGCAGGATATCTATAGAAAGTCTCAAGGGGCCACAGATCACACACCAAGCTGACTCTTTAGACAGGGAGCTGTTGACACTTGATTCCCCTCTGAGAGACGAAATGCGTTAGTTCCCAGAGTGTTTGCGCTAGGATGTAACACAGAAAGGTTGCACAAGTCAACAGAAATCCATTCTGCTCGCTTCCTTAGAAATCGACAAATGTCAGTGGGTCCCAGAACGGAGAGGGACAGCTTCCACACTCGATTTGAGAAGCACTGTCCGTTCAGAAGCCGAGCCACCGGGGAGAGATCTGTCCTGGAGAGGTTATAATGACCTTTCCATACCTGAACCGGTTTGAGATTTGAGACATAAGGGTCGTTTTTCACGACACGATGCTCCGACGCGACAATCCTCCGACCTAAAGGATTTTCGGTGAACGTTAAATGAACTCCCCTTCTAAGTGATACGTGCAGAAATAGGCGGAATTAAACCGCTCCTTTATCGCAACCACCCCCTGCAACACGCCGGCGAATGCTTCCCGAGTTGTAACAATATGACGATATTTTAACAGGTAGGAATGATCTAGAAATGTATCGCTACACAGCGAAGACCTCAGTGAGGAATGTGCTCGATTCCGGAGTTCGCCACGGCAGGTCTTTCTATACGGCTCCTGTCCATCCAGCATCGTACAGGACGGCGTGTGACCGCTTGAGCGCTCTGGGGGTCGAAGCCCTCCTGCTCGTCCCCCGAGCGAGGGCCCTTCCTCTCACTCACTCTCCTCCTCCTCCGGTGCTCTGGCGGGTGGCCGCCTTGCCGCCTCTGGGGTCTCCGGCCGCCAGGGGGCGGCAGGACGAGTACGGGGCTCCGGCGCGACTTAGCGGAGACCCGAGGCACGAAGACGCGCCCTGAAACCAGCCAAAAGGAAAACAAAAGTGGGAATAATAATTCCCACTTTTGGGAATTAACTTCGCGTAAAATAATAATAACGCGTAGTTTCACCTGACGCGTAAATGAGTCCTCAGTGTCTTTAAATACCCATGTAGAACAATTGCCTGGCCGCTGATACAGGGGTGCTGTGGAGGGACAGTCCGGCGCCCGCATCACGGCAATAGTTGTTCGCCTTATCAATAAGAAAGCAATACCTACCACGTGCCCCTCGTGTTGCCCGGAGGATGCGGGACAAGACAACAGAGAGGAGAGTCCACGGGGCACCCGGGCCGACACCCCAAGATCACACATCTTTTTCCCTCAGAAGAAGGGAATCGGCAACTCCCGATCTTGTTTTGGCGAGGCAGACGGCCTCGGTCCGCCGCACTGAGAGCTCCCCCGTCTCAGCTGCAGCCGATCCCCAGAGCCCACCGCTCCCGTCTCCTGCGACCGACAACCTCATCAGAAATCTTCTTTAACAGCGTTTCAGCTGCTTAAAAACGAATAACGCAACTTACAGAAAGAGCTGCTTACTTTAAGCGCTTTCCCACTAGCAAAATTGCAGAACTACTTCGCATTACAAATAACAGAAAGAAATCAGCTGTATTTTGGTCTGTTCATTGCCGTCAGCTGTACAGCTGCCGGTTTGAACTTTAGAAACTAAAATGTATTCGTCTTAATGAAACTGTCCTAACAGGTGTGCTTGTATCAAAGCGCGTTCGTCAGTAACAGGCTTCACTTTCAAAGCAGTACTGCGTGTAACTGAATGAGAAAAAAACAGCATTCTTTTAAGTAGAGATGTAGTTGTTCTTCTGTATTCGTCGATCATTTTCTTAATCGGGGTTCCCTCTGGAAAGCGGGGCATGGGGGGGGCGACGGGACAGGAACACCCACAATAACAAGCACAGGCGCTAGGGATACATGAACACACACTGTGCTATCCCCAATCACCACGATGGATAGCGCAGGCTTTAGACAGGAATAAGAGGAAACGTAGTCAAATTAAAAATAAAATTGTACCGCTAAAATCCACACTCAAAAACGTTTAAGCACGCTGTATTGGGTTGTTATTAAGATAGGGACACGGAGGTGTTCGGGTTGTGCGCCTATCGCAACTATGTTGCGCATTGGTTTTGTCGGTTTGTTTCTTTCAATCCAGGTTTACAGTCTACACCGACCACAACCTATGGGGAGGCGGCCGCCTTTTCTCTGTATTTAAATTTGAAGATAAAATTAAATCCAACAAAACCAGGACTTTTAAAATATTTTAATCCCGATCGGTTCGTAGCAACTGCAACACACATCACAAAATGCTAGACGACTCCAAACTTCATTCCGTTTTCACCGAGTCACTGGAACACCTGCGTCTGAATACTCTGGCGTTCCTACCTGCTGGAGGCGTTTAACACACACCTGCTCCAGTTGCGTAAACCACTCGGTAAGCGTTACTATTCTCTAAAAATAATGTCTTAATTACAAAGAGATCTCATTTACAACCGACACGTTTTCCCGCTTACATTTTCTTTTAATCAATTTTAAAGGAAATAAACTTAATCGAGTGGCGACTGTGAACGTTTGCTGTATATTATCGAGCCTCTCTTAAAAACAGTCAAACGGCACAAGATATTCCCGCTCCAAACGTATTTAGCGGGATCGAATTAGAAAACCGTGGAGCCGCCTTATGTCAAAGACCCCATTGAGTTGTATCCACAGTGGATGAAAGCGATCTTCTGGACTTACTGTACTTTTCAGCCGCCATAGAAGCGACCGACCCACAAAGCAAATTAAAGAATCTGTTGATGTTTCAGCATCGGGCTGTATAGTCGTTCATGATGGACTTTTTTAAGTTAACACACAAATGTAATTTAACCGGTGTTGACATGGTTTTCGAAGTTAAATCAACCGGCCTTTACACAATCCACAAAACAGCAAGGTTTCCGTCAACAGATGCGTGTTTAAACAGAATTATTTTCCGTCTCACGAAGTGCGTCTGCTTACATGGAGTCTCTCTCTTCTGCTCGGGCTTGTTGAAGCGAGACAGGCGGCAAAGCGAAGTCATCAGGCAGACGGTCTTGACTCACACCTGTAGCCCGGCGGGATCGTTACCCTATTCAGCACACAAGAACCTCAACACATCGCGCCAAGCTGCAGATTGCGTATGCATTTTTATTTAACAAAATACCTTATGTACAGTTCATATGTAAAAAATAATAATTTACAGGATGTACAAAGAAGAAAATATACGTCTTTTCCGCGTGATTGTCTGCTGGAACACGAGACTTAAAAAAAAAAAAAGATGAAACCTATGAGGTTTAAAGACCAAGTCGCAGCGCGCCCGGGGACCCCGCTCACTGACAGTTCAAGCCGCTGGCTGGGCCGTGCTTGAAGATGTACTGTGCCGGGTAGTAGACTGGAGAATACTGTCCGTTCCTCAGAGCCCAGTCCGGCCACAAGGCGCCCGTGTCCGGGCCGCAGCTTGTCGAGCGGGCTCGGTGCCCGCCGCCCGAGGTCGCCGTTTCCGCCAGCGACCATATCTTGGGTTTCTGGGCTTTGGGCTCGTTCTCCGTGCAGCCCAAGCCGGACCGCGCACAGACCGCCTCCGTGTCGCTCTCGGTACCCGGGGCCGGGGGCACTCGCTCCGAGCCCGGTAGCCCCCCGGCGTCCGCTTCTGCATCCTTCACGGCCCGGGGGTCCTCCTGCTCGTCCCCCGAGCACGGGCCCTTCGGCCCGAGCCCTTCCTCTCCCTCACTGTCCTCCTCCTCCTCCTCCTCCTCCTCGGACCGGCCCTTGGAGCCCCAGCTCATCCTGTTCTCTTTCTTCAGGCGCCGGCGCGCGTTGGCGAACCAGGTGGACACCTGCGTCAGGCTCATCTTGGTGACGATGGCCAGCATGACCTTCTCGCCCTTGGTGGGGTACGGGTTCTTCAGGTGCTCGTTCAGCCAGGCCTTGAGCGCGCCGGTGCTCTCGCGGGTGGCCGCCTTGCCGGCCCTGGGGTCTTCGGCCGCCAGGGGGCGGTAGGTCGAGTACAGGGCTCCGGCGCGGCTAAGCAGAGCCCCGTGGTACAAAGACACGGCTTTGGGGTCGAAACAGCTCTGAAGGGGGAGAGGAAAAAAAAAGTCGAGTTAATTAGACAGCTGTTAAGCGTCTTGAAAACGGACGCAAACGTTTATTTGTCATCGTACGATTATTTTAATTGAAATGTATATAAAGTGGTTGAAAAAAGAAGGTTTATTTAATCCACGTATAGCATTTATATTGAAATGCATCACAAACGGAAACTGACTTGGGATTTCACCCAGGGACGGTCATTTGAAACCCGCATCGACGGGCCTGACGCTCAAGGGAGAAAAGTCGCTATAAAAAAAAAGTTATCGGACACTAACAAAAAATCCACGAAACAAAAAGAATACGGTAAAGGGTTGGAGGATCGGGAAGCCTAAAAGGAAGCGACACGGGACTCGCGGGCGCCCGGTATGAAATTGCAGCGCGACTCGCGTCCTGTCTTCACATCGCCTCCCCGGGAAAGCATTTTCTGCGCATCTCCCGAAACAGAGCGGTTTGGACAGTTACCCCGCCACCCGAGCGGTTCAACAGGGAGGAAAGCGAAGCTCGGCTTACCCTGTGCGCTCCGTGCCTCAGGTGAGGGTAAGGGACGAAACCGCAGTCCTGCACCCCGGGGAAAAACAGGGGCGCCGCCGCGAGGGCAGGGAAGGCAGGCGGCGGGGGGACCATCACGGTCTGATTCCCAGGCGGCAAGCGGAGGTTCTTCCCGAGGAATAAGTCGCCGAATCCCGTTTGCGAGGCAGGCATCCTGGTCTTCCCGGTGTCAGCGCTCCGACAGCGGCGCGGCGCCCCCTCACCTGAGCTCATATACTGCGCCGGGCGCGGGGCGGGCGGGGCCTCTCGCCGCTGACGGACAGGCCTGCTCTGCAAGACGGCCTTTTACAGCTCCAAATTCCTTCAAAGACCACCGCTGTTCCTTTTAGCGGAATCTCAAAGACGCTAAATACATGATAATCCTAAAGCCCAACCTGATATGTATTATAATGAAACGGATTACAAGACTTTCTTTAATCTAATAAAATATAGGCTGCGGCGAGAGAAGTCGAAAAGTCACCCCCAAATTAGCCCGTTTTCACACAAGCCGCGGAAATTAGATTTAATTTAGATCATATGGATTTAAACAACACGCAGGATTGTAATTTACTCGTCGGGAAGTTTTTTTAAACGTTGATCTTTAATTAAAAATAAACGAGTGAACAAACCTACTCCTCCAAAACCTGAACGGGTTTAACGATACGATTCTTTGGTGGGAAGGAAATATATGCGTGTAAAAAGTAATTTCCCGTCGCCTTGAAGATTAGATTCCCAGAATACCACAACGTAATAATAAAACAATTCCACTCAATCCGTTAGATCAAGTTAATTGTGAGGAGAAACAAAACAGTTTATTTACGCCTGTTGGCTAACCACTCAAATCGCATAGTAACAACGATTCAGTTTTAAATGCAACGCTTGCGTATCGACGAACCGGATACGCATTAGCCCCAATTCAGCGTTGGATGTTAGTAAAATTAAATCCATTGGATATACAGTGTAACCCTCTTAAATTATCTTCATCTAAGATCACATTTTAAATGGATCACACTAGACAAATGGGACAGTACAGTAGGCCTTTTAAAAGGAATGTGTGCAAGTGAATAAAATAACGAAATGGACAGCCCATGTTTATAACTAGTTTTTGAACTTGGTCCACTGACCGACGTTTTATAGTTTGTCGTTTACTAGAGTTTCTTAGATCCTCATGATGGATATCTTACGTTATTGACTCAAAAAATATAAATAATAGTAATGCTTACATAAAATATATATTGGGTGCACTGTTCTTATATAGGTATCGTTTTTGTGAAATACGGATTACTTTCTACCGTTCGCTTGATTAGAAACATGCCTTCTACGAAGCACAGAAATTAAAACAGACATTTGCATATGAAGCGAGTCCCTGATCCGAGATCAGAAGAGCTGGAGAATGAAGCCCGTGTTTGTCAGACGCATTAACAAACACGGCTGTGTCGCTGAAGTCTGGCGGATACATGCGAATTAAATTAACCACATTTAATTCAGCAAATAGCTACAAAGATCACAGACCTTTGATCACGGATTTTCACATTTTCAAGAACTGTGCGTTAACAGCGCTTTCCAGGGATGAAGTCTCAGAGGCCGATTATGACTGTGTGTTAAAACAGGCGGTGCCTGGAGCATCAACCTTAAATCATCAATTTATTAACACTCGGGGCAATTTCGTTTTGCAATTAAGTAATTAAGTGGATCAGCGATCATTTAAAAATGAAAACCCAAACGAGAAACACAGACGGCCTTTCCGGACTGAAACGACATTAATTGATTTAGTGAATTGATCACAACTCGCCTGTTTTCCATGTCTTTACGAACTGGCCCTTCGTTTAAATCGGTTTCCAAATACACTAAGAATACAATCGGAACTACAAATATTTTTAGTTTACAAATCAACCTTACTTTAAATTGTCTTCTGGTTATAAAAGTGTTTATATTTACATTTGTCAATTGATATCATTTAAATTATTTTAATTAATCATTTTTTTAGATAATGATATCATTTGTAATTCTGTATCGAGCAGAACAACGACAGAGTCACATGTGAAGATTTCAGATCTGTTTCGTCAGAGGGATACAGAGAGTGGCCTTACTGTACGTATTCATTCATTATAAATGAACCGTGTTTAAAAACCGATATAAACCAATCAGGATGCAGCTGAAAAGAATTAACACAAAAAAACGATTATTTTTAAAACTACTCCACCTAACTTCACCTAAGAAATCTCGTTGCGATTGAATCCGTCAGATTTTTTTAATTAACTATTTTATAAGCTAAAAAGTGTTTCCTGTCTCGCTACGAACAAAGATTTTTATTCGCAGGTCAAAGATAAATTGCCTTATTAGGACAGATTGTACTAATTCGGGTTGAATGGTTACTGCATTACAAAAAAACTGTTGTTTTTTTTTTTGCTCATTAGTGTTTCTAAAGTGTCAGCTGTTTCTGTCCCTATCAGCCCACTGCCGCTCAATAGTCCTCATTAAACGTGCGTGGCGGAACAGGTGTCGGGTAATGTATATGATAATGACCAGATAACAGATGCTAATACAAGGTAGGCGGAGGGCACAGTTAAAAGACACCAAGATAAGGTTACAATGTTTTCCCCTCATTTTAAATTACTCCATGCATACCAATGCGAGCTTCCCTCCCTAAAAGGGGGAGATGTACACATACCGACCTGCCTATTCAAATCAGGAAACGGTTTTTTTTCTCCATTTTGCCGAGTTAAGATTGTCGGTACTAATGTGTTTGGCTTGAATGGGGTGTCAAGGCATTAGCGCCGGGCGTGTGAAACACGAGTCGGCTCCTTACCTGTGGACAACCCGTAACCTCACAGCACGGCGCTGTCACCGTCTTTCCTTTTAACGAGACGCGTGTGTCGAGAGCATTTCTGCGTCTTGACCCGCAGACGCACACTTCACCATACGAATTAAACACGGATTCAATTACAATTATTTTTTTTTTACCATCACCCAGGCGGTGGAGGGGAGTCCCCATTGCCCGTTAAGCCCTTTGAAGTGTCCAGAAAAGCCCTATTTAAGTGTGAGGAATTATTATTTAATTAGGTGTTCTTCGGAGCGTTAAAGGATCAGCGCTAATCTTGGAGAAATACTCTGTGCTGAAGCACCGCAAAGATCCAGACACTCTGGTCGGAACATGTTAAATAAATTGCCGCCCCAGTTGAACAGCTTTCAACGAAATCTTTGGGAATAAGTAAAAACGATAACCCAAGAATGTGATCCGTGGAAGCAGACAATGCAGTCTGACAAAGTTCCACGCAGGATTTTGTTTTGTTCTGTGAACTGTAAGCGTGGGTCTGTTTTAGCCTAGACGCTCGTAAGGTACTCGCTGAATCTCTGAGAGGGGCTGAGTTTGCGGGTGAGCGGCGGTAGTGACGGGCCTGATACAGACCGGGGAAAGGGACTCAAAATAAACAGTTTGTTCTACAGGACAAATTTGCTCAGCTTTTCTAAAGGGTGACGCAACCTCGCCCAGAGCCTGCTCTGTGTGCAAAGTAGACTCCAGTAGATTACAGATCTCCGACAGGAAACGGCTCTGGACAGACAAGCCTCTTTCTTGGGCTCTTCCAGATCTTATAGCAGGCCAGTGTGTGAAACAAGGACCACTGAAAACACTTGGGAACTATGGGGGAGTACGCCTCAGACTGGAAACAGGTGGCACTTCTTTACACAAAGGGCAGTGGGGGTCTGGAACAACCCGTCCATGTTATTTGAAGCCGATACCCTGGCCTTTCAGGAGACTGATGGATGAGATCCCTCAAGCAGCCGAGAGCTGGAAGGACAGAATTGTCTTCTCTCGTCTGTCACTGGTCTTCTGACCGCTGGTCTTAGCTCTCTTGCGCAATTGGCTTGCGGGGGAGGACAGACGTTGGGGTTAGAATAGAACACGGATCTGAAGCTCCAGCCTCAGGGAACACGCGGCCTTCCTGCTCTCACCTTGTGGAGATCTTCACTGCCTAATTGCACAAGCAGACCAGTCTAACGCTGTCATCAGTCTTCAGATGTCAACGTCATAAAAGCAGGTTGGACACTGTTGCTGCTCCACCTACAGCCTAGGTTATAGCTGATGTGCCACAATCCAGCACACAGCACGACTCAGAGAGCCTGTTGTTTCCACTATCCTTCGGTCTCGGAGAAGCCAGAGTACCTGACTAGCAGCAAGTGTTACTGATCCTGAAACTCTTCCTTGCTTTCTGCTGGTGTGCCAGGAACAGGCTGAGAGCAATGGCTTACATATCAGCATATTAAAAAACTCTGATTTATGTTCTGATATATCTGCTATATAGGTCATACACATTTCACAGATCCTGTTTATTTGCTGAGAATTGTACTACACTGAAAATACAGACCCATTAAATCTGTAACAATTTCAGATTGTACTCACAAGGCTCGACATGAGGAATGCCTGTAAAATTGCTCCAGCTCTGCCTCTACATTGTCCTGCCTGCCAGAAAAACAGCAAGACATCTCTGCATACAAGTGAAGAAACGCCTTTTAGAAAAGCATTCCCTGCCTGGAGAGCTGACAACACAAACATTATTTGTAATGATGTTAAATTGCAGTGGGGCATAATTTACTAGCCATCACCTGCAATCATCAATGACAAAGGGTTGAAGCACAGGCTTTATTTGGAAGAGAAAGCCCTGAGCGAGTCTTTTCACTCCTGGCCAAGTGTTAACAAGTCACATGCAAAGAATGGAGCCTAAAGACAGCAGACAGGCTCTCTCTTTCCAAGGGCTCTCTGGCTTCTGCAGGGGAAGTGAAGCGCAGCACTATCTGAAAAGCAGCTTTTCTGATCTGCTCTGCTCTGCTACAGTTCTGTAAAACTACCAGTATCTTCACTGTAACGCAGATCACGAATACCAGGTATTATTAATACAGCTACTCTGCAGGAGGATGGACTAGAAGAACCTTAACTCTGCCAACAGCAGAGGGGGGCCTGTCCTGATGGTGTGAGTGCGCTTTAGAGAACGGGTCAGAGGAGCTCGTCCAGTCATCTCTTAACAGACTGGGGAGGAAGTGTCTCTCACAGCCTTCCTGGCCAGCTTCTTCCCTGAAGAGCAAGGTGCACTTATTGCTCCCGGAGTCACTGTACTTCCTTCAGAGTACCCTGACACCCCCATCCCCAATTTCTGAATTCATATTTGTGGGTGCAAACCGAAAACACCGGGAGCAGGATTTAAGAGTAGCCCTTTTAAGGTGTAGAAATCTGATTTAACTCCTGCTTTATGGAAAAAAAGCTATTATTATTGTTTTTACTGATATTATTTCTTTGTATTGTGCAAGCAGGACAAGGGCCTCCTAGAATTAATTTAAAAAATCAGTTGAATTAAAAAGACTTTTTTAGCAGCAAGGAGATGTTACAGTTTTTTTTTCGGGGGAAAAGAGAGACTCCAGTCTGAAGGTTGAATTTAATCATTGCTCAAAGTCACAGATTGCTTCTGAAACTCAGCTAAAGGTGTTGATTCAACCTTATAGCAAGTGAGAGTCTGCGTGTTCCCTGTTAAATTGCATCTAATCAGCGTTTACTCTTGTTTGATCAGTATCTCCTGTGAATTGGATTTATATATCGGTAAGTGTTGCACACACGCTGTTTCTTTGTTGTACTAGTTCAGGTGGGGAGCTGCGTCAGCATTCATAGGCTGCAAAGGAACAAGTAAAGGTTTATTCCCTGCTGAAAAGAGAAGGAAAGAAACACAACGTTTTGGTGGTGGAACACCCGAAGAAGGCTCAGCAGCCGAAACGTTGTGTTTCTTTTCTTCTCTTTTCAGCAGGGAATAAACCTTTACTTGTTCCTTTGCTGTACACTGCCCTGGGATGGGCAGTTTTTATAAATAAAGTTTGGAAAACGGGCTCATGAAGAAGCCTAATCGCAGGGCCCAGGGTTCACCCAGCAATCCCCATGGCTCCAGAGCCCCGACCGCTGCTGCCTCATGGGGCTCAATAAGCCTCCAGACGCAGATGGATTGGCGTTATCGCGCTGTGCCACCCTCTCCAGGCGCCTGTCCCTGCCTCTATCAGTCTCACTCCATCTCCCTGTCGAGAGCCGGGGAGCAGCCCCCACCCCCCGGCCCGTTAAAGCTGCTCTTTGTTCACACCCTGAGCCGAGCCTGGGCTCCCCAGGGCCCGCTGTCCTGGACGGGCCTCGTCCGTCAGCCCCCGAGGAGCTGCGTGACAGCCGGACAGGCCGTGGCCCCCCCCGTCCCGGGTCGGTCCAGCGGGCCGCACCCCTGCAGCCCTCGTCAACGCCAGGCAGAGCTGCCAGCAGCACTCTCCCTCCTCACGCCGAGCTGATTGATTGGCGTTTGTAGTGGGTGGCCCCCTTTTTTGTGTTTGCAATTGCTAATGACAAAAACAGCATTCCCCATTATCCACCCCAACCCGCCCCCCAGCACACACACACACACACACACACACACGACTGCACTGAGGCTGCCCCCCCCCCGTTTCTCAAGAGCTGCTTTGTGAGAACATCTCATCAAGTTGGTCTCGCAAATACAAATACAGAGCGTGCTATCTGCCCTCTCTCAGCTCACACACTCCGTTTCTCCCATTTCTCTCCGTTTCTGACCGCCGCTCACAGCACGACGCGGGGATCTTATCCTGACCCCCTCGACCTGCTCGTCGGCCTGTTCCCACTGGGCACACCTCCCGCTGCCCTGCTGAGCCCCCCCATGGAACTGGATTTGCATCAGCAAACTTAAAAAAACGAAACAAAGCGGATGTGTGTCGGTGTTATTTTGAAGTAGCACCCTTCAAAAATATCTAGATCAGCACTGTCCCGTATTTAATCAGCAGCTTGGAAAGTCCCCGCGTGCTCTCCATCTCAGGGTGAAAAGTTCTGCGTGGACTGTAGCGGGGACATCGCCCTGTCCGCGCACACGCCTGCAGTGGCCCAGGCTGACCCCTGACCCCTGACCCCTGACCCCGCACACCCCGGCGCAGGAAAGCACCGCAGCTCCTCGGACTTTCATCCCAGTTGGATGTGGAGGCCTGGAGCCACACGCCCTGCAGGTTAAAAAACCAACAGTGCTGAAGCTGCGCGTGCCGTTGTCTCCGCGTCTGTCACTCCAGGGTCCTCTCTTCGCTGGCGGGGAACATCCTCTGTCCGTTTCGGGAGCCCATGGTTTCCTGTCTGCGGCGGACTCTCCCCACGCCCCCCCCCAAGGTCCTGTTCCAGCCAGAAGCAGAAATCCAGCACCGCAAGGAGTAACGGGGCTAATGGGGTTAACGAGGCCGACGCCCTCGTTCGTTTTGTAAGGAGCCGGGGAGCCGGGGCTGCTCTCTGACCTGAACCCCCTCTTCGACACGCAGGCTCGCTGTACTTGTAAGAAAACCGCGACATGACATCTACATCTCAGGCCATTTGTAAAACAAAAAGTCCAAGCAGGCCGGGGGCGCGGGGCTGCGATGGAAATGAGCAGCTCTCCCAGCAGGGCGGACTAATCCCTCACAGAGGAGCTGGGGCACAGCAGTGCCCCCCTCCTGCCCATTGAAAACCAGCCCCCCTGTCCTGCCGCGGGCTCTCCCCACAGCGCCCCGGTTCCAGAACCCCTTCAGCAGAAGGGGGGGGGGGGGGGGGAGGACAAGGGGGCTGGGGCAGGTGGGGAGGGAGGGGGAGGGGGGGGTTGAGGCCTCAAAGCCTGGGATTAGAGTTAATGTGCCTCCGTTGGTTTATAATCTCCTCAGAGGGGGCTTTGTTTGAGAGCTTGAGGGTGGCGAGATAAGTATCTATTACAGAAACGCCCCTCTTATCCCCCCCTACCCCCCACCCCTGGCAAAAAAAAACACACACACTTGCCTCCATTCCCCCCCTTCTCCTGATACCCACCACCGAAAACAAGCGCCCTTTTCAGCTAATCTGGAATTAGGAGATAAAGACCAGCGCAGCACCACCAGGCCCCATATTTAGTCCATCTGTGGCTCTCAAAGTAAATTACACCCACCCCTGCAGATCAAAGGCGCTGTGTAAAAATGGGATTAGTGGGTGAAAAGAAAGAGCAGGGGTGGTGGGGCGCAGGGCCCACGGCAGCAGAGCTGATAAGGGTCCAAATATCACCCCCCACGGGGCAGGATAAAAGCGCCCCATTTCATGAACTGGCGGGGCTGGTGCTCGATCTCCAGGGCTGGGCCAGCGCGGAGGATCGCTGGTCCACCCACCGCCGGGCCACTGGGCTGCTGGACCGAGACCGAGACCGAGACCGAGACCGAGACCGAGACCGAGACCGAGACCGAGACCGAGACCGAGACCGAGACCGAGACCGAGACCGAGACCGGCAAATCACAGTCACAAGCCTGGACCCATTTCAATTTAATTTCACATAGGAAGCACAGGGAATGAATTCCATTATTTGTGATGATAAATAAGAAATATATTGCAATATATAGAAAACATAAATCACCTGTTTTTTTAAATAAAAAGGTACTTTGATATTTCACAGATATTTTTTGTAAGAAAATAAGTATAGTAAGGTTGAACGTGAGATATATGTAGATATATCAATTAAATACATTCAGCTATATACACATACAGAAACGTAACTGTTTTATATCTACAAAATGGAGACATTGAGTGTTTCAGTCCTTCAGGAAACCTAAAATGTGTTTAACAAAAGAATCAATCCTGCAAAAACGCGTAGGAGTATTTTCTGGAATGTGAAGTTTCGGAGCGTGGCTCAACCCGGAGTCAAAGAAAGGAAAGCACATCCTAGACACTCTCAGCTCAACTGTGGCTTCCAGCACGGAAATCCTGGCATCCTTCACGACATAAAAAGAAACGTTTAAGATACAGAATTTCTCAACGCGTCCCAGCCGAGCTCCCGGGATCTCGGCTCATCGGGGCTGTCCTCCGAACCAGCAAGAGCCGTCCGTCCGTGTCCAGGCTGCACCTGGGCGGAGGAGGACAGCTCACAGCTCGCTCCAGGCCCGGAGAATCACTGGACGCACAGCCCGGCCCGGCCCAGACAGGCAGAGCTCTGCGGTGCGGTGCTGGCTGGGGTCTCTGTCCGGCCATGAGCCCCCACTCGACTCTAGCGGGAGAACTTCCTGGGCCTGAACGTGGGGGGGATCAACAGTTGGGGTCCCCCCTTTTCGTCCGAGCCCGCCAGGTCCTCCACCGAGCCCCACTTCTTCTTGGTGCTGCCCCCCGCGGTCTTCGGCTGGAAGAGGGACCCCAGTTTCTTGGTCCTGCGCTCGCTGCCTTGAGGAACCGGGTATTCTGAGATGGGGAACAAAACCCACAAACAAGAAAAACCGAGTTGATCTGCTGAAAAGCACAGAAACAAACTCTTAAGCACTTCAGTCTGGACACTCCAGCCGAGACGTTTTTAGCAATGTACACATAACAAACAGGAGGTACTTTTTTTACACAAAGGGTTGTGGGGGTCTGGGACAAGCTACCCAGCCATGTCGTTGAAGCTGATACTCATGCTTTCTATAAGACACGGCTGGATAAGACCCTCAGACCAATTTGCTAACCATCCAACAGAAGAAACAGGCTGAAAGGCCTCCTCTTGTTTGCAACCCATGTCCCTTATGACCGTGATGAAATCCGAGGCCTATATCAGGAAGCAGGATACTGTAGGACAAGCCCAGGACACCACTGAGGCTGGACCTCAAAGCAGCACCAGTCACGCAGCCCAACTCACGCAGGTCTCTTCCCTCCTTGTGGATCTCCTGCGTGCCGAGGTACTGGAGAGCCTTGTGCCCGCTGTAGTCTCGCAGGTCCTCCCGGGCACCTGAGGAACACAGACATGGGGCACGGGGTCACGTGCTCTGCCCATGGACGGGACGTGGGCCCCACTGCCTTTAAGACACTGAGCGCCCGAGACGTGTCTTACCATAGGTCTGGATGAGGAGGTCTATGATGTGCCTGTGTCCATGCAAGGCTGCAATATGAAGCGGAGTGTATCCCTAAGGAGGGAAATAATACAGTAGCTTATAAAGTACAGATAGGTACTTTATCACCATTTTGGAGTGAATTATTTATTTTATGGAGGAATAAAAAAAAACATCTTTCATTATCCTGCCTATTAGCCTCCCCCAAACATTTAAGGTGTGCAAATCTATCCCCTGTTCAACCCCATAGGAAGAACTACTGTTGCATTTCTGGCGGATTTCAGAGGAGCCAAGTGGGCACAAAGACAGCTCTCTGTCTGAGTTGCAGGAGTCTCAGCGTGTTCAAGCCTGCTGTAGATGGGGCAGTTTTTCTCTTTATTTACTTCACTGATTATTTGGATCAGAAGGGAAACTGCTTGTGTTTTAGATCTTTAATCTGGTGTTATTGAGAATTGAAAACCACCTGTAAACCTGCAGGACTGCAGCTGCACTCGCTGATCCAGAGATGCCAGTCCTGGTCCTGAAGGACCGGCCAGTTGTCCTGGGTCTGTTTAAAGCTCCAGCACCCGCAGGGCTGGGAGCTGCGATTGTAACTGGGTTCATAATGAACTCACTTGAGATCATGAAGAGACAATGTATAATAAAAACCTGCAGACACACAGGCCTCCCAAGACCAGGACTGGACAGCTAACTGGATCCTTACAAATCCTATCAATGACCAGATATACTTACTCCCTGGGACGTCACAGGCCCAGTCCAGGAGAAACAGCGTGGAAAACAAAACAAAAAAGCACAAAGTTCATCAGCTGAACGCACTTAAGGTAACCAAGTCTAATTCATAAGTGTCACATTTTTCTACACAGTATACAAAACATATAGGTTTAAACGATGTTAAAAACATCAATAAACAATTGGAATTATAGGTAATTTAATAAAAACTATACCTTAAACACAAAATCAAAAAGATATTCCACATCAGAGTGTGTAGCAGAGCTGACAAGAAAAATACTTACATGCTGCAGGAGACCCACGCCACGCACACATACAGACAAGGAAACAGAGAAAACGTTGCAGTTAAAGTTTTGGAGCAGTGCAGTTTGCTGCCAGCGGTAAGAGATGCCAACCCTGGGCTGCTCTTTCAGAAACAGATCCCCCCCCCAGACCGCTGCCAACCCTCGACTACACAGTGCACAAACACACACCCAGCACGTTCGCGCCCCCTGCCCTGGCACCATCAGTCCCCGCGGGGCGGGACCATGCTCGCTTAAGAAACCCGCTCCTCTGCCTGCTGCGCCAATGGGCGTCGACGTGCAGCTGGCGCAGGAGACCCGGGCGCGCGGACTCACCGCTCTGCAGTTGACGTCCGCCCCGGCTCCGGCCAGCGCGGCGGCCATGTCCTCCCGGCCGTGCTTGGCAGCCCAGTGCAGGGCCGTCTGCAAAGCAGCAGGGGGGGGGTTAGTCAGGAGGAGGGCGTACACCCCGCCGGCGTGGCAGGCCCCAAACCCACCCCCCACGCCCGGGCCAGCGGCGGCCCCCGCGGTTTGTGAACGAGGACGGGGGGGTGGGGGAGTGAGCGTACTGGGCGTCAGGGGCCCCGCGCGGGGGGGGTGGAGGACAGCCCTGCAGTACGAGAGGCTGTGGGGTGGACGAGGACCACGAGGGGCCGGGGCCTGCTCTCCCCCGACAGCCAGCCAGCTGCACGGGGGCGGGCCGAGTGCTGTTTCCTGCCATTTAACACAGCTAATTACAAAACAACAAGCTGAGCGTGCCCACGGCGGGGGGTGGGCGGGGGGCTGTCAGCCGGGGAAGATTGATGATGTTGGTGTGACCCACAGATGCCAGCCTCCTTCCAGCCCGTCAAGCGCTGACAGCGCCGCTGCCCCCCCACCACGGCAATTACCCCGATTCATATTTACACCCCAAAAATGATGTCTGAAATGACTGTAATTGCGAGGCCGTGATTAGGCAGTTTTTTTTCAGCGAAGCCCGTCTATCCTGTTTGCTGACAGGGTGCAAATTACACTTCACCGCTGTCTAAGCAACACGCCCCCTCCCTGCCCAGCCCGGCCTCTGAGGCCGCTGCTCTGACAGCGAGGCAGGGAGGCAGCGCTGGGCTCTGCGCTGCTCCAGCCACCTGCCGTGAGGGAGCACAGATAAAGCTACCTTCCACCTCCCATCCCCTTCTTACTGTCCAAGCACAGAACACAGGCTTCTCAAGATATTCCCTCGAGAAACACTGATTGTATTCAGACAGATCACTGAATCTCAGTGAAATCCGCAGAGCAACTATGTACACACAGGCGAGTGAAACATGCGATATAGAAGGAGCAGTGCCCAGGTGAACTGTGTCACACCTGGGAATGCCAAACAGTGTCAGGACTCTCAGGCCAGCAGGCCTAGATTCACCACCACTGCCTCTGTGCAGCACACAAGTGTGTCTGGAGCTCCTGGGCGCATGATTGATGTGTCTGTCTGTGGTATTTGCATGTCTGTGCCCTCACACCCCCCTGCAGTCTGAGTGATCAGCGGGCGATCTGACTGCACTGACGGACATCTCCACACAGCGGGGCAGGGACCTGTCCCCCTTGGTGGGCTGCACAGAGACACCGGCCCACCAGTGCAGGCCCGACCTCCTCTTCCCCTGAACAGAATGGGCTTGAACAGGACCCACACTGCTGCAGCTCAGGAACACCCCAGCGCCCCCATGTCCCACCGCCAAGAAACGGGGAGAAAGAAGTGATGTACTTACAAACTGGCGATGGGCCGGGCAGGAGACAGGGCGCGTTCCATTGGCATGCAGGGAGAGAGAGACACAGGAGAACAGAGAAGTCAGGGCGGGCTCTGCTTTCAAATATGGTGAGGAAAGGAAACAAAAAGCTTACTGTGGAAAAGCCGTATTAAAAGACAGAAGAAGGAAACGTTTATTCCTCTGTCCTGTACCCCCCATCGTGGCTATGGAGACATCCCACTGAAGTGGATTTGTGAGGGACTACTCCACCGTGGGACCGGACAGACACACCACGGACAGACCCGCCGGACAGGGTGTGACGAGCAGCCGGAGCACAGGGGCCCGGAGGAGGGGTTCCCTGCCCCCTGCCTCGAGGCGGACTGGCCCAGAGGCTGGGGACAGCGCCCTCTGCAGGGCAGTGAGCGTGAAGCACATGGCTGCCGTCCGCTGGGGCGATGCCCAGAGACTGGACCGCGCTCCTCGAGGACTGTCCGGCCCTCGACAGGACATGGGGGAGGTGGCCCCAAGGCATCCTCGAAATGACCATCCCCACAACAACAGCCCCGTTAACCCCTTGTTGACTGAGGCCTCGGAGCACAGGGGCTTCTAAATTGGCTTTCCAGGGGGAACCGCGGCTCACACACAGCGCCGGAGAGCTCAGCACCGCCGCAGGGAGGATTCCCGGGCACGGCTTCGCACAGCCAGTATTCCACGGAGAAGAGAACATCAAAGGCAAGGAAGGGATTTAACACCATCGGCCATTGTCCGCCAATTAATCCTGCCTCCTCTGTTACTTTCAGATTATCTTCAAGAGGGCCCGGGGCTTTGTGCTGCTCAAGGGGCTCCTGATGATCCCTGACACTTCAATGCCGGCCGAGTGTCTGGTCTCCTCAGAAGGAGGTCTGAAGCCGCTGAGGGAGCCCCCCCCCCCAGGGGTTACAGAACCCGCCGTGCGTGTGCGTGCGGTTTTCAAGATTTCCTCAGGACCCACCTCTGGTACCCCCTCCTGGTACCGCCAGGACTGCCAGAACCGTGTGGCTCTGAGCTCACACGGACTGAGACCCGAAGGACGCTGGGGTTCCTGCAGCAGGGCCGGGGGCTGCGAGACCCCCAGCCTCCCAGCAGCTGCTCTCAGGTCTTCCCTCTGTCCTCTACCCCATCATGGAGACATCCCACTGAATCGCATTTGTAAGGGGCTTTCACACGCGTCACACACCACGGACAGACCCGCCGGACAGGGGGAGACGCGGGAGCGCGGGTGTGACGAGCAGCCGGAGCACAGGGGCCGGGAGGAGGGGTTCCCTGGCCCCTGCCGCGAGGCGGACTGGCCCAGAGGCTGGGGACAGCGCCCTCTGCAGGGCAGTGAGCAGGCGAGCAGGGAGCGTGAAGCACATGACTGCAGTCTGCTGGGGCGACGCTCAGAGACAAGACTGTTCTCTGAAGGGGACAGCCTCTGAGGAGTACTGTCTGAGGAGGACTCCGCGGAATCCAGTCAAGAAATGAGGCTGGCTGTGAGAACTGAGAGTCCTCACTGAACAAGGCTGCCTGTCTGCACACCAAGTACTGACCTGGCACTGAACACAGGCATCAAAACTGAAGTCAAAAAGTCACTACCTGTAATTAACACAGATGCACTAAAGCACATTTAAAAGTCCAAACATCCGGGCACAAGAAAGCAGTGAGAAGGCTGAGACACCGCGAGACTCACCCCCTGGGAGAGAAGGCCACCGTGCAGCCAGGGACCGCAGAAGAGACCCCAGAAAGAAAACAGAGGGCATAATTAGACACTGCTGGGGACCTCCAGGGGCCAGAGGGCGACGGCCACTCAGGGCAGCGGCACGCACACGGGCTGCCAGGCCCCCCACTCCCGCGCCACAGCGGGGCCCCCGGCAGGGCCGGAGGAGCCCGCGAGCCGGACAGACAGACGGAGAGGAAAGGACAAAAACACACTCATACTTACAGAGGTGAAGTCCTGGTGTCAACCGAGAAGGAAGAGAAAATACAGTGAGTTACATTTCAGGAGCAAAACCCATCGGCCTCCGCGCCCGACTGCACGAGCTGGCGCGTTAAGCACAGGTTCAGGAAATAAGGCCGGCTGCTATGGCCTTTGACTGGTCCACCGGCCCCCCCGGCCCCAGGTGCGAGTCAGGCGCCGTACCTTCTTGCAGGCCAGGGACGGCTCTTGCTTGAGGAGCTGGGCCAGGTGGGCCAGCTGCCCGCACGCTGCCGAGCGCATCCACTCCTTCTCCAGCGGATCCAGCTGCGGACACAGAGGAGACCCGGGATGGGCTTCCGGATAACCACCTCCGCGGCGGCGGGAGCAGTCCGCCAGCCTGCGCCCAGCCTGCGGGCAGCGGCACGAGGGCTGCCCCCGTCTCGCCCCGCGCAGCACCAGCTTCACGCTCCCCGCGGCCGGCCTGCCGCTCACGACCGCCCACAAACTCCCTCGGCCTCTCCGTGTGGCCCTCTCCTCCAGCGCTCTGCTCTGGGCACAATCCAGAGCAGCAAATCTGCTGACCAAAACTGTTCTCAATACTCTAAACCTCATCGTACCTTTTCAACAACAGCAGCTCCCAGCTGGCCGCCCACTGGAGCTCAGCAGGTGTGAGCCTGGCCAGTACCTGGAGGGGAGACCTCCTGGGAAAGCTAGGGTTGCTGCTGGAAGAGGTGTTAGTGGGACCAGTAGGGGGCGCTCACCCTGTGGTCCATGTGGGTCCTAATGCCCCAGTATAGTGACGGGGACACTATACTGTAAAAAAGCGCCGTCCTTCGGATGAGACGTAAAACCGAGGTCCTGACTCTCTGTGGTCATTAAAAATCCCAGGGTGTTTCTCGAAAAGAGTAGGGGTGTAACCCCGGCGTCCTGGCCAAATTTCCCTCTGGCCTTCACCAGTCATGGCCTCCTAATAATCCCCCCTCTCTGAACTGGCTTCATCACTCTGCTCTCCTCCCCACTGAGAGCTGGTGTGTGGGGAGCGTTCTGGCGCATCATCCAGGTGGGGCTGCACACTGGTGGTGGTGGAGGGGATCCCCATTACCTGTAAAGCGCTTTGAGTGGAGTGTCCAGAAAAAGCGCTATATAAGTGTAAGCAATTATTATTATTATTATTATTATCCGTCTCCAAACTGCTTTATCCAGTACAGGGTTGCGGGGGAGCTGGAGCCTGTCCCGGAAAGGCAGGTTACACCCTGGGCCGGACGCCAGTTCATGGCCGGGCACACACACACACTCACGCCAGAGCCAACATACCCAGAAGCCATTCCACCTACCAGCATGCCTTTGCCCTAGCCGACACAAGGGCGCCCACACTTACCGCCACCGCGTGGGACCCCACGCTCCCCGAGCCGTCGTCGTCCCGCTCCGACTCCGACTGCGAAAGAAGCACAGACAGGGGTGTGAGCGGGCCGCCGCGCGGGTAAACGCCCAGGCGATCAGCACAGGAGCAGGAACCTAGCCAGCGCTGAGCGCGAGAGACAGCTGTGGACGCCGGAACCTGGGGGGCACGCGGTCTGCTGTCACACGAGGGGGCTTCACAACAGCGGTGGCTGCTGGTTAGTTGGGTCAGTGAACGAAGGAAGAGCATCCCGTATTCCCCTTCAGCCCTGGCGCTGGGCTGAACGGGATCATTCAAGCAGGCTCGCGCTTCTGCTGGCTGTGTCCCTCTCTGCGCCCGTGAGCCCGTCTTTGCACCCTGTCTGTGCCCCTGAGCCCCTCTCTGCACACTCATCCAGGTCTGCAAGCTTGTGTGTGAACAGACCATCACTGTACATCTTCACTGTTTCTTCAGCTCCCAGACACTGACACACACACGAGCCTCAGAGCTGAAGAGCTCAGAGCCCAGTGTGCTCGACTTAAGAAATCCCCAATACCAATGCGAACTGTAACAGCCTGACATTACACCATCGTGGCTTCTGAATCATTTGCTGGGTGCTAGTTTTGTGTACGGAACTCCTGCAGCTCCAGCCGGTTATCTTTTCCACTTCTTTTTTTAATTTTTATGTTGCACTCCCATGCAGCACTGCTCAGTTAACAAGGAAAGGTCAACACAATTAAAACCACCCCCCACATGCCCTCCTGAAAAAAATAAACAATTAAAGTGTCATTCACTCTGATTAATGTGGGCCGCAAATAGAACTCTACTTGCAGAAACACTTGATTGCTAATTGTTCTCAGATCGGGATCTGGATTGGGACATCATGAGCAAACACTCGGCCCTTTCATGTTAACCACACTGAAGTTAAATGTGCTTGTTTTAGCCAAGACAAGAGTGGGGGAATATTTATCCAGCTAATTCTACCCAGACACACGTGAACAGTTCCAGCCCGCCTGTATCATGCATAACACAGAGGTGCCAGTGTACCAGCTGACATGGGTGGGACTTTCACATGTACTTTTCTGGTAACTGAGCAAGAGCCAGCCCACCCAACCTGGAGCTGACACCTGCTTTACGATGCGCAATGATTCCTGCACCGCTCGGGGCAGACGAAGCAAAGGCAGAGCTCCACAGCGTCGGACAGGAGAGTCGGTGCTGTCTCTCTGTGATGTCACTGCAAGCCTGCAGGTGCTCAGCCAATGACAGGAGCACCGGCTACTCAAAGATCCTGGTTGACTAACCTCCTTATGGCAGCACTCAGTCAGCTGTGAACCCATGACATCTAGGCCAGGACCATGTCCAAACCTCCAGAGACCATCCTTACTGCAGTGATAGTCATAGCTGTCCACTGACTTAGCCTGCACTAAAAAAACAGAGAGCTGCTGCTCACTGGAGGCTACACCACTCAGGAGCCTGACACTTCTAGCTGACTTGTCCACAGTCCTGTAAGACAGCCAGAGTGAAAACCGTCAAAACTGAGACTGTCGGTTCTCCCACAATTCATCAAAACGCAAAACAGCTCATCGCCATCTTGCAGTCACAGGTCCGTGCACCCCAAACCAGCACCGTCTCGGTGTTCTTAACCCCCTCCTTGAAAGGTCTGGACACAGGCAGGTTTCTCCCGCCCCCAGTTCGTGCGTCATGTGTTGCACAGAGGCTGCGAGGATCACAGCACACTTGTCAACTCCCTGCCCTCCCTGTGAGGCAGCCAGCACGGCAAAACCTCTCTTCAATACGAAGGATAGGAAAACAACCGTTACGAGCTCCCCGGGGGAAAACAATTACATCAGAAATAACGAGCGCTGCTCCCGAAAGGACATGACCACGTTCAGCTATGATGTTAATTGGCCAATTCTCAAAAGCACCAACATTAAGCTTTTGATTAATGACGCACAGCAGAGGGACAGCGACATTAAGGCCAGCACAGCGGAGCTGCAAAAATTCCAAAGCAACATTCGGCCCCAATATCAAAACAAACACGCTGAGTGCTCCCTCCCTGAGGTCTTCTCACCCGGAGAGCAATTACACTTCATTCTGCCCTCTCTTCCAGGGCTCCAGATCTGCCTACATAAAGATTACAAGTAAAGACGCACAGTACATAGTGGGCTGTTTAACCCTCCCCTCCCCGTCTCCCAGTAATAAAGGCCCTCCTGGAATTTGAGAAGCCCAGACGTCTTTTCCCATCGGGGGCTCAGAGAACAAGGCCAAGGGTGAGCCCTGCGAGCACCTCGTGTGACCCCCACGTCTACTGGCTCCTATAACGAGGCCGCACTCACACAGAGGTGCACAGTGCTGTGATGATTCGGTAATGGCCATGACCCGCTCACACCTCAAGCAGGGACGGAAACCACTTACAGCTCCTGCACTTTGGGCAAGGGGGCAGTGCGTTGCTGTCCACTCCCCTCTGCTCGCCCGCTCCTCTCCCACGGCTGCACTCAGGCCTGCCACTGTACATGAGGAGAGCCTGTCCTGTCCGCTGCTGGCTCAGAAAACCTCCCTGAAGCCATCCTCCTCCTCCTCCTCTTCCCACATGGATGTTAGATCCCAGACAGGAGCGATGGTTTAAAAAGGGCAGATTTCTGATTCCTGCGGCGTCACTGATTTTCACAAGTCAGACACAGTCTGAAACAAGTCTACCGGTTGTGTAGAGTACAGTTACACACACTGTGGACACAACGGATTTCCACAGTGACAGATCCCCATCTCTGCACGGTGCCTGAATCTCAGTGCCCCCAGTGTCTGGGTGTGTGCATGTCGGGGTTCCCAGATGGCTTCACACCGTGACCCCGACTGAACCTGGGGCCCATCTTCCACCGGCGCGTGATTTCTGAGAAGCAAACTGGAAAACCATACAGGTCTTCTGCTCTTGTGACGAATGTTTCCAGCAGCAGGGGGTTCAGACAGGTTTGTGAGCTCCGAACCCCCAGACAGGAGGGGGTGCTGCACCTCAAGGCCAGTCACCAGCCTGCCCAGGTGGCTGGGAAGAGTGGGAACGTGCAGCTGTACTGACACACTGGATGAATCCCGGAGACTCTAGATTCTGGGCTGTTGTGGAGAAGGCAGGAATATTATAGATGTAAACTATATACAACAGATGCAGACATTTTTTTTCCAAGACAGAGATACAAGAATCGAACCCCCTGTCCCCTCCTTTTTCCTCTCACTGGCAGGTTCTCTTCAGCTCTCTGCTTGTCTTCCGATAAAAGTTTCTTCTACTGCACCACCTTGTGGAGAGTCAATGTCAATGCAATAGTGTCTCCAGAGAAACTCCTAAGTCTTCCAGGAGCCAAATGCAGCGGAGAAGATAACTTCTGGGAATAAAGGCGCAGGATGGCACAGGTAGAAAGGGTCATTTTAGGGATGCCATGTTGTTCCCCAACTGGAGTTTTTCACCGGTACATTTTATGATCCATCACTGAATTTGCCATACATGTTGCTGCATGCCTTGCTTACATAATGTGAAATTTTAAATATGTTCTTATAATGAATTATGTGACTTTGCACTCTACACACATTGTGTGGTTTATTAACGGTTCTGAATATACACGTGCTCAATGCTACCAGCTAATTATTATGAACAACATCTTGGCAATCAAAGGGAGCTCATGACTCCAGCAAGGAGGGACTGGATCTTTCGCTGGGCTCTGCTTCACATCCCTTCACTGCGTTATTGTCGCCGTGAGGCGAGAAAACACCTGGATTCAAAATTTGATTCCAGTTACTACAGTAAGACTTGTGTAAGATTCCACTCAGGACTCACACTCCGACAGCTCGTCCCTCTCAATTCTGATCTGAGAACCTGACACCTGTCAGGGTGACTCCTGTCCTTTTCCACTTTTGGGGAGCAGAGTTCTGTATTCCCGGGAGTTTCAAACAGGCCAGCTGGGAAAACTCTGCTGGCATCTTTATAACAAGGAGCAGGATCTGAAAACTACAAAAGGGTTCTTTTGACCTCTTTTAATTCTTCGCTGCAATTGTGTGTTTTTGTGCGTTTTGTGTTGGGGTCATATTATTGTTCCCGTGTTACTTTAAAATCTCAAACTGCACAGCCGTGAGTCGGCTGTGACACACACAGGGAGTCCAGACCTGCGACTCCGTCCGGGCGCCGTGTGACCTCTCACCTTTGACACCGCGTCAGGCTCGGGCTCCTCCTCCTGCAGGCTGGGGGTCGGCGACTCCTCGCCGGGCTCCTCCGCTCTCCCATCCTCGGGGATTCTCCGGAGCGGAGCTGCCTCCGGGGGCTCGTCCGGCTCCAGGGCCAGGGGTGGGGCAGGCTGGGCAGGGGGGCAAACACCGGGCATGAGAGCCAGCAGTGGGCAGGAGGCAGCAGAAGCCCAGTGGAAACAGCATGCCTGTCTCCCACTCGAATCACCAGACCTGCACAGCCCCTGTGGAAACTACTCCCAGGAGTGTGACTGACTGCTGACTGACTGAGGAAGGCCTGGTATGAAACAGTAAGCCCAGAGGGTTTTAGCATGGAGTTAGAATTGGGGAGGTGCTTCTCTCTGTAAATATAATCTAAACGTTTGCAGAAAAGTATTTTATTGTAACCTGAACTGATGCCGCTTTCCAAATCCCAGACATTACAAAAATGTTGTTTTGCTGCTGACTGACTTGACAGAACTGTCTGGGGGCCAATGTCTTGACATTTGTCAGGTTCTTGCCTGCATTGTGCACATCTCTGCCTCTCTGCTGCATTTTGCACTGACATGGCTAGATGCTGAGGGCTGAGGGCAGAGCTATTTGAGGCTCTGATAGATTCGTTAACCCCAGACTTGTGGTTTTCTGACTCAAGGCTCAAGTTCAAAGTTAGAAACAATATCTGTTACACTAAGCAACAGCTGTCTTTCTTTCTCTCCACATGTTTCCTACTCTGCAAAGCACAGGCTACTTCTGTCCAGATCACAGATTCACCTGAGACTCTTATCGAAGGGGAAGAACCACTTCATCTCACCAGCATTGGATTCAATATCCCAGAAAGCCCTTTCTCTAGGATAGTTTACAAAACCTCTTCGGGACCATATTTAAAGACAAAGGCAGGTTGCTTTAGATCGTGAAACAAGCCTAAGATTACAGGTAAAGAGCAAAGCCCACACCAGACAGTCTATGCCAATGCCACACACTGTTCACATGGGTCAGTGGAGGACCAACACTGGACAACAGCTGCACAGCCTCATGGGAAACATGAGGCGTGAGGACCTTCCCAGAAGGAGATAAGAGCTGAACTAACCACATACCCAACGCCAGAAACACATATTTTA
Organism: Lepisosteus platostomus; assembly: GCF_059453375.1. Lineage (NCBI taxonomy): Eukaryota > Metazoa > Chordata > Actinopteri > Semionotiformes > Lepisosteidae > Lepisosteus > Lepisosteus platostomus. The sequence goes on along the minus strand of NC_142625.1, from coordinate 25,850,741 downwards.
AGCAGCAGCAGGAAGTCGGTGTTTAGCACCAGGGGTGATACACGAAAAACAAACACTTCTTTTTTCTTCGCAAGTCGTGCTTGCACCGTGAAAGCGGTAGAGGGCACACAGCTCTCTGGAGAGCCGACGAGCGCTGTCAATAGAGGTCCTGATGCCCGCCCCTGTGCTGCCGAGACGGCACCCCCCTCACCCCTGGGAGCTGTTACGCTGTGTGAAGCACTCACCCTTTCCTCAGGCCGAGAGGGCTCGGGAGTCTCCGTGACAGTGATCGCAGGAGCCATTTCCCAGGGGACCAGGACAGCTTTCTTCTGCTCCTTGGGGCTCCCCGCCGCTGCGCCCCGCGTGCCGGCCTGCGCCTGAGGGCTTGACCCCGCGGCGGCCTCCCCGCCGTCCCACTGCACCCTCGCGGCAGGCCTGGGCCCCTGCGGGGCGAACCTCTTCCTCAGCACGAGCTGCTTCTCGCCCTGCGTGGCAGACAGCGGCGCGGACAGCGCATCAGGGGCGGGCCCGGCTGAGCAGAACCGCTACCGTCCAGTTCCCGCACCTGGGTCCTCGTAAGAGGAGGACTCGGTTTTTACTCAACGTTTGAGAGTTAAGGGGGTCTACCTCCTTCGCCACCATGGTCGACCCAGGTCAGGTCGCCGAGATCTTTCTTTACTGCTCAGAGCTAGATCGATGCACCCTCTCAGAAATGTATGTCAGACAGTACGGGCCGAGCAGGAGAGGGCGGCGGTTTCCTGGGCAGTACTTACGTTCTCCGCTGTCTTGACCACGGCGATCTTATCCACGATGGCTTTGAACTGCTCCCTGTACGTGGCTGGAGGGAGAAACACCATCGTGTGAGTCAACCCTCATTGCCCAAGTGCTTCTGGAGCCCTGCTCTGGGCCTGCAGGGAGAGAGGAGCTCTGTGAGGGAGAGAGGAGCTCTGCTCTGGGCCTGCAGGGAGAGAGGAGCTCTGTGAGGGAGAGAGGAGCTCTGTGAGGGAGAGAGGAGCTCTGCTCTGGGCCTGCAGGGAGAGAGGAGCTCTGTGAGGGAGAGGGGAGCTCTGCTCTGGGCCTGCAGGGAGAGGGGAGCTCAGTGAGGGAGAGAGGAGCTCTGTGAGGGAGAGAGGAGCTCTGCTCTGGGCCTGCAGGGAGAGAGGAGCTCTGTGAGGGAGAGGGGAGCTCTGCTCTGGGCCTGCAGGGAGAGGGGAGCTCAGTGAGGGAGAGACGAGCTCTGCTCTGGGCCTGCAGGGAGAGAGGAGCTCTGTGAGGGAGAGAGGAGCTCTGCTCTGGGCCTGCAGGGAGAGAGGAGCTCTGTGAGGGAGAGAGGAGCTCTGGTCTGGGCCTGCAGGGAGAGAGGAGCTCTGTGAGGGAGAGAGGAGTGTGAGGGAGAGAGGAGCTCTGGTCTGGGCCTGCAGGGAGAGAGGAGCTCTGTGAGGGAGAGGGGAGCTCTGCTCTGGGCCTGCAGGGAGAGAGGAGCTCTGTGAGGGAGAGAGGAGCTCTGCTCTGGGCCTGCAGGGAGAGAGGAGCTCAGTGAGGGAGAGGGGAGCTCAGTGAGGGAGAGGGGAGCTCTGTGAGGGAGAGGGGAGCTCTGTGAGGGAGAGAGGAGCTCTGCGAGGGAGGGCAGGGTGTACTATGTGCTGTGCAATGGTACTGACAGGGGGTGGTGTTTTTAGCCCAGTGTTCATGGTAACTCTCACGTGGGCCTTTCCAGTATTCTGGTTTTCCAAAGGGAGGAGTATGGTGTTTGATGACTGGAGACAGAAACTGCGACGCCTGAGGACACACATGGGGACGTTTTTCCTCTGCCTGTGACTGCCAGATGACAGCGATTCCCGGCAGAGCCTTCCTGTCAGCACGGAGCTCCGATTGCAAAACAAGCACTGTCCACGCATCTGGGAGAAAGGGCCAGCCCCCCACCCCTCACAGGAGGAAGTGGAATTAAAATAACACCCCGATCCCAGAAGACTGAGTGTCCTTACACTTCCGCTGAAGGATTGTTCTGTCGGAATATTCTCTGCGCAAAACTGAGAGAAGCTTCCCCTGCCCTGCGATTGACCTCTGCGCTGGACCTGTAGTTAAATATTATTGACCAGCCTGTTTCTTTAAAAAGATCTGGAGGAGGAAGACTGTAACAGGCAAACATTCAACTTCTCTGAAGCTTTCCAAAGCAAAACAAAACACTCCCCTGAGTCCACCCCGTGCAATTCGGCACTTTCTGTTCTGGGAGGGAATAAGAAAGCTCAGTTTCTGCTCCGGCCATCCGATCCTGTCCCTGCAGACACAGGCGCTGTGGATGAACAGGAAACTGCGGAGGAACCAGCCACTCGCTCAGCCCACACCAGAATTCCTGGCTTGTCACTCTTTCATGAGTTTACACTTCCAGTTATTTATTAGTCCAAGCAAGAAACTGCCGTAGCAACCGAGTCTGTTATGAAGGACTCGGGACCAAACACTGACCCTCCCTACCAAAGCAGGAGACTTACAAAGCAAGCTGCCAGGGTGCCTGATACAGAACTATTTACTCAGGAGGCATTCGGAAATAACTGCTGCAACAGGACACCCTCAGTGGCAGCCCTTATCTCAGGCCATCTTGCAATCTCCCCCCCAGACTGTACCACTTCTCCCAGCAGATACTGTGCCAGTGGGTTCCTGCAACAGCCAGGTCACAACACACACAGAGGAGACCGAATAAAAAGTCATTAAAATCATCAAGAAATACTAGACTGCAAATACATTTAAGACATGCAACTGGCAGATTTAAATATTGAAAACTACGTCATCCTATTGGCTACATGCCCTGCTCGGTGTAGGATAATAACAAGTACAGGTTTATTCCCTGCTGAAAAGAAGAGAAAAGAAACAATGTTTTGGCTGTGGAGCCTTCTTCAGGTGACAGATGCCAGTCCATCTCAGATCACAAGGCAGGACACAGGCTGGACAGGACACCAGTCCATCACAGGGCACAAGGCAGGACACACCCTGGACAGGACACCAGTCCATCTCAGGGCACAAGACAGGACACACCGGGGACAGGACACCAGTCCATCTCAGGGCACAAGACAGGACACACCGGGGACAGGACACCAGTCCATTATGGGACACAAGGCAGGACACATTGACAGAACACCAGTCCATCACAGGGCACAGGCAGGACGCATGCTAGATAGGGACACATCGGAAACACCAATTAACCTAATCACTATGCCTCTGGAAGAAGGTTAAAAACCAGGGCACGAGTATCTTTACACTCCACAAACACTCAAATGCAATCAAGAAGCTCTGATTACTGGTCAGTAACTGTCCACAGACAGCAGTCTGCATCACCGTGTGGGTCTGAGATCAGTAGTGTTCACTCTGGGTTGACATTGAGCTGAGCACATTGACGCAAGTAAATTGTTTCATTGCAGGAGAAGGTGTATTAGCCTTTTCTGAACTAAACCACGGAGTCTTGTACCAAAGGTGTGTTTGTGGGGGGAGGTGACCCCACTGCGCCCTTTGGACTCAGGGGACGAATGAGAGGGGACGGGGGGACTGGACTGACGACAAATCAAACTGTTTCGGCATAAGACCTCTGTTCCCTCAGGACGTGTTGGAAACGTCCGACTCCGAATAATGGCGAGGAGATGGCGAAGAGGCGACAAGGCTCAACCCCTCAGCAGCAAAGTGCAGATTCGTGGTTCGGCGGCCCGACACGGGAAAGTCCACGCCGGCCAGAGCTCTCCTTACAAAACCCCACTCGCCACCCCGCAAGCAAAACGAGCAGTTCACATGCCTCCGACTTCCAAGAAAGATATTGCAACCGCAACAGAAAGGAAGTTACATTATCCCGAAACGCAACCCGATATGCCTGAAATAAAAAAAACAACATCTTTCGACAATAATGTGGAACAGATGTTGTTGTTTTTTTTTGGGGGGGGTAATTACGTTTTTAGAAAGCTAAGACCGTGCTGAGAAATGGCGTAACGGCGTTGTGTTCTAAAGCAAAACAAAAAATAACTGTTGAGGGAATATTTTCGGGGGATCGCGGGCGGACAGTTAAGACACTGCAACGCCGTTCACGAGCGCTGCTGCAGACTGGGGGTGAGGAGACCCCCCCAGCGGCTCGCGGCTCGGGCACACAGCGTGTCCCCGCGTGACCGTACTCACCGCGCAGCCGCTGGTCGCTGTGACCGATGTAGTCTTTGTAAGCCTTCAGCAGGTCCGAATTCTTCACTCGCCCTCCCGCCGCACGCAAGTAATCCAGCAACGAGTCCTCGCTCAGCTCCCCCATCTCGCCCGCGTTCGTCTTGTTCTGGTTTTCCTCTTCTCCCCTATGCTGTCGGACAAACGGGACGGGTCCGCTCCGCTACAGAGCTCAATGCTCAGCCTGGAGTCGGAGTCTGCTCACCCCACCCAGCGCGCCGCCTGCCGTTTCAAAACAACCCCGGAACCCCCGTCTGCGCCCCAATGAGCATGCTCGCCCAGCGCCCCGCAGGAGCTCACGCAAGACAGGGCGGAAGAAAGCGCAGCCGGCGAGAGTTGGGCTGGATCCGGAGTTGCACGACCCCGGCTACTCTCGGGACTGAGATCTGCGGGTGTAGGAGACGGAGTCGGACCCGAGACACGCCCGACTGGAGCCCTGACGCCCGGCGTTCGTCTGCTCTTCCGCAGCGAGCTATAAAAATAGCAGAACCGAATTTTCTGAATGAAAAAACGGGTGACAGATAAGTTATGAGAGATAATATCGACATATATATGTATTCATTACAGGCCCGACGTTTTTCTGAACCTGAGATCTAGTTGAATTGTGCTGAATTATGTAAATATGTTAAAACATGCAAATTCAATCTCCCTTAAAAGGTTTAGAGTACATTCATTTATACCTGAATACGATATTACAGTAATTGAATCAGTCTTGCACTCACTATTACATTCCTTTAGATTAAGCCATATGCCTGTGATTTAATTTCCAGATGATTTGGCATCAAAGCCTCCTGTGAAATGTATTGCAATATTGAAATGGCGTTAATCTGCTTATGCGTTTGCAGACACAATTATACTGGAAAGAGAATCTGGGACTGTCATTCTTTTAATTCTGCCCCCTTTCTGCAGGTCAGTAGCGTCTATAAGCAGTGCAGCTCTGGTGCAGTTCTCTGCTCTGTCAGTATGGCCTGCTGGACTGGGACACCCCTGCACTGGCACTGGGGACCCCAGTTCTCTGTGGCTGCTCTCTCAGTATGGGCTGAAGCCTGCTGGACTGGGGACCCCAGTTCTCTGTGGCTGCTCTCTCAGTATGGGCTGAAGCCTGCTAGACTGGGGCACCCCTGCACTGGCACTGGGGACCCCAGTTCTCTGTGGCTGCTCTCTCAGTATGGGCTGAAGCCTGCTGGACTGGGGCACCCCTGCACTGGCATTGGGGAGTTATATGCGATGATTGCGTATGACAGATGGGGGTCACGCAAAGTCGTCCACCGTCTCTGCTTTCTACGACGTACAGGGGTCTCCAGCCCCAGTCCAGCAGGGCTGGGGAGTCGCCCCTAAATGGAACCGTTTCGTGGTGATCAATCGAACTGGTGAATTGTTAAATAATGGGCAGCGGTCCTGCCTCGAGCTGTTAAATGACTACATGATTATATCCGGAGAAAACGCGGGACTGTTTTTGCCTTTTATGGCGCCGTGTCTGGAAGTCCTCTGTTCTGCAGGAATACAGCCTCAGGAATCTGGGGGGGAGGCTGCAGTCAGACCCGGGTCCCCAGACAGCGCAGTGTGCGCCCCACCCACACCCCAGAAACGCCTGCAGCCCCGAAGCAGACGCCCTCCCTGGTGCACTGGACTGAATGACAGGCCCGCAGGTCCTTGACCAGATGCCTTCCTGCTTCACCCCCGCTTGCTGTGGGCTGGATCCCGTCTGTGCAGCGCGGTGTGACCAGCAGCCTGCAGCTCCCAGCTGGCCGCCCACTGGAGCTCAGCAGGGCAGACCCTCCAGGGAAAGCTGAGGTTGCTGCTGGAAGAGGAGTTAGTGGGGCCAGCAGGGGGCGCTCACACTGCGGTCCATGTGGGTCCTAATGCCCCAGTATAGTGACGGGAACACCATACTGTAGAAAAGATGCTGTCCTTCAGCTGAGACGTAAAACTGAGGTCCTGACTCTGTGGTCAATAAAAATACCAGGGTTTTTCTCAAAAAGAGTAGGTCCTGGCCAAATTTCCCATTGGCCTTTACCCATCATGGCCTCCTAATAATCCCCCTCTCTGAACTGGCTTCATCACTCTGCTCTCCTCCCCACTGAGAGCTGCTGTGTGGGGAGAGTACTGGTGCATCATCCAGGCGGGTGGTATCATTTATAGTAGTTCAGGTGGGGAGCTGCGTCAGTAGGCATAGGCTGCAAAGGAACAAGTAATAGGTTTATTCCCTGCTGAGAAGAGGAGAGAGAAAACGCAACGTTTCGGCTGTGGAGCCTTGTTCAGGTGTGAGGAAACCGTTACGGAAGGACTCAATAAGCTCACACCCGAAGAAGGCTTCTTCTCTTCTCTTTTTAGCATGGAATAAACCTATTGCTTATTATTCTTGCCGCAGAATCTGCCAGCATCATGCACGAGGCGCGGACACGAGACCGCTGTTCCTGACAGCAGCAGCTCAAGGGGAAGGGTGTGGCGTCTCCACTCGCCGTGCACCGGATGTGAGGTGTTGAGAGCTGACCAGACGGGACACCCAGCAGGGACCGCTGCAGGATTCCTTCTTTTCCCTGCGTCTGTCCCAGGGGGGGGGGCTGCGCACAGGTGCCGAGCTGCGGGCCCGTGTGCTGTCGGGTGGGAGAACACTCCGGCCTGTCTGGGCTCTCTGTTCCAGCGGGTCTCTCCTGCCTCAGCAGGGATCTGGCTGGGCCAGATGTTGAGGTGGCAGCAGCGCGGCGGCGCTGACAGAGGGCAGCTGTTCGCGCGGTGATCCGCCCCATATGCCACCAGCCCGCAGAGAGGCCGTTTTCACAGCAGCTGGCTTGTAAACACGCTCCGCTGCTGTGGCGCTTTCTAGGCTACTGTCCCAGAGCCAATCGCCTGGCTCGTCAAAGGGATGATGTCGACTGGGGCAAACGGCGGGGGTAAGCCCGTGGAGAAATGGGGCAGCGGCTCTCTCTTCCGGCGGAGAGGCAGCTGGGATCAACGGGATTGTTCGTTCGGACAATGGTGTCTACCTGATCTTAATCCCGCCGGCTCAGAAAAGAGCCCGGGGATTCTCCGAGTTTAATAAGCGAAAGTGCTTGTATTATCAGGATTTGCGAAAGTGCCTTTGTGTTAATCTAAATTTATTGATCTTTCACCGCGTGGTTTTTGACATCTGTCACCAGGAGGACAGATAACCCCCCTGCGCTCTGCTCTGCCTCTGGACTGCGCAGTGAGCCCAGGTTTTTTATCCATCTCCAGAATCATGCATGAAATAAGGATGCCATGGGCGCCCAAACTAGCCAACTAATTAATTTAAGTGAGCATGGAGCTGTGTCAGCATTCTCTAGCAGCACAGAGACGAGTAAAGGTTAGTTTCATGCTTTACAAAAAGACATTTCCGCTGTTAAATTGTCTTCACGTGTGAGGGTAACAGCTGAGATGCCGTGTCTTCTGTCTGCTTTTTAGAGTGGGAATTAACCGTTTCCTGTTCTTAATTAACTGCTCTGTTTCCATATTTTACATTCAAAAGCCTTAAGTAATCCCCTCACTGGTATGTGAGAAATCTATTTTAAAACTGATTGTGATGAGCTGTAGAGTTTGGCAAGGAAATAGAGGTGCCGTTTTTGTATATATATATTTGCAATACTGGACAATGCATAACTATATCGCTGTGTTTGTCTTACCCTCAGTGGGTGCCATAGTTACATGATATTGTGTATTTATGAACTTAAAAAGCAACAGTGAAGTTTGGTGAGATCAGTGTCTGGCCTTCGGACTTGTGGAAAACTCCAGGAAACTTTTCCTTGAGAGAGAGAGATACTGGTGTGGGTGGGACTGCGCATGTCAGTAAAGGCCCAGGAGCAGGCGCTGACTGAAGAGAGAGGACAGCAGGACACGGCCGGGAGCAGACTGCATACACAGCCCATGTGAACAGCACATTTTCACAAGTGAGGCGAAAGCAAATCTTTCGCTACACCCCTTTGAACTGGAGTGTACCCTGACAGTCTAACTGGTGCTCAGTTTTCAGGAAAACAGACAGAAGTAAGCATTTCATAGGGACTTCACTTGTGAATAAACCTTCAATGATTTGTGAATCAGGTCAACGAAAAAGTTCAACATTTGCTTTTTATGCAAAAAGTGTAACCATCTGAGTGTCAGTCCCTGCAGATGTCATTGTATTGTGTATCGATGTGCTTTGATTGCCAGTTTGGAAGACACCAGTGAGTGATGCGTGTCAAGATCAGCCACTGCTGGAAACCTTCCCAACAGAGAGCTGCTGGTGTCTGCTGTAGCCACAGCCAGTAGTGTAGGTTCCCTGACCTTTCACACGCTGTGCTGTTTGCATGCATGCACAAACGCTAGCCCACTTATATAGGCCAGAAGTCATGACAAAGCAAAACCTGATACCTCTCTTCCTCCCTTTCACCTGTGAAATGACACAGCTTGAGCTCAGAACTGTCCTTGGTCAATCCATCTTTACTGCTGCATCATGGGATTCCAACACTGCCTACGTACTGTGGAGCCAACAGGACACACGAAACTCTGTCCTCGTGCACTGTGTGAACCCCATTCTGTGATGTCTTGCTAAACTAGACAACACCATTGAAAAGCAAAAGTGGCATTTCTGCCGACTTTAACCAGAAAGGCAAGAATATTTGATGTCCTGGTCATATTCATGCATTAGCATTTATATAATATGTGTGTAGTTTATTACATTTAAAACTCATGTGGGATATATACCCTAGAAACTACCAGAAGAAAAAAGTATCACATTAAAATGCACATTTTTCAACACAGTGCAGTCCAATTAAAATATTAGAACTGTTAAATTCCAGAGCTGTCGAATTTAATAAATAGCTTTTCTGCCAAACCCTTGGAAAACGTCCAGCACCCTCTGCACAGAAAAGCCACGTGTTCATAAAGAACATGCTTTAATGCGCCAGGAAGAGGGATAAAGGACACATACAGGACTTTCTGTCCGCTCCCTAACACCGTGCCTCTTGCTGTGGCCCCGGTGCAGATAATCGAATTAGGTTTTGTAATTACTTCAAGATTAAATCCCAAAGCTGCATTTTTATAATTAAAGTCCAGAGTATCAGCGCTGAACTATAATAAAATTGTTTTAAAATGCCGGATTACAATGGTAAGTCTAGTGGGGCCAGCTGTGTGGATGAGCCGGCAGTATGAGATGAGATTTGCAGTAAAATCCCAGAGCGCACTGCTGCTCTTACGCTGGGATTACGTGCTTGTGTGGATTCAACATCCTGTAATCTGCCGATTAGCTGCTGTAATCACCTGTAAATACAGGCTCCCCCTCCCCGCAGTGCAGTACTGCCATGGCTGTGGCTTCAGGACACAATGTCACAGAGTACTGCTCTCCCCTTCATGCTCAGACTTTCATTCAGTCTCAGCAGTTCAGCTTTAATGAATCTGACCTGACTTACCAGAGGTAAGAAGTTCATGGGAAACAAATGAGAAAAGAAATCGCCATTATCCCTTGAAAAGTGTCTTAGTGTTATACAGAAGATGTTGAAAAGCTGTTTTAATCCTGTTAAATTCTCAATGTGATGGTATTTCCAAATGATCTGAAATACATCGATTGTAGGTTTGTCATATTGTGTATGACAGCAGGTCTGTGAACTACTGGGAAGTGATAATTTGCTGACAGTAGTTATTGTCTCAGGCAGTTACTGCTTGCACAGTACAGAGAAGAGAACAGCGGCATCGGATTTTGGATGATTTCAAACCTCTCCGCTTGCTGTCTTGACAGGCCAGGTCCCTTAAAGGTCAGCAGGGTGTCTAAGTGACCTGCTGCACAGTGGGGCCGATGGTGCAGAAGTAAACCAGTAGAGGGTGCAATTTCCTCTGAACAAGAAGTTCCTAACTTATTCCCCTGTTAAATGAGCACGGACACGGAGCAGTAGCAGGCAAGATCCTTCAGGACCTGATTACTTCCCACAAACGATCCTGTAAATCGGTGAGAGTAGGGGCGCTAACCCCTGTGACCTGGCTATATTCCACTCAAGGCCTGAACGACCTGGCTTCCTTGAAGGTCCTCCTTGAATTCAACCGATGGAACAGGTTCTCCCTTCTCCACCTGTGGCTACTACGCATCATACAGCTGAGTACAGAACTTCTGTGGTGGAAGACGTTGGTCATCTCCAATGTGTAAAATGATTTGGGTCCTTCGAGATGAAAAGCACTATGCAATGGCAGACGATCATTATTGGTAGTGTAGTGGACGACATGCGTGTCATTTTATAAGTGGTGTAGCATTGACTGGATACAAGACGAACACATGCACGTACCTACACTGGGTTCGGCCTGCGATTCCTTACTTTCATTTAACAAACAAAATGTTACATCCTGACTCGAGCCCTGCATGGCCCCGGCCACAAGCCAGTCCAGTGGTTATACATGTCATGTCCTTGTAATCCTCAAACGGGTGTCGGAGCACAAGACAAAGTTCACCACACCGCACAGGTTAGCGGATTAGCTTTTATTCGTGACCTCCACGCTGCCTCTCCTGGTCAGTCTCTGTATAGCATCTTTTCTGGCCCTGTCATTCACAGAAGGAATAAAAAAAGACCAAGGCAACACCCCTATTTTGTTCTGCCCACTACAACTAAAAGAACTATATTTTATACACCATTTACAGAGGGTACCTGTTTCTCTCTTTCGGGTTGTATATCACCCTTCTGTGCCCCCACCTGGGATCGACAAGAATGCATCCAGTACAGCCCCCATCTCACATACTTCAAAATAATAAAAAAAATACGATTTTAAAAAAGAAATCATGAAAAAAACAACCACAAAGAAATTAACACAAAGATAAAAAGGTTTTTAAATGTAATACAACCTTGAGGAATCTGTTGGCACAGGGGTTTCCAGTCCTGGTCCTGGAGGTCCAAACACCGGCTGGGTTCTGCTCTAGCCCAGCTCTCTGGGATACAACCGGACCACTGATTGACGTAATTACAAGATTAAATTGAGCCGAGTGGCTGCTTTCAGCTCCTAAACATGTTGAGGCTGCTAGTAAACTCTCGTAACTATTGCGTTTATTCATGTAAAATTAACTAAAGTAGAAAATAAACTTGCTGATTTTCCAATCAAGCATATCTTATAAGTGCAATTAAGACTCTAATTAAGTCATTAGTCTGGGAATGAAAACCGGCAGGTCTGTGGTCCTTCAGAACCCGGACTGGGAACCCATGAGGTCACGGATTCTACCTCTTCGATCAGAAATGATCAAAACAGATTAATTGTACACTGGATTGTCTATCTTGTTGTCGAAGGAGTTGACCCTACCTTTAATGAGCAGCAAGGCTTTAAAAAAAAAAAGCCCTCAGCCGGCTCTTTAAATCTGCAAGGTCAAATCCTGGATTTCATAACAGAAAGAAACACAATTCGTTTTTCTTCTTTCGGTTCCCTGGTCATTTAGTGCGATGTTTTCTTTTTCACAGATCGGATATTCGTTACAGCTCGCCGTGCGAGAAGCTCGATCTCACAGTAACACTGCCATCTGCCGGCGATACAATGACATTGTGCAAAACACACTTCCGCGTTCCCTTTTTATGGGTATCTCATTTTGAAAGCGCGCGTGGGAGGTTAAGGTTAATACATTTCATATCGAAGGTGGCCAGTCATGGCGCTGAACTGCACAGTCAGTCAGATGATATAGGGCTACTCTCATATTACCAATTTCCAAAAATGCAATGCAATTTGCAAAATCAAACGACAATCACAGGAAAAATTACAATTCACACTAGATTGTTTAATAAAGAAATCGAGATCTTTCCGAGTGAAAGCACATGCCGAATTGAGCAAAAGCCTACATCTGGAACAGGTCTTTATAGAATGACTGTTAAAACCAAACCAGCTGTTTCCATCCAGCGCCATACTGGCTGGTTCCTAAACCTCTCCACTGCGACCTGCATCAGGGAACCCTGTACAGCTGGCTCATGCAACACCAGCAGCCCCTGGAGCAGATAAGACCAGCCTGATCAGGCAGCGACCCCGGACAAAGGTGATTATTGCATGATTCATACATTTTCCTGCATTTTGGAAATGCAGTTTCTCACATACAGAACCTCTAGGAGTTCATATTTTTCTCCCAGCAGGCTATTTGCAATAAAAGAGAGACTGGTACTTTTAAGGTGCAAAGGTAAGTGTTATGTCATAAAAGCGATCTCTCAGGGAACTGCAAATGAGATTATAGCATCACAAGCCACACACAACACTTGTCAAAAGCATCTGGAATTTTAAATTATACAGGTCCTTTTTTTTTACTTACAGGATTAAAGACGAATTATTATGGTTTTGCAGAAAGGAGCGCACACCGGTCTTTCTAGCACTGAATAATGCGTTTGCAACTCATCTCTTATTTACAATGCAAGCAATGATCTGCAGATCCTAACTCAGCCCTACAAAACGAGCTCTCAGCCAGTATGTACATTACACAGTTGGTTTTGGAGGTTAAGGTCCTCCTGCGTGTGGAGTTTATTAAATGACGAGGGAAGCAGTGTTGACGTGCAAGCTCAATGGGAACGAACAGAGGTTAATTCCACACTGCTGAACACCTTCATAGCTGAACTTCGTTGGTTTTCCTTCTTTTCACTCTGCAGTGTGGACTTAACTTCTACTTGTTCCCTACATAGACACTCCCGAATAATAGCAACAGAGTTTTGCAATTTCATAAGGTCCTATGTGTGTGACTGGACGTACATTATTTATTTTAAACACTATGAACACCCGATCACAAAAAAACGACATTAGAAGTGACTCCGGCTGTTTATTTGCCTTTTCTGTTTCTGATTGAATTTTCTTTCTTTTCTATTCTTCTGAATTTAGGAAGTAAAGGTTTCTTTGGTATCAGCTTTCAGCTTATTATATCTGCTCTTTCATCAGTGTGCAGCACTGCACCTGCTCTTAAGTGTCTGTCTACTTGCACAAAAAAGAAAATCAAGAATTCTTGCATAAATTGCGCTGTAACTATGTTAATATCTCATATTGACATCAATATTTACAAAATCTCTTAAATATGTTCAATTGAAAAGAAACCACAGAAACTCTCACCAGGGGCTCCCCCTTATTCCTACCAGTTTAAGACTCAGCTACAGCCTAAGACTGGACAAGGCATCTCAAGAATAAGTGAATTTGAAAAGACTGCCATAATCATTTTGTAGTGCTTTTACAGTTTCAGGTAATCTTGTTAGTAATTTGGACCATAACCTCCAAGCAGGAAGAAGTTTATTCTGTTTCTGCCCGTTTCTGTGATCTCCAGTCATGTCCTGCTACAGAGACCCCTGAGAAAAAAAGGATCCCACCAGGAGGAGAACAGGCAGCAGCAGTGTTCTGAAAGTGCAGCTTCCGGCCCCCAGCAGCAGGGGGCAGTGTGTGATCATCCGACACCCAGACCAGGTCTCTCCTAGTCTTCCGTGATGGTGATGACATCATACTGGATCCCCTGCTGCTGCATCTGCTCCAGCTGCTCGGGCGTGGCCTCCGTGGCATAGACGGTCTGGGCCTGCGCCATCGCCGCGTCTGCAACAGCTGGGGAGCCCAGAGCAAACAAAGCCACCTTTCAACCACCTGCACCACTTCAAGCGCACCACATCAGAATCTCTTGGCTGGAGCTTAATGCAAAAATGTGATCTTGAAATCTCCCGCCCGATGATGCAAGCAGGCTTATAAATGAGGGATATGGAGAGCTGGAGGAGGGGAGATGCCGGCGTGGGACCACCCACCTGTCACAGCAGAATGGGCCGCAGCTTCCAGGTCCTCCTGAGTCACGATCTGCTGCTCCGAGCTGATGGGAACGTACTGTATCTGCCCATCGTGGGTCACCGCAATCTGAACAGCAGGCAAAGCAAGCCATTTGTCAGTACTTTAGGAAAGCAGGTCTAGTGCTACTGCTCAGCAGGACCTGCGGAACTTCCCCCCTTTCAAGAATTTGTCTTGGCATATGAAAGGCCTTGTACACAGTGCAGTTCAATGAACTTGAGATGTCTCTCTGCTTAGAGTTTCGTCTGAACACCTCCTTCAGAAATGAACGACCAGCTCCCTAGGTGTGCACCACATGCCAAAGGAATGCCTTCTTCAAATTAAGGAGAACAGTGGCGGTGATGGTTGGAAGTTCTTTAGTTCAAACCCTGAATGTGTTTCTGTTGCATTTTACTGGAACAGGCTTACCTGCTGCTCCTGCAGGAAAGCTCCATCCTGATCGTACTGGATGTGTGCTATCTGCCCATCTTGCATCTGCAAATAAAACACACACCTCAGTGTCAGCAGAGAACGGCCTTCACTACTGTGTGTTAATTAAGGAGAAATATGACCAATTTGACTGTCTTTTGATTTCATACTGTACAACGATCAGGTTTGCAGAACACGTCCGAAATCTACAAAGCTATGTTGTGGAAGCCGTCCCCCTGGCTTCGTTCAACAACCAGCTGAATGAGACCTCCTTATCAATTAGCTACTAGCAATCAAATGAGTCAAACAAGCCCAATGGCCTTCTCTCACTGGCAGCCTTTTTGTTCCAAGCTCCTACCCTTTTTTTGGGAGGAGGAGCTCTGCTGTGGAAGTTAAACAGGTTTAAAAACACACCGACTGTGTGTGTGTGTGCGCGCACATCAGCCCTCCTGTTCTGGGAGGATCTGCATTCCTGCAGGTGTCTGGAAAGTGTACCTGGATGTGGTTGCCCTCAGATACCACCACATACTCCTGAGGAATGAGATGTTGGACCCCATCCTGTGAGATGATGTACTGGACCTGCACGGCAATGAGAAAGAGCAATGTCACAGAATGCCCTCCGGGAGACAATAGCCACCAAATGGACCGATGGCCAATCCATCTTCATCCACGTGCTGTCATGAACACCACGCGTGCGCCGTCAATGCACTGAGGTTTGTGCTCGAATGTCAAATTCACACCTCTACACAGGCATCACATCTAGCCCTGAAACAACCCCTCCTCTTAAACACAGCACCATCCTGCATCAAGAAATCTAGACTGCTAACAAATCAGTTTCTCAGGGAGTTTTCAGTCCAAAACGGATACCTGGCTCCTTTCCGGAGCGTGCCGACGGACACCATTCTCAGCACAGTCAAGCCCCTTACCTCAGTCACCTGGTTTTCCGCAGCCACCAGGTGCTGAACCGTCTGTCCGTCCACCGTGGTGATCTGCTGGATATACGTAGTCTCCCCCTGCAAAGAAAAATCTTTCCTAGGATCTTTCCCAATACTCCCAAAAGACTGGGAAGACAAAGATCAAATGCGATCTGAGGGCTTGTCGTAATTCCAGGCCATTCTATCTGGTATCTGTGCATTAGACTGGCCACGCTTTAAGAACAGGAGATTGGGTTTATTAAGGAACGAGAAATTATGAAGAATGAATGGCATTCAGCAGGATGGATGAGGTAATGAACGTGCAAGGTGTTGACATTATACAGCTCTGCTGGCATATTAGAAGAAGCACTAGACTCGGCAGCCAGACCTGGCTGATGTACTGCTTGTCTCTTGACGTGCTCCACACACACTGCCGGAGCCCCCCCATGTGCTCTACCTGGTCAGACAGGGGCTGCTCCTGCGCCACGATGATGTGCTCCTGCCCCAGCGCCTGCTGCAGCCTCTCGGGGGAGATCACCGCCTGGCCAGCCTGCAGAGCTGCCGCGCGGAGCGCAGAGGGAGAGAGAAGCAGAGGGAAACTTGTCAGGCGCGACAAGCGCATCGGCCACGCCTGATGTGTTCTCGGCGTTAGCCCGCGAACCGGATATCTCTCGACACGAACTTGTGTGCTTCGTCCTGGCCAGTCGTGGCTGCATGCACTTCTCGTGTGATCCAACCTAAAACTTTTTAGATCTGTCATTATCCAACATGCATGGTCCCTAACTCAATCTCAGTAAGAAGATGCAAAGTGCACCAGGAGACAGATATGAAGCCACCAGATATTTGTTTTAATTAGAAGCACGCTGGGGACTTGTCACAGGTCGAGGCGATCACGGCAACGACACCTGAAAGGGTTCGTGGAAACGGGCTTACTCTGGAGTGTGGCCAGGGCCTCCTCTTCCCCGTTGATGATGATGGCCTTGTGGGAGGCGGCCCCGAGCCGCGTCTTGCGCGGAGAGGGATCCAGGCTGTGCAGCCTCTCCATGTGGAACTTGAGGTGTCCGTTACGGTTAAACCTGGGGAGGAACAAGAGTATGGCGGCCACGTCACATGGGTACGATTTGGACATTTCCTTGACATGAACACACGCAGTGAGAGAAAATGAAGGTTTATACCAGTTGCTGAAGGCAGGGGAGTGGAAGGTTATATTAAAATGTTTTTTTTTTACTGTTTTCTGTGTATGGCAAGCCAGGTACGGAGCGCAGGAGTGTAAGAGCAGCTGAGAGAGAGACAGGGAGGTCACCTCTGTCCGCAGACGTCGCAGGCGAAGGGTTTCTCGTTGGTGTGGGTCATCATGTGCCGGCGCAGGTCCTTCTTGTTCTTGGAGGCGAAGCTGCAGTGGTAACACTTGTGGGGCCGGAGGTCAGCGTGCTGCATCATGTGATCCTGAAGACAGTGTCCGAGGGGGGGGGCGACATGCAAAATCACAGACTTCAGTCAGTCATGTTTTCCCCAATGAACAAGGAGGAATGGGGCTAAAAGAGGCAGTGTTTAGGGTGGAACAGGCAGTATGCTGGCAGCACGTGACAAAGGTCTAAAAAAAACATTGGTTAAACACATATGCATTAAGGTTGTGTCGAATCCAACTGTTCCAAATAATCTTTCTATTGGACCTTTTCTGAAATAACATACGACTACTCAAAGCTGTGAAACTTTTAATTCTCGCGATCAGTCTTTGCCAAGAGTTAGCAGTCCCCAGAGTGCTTCTAATTAAAAAAATAACTTGTGGCTTTATATCTGACTCCCGGTGCACTTTCCATCTTATTGACCTTCAAGTTAGAGATCATGTATGTTGGATTATGACGGATCTAAAAAGTTTTAGGTTGAAGGACAGGAGAAGTGCATTCAGCAATGATAGTCCAAGAAAAAGCCTGCCGTTCCCTTTAAATAGAAAGCATCCCACAGACTGCACACAGCAGAAGATAAGTTCATAGTTTGCTGCGTGAAGTGTTACTGCGTACAATAGAAAGGTGAAGAGTCACAGAAGGTTTTAAAGGAGAAATCACTCAGACAACTAGATGTTGCAAAGCACAGAATATGCAGTTTAAGTGGGCGATACAATATTCCATATTTTGATCTTGCAAAGTGGTCGTGCAAATATAAAAACCAACAGCCACAAGCTGACATGCGCAACAGGAAAGAACACGGTGAGCTGAGAGGCCAAGCTTGCCTGGCAGAGAACAGCGAGACTGACCCTGACGTCCGGCCAGGAGGGCGCCGTGAAGGTGCAGTCAGGACACTTGAAAACGTGGGGGCCGATGTGCGCCCTCTTGTGGCTCTCCATGTCAGCGCGGCCGAGGAAGGAGGCCTTGCAGATCTTGCAGGAGAATTTCTTGGAGCTGAGCTGCTGCTGGGGGGAGGACCCTGGAGGTGGGGAACTGGTGGTCTTGCTGCTCAGCTGGGGAGCAGAGCAAAGACAGCAGCTGTTTCAAGGTTCAGCCATGGACACACGGAACTCACCCCCTCATCCTCCGATCGTCTTCCCCAGCATTTAGTTAAGATCTATAAGATCACTTTATTGGCCATATACAATTTCTAGCATTAGGTTTTTGTCTTTTTTGCATACCCCAGCTTGCTCTCCATGAGACAAACAGGCACACAGACACGGAGAGAAGCTTAGGGTCAGAGCACAGGGTCAGCCATTGTACAGCGCCCCTGGGGCAGTTGGGGTTAAGGGCCTTGCTCAGGGGCCCAAGGGAGTAGGATTCCTCTGCTGGCTGCGGGATACGAACCGACAACCTTCCAGCCACAGGCGCAGATCCTGAGCCACAGAGCCACCGCTCCGCCCTTTAAATAAGTTTCATTAAGGGGTACCGACTAGATTAAGCATTTGTTCATATCCAAAAACATGACCACAAGAGTCAGTGAAAGCTGAGTTTTTGTTTTCAATATCTGCAGCATGACTGAGATGCCATTCCATCAGAGCACTCACTGGCAAGAGGATGCACCCCAAGTCCACACAACACTGGAAGTGCTGAAAGTGGGAAAAGCCCCCGTGACCTGCCTCCGGCCTTACCTCCACCTGCTGCAGCGTGCCCGCGCTCAGCCCCGAGGCCAGGTAGTATTTGCCCCCGTGCTCCTTCAGGGTCCCGGAAAGAGAGCTGCTGCTCACCACCACAGGGCGCGCCCTCTCCGGGCTGCCATCTGCACTGCTGCGGAGACACACACGTGCGGGGGGGGGAGGTGAGGCCTGGCGTCTGAGTGGGGCGACCAGCAGAAACCCTCCCCTCCAATCAGGTGAGGCCCGGATGTAATGGGCAGCCAGGCTGCGGTCCATACCTGTAGACCGTAGAGGTGCTGTGGATCTCCTCGGCAGTCTGCTCCACCACACTGAAGTCCCCGGCGCCCGGGTAGGCGCTGATGGCGATCTGGGCGATCCCGGTGCCCGCCTCTGTGGGCCCGGGTGCGAAGGCCTCCTGCACTAGGGTTTCTCCATGCTCGCTCACATGGAACGTGACCACCTTCTGCGGCTGGGCGGGGGGCTGTTGGGCAGAGCCCACCTCCTCCCCCTCCAGTCCTCCTGCCTCATCTGATTTCAGCACAGCCACCTGTGTGGGGAGACAGCAGGTAGAGGTAAACCAACGTGGCCGTGCTGTACCCGACGGTTTTGATTGCTGCACATCTTTTTGCTTTTCCTGAATGTTGTGAATCTTCATTGGTAATGCTTTTATTTGGCGTTTAATCGACGTCCTAGGGTCCAGGCAGGATCCTGCTGCAAAACTGAGTCGAGGGGTCATTTCTGGAAAGGACACTGGGAATGTATGCCCAAGCCCAGGGTGTAGAGACTGAACTGAGCATCCCCTGTCCCTGGAAAGGCTAGAAGAGCTGTTGTTAAGTTTTGAACATGTTAAATATTTAGATTCAAAGCCTACATCACTTAAACTGAGCAAGTCAAACAGCATACTGTTTACAGGAACTCTGTCTATGAGCTGTCCAAACAGCAAGCTCAGAATTTAAGCTCATCTTTAGTTGAGTGGCAATCACCAATGATGGCCCAGAATATGCTCTATATGCTCTTTGCTCTAGGTTACCATCACCTGCAGCAGGTGCAGAACGAATAAGGTGAAGCGAGTGTTTAAGACGCGATTTAATGCTACCAGCCCCTGGCAGGGCCCGTCTGAAGCTGTGGCAAGGGGTCGCTTTGGGGTAGAGTGTGACGGTACCGTACCTGCAGGGAGTTGCCCGCCAGCTCTCGGGGGTTGCTCATGTTCAGAAGCAGGTCCAGCGCGTTCTGGGCGGACAGGTCAGTGGTCCCTGCTGCAGGGAACATTCAACAGGGAGCTGAACACTGATACGTCGCACCGCCGCATAAGGTCCAAACTTTCATACCTTTGCACGCTTTTTAACAGCGATCGGAACTGGATGAAGCAGTTAAGAGAACGAATGGAGAGGTTGACTTCCATACTCTCTTACTCCAGGAGAGAAAAAGAAAAGCTTTCCCCTGCCTGGTCTCCTAGGTGACTTATTTTGTCTGCTGGAGGAAAGTCGCCGGCTCACCTTGCTCATAGATAATAGTGGCATTTTCCAGGGAGTCTTGAGAGACCCCAGAGTTCCCCACCGGCTGCATCGCTTGAAAGGCGACCTGCTCCATCGAGACCTTCCAACAGCCGCGTCAAAAAAAAAAAAGAGAGAGATAGAATGAGTTGGACTGACCCGGCCACTCCTCATGTTTGTAAACTTTCTGACGTTCTTATCAGGCCCCTGTGAAACCAAAGGCTAAGCTGCTCTTTTCTCTCATCACCATGTTTTCCTCTCCCAGTATTTCCCTGAGCCCTGCTCCGGCGTGACCTCACCCTCATACTTTCATAGCCATGTTGCTGCTGATGCACTCCGTCTGTTACCAGCGGCACCCCTGCCCCCTGGGCCCCCCCCGACCACACCCACAGCCCAGACCCCGCCCCCGTCCCCATGGGCCCCGCCCCTGACCACAGCCCAGACCCGCCCCTACCCTCTGGGCCCCGCCCCCGACCACAGCCTAGACCCCACCCCTGCCCCCCTGGCCCAGCCCACAACCCAGACACCACCCCTGCCCCCCTGGGCCCCAGCCCACAACCCAGATACCACCCCTGCCCCCTGGGCCCCAGCCCCGCCCCCACCCCCCAGGCCCCGCCCTTACGATGGGCCCGCGGATGCCTTCCTGCACTGTCTGCGTGTGGTCGTGCTGCTGCTTGAGCTCCTCGATCTGCTGCAGGGTGAAGAAGGGGCGGCGGCGGCGGGGCGGCTCCTCGGGGTGCAACCTGCACCACTCCTCGAAGGTCTCGGGGTGCCGGCACTGCACGTGGAGGCGCAGGTTCTTCTTGTGCTTCGTCATGAAGTGGCAGAAGTCGCAGGAGAACGGCTTCTCTCCTGGTGGGGGGGGTAAAGGGCAAAGAAATGAGCCTCGTACACAAACGTCCTTCGTCGGGTCCAGTCAGGATTCAACCTATGCCAGCAGACGGCACGCCACAAACCTGGCACCTGAGGCCGGGCTCCCCTTTAGAGAACCGAAGGCCCTGGCTCTGTAAAGCCAGTTTGCACAGTGGGATCAACATTTCCAGTGAATCTCAGCTGCACTTTTATGTGCACAAGCTGAATCTGTCGTTCGTCATCTTACGTTTCTTGAGCCGCTGCGATCTGACAAGGAAAAAACGATCCCGAGGCTGGCGATAGTGGCACGGTCTGAGCTGGATGCAAGCTGCTCTTTGCTTTCCGAAACGCCTTCAGCGGCAGCACTGCAGGACAGAAAGGCACGGCTGTTCATCAGAGCAGAGCCAGGGCCACTCTCTCCTCACCGGTGTGTTTGATGGCCATGTGCGACACCAGGAAGTCCTCCTTGGTGGTGGAGTACTTGCAGTAGTCGCACTTGAAGGGCTTGTCGCTGGTGTGGGACAGCTGGTGGTTGAGCAGAAGCTTCTTGTTGTCACACGTGTACTCGCAGAACTCGCACTTGAACCTGACAAGGGAAGACCAGCAGAGGTGGAATTGTATATTTGCATACATAAGACAGCTTGTCTGTATTGCAAAACCACATGTAACACCAAAGAACAGTAAAATACATAATTGCAATAAACAACTACAGAGCGGTATTCTACTTTTATAAGAGTAGAAATAAAAGGTACGGGTATTATCAGAAATAGCTTGCTCTGACCTGTTTCCATAGCTCTGGATGTGTGTGAGGAGATGCATTTTGAAGGTGTAGCGTTTCTTAAATGACTTCCCACACTGCAGGGCCAAAACAAAAGACACAATGTGTGAGACAGGTTACAGAAGCACGTTTTGCAAACCAGAGCAAGCCCATCTAGTCCATTTGCCTCCGAGTGTCTCAGCAAGCTGTTTCTTGACATCTTTCATAGCACGGCTGCACAGCTTGTTCCAGACTCCCACAATCCTTTGTGTTGCCCCCCTGCTTCTCGGCGTTTAAAAATTCTTTCGGATTCTGACCAGGCTACCCCCGCGTAGGGCCACTGTCTCCTGTGACGTACTGTAGCAACAGGCAGAATTCAGAGCAGTGAGGCGCGGTGAAATCATGGCCAAAGCAAGGTAAGGTGTGGAAAGGTATGGTAAATCAGCGTACACACTGTGGAAAACATGGTGAAGGCAAGGCATGGTGTGGTTTAGGGATGGAAGAACTGGGAAACACGGGACTGTTGCGATGCTGGTAACACTGTACAGATGCGGGCTGTATTAATGGGGCAACTCAGCCGTCACTGGAGCAGAAAAATAATCACAGACCGTGAGGCACATCCTCTGTTAAATGCGTAAGCGCTTGAGCTTTGTTTTAAGGGAGCTGCTAACAGTGCTTGCAAAAAGGCTTTTTACTTTTTTTTTGAACTCTTCATAGCTCCCAGTCCAGGCCGGTGCTCACCTTGTCGCACATGTGTGGTTTCTCTGTGCTGTGGGTCTTCATGTGCTGCGTCAGGCGCTTCTGCATGGGGTACACACGGTTGCACACCGGGCAAGGGTACTGGGTGATTTTGGGAATCTGGCAGAAACCAGGAGAAACGAGCATCTAAAGCCAATCTTCAAAAACCTGTTTGCTTCTCACAGGTCATGCTTAGCAACACTCCATGCTACCTTGAGAGTTAAAGACCTCTAATGTTACAACAAACTTACCAAGTCTGACTTTTTTCTCCTGAAAGAAAGAAAAGATCCACGTATTAGTCACGTACCCTCTGACATCAGCAGTCATTACCCCCAGATTCACAGTACAATTTACTACCTCAGTGCAGTTCCCCTTCTCTAATATTCAAACCATCATGTCCCCCTGATCACACTTCTGTCCACCCAGGAGGCCCTGTCCCCAGTGTCTCAGAGCACCACACCCCCCAGGGTCCCGGCTCTTACTTGTCCTTGTTGTGCACAGCGGAGTGGCGGATCACATCCTTCTTGTACACGCTGGTGTAGTCACATTCCTCACACTTGTAGGGCTTGGTTCCCACATGGTTGAACATGTGCTCCTAAAGTAAGAGGGGGCAGGTGTGAGTAGATTCACCCACTGTGGCTGATGTTTTTGGTCGAAGATTTAACATAACCTTAAGACTGATGCGGAATGTTTCTTCTCCTTTAAACTGTTTCCTTGAACAGGTTTTGGGTGATTCATCCCTCCAATGCAGTTTAATTAGCTTATTAGAAAACAATCAATCAATATTGTATTTCCCATGTGTCCCTTTGCAACAAGTCTGGCACCGAGATTTACAGAGTTGCACAACGGTTGCCAAAATAATGACAGCTGACCGTACGGGCACAAAGGAGAGGAAAACAAAAACCCCTAAACTTCTGGGGGGCCCAGTCCCGATGGCTGCAAGTGCAGTGAGTTTGTTAATCAAGGCCAATCTCTGCTATCCCGGGGTCGGTCATGAAGGTCGTCTGAATGAAGTTTCGCAGGTCTTCTTCATCGAAAACCAAGAACAAGACCACGATCCAGGCAACAAGAAACAAACAGACGAGTACAAACTCAAGACTGACTGCTTGTTTCCACCAGAGAGGAGAGTACTGCAGGAGAGGACAGCCCTGCTGCGTACTTGCCTTCAGTGATGACCAGCGCTTGCACCGGTATGCACACTGCAGGCACCTGAAGCTCTCGGGGTCGTTGCCCTCGTGGGACTCCACGTGGAAGCGCAGGTCCTCCTGCGACAGAAACCGGGACCCACAGACGCGACAGTTGTGTGGCCTCAGCAGGGGCTTGTGGGATTTGTAGTAGTACCTAGCGTTAGAACAGGAAAACAGTACATCACATCAGGAGTGGGAAGGAAAAAAAAAAAAGACATCTGACGGGGAAACATCTCAAACCATTTAATCTAGCAGAGCAATTTTTG
Organism: Lepisosteus platostomus; assembly: GCF_059453375.1. Taxonomy (NCBI): domain Eukaryota; kingdom Metazoa; phylum Chordata; class Actinopteri; order Semionotiformes; family Lepisosteidae; genus Lepisosteus; species Lepisosteus platostomus. The sequence continues at coordinate 25,827,157 of NC_142625.1, read as the reverse complement.
TTCTTAAAAAGGTGAAAACCGTTAAAAAGGTCTGTTTGAAATTTGCAGAACGAATAAGAATAAAACATTATTTTGTATAGTGTCTTCAGAAGTGGCTACGACAAGCACTTTACAGTAGGAAAAAAAGCACACAATCAGAGGACAAGCAACTGCAGCAAATCACAATCACTGTATCTTACTTGCGGGTCATGTATTTCTTATATTTCTTTCGGAGAAACCGCTTAGAGGGGCGTCCCCGTTTTCTGGGGTAGAAGTCCACATCCTCCGATCCCGTGTTGGAGGACGGATCCTTGTTCTCTGAATCCGACTGGCTGACTCCGGGCTCCGCGCAGTTCTCGAGGCCAGAGGAGGGCGGCCCGGTCTCCAGCCCGGAGGAGCTGGCCTCCTCCGACGCCTTGGGGTCTGCGCTCCTATGGGCCACCTGGGCTGTCAGGGGATCGGCTGTCGTTACTGAAGGGGCAGACAAAGAGCAACCCCAGGGGGAGTCAGCAGGCTTACAGCCTTCAGCGCCCTGGCCAGCGAGCGATAAATGGAGAAAAGCAGAGGAACGCAATCTGGAACAGCCACACCAGGCGGGGCCGGGCAGGCAGACCCACCCGTGCCGCTGTGCGCTCCTTCGGCGTAGGGGAACTTCCTGGGACGCGTCACCTTGCGGCGCGGCCGGTCCTGCGAGGAAGAGGAGGGGGCAGTACGGAGGAGGGCAGGCTGGCGGCCCCTGCAGTCGTCCTCGGCCGGGTTGTAGTCGCTGTCGTCTGGGGAGAGACGTCTCATCAGACGGAGAGAGAGAGAGAGAGAGAGAGAGGACGCGCCCTGTAACCCGCCCGTCCCGTTTCAAAGCTCCGTGTGCAGGCCACGAGCACATACGGTCAAAACGGAATGCAATCAAGTCCGACTTTGAAACTTTCGTTCATTTCGCGGCTCCTCTCATTCAGCCCTCGAAGCAGGCTTCCGAGCTCCAGCGCGAGCCGGCCCCCCGCCTCTCCCCCCCCCCCCCCCGTGCGCTGGCGCCAGCGGGCGAAGGCGTGCGCCGGGCCTGCACTTCACCTGCGGGGTCGTCGATGGCCCCGGCATCGACGATGTCGTCGTCCTCCTCCTCCGCGGGCTCCTCCGCCTTCACCTCGCCCTGTCGGGGGGCGGGGGAGTCACAGCGCCGCGGACGCCCGCGCCCGCGCTTCTTCGGCGGCGGGGCTCCTGCGACAACACAGCCGGGGAAGATGATGGTGAACGAAGACATTAAAACATGCGTGTGTGTGTGTCAGCAATACTCCTTACTTTCCATACCCACTCAACTCTAGATCCCCGAAGGTTTCCGGACTTGCCTCTTCTACACCCCTATACCAGCATGGCAGGAACAACGACCTGCAAATGTGCTCCTCTGTCAGGGTCGCTCATCTTTCGACTCGCTGCGCGGACCACAGTGCCTGGCAGGAGGGTTAGAGCCAGGAGGAGGAGGACCGGCGCCTCTCTCACAGAGCCTGCACGTGCCTGACAAGTTACACCAAGACCCAAGAGGACCCTGGCAATGAGGCTCCACGAAAACAGGCTCCGCTGCGTGCGGAATCCTCCTGGAAAAATAACTGACCCGGGTTTCCTAGAACGTGTCCTCTTGCCAGAATCCACTCTTACTTGGGCGCTACCTCTGTTTGCAGAACTTACCACCTGCTATTCAGTGGGTGTGACTAAGGCATGTTAAGGTAAAAGGGCCTTTAACATTCTTCTCTGATGCAACAGAAGAAGCCCAGAAAGGGAACACTCTCACTGCGTGACGTGTCGATCTGATTCGGTTTCCAAGCTCTAGCACTGATTAAAAATAAATTTAAAAGTAAATAATAATATGTAACAATTTTCTACAAAAAACAGGAGAGTACATCTACAGAAGATGGTCATTCTGGCTCACTCCTACTAAGTAATCAGCGCCTTGATTGCTATATCCTGCTCTAAGCAGAGGTGCTGTTTCTCAAGACGTGCTCTGCTTTCAGAGACGGTGACCCACCGGTGTGCTTGAAGTGCCTGTCTCTCATGTGGTTGATGAGGGTGTCCTTGGAGACGCTCTTGTAGGGACACATCTTGCACTTGAACTGCTGCACCACCACCACCTCCATCATCTCCTCCAGCTCTGCCAGGTCGGGGGGCCGGTCCCTGAGCCCCACCTCGGCGGGCAGCCCCCTCGCGCGCCCCCTCTCCGTCTCCCGGCTGAGGCGGAGCGCCTGGTGCGGGACCGCTTCCCGCTCGGGGTACGCCGCGCGCCGGGGCCCTTCGGGGACGTCGCCACTGCTCTCGATGTAGTGGGAGCCCTGGGGCTGGTCGGGAAGCTGCCCGGAGCACCCCACATGCTGGGACCGCTGGGCGCTGCCGACGGCTTCGGCACTGCACCCCACGAACTGAGAGCGCTGGGGCTGGTCAGGGTGATCCACGGAGTCCTCTTCTTCCTCGTACAGGGAGTGCTGGGGCCCGTCCGAGTCGGGGACAGCGCTACACTCGATATAGCAGGAGTGCTGGGGCTGGTCGCAGTCCGGGTAGTCCTGGGCGCGCTGCGGCTGATCCGAATTGTCCACGCAGCACTCGATGTACTCGGAGTGCTGGGGCTGGTCGGGGCCGTCCACGATGCACTCCACGTACGGCTGCGAGTGCTGAGGCTGCTCCGAGTGGCCCACGCCGCAGTGGCCGTACGGAGAGCGCAGGGCCTGGTCAGAGCGGTCCACGGCGCACTCCACGTACTGGGAGTGCTGCGGCCGGCCCGGGCGGTCCGAGCTGCACTCCACGTACTGCGAATGGCGCGACTGGTTGGAGTCGTCCTCCCCGCCGCCGCACTCCGCGTACCCCCGCGAGTGCCTCGACTGCTCGGGGTCACCCGCGCTGCAGTCGACGTAGCGGGAGTGCTGGGGCTGGTCGGGGGTGTCGACCGCGCACTCCATGTACTGGGAGTGGCTGGGGTCATCTGCGCCGCACTCCATGTACCGGGAGTGCCGAGTCTGGTCGGGGTGGCTCATGTGCTCCTCGTGCTCAGGGTACCCCGAGTGCCCGGGCTGGTCAGGCTGGTCTGGGTCCATCCCCTCGTGGTCGGGCAGGCTCGTCCGCCGGCCCTCCGTCAGCTCCGACTGGTCCAGACAGGTGGAAGTCGGTCGCTCCCCCAGTGCTTCAATGGTGATGCGGCTGGACAGGGCAGAGGAGGACATCTGGGACACCATGGGGGCACCTGGCGACAGGAAGGGCGTCACGCAAAAGCACTGCCGTCAAAACAGCGTCCAGTGAAAAGCAGTTGTGAGAAATGCTCACAGCTGAACTTGGGTCTCTGCTCTCCTAAGGTTATATTCCGTTTTATTATAAAACTAAACTTAAAACTTCATCATGCAAGACACTAAAGAGTGCCAGATTAAGGCAGGGCAGCCTTACAGTACATTTACATGACAGCAGTAGTGTATAAAGTTATGTCTACTGAAACATTTAATGGTACTTTGCTGGGTAACGACTGCGAGAATGGGCTATGAGCAGGGCAGGGATATACTGACCGTCGTCCGGTCTCTGCAGAATGAGATACTGGGTGGTCTCAGCACCTCCCTCCTCTGCACTGGTCACTGTGATACAGCCTGAAGCACAGAGACATGGCGATAACATCAGGAAGAACAGCAGCCCCAGCAAACAAAGTCTCCACACGCGGGCTGCATTTCTCAGTTCTTCGCTTCTTAATTGGACCCCGGGTAAGTCGACTAGCGTTGACTAGTTAAACTGCTCGTGTTCCTGCCAAAAACTTGCAATAGTAAGTTTATTCAAATGAAATAAGATACATCACGGTGCCTGCGATTACAGTGGTAGTGGTCCCAGCCGAACTGCGGGAGACTCTTTGAGCAAAGAGAGCACAGGCTAACGGAGAGGGCCCTGATGTCTGACCGGTTATGATGTCCGGTCCGATGGTGGACTCGATGATCTTGTCGATGGCGGAGCCCAGGTCGGTAGAGGTGGAGGCCGTGGAGTCGGACACGATCATGGCGCCATCGGACACCGCGCTGGAATGCACCAGGACCTGCGCCGACTCCGACACCAGGATGGACTGCGTCACCGTGGAGACGCTGGAGACCCTGGTCGACTGGGCGACGGAGGAGGAGTCCGGGAGATGGATGACAGCTCTAACATCAGTGCTGGAGCTGGTCTCTGGGATCAACTCCTTAAAAGCACAGAAACACAGGAGTTACAGCTGGAAACTGGAATCTTTGCCCCAGACGCCCTGGCCAAATTTTCCATTGGCCTTTATCAGTCATCACTTTCTAATCATCCCCATCTATGAACCGGCTTCATCACTCTGCTCTCCTCCCCACTGAGAGCTGGAGAGTACTGGTGCATCATCCAGGCGGGTGGTATTATTTATAGTAGTTCAGGTGGGGAGCTGCGTTAGTAGGCATAGGCTGCAAAGGAACAAGTAATAGGTTTATTCCCTGCTGAGAAGAGGAGAGAGAAAACGCAACGTTTCGGCTGTGGAGCCTTGTTCGGGTGTGAGGAAACCGTTACGGAAGAACTTAAAAAGCTCACACCCGAAGAAGGCTTCTTCTCTTCTCTTTTCAGCATGGAATAAACCTATTGCTTATTATTCTTGCAGCAGAATCTGCCAGCATCATGCACGAGGCGTGGACACGAGACCGCTGTTCCTGACAGCAGCAGCTCAAGGGGAAGGGTGTGGCGTGTTCTGGCGCACTATGGCTGCCGTCGCATCATCCAGGTGGGGCTGCACACTGGTGGTGTTGGAGGGGAGACCCCATTACCTGTAAAGCGCTATGTGTGGAGTGTCCAAAAAAGCGCTATATAAGTGTAAGGAGCATTCTTGTTGGTATTGTTATTATTATTAAACATCCACTATCATCCCAAAATGTTATTTCATATTCCAAAACAGGCATACAGAAGACTCCTTACACTTCAAATTAGGAGGCACAGTCTTAGTTCTAATACTGGGAACACAAGGGAATTTTAGAGTTAAGGCCTGTGAGATTATGAATACAGACAGCTCAGACTGTCGTGTGAGATATCCCCCCCCCTGCCGGTGTCGAACCGGGCTCACCACCAGCCCCTCGGAGCTCTGTCCCACGTGGGAGTCGGACTCGGGTGCGAGGAGGGGCGGGGCCGCCGTGTCGCTGCTGTCGGCGGACATGGCTTCGGACGTCTCCATGCCCAGGCCGCTCTCCGAGGGCTGCTCCAGGCCCGAGGGCCCCGCGTCACTGCTGCTCTCCACCTCATTCTCCTCCGAGTCCATGCTGCCCTGCGGGGACACGCCGGACGGGAAGAGCTGTCACCCGGAGAACTCCCAAGCGCCCCGCGCCCTCGCCGTCTCGCACTACCACCCAGCCGTTCTCTCGCCGCTTCACCCCATCCGGGGGGAGCGGGAGCCCATCCCAGCAAGCAGCGGGGTGCGAGGCGGGGTACACCCTGGGGGGGGGGCGCCAGTCCATCACAGAGCAGACCGACACAAACATGCGCACACTCACAGCAGAGACGATTCCCCAGAAGCCAATTAACCCACCAGCATGTCGGTGGACTGTGGGAGGAAACCCACATGAACACGGGGAGAACATACGAACTCCACACAGAGAGCACCCCCCCCCCCCGGAACTGAACACCAGGCCCCAGCAATGCTCACCACTGTGACTCCCTGCCCTAACAGACAAAAAAAAAACACCTCACCAGTGCAAGACACTAAAAGGATCACTAAACGTTATTGAAATTTCTCTTCTCCAGTTATATCACACCTCTGGTAAGGGCATGTTCCTTGTTCCTTCATGTGATAAAGTGCAGAGCTCTGTAAAAAACGTAACTAAATACAGGTAGAAATGTCTCAAAGACCTAGTGGACCAGAAGGTGGCACTCCTCCTTCTGGACCTGTTTCCAAAGCAATGCCCCAGGACAGTGACCATTGAAGCTGCTGTGGAAGGTGCCATCTTTTACATGAGACGTTAAACTGTGGACCTAAAGATCTGTTCATTAAAGCTTTCAAGGCCACTGTCTTGTAAACTAAAAGTGTTAAACACAATGTCCTGGCTAAATTCTACTCTGGTTATGAACAATTTAGCTGCCTTACAGTTCCTTCTTAATTTGTGAAGATTATTGCAATTTAAACCCCTTAAATCCTTAAGGATAATTGATCCCCCAGCAGCTCCAGGACTGGAACGACACGAAACTTCAGTACGGCTAACCCGTGAAAGTAAAAAAGGGGAAGGTCTCTCCATTGGAGATTTTCACCACCTTGTGGGTTTAAAGAAAAAGAAACTAAACCCGACAAAAATAGCCATGAGTGTCGGAGTTACTTGTTACTGATACTTTCTAATTGGCTCGGGAAGGTGCTCTGTTTAGGTAGGGCTACTTTATACCAGCTTTTTAAGCGATGTCAATCCAAAAGGTCTCCTTATTTACATTAATAATCTCCGAGACCCTAATCATGCAATGATGTCTAGCACTGGTGAAAACAAAAAGGTGTGAGCCGCCTTGCGTACAGCTATTTCGTTTAATTAATCGTACAGCTGCACATTTATTTAGGGCTTAAACTCGTGTGTGGGGGAGCGGGGCTTTCTCGGGACGGTGCGTGGACCTGCGACGCGTTGTGCAGCACAGGAACATGTGTCTGAGCAGAACTGAATCGATGGGAAGACTGGGCTGTGCTTCAGGGCACCGTCTCGAAGCGTCTTTCAGACCTTCAACTGCCCAACGAGGGGGGGGGTTAGTCGAGGACACTGCTGCAGTGGTTAAACACGACCCCCCCCCCCAGAGAAAGAACGCCTGGGCGGTTCGTAAGAACCCGTCTCGACGAACAACTTTAAAAAAAAATATTTCAATCGCCCCAACACGTCCGCCTACGCCGCCGCCGCCGCCGCCGCCGCACTCTTCATCAAATCCTCTTCCTTTCTCCCCCCCTCTTTTGAAGAAGAAGAAGAAGGGGGAAAAAAAACCAAGCGCCCAGGCCTAGCTGCCCTCCCCACTGCCTGCTGCGCGCCGCCATGTTCCTTCCCCGCCCCCCCCCGCAGCCCGCTTTCCGCGCAGGCAGGTCCGCGAGCTCCTAACTGCAGCCTGAGGGACCCCGAGGGCCTCCTCGGCGCGGACAGACCGCCCAGCTACCTCCCCTGACGGAAAACAAACCCCCTCTTTCGCTCCGCGGCCGGAACCCCCGAATGTCTCCCTCACCCCTGCTTCGGTTCCGAGTCGCCTCCCTTCTGCCCTCGGCCCCTGAGACGCGAAACAGATCTGTTTCTGCTATAACCGCTCCGGCATTCTGCTCGGGCGCCATGTACCGCCTTCTCTGCCGAGGACGCCGGCCGGATCTTATTTATCAACTTCATTTTTTTATCAAAGGGGGAGGGGGGCCCCGGCGGGCACAGATTGGGCCACCCAGCGCTTGCTGTAGGCTCATGTAGGGCCAGCACCCTGACCGTCGGTCCGTAGGCGAGCGAACGGTCAGCGAAATAAATAAGTCTTCGCGTTTTGTAGGTTGTTTTTGTCACGAACCGTGGACTATTTCTTGCGGCGTAAGGCAACGGTACTGTGGCACGGGGGCGCGGAAGAATATGTTGTACGAGAAAGGCCATGGAGCTATAAACAGCTGGAGGATTATTATGAGTCGTGTTATTATACTAAGTTTTGTTTTGAATAGGAGTATCCGCTTTTCCATCACCTGTCTGTAGTAGTTATTTAGTATTGCTTTATTTTTAAAACGGGGAAGTGTCTACTCCCCCGGTAAGTACTTCACATTGGTGTTGTCTGAAAATGGTCCGAACTGGTTTCTGAGTTCTTTAACCTTCATGCCTTAAAATCCCCCCAAATCTGGCACTGAATTTCGCATTACTTTTCCCTCCCTAGCATTTACACACAGGTATTATGAGAAAACCTGGAAGTCCACTCGAGACCTAGCTATTGAGTTGGACACTTGCGTGAAAATCTGAAAACCAAACATGAAAGGTTTTGCCATTCCTGACACGATCTCTACACAGCTCTGCGTGCTTCTGATGCCACAAATCATCAGCATGATGAGAGCTGTGCTGTAGTCTGCAGAAATCCAGGGGAACCAAGCTGGAGATGCCTCATTTACTGTGTTCTCTTCTGCAATCACATTCATCTTGTTCACGTTAGCCATTCTCGCCTAGCTGGTCACTCAAAGTAACAATAGAAATTCATCTCAAGGTTACAATCAACATGGGGGGCATGGTGTCACAGGGGTTAACACTGCTGCCTTGCAGCACTGGGGCCCTGGGTTCAATTCCGGACCTGCTGTCTGTGTGGAGTTTGCATGTTCTCCCTGCCTTCATGTAGGTTTCTTCTGGGTGCCCCTGTTTTTTTTAGAAAGTAAACACTGGGGGAAGTAAAGAGAGAAGAGAGAAAATGCTGGTTCCCAATTTTTGAACCCAGCTCAGCTGCTTTCTGGCCTTGGGTGCTGCACATTGGTGGTGGTGGAGGGGAGACCCCATTACCTGTAAAGCGCTTTGAGTGGAGTGTCCAGAAAAGCGCTATATAAGTATAAGCAATTATTATTATTATTATTATTATTATTATTATTATTAACCCAACAGGCTCGACCCAAAGTGGTACCGGCTCAGACTCTCTTTGGGTCTCAGCTCACTTTCCAATGCTGTGGACGTGCCACTTGCACTTGATCTGAGCCCAAAGGCTGAGAAGCGGGACCTTAGACATGCTGGGAGGTTAACTGGCTTCTGGCAGAACTGGCCCTGGTGTGAGTGTGTCTCTGTGTGTGTGCCCTGTAATGGACTGGCGTCACGTCCAGGATGTTTCCTGCCTTGCGCCCCATTGCTTGCTGGGATAGGCTCCGGTTCGCCCACGACCCTGACTTGGATGAAACGGTTAGAAAATGGCAGGATGGATGTAGTGTAGGACAGTGTGTCTGTGCCCACAGTGCCAGGCTGCAGTGTGGAGGGCAGGAGTTTGCAGCAGGACAGTGTGTCTGTGCCCACAGTGCCAGGCTGCAGTGTGGAGGGCAGGAGTTTGCAGCAGGACAGTGTGTCTGTGCCCACAGTGCCAGTCTGCAGTGTGGAGGGCAGGAGTTTGCAGCAGGACAGTGTGTCTGTGCCCACAGTGCCAGGCTGCAGTGTGGAGGGCAGGAGTTTGCAGCAGGACAGTGTGTCTGTGCCCACAGTGCCAGGCTGCAGTGTGGAGGGCAGGAGTTTGCAGCAGGACAGTGTGTCTGTGCCCACAGTGCCAGGCTGCAGTGTGGAGGGCAGGAGTTTGCAGCAGGACAGTGTGTCTGTGCCCACAGTGCCAGTCTGCAGTGTGGAGGGTAGGAGTTTGAAGCCGTGTACGTCTGTGCCTTTTTTCTTTGTAGGCAGTTCATGTTTATTCACTTGTACAGGTTTAATTTTTGAACTAATTATGTTTACATCGGCAGCACAGTGGCATGGCTGTTACTGTTGGCACTCTCACAGCTCCTGGGATAGATTTCAGCTTGGGACATTATTAATGACTTATAATAATGGTTTGTTTGATAAAACTGGTAAAAGAGATTTCTGAACGCCTTGCATTAATACTGATGAAAATCGTGTAATAAGTAAAGTAACAGAAAATAAATCAAGAGGTCATCAGATTAGAAATGCAGTATATTTTTATTGAACTTTTAGGAGCACTGCAATAATTACAGAGAATTCTAACTTTTCTTTAAATTAATAATTTAGATTTATGTTGCTTCATGTCTTCCAGCACCTGTTCTGGTATTACAGACATTTTTAAATAGAAAGAAAAAAAAATACAGCAATCACCTTATTGTTTCATCAAAATACATCCAAAACAACAACAATAATAATACAAAAAATAACTAAATTAACACAACTCAAGACCTTTAAAATGAAAAGAACAGTTTTTTTGTTCCCGTTTGCTCCAGGCAGACGGCTCAAAGTCAATAAAATAAAAATTGATGACCGAGTCTGTTATCTTTGGAACACAAGACCAAACATTAGGAATTTAGGTATGGTTTCATAGAATATGTAAAAATGTATACATTCTTGAGCAATACCACAGGTCCTCAGAAGAATTGCAGGGTGGAAACTAAATTTTGATTTTTGAGGCCACATTATAATCACAGTCATAAATCCAAATTTGCACTCATCCCCACACACAGCACAAAAACAACATCCAGGCCAAAATGTCTCCACTTTCACAACACACTGGCTCATCTGGTAAGTGACTTACAGTACAGTAGTGTCTGAATCTGTACCTGGCTCTCTCTTGATCTTCACATGTGAAAGAGACTCTCCCCATAGCTGGGCGAGATGATCATGAACCTCAGTCGAATCATTTTGACATCATTGTGGGTCGCAGTAAACTGAGATCTTTTAGGAATCAACACAAGGGCAGTAGCATTCGTCACCTCTCAACGTGTGAGGGGCTCCTTCACAGCTGAGGGCAGTGGTGGAGGAGTCGTCTTAATTTAAATTATTACAGGTACAGGATGTAGCTCAGGTTCATCTGAAGGGTTGTTTCATTCTGGTCTATATCATGAAAATCTTTAAGGGCAGGAGGTCTCTAAAGGTGGATAGAGTGCATGAAATAATAAATTAGCCTCCCCGCAACCCGCAGGGAGCAAGTCAGGAAGTTGGGGTTTCGGGGGCGCTGGGGGCGTTGGGCTCAGACGTAGCGGCGCGAGTTATCGGGACACTTCAGGATGTCGTATTTCACGTAGCCGACCCGGTCCACCTGCCGGCGCGAGTTCATCCTCCAGTAGAACTGCTCCCGGCAGAAATAGTAGTGTCCTGGGGCAAGGAAAAAAAAAAACAAACCAACCGTCCTGCAGTTAGATCTGCTGCCCCGCTGCAAGCTCCTTTCGTACAGCATGTTACCCCCCCCTGCTGGCGGGATCATGTAATAACAGCAGACCGCTGGGCGACAGTCGCCTGCTGCTGCTCAGCATTCTGCTCATTTAAGGGCGATGCCGATTGCTGCTGATCTGTGCCTGGTGAAATGCTGAGGGCTGGAGTCGACAGAGCCCTGTGTGGCGCTGAGGGAGCGAGTTTATTTCCTCTGCAGCGACTGGCAAGCCGCCGTTTCAAAGACCAGCTGACCCCGTTTTTTCAAACACAGCAGATTACTGGACATTTCATTCTTTCTGTTAATTTTTTTGTTGTTGTTGTTGGTCCTTTGGTTGTTTTTGAAAACGGACATGTTCGTTCCTGTCCGCAATGCCTCTCTGCGCCCTGCCTTGCCTTCACTGTGATTTCACTGCACACAACGAAGGAGCTTGTACTGTACACAGCACGGCCAGAAACATTCGGAAGGAGCGACCTTTCAGCGCTCCTGAACGTCAGACAGAGTAGAGTTTTGGAAACGCGGTAGTTTCAGTCCCGCAGCGAGGCGTGGGGACTTACCGTTGTACAGGAAGACGTCGTGGGAGTCGACAGGCACGCCAGCGAAGACCAGGTCGATGAAGCGAGGGTAGCCCTTGTCGATGGTCTGGGCCTTCACGTCCAGCCTGGGGGCGAGGGCCAGGGAGTTAGACGAGCCGAGCCGCGCGTGGGCCCAGTCGGAGAGACAGCAAGAGAAACTAGCCACGGGCGGGCCAAGAGTCGGTCATCTGGTCAGCCCCACGTTTTAACCCCAGTATGCTTCCTCAAAATGTGACTCACAGATTTGCTCCAGTAACTCGCTGCTGCTCCCCAGGGGGTCGGCTATTAAACAATGTCATTTAGGTACTAGGGAACATAAGATGACCTTCAGCATTCAAAGGTGGACGCGGAAATAAAATAGACTTTAAGACATGGTGGTTGAAAGCAGGTCCTGTTCCTTTGACAGGACCTGTGCCCTGTGTCCTGTGTCCTGTGCCCTGTGCCCTGTGCCCTGTGCCCTGTGCCCTGTGCCCTATGTCCTGTGCCCTGTGCCCTCTGCCCTGTGCCCTGTGCCCTGTGCCCTGTGCCCTGTGTCCTGTGCCCTGTGCCCTCTGCCCTGTGCCCTCTGCCCTGTGCCCTGTGCCCTGTGCCCTGTGCCCTGTGTCCTGTGCCCTGGGCCTCACCTCCAGTAGCTGTCTCCGCTGAAGAGCAGCACCTTGCCCTTCCCTCGCTGCAGGGCGCCCTCCACTTTCTGCACGCTGCTGGCCAGGCCCAGCTTCTCGATGCCGCGGGGCCCCAGCACACTCTTCCCAGTGTACACCCAGAACTGGCGGGCTGCTCGGGACAGGAGGTCACAGGAGCGTGGGTCAATACACAGACACGCCGGCTCTCAGAGCGCCCCGCTTATTCCTCTCTGAGGGACGTCCCACAGACACACAGAGAACACACGTACGTCTGTAATCCACACGGGTGTGGGAACAGGCCCCGTACCTGAGAAGAAGTAGATCTTCTTGGTCAGCAGGTCCTCAAAGGCAGAGTCAATGGTGGAGGGCAATGCCGGCCACTTCTCGGAGATGGGGAACGGTCCTTTGATGGCGTTACCCTTCTGGGACAGCACTCTCCAGTACTGGCTGTGGAAGACAGACAGGCCGGGACGCCGGCGATGAGCAGAGTGTGAAACCAGGCTGCAGACTTACACACCTCTTATTTACTGTGGATCTACACCGAAGCGCTGCGGATTCGTACTGACACCTTCCCGGACAGGCGCTCCAGCGGACAGGGTGCATCTCTAGACATCTCCGTGAAAAGCCACGTCAAACACGAAGCTCTTGATTCTGAGTGAGCGTGGGGCGGATTTCTCCAATATTCATTTACGCCGTTACACTGACTGCTGTGTCAACTTTCTGCAACCTTTCCACTCTCGCCAGCTACTTAAGAGCCTTTGCAGTTTAGCCTGGTAGCAGCAGGAACCAGCTGAATCAGTCACACCGCCTACTGTACATGTGCGCCCAAGTTGTTTTCTCCTGGAAGGTGCTTCCTGTGCTGTCCTGTCCCTGGCCCGCGGGTCTGCCCTGACGGCGCCGGCGCCGCACTCACCCGTCCTTGAAGAGGTGCAGCTCCCCCTGGATTTCGGTGATGGTATCGAACTTGTCCACGTTGCAGGCGTCGGTGGAGGGGTCCACAGGGTGGGTGGTGGGCGTGGAGGTCTCGGGGGTCTTGTCGCTGGGGGTGGGGCCGGGGGCGGGGCTTGCGGTGGTCGTGCCGGGCTCGGGGGGGGTGGGATCAGGGCCGGGTCTGGATCCTGCGAGGGAAGGGAGGAAGAGTGATGTCCAGATGAAAGGCGAGGCTAGGGGTTATTCAGCAACTGCCTGTGCTTCCTATAACCTATAACCTATAACCTTTAACCCTGCATTGCTTTATTCTGCAATCATTGCGTCCTTGAAAAAGGCTGGAGCATTTATAATTCTGTTTCCTACTGGACATACTGAAAATGAAAGAACAAAGGAAGACTCCGTCTCAGTGGGGGCCGTGTGCTCAGCGCGCTCAGTTGTCTGTGTTTGTTTGTGATGCAGTGTGTTGTGCAACGGCACACCTGCCATCTTTGAAGGTCACGTGGGATGGGACATGAAGACAGCTATTTCTGAGTAAATTCTGTGTAAATGGAACTCAAAGATAAGAAAACAGTTTTTCTGAGAGCGAGCCTCTTTCTGAGGTGTCGCAGGGGCGTGCGGGCTGCGTGTCCCCTGTGGCAGCAGAGGCCAGGGAGGGCCGGGGCTCACCGTAGAGGTACTGGATGCCCTCTATGTCGTCCTGGTGCAGGGAGAAGTCCTTCACGTAGCTGTACATGGGGAACATCAGGGCCTCGCGGACGTTGGAGTGGTCCAGGCCCAGCGCGTGGCCAAACTCGTGGGCCGCCACCAGGAACAGGCTGTAGCCTGGGGGCAGGAAGAGGAAGGCAGGAGACAGGGGTCACACCTGCTGCCAGGGCCCGGGAGAGCGCGAGCCGATCGTGCCAGGCCACGGCGGACGGCCCCTCGTTTGCGTTGTGGTTTCCAGATGTGCGCACTAGGGTGTGTCAGAATCATGACCGTACCAGGAGGGCAGTAACAGGGGGGTGTGGGGGGCAGTAATTGGGGCATGCAGGGGGCAGTAATGGGGGGTGCTGGGGGCAGTAATGGGTGGAGCAGGGGGCAGTAATGGGGGGTGCTGGGGGCAGTAAGAGGGGTGCGGAGGGCACAGTAACAGGGGGGTGCAGGGGGCAGTAATGGGGGGAGCAGGGGGCAGTAAGAGAGGTGTAGAGGAGGCAGTAATGGGGGTGTGCTGGGCTGGGGGTAGTAACGGGGGGGTGGAAGGGACAGTAATGGGGTGTATAAAGGGCAGTATCGGCGGGGGGGTTCAGGGGGCAGTAGTGGGGCGTGCAGGGGGCAGGAACGGGGGAGCGCAGCTCTCACCACTGTCTGGGCAGAAGCCCCACTTCAGGTCCCGGTCGTAGTCGCTGGTCGTGGCGCACCACAGCTTGCCATCGCCCCGGCCGTCGCTGGTGCAGGAGGCGTAGCTCTTCTTCTGGAAGGTGAAGGGGAACACGCAGGGCTCTCCCTCGGAGTTTCCTCCAATCACAGCCGTGTCTATGGAGAGACAAAGACACACTTCGACAAGCGCTCCCTGAGCAGGGTCCTGCTCCCAGCCCAGCCCTGGGGGACCACATCCCCGCAGGGGGGGTAATATTGCTGAACTCAGTAAAACCTGCAGAGATGGACTCTGAAGAGAAGAGGTAATAGGTTCTAATAAATGAGCCAGTTTATCTCCCTCCAATGAAGCCAAAGCAACAGAGCCCCAGGATCTGTGTCAATACAGGTTTACACCACTAGAGGGCAGCATGGTGGCACTGCAGGGAGAACATGTACCATCACAGGCCCAGTACCTCTCTATCCAGCTGCCCTACGGGACTGTCCGGGGTTCTGTCCTGTCCATCTGGAGGCCCGATTCGTCACCCAACATGTTCAAAACCCAGATTCCAGCCCCGGAGATCCAAGAGTCAGCCTGCCCCCCTCCACCCTGCGTTAGGGGATGGCTAACGCCCCGCTCTCGCGCTCTCACCTCTGCTGGGGCAGAAGCCGTACTTCCTGTCGGTGTCGTAGCTGCCGGTGGTGGCGCACCAGCGGTACCCGTCGCTCCGGCCCTCCGTGGTGCAGCCGTCGTACGACTCGCCGTCGAACACGAAGGGGAAGACGCAGGCGGCGCCGTCGCTGTTGCCGCCGATCGTGAAGAGCACTGCGGGGGACAGCCTGCGTCAGGGCCGCGCGAGGGAGCTGTCCCGCGAGGGACACCGCGGGCTAGAGCTCGCCCGCCGTCACGCAAGAGGGTGATGTTTGCAGCACCGGCGTGCTGCAGGAGAGAACTACGCCTGGCGGGGTGGAAGACTCAGGTGACCTTAACTCCAGGCCACTGGCCGTCATGGCAGTAAAGTTCTGCACCTGAACGGCGGTCTCTGCTGGCAGCCAAGGGCCAAGAGGCAGAGATGAGGGTGTCATCTTGCATGAGAAGCTTCCGACGCTGCCCCGGCCTGGCGGGTGAAGTGTCTGTGCGCTGTCGCCCCAGGCCCGGAGGGAACTTACGCTCGCTGGGGCAGAAGCCGAACTTGTTGTCCCGGTCGTAGTCGGCGGTGGTGGCGCACCAGGGCAGGCCGTCGGAGCGCCCCTCAGTGGTGCAGCTGGAGTAGGACTCTCCCTGGAAGGTGAAGGGGAAGTGGCACAGGGCCCCCTCGGCGTTCCCGAAGCGCGTCTTCACCACTGCGTCACAGACGAGAGACAGGGCACACGGGTCAGCACACAGGGCACACGGGTCAGCGCGGCCTCACCCACACGCACGCTGCCATGTCCCGCGGTACCAGGCTGTGAATAAGACCCCCGTTCAGGCCCGGGGAGGGGGCGGGGCCAGAGAGTGGCCCTCCTTTTAGCTTCTCAGCTCCTGTATTTGACAGTGGGCACCAGATGGCAATGTACTGTTACAAATGAGCGGATGCAGAGGAACACGAATGAGAGGGCTTATTAAATATTTATCCGCTGACGCTTACAGCGCATCAGACGCGGCTGACATTGGTAACACAATCATTTCATTCCTGTCGCGGAAATCAGCCGCAAGAGCTACACAGACCTGCTTATAAGACACTACCGAGCTGCACATCTGTACCCACAGCTGCATTGTCTCTGCCTGCAGCCTCAGAGTCTGTACCCCCAGCACCAGTGTCTGATCCCCCAGTTTCAGTGTCTGTACCCCCAGCGCCAGTGTCTGATCCCCCAGTTTCAGTGTCTGTACCCCCAGCGCCAGTGTCTGATCCCCCAGTTTCAGTGTCTGTACCCCAGCGCCAGTGTCTGATCCCCCAGTTTCAGTGTCTGTACCCCAGCGCCAGTGCCTGAACCCCCAGTTTCAGTGTCTGTACCCCAGCACCAGTGTCTGATCCCCCAGTTTCAGTGTCTGTACCCCAGCCCCAGTGCCTGAACCCCCAGTTTCAGTGTCTGTACCCCAGCCCCAGTGTCTGATCCCCCAGTTTCAGTGTCTGTACCCCAGCACCAGTGTCTGATCCCCTAGTTTCAGTGTCTGTACCCCAGCCCCAGTGCCTGAACCCCCAGTTTCAGTGTCTGTACCCCAGCCCCAGTGTCTGTACCCCCAGTTTCAGTGTCTGTACCCCCAGCCCCTGTCTTGGTAAGACTCTGTCCCAGAGGTGTCCCCTCACCTGGACCAGTGCCCAGAGTCCAGAACTCGTCGTCATCAAAGTGGGCGTCTCCCTGCATGCCCTCTCCGGGCGGGTAGGCGTGGGCCAGGAGGCCATCCTTCCCGTCAAAGGGGTAGGGGTCCCCGTGATCTGGAGCACAACAGTGAGCAGCTTCTTCTTAGATCAACGGCCACAAACACAGCGACAGGCTCTGCCCACCCCCCCCAGAACGAACCAGTCTCGCCCTCCATTCTCCCAGTCAGATCCGATATTTTACACTCTTTTGCACAAAAGCAAACAAGTTCTTACTTTGCAGTTTCATTATTTCCCAGACACAGACTATAAACCGTGAGTAGAGTGTAACCCACGGCGGACAATATTCAGATGACTAGAGTAATCACTGTTTTTCTCTCCTGGTAGCTGTGGGTTTGCCGCTGTTTCTCTTTGTCAGGTGTATTATACGGAACGCGTTCACCGGGCGGGAAGGGACGTGTTCGGAAGCGGGAACGGACCTTTCTTCCCGAAGGATACCATGATGTCGGCCGTGCCGTCGTACAGGCGTGTGAAGGTCAGCGGGGTCACGTCGCTCCACACCTTGAACGCGCGGGCGAAGGCGTCGTCGATGAGAGAGGCGTCCATGTCGGGGGAGTAGTTCAGGATCCTGCCGGAGGAGAGGAGACGCTGCCGTTCAGCAGAGACCAGCGCGGCGCGAGGGGAGGGAATATCTGGCAATCCTGTTGCAATTAGGACCCTGCCTGCGGAGCTCCTCGCTTCCTCCTGTTAGCGGGCTTTTGTTTGTTGGCGCAGACAGAGGGTGATTGGCCCTCCCATCCGCCAGGGGGCAGTATTCGCCACACGCACATTACCATACTTTACTTCACGCACCCTAGCGGTACCTATCCCCGCAGTGCTTCCTGCCTTGCCTGAAGCCAGAAGGGGCAACCACAGAGCAGGGTTTTAAAGTCACCAGCCTACCTCTAAAATTTTGCATCATCCGTGCATCTGACCTATGCGCTGGTGAGTTGAGGATATCGAGGAAACCGCTTGCTCCTCCTCTCACTGCGTGCATGTTGCCCGGTAACTTGGCTGCTGTCCTCTGCACCCCCCGCGCTCCTCCCCAGCCCTCACCTGTAGGTGACGTCTTTGTGGTCCCACTTGAGGTCCCCCTCGAAGGTCTGGTAGTTGCGGATGTCGGGCACGCCGCAGCGCGGCCTCCTCATGGCGTCCAGGGTCTCCCTGTCCAGCTGGCCCGTCTCCTGCAGGCCCAGCTGCCTCTGCATCCGGCGCAGGGCCTTCTCGCTGGACACCTGCTGGTTCCCGCTGCGGTCCAGCACGTTCATATAGCCAAACTTCTGGAGGTAGTCCTGTGGGGGGTGGCGGTGGGTTAGATCGCTCTGCACAGACGCAGCAGGCCACCCGGGCTCTGCAGTTGCCCACCGACTGTCCTTCCACACAGAAAGAGCCATACGAGCACTTTTTGTTGTTTAATGTTTATCCATCCATTTGTCTGAACCCTTTTCCCAGTCTAGGACAGGGGGGACTCTGGAGCACAGGGCAGGATACAGCCCGGACAGGACCCTTGTCACAGACGCACACAGTCACACCACAGACAATTTTCCTAGAAGCTGGTTAACCTACCTATAGGTGGGCAGTTACTGCTCATAACATTTTGAAGACTTGAAGTGAATATCCGTAAATAAGAGTACTGTGTTACAGTCCTGTGCACCAGGAACACGGCACAAGTAGCGAGTAATTAGGCCCAAAAATTCCAAATGAAACCAGATAACTCTCTTCATGGTAGCTTAGCATCTGAATATCAAAATATTTTCCGTCCATAATTAAAAACAGTCACCAGGGCTGAGTCAAAATATCTGAATCAAGCTAATGTTCGGTTGCCTAAAGATTCTCTGCTAATTCTCTGCAGCAGTGCCATAAAAATTTCATTTTCTTTTCTTGCTGTGACACATAAAGCACGTAAGCGATTTCAGACTGACACTTCTCTTCCTGCAGTCCCTGCAGTTGTTGAAGCTGCTTATTAATCAGCCTCATCTGTATGAGACTTGTTGAAGCAAGGAGTTTTCTGAGGACTTTGAGAGGATCTGAAAAAGGTTTTGCCGGCCAGTAAAAATATTTTCATATGGCAGCTCCAGCACTCGAGCCAAGTGCTGTCTACCACTGACTTAAAGGCATTCATACTCAAACTCCTGCCCTCCACACTGCAGCCTGGCACTGTGGGCACAGACACACTGTCCTGCTGCAAACTCCTGCCCTCCACACTGCAGCCTGGCACTGTGGGCACAGACACACTGTCCTGCTGCAAACTCCTGCCCTCCACACTGCAGCCTGGCACTGTGGGCACAGACACACTGTCCTGCTGCAAACTCCTGCCCTCCACACTGCAGCCTGGCACTGTGGGCACAGACACACTGTCCTGCTGCAAACTCCTGCCCTCCACACTGCAGCCTGGCACTGTGGGCACAGACACACTGTCCTACACTTTGCTGCCCAGTGCTCAAAATTGTCCAGTGCTGTACAGCCCTGATGCTGGAACTGCTGAAACACCCCTTTCCTGCAGGTTATAGGTATCTTCATCAACACTTCCTGTAATAACGGAATGAATGACGTAATGAACTGCTTGTTTGGGATGGAAGCTGGAAGACCCTGCTGCTCTCCAGGAGCAGGATGGAGACCTGTTGCTCGACAGCAGCTTTGCAATCAAGCTCCATCACTCTTTAACCACCCAACCACTCGAACCCAGCCTGCTCTGCAGGCGGGCCATGGGAACTCCACGAGCCCGCTGTGCTTCGCCTCAGTGACCTGGGAGCCTCGTGCTGTGATGTGAGCTGTCTGAGTGCAGGGCTGCGTGCCGGTGCGAAGGAGAGGGTTACTCACATTGGCGAACTCCTTGTTGGTCATGTTCTTCAGCGTGTCCCCGGGGAAGACCACCGAGACGGACTTGAGGGGGAGACAGAGCCCACCCAGGGCACACAGCCCCAGGGTGAGGACAGCCAGGACGCAGGGTCTCATCCTGAGAGCACAGACAGGCTTGAGCTGCTTTCTGCTGAGGAATCAAAGCCTGGCGACTCTGAAGCTCCTGCTGGAGAGTGGATGTGTTCTGCTCTGGGACCTGCAAGGCGCTTATATGTACCTTGAGCCCCGGATGTTTTAGTTGAGTCACTCACAGCCAGCCCCTCTTCCTCCTCCTTCTCTGCTTGCACAACAGTCTGCATTACAGCACACCCACTTGCAGGGGAAAACACACACGCGTATCAAAACAAGCCTTTGCCATGGCTTCAGCAAGGGGAGGGTCTGTGCTGCCTTTGTGTTTTCATCAGTGTTCTTGCCTTATTTGGTGTGGTCCCTGCAGCTCCCAGGTCCCTGAGCGCTGTGTGCTGGAGAGGACCGAGCCCTTCTGCTGGGAGAGCTGGGAACCACTGGCCCCCCAGGCCCCGGTGTCCAAGAACGAATGGCAAGCACACCCCAGAAGTTGTTGGGGTGTCGCCTTCACTGACAGCACAACCCATTTGCTCCGTGGCAAATTGGGTAATTCTTCCTCAGACTCAAAATCAAATCTTCTCAAAAGCGTCATTTCTGACACAGTGAGTGGGATTTGTTGGCAGGGGGAGGGAGGGGTGGATTTTGCTGAAGAGAGAAAGGAGCTGAAAGTCAAACCAGTGTCCTGGTAACAGTGTAGCATGACAATATTCTCCCTTTGCCATGGTCGCATGCACCATTTCCACTGGTGTCCTCTGGATGGTGTGTAACTGGTCATTCTGAAGACATGCGCTCAGGTTGGGCCTGTCAGTGCCATTGCACTCTGAACACCTGCATCAGGTGCCCTCTTGGTCGTGTCTGCTCTGAATTCCACCTCAGTCAAGCCTCCACGGCCTTGCACAGCGTGTGCCCCTCCCTGCTGAAAGAAGGTACTGTAATTGGCAGTGCTCGTGCAAGTGATTACAGTGAGTCATGTCTGCCAGCAGCAGGAATACTGACAACAAAATCTCTGGATTTAATGTGTAGAAGCGCTCAGCTCCAGTTTTCTTGACAATCATTCACAGCAACACACTAGTCAGCCTCTGCTTCCACGCACGTTAGAGCGAGACTGTAGGTTTTTTGGGGGGGGGGGGGGGGCGTTTCGACTCCCACCCCTATATTTGTGAGCTGGATCGAGGCGGTGTTCCCTGATGCCGGCCAGGATGTGCGATGAAGACTGGATTGTCTAGTCCGATGACGCAATGCCCTCGCCTCTGCGTTTTGTCGCTTGATGAAGTGTGTTGATTGGGGACTTCCAGGCAATAGGCAATTCCGTTCACCCTTTGTGTTTCACAGAAGCTCGTGCACGTTACCTTTTTTTGAGGACACAGACGAGGTGGTATTTACATAGCCCACATCCTGCTGGTGCAGGATATTCTATTCTTTTCGAGTCCACTTGAGAGCTATTAACGAACAGCTAAATGACTCATTGAATCAATAATTGACTGAACTGGATCTAGTAATATCTACAGTGGCAGTGAGAAGTGCAGGGTCTGTAGATCTTGGGCTCCTGGCTCTGTGAGGCGAGGAGGAGAAATGCCACTTCACTGCCTGGACACATCTGCCCATCAGACCAGAGAACAGAGGGTGTTCTTTATCCTTAACAGCTCTGTTGAGGGCCCCACGGTACAGAATCTGGGACACACTGCCCCAGTGTGCAGCAGGGCTGGGGGAAACAGAGGGCTCTTGTCTAGGAGTTGCTACAAGATCAGTGTGTTTTCAAATAAGGCATATTTTATCAATGCCTGTAATCAATTTAACAACACAAATTGTGATGTTTTGATCATGGAAAGAGGCAAAGCTGCTGTTGTATCACAAAAAATGAGCTCAGTTTAAGAACAATCTTTGAGTACCTGATGCATTTATGGCTGTTGTCTGTGCTGTGGCCCGCTGGCTCTGTAGTTACAGTACTCTTCAACTGTCAGAAGTCATTGTGTTGCAGTGATTGCAATCAACTCCCAGGAAAAGAGAAGCAGAGAAGATTTCTCGAGAAGACCTGGCCTCCCTTGTAGCTGGGTGTTGTTGAGTATCGGATGGGAAAAAGCACAAAGCAGGCTCTCATGGTGAGCGAGGAGTGCGTCAAACAGTCACACCCTCCTCGCCTGCCATCGGCTGGCTGTGTCACCCTGAGTCAGGATCCTTCTAAACTGGGACAGTCGCCGATCCGCTGCTGTAACAAGCCATCTGTCTCCGATGCTTTCTTACGTACTTTAAAAAGATCGTATTTTCAGTGATAGGTGCACATGCATGTACAGAAGGGGCATGTAGAATTCAGAGTGGATCTTCCGTAGTTACAAGGAGGAAGGTCCTTTTTTTAAGTGGACTTCCAGCAGGGGGAGCTCTGATCAGGTGTTGCTTCCCCCCCGCAGCCGAAAAGGCCTGTGTGCACATGAAGAAAAAGAGCCGTTTCCTTGCCTCGCGTGTAGCACTGCATCACGTTCTTACAAATAATCGCTTTGCATTGCGTACGAGGCAGAAGCACAGCTTTGATGTTCTGATTTAGAAACCGTGCTCTTACAACATGTCACCCTCCCGTTTGTTAAGAATTTCCTTTTCAGATTTTTCTTCGGTGGTCTCCGAGTGGCTCCACCGGAGAGGGCCTGGGCGCAGGTGTAGCCCTTGGCTCAGATGGGAGGCTGTGTCTCTTCTCCTCCGATCAGTGCTGTTTGTGTCTGCGATGCCTGTGACCTGAGATGAGTGACGGGAGCCTGCCTGCACTTCCTCCTCCTCCACAAGTGTGCTTCTAATAAGATCATGCGTGTTGTTTCATTTTCCTTTAGTTACAATTGAGATGATCTCTAGGTATCAAGTGTTTTCGAGGCCAAATGATACTACAGCTCATCTTCTAATGTATCTGTAGGCATGTCGTTGGCCCAGCCTGGAGCTCAGGTTTGTGGATGGCAAGACAGGTGATCTGCTGGGGGTGCTGGTGAGACTCATGCTTCGACTGTGGTGCGTCTTGCACAGTCTTACTGATAGTACTTTGTGTAAAAGGAGTCTGGTTCTTTCTGGGAGAGCTAATTAACGGTTAGCAGAAAGCATATCCGCCCATCGGCACATCCTTGGAGGGGTCCTGGATCTGTACAACATGCAGGCAGGAATGAAGCTCGGGCATACAGGCATGTTGGCAGTTACAGTCTTGGATCAAAAGTCCCCCTAACCCTCCCTTCCCTGCCTGCGCACCTTTCACCTGTAGAAGGCTCTCTAGCAGAAGGTGCCTTGTTAGTGTGATGCTTGAATTTGCATTATGAATACAACCAGCTGCCACTCTACAAGTACTGATGTTACTACATTAATTACTGCTGTTTAGCCAGTAACTGTGACTACTAATGTTACTGCTACTACCTCGCCTGCTGGTATTGATTCTAAGAGTAGCAGGATATGTGATACTCATGTGATGCCTAATAATTCTCCTGCTACAGCTACTGCTATTAGAACAACAATTGATTCAAATTATAATACCACAGCAACTTCCACTGCTACAGAATTACTACTAAACCTGTTGTAACTGCTTTCCATGATAATAGCATAATAGCAATTGGGATTTGAGTCTTTTAATGGCCCTCCACGGTGCTAACACAAAGCCTTCAAGTGAACGAGTAATCGTTTAGCATTGTTATTATGATGATGATGAGTTATGTGGGTGTTTGTGCTGGAAAGTTTGAAAGCCGTTTTGGTGACACAGGTTATAAAAAGAGTAACGAACTGGGGGGGGGGGGTCATTTGAGCCATGTCATTCCAAGTGCTTGATGACTGAAAATACTCGTCTGAAGTTCATTTAGCAAAATATTAATTGCTCACATACAGTAGGTGTATTCTGTCACTCTCTTGTACAGCATAATCGGTGTTAACGATAAAAATTAAAATGGGGTAGATGCTTTTCAAGTCATCCCCAAATTGAAGAAACACGCATTTTAAATGAGTTAATCCTTCCTTAAAACGTTTTGATCTGTTGCGTCTAAATCATCAGAGCTTCATTCCAAATGCCTGAAGGAAACCTACTGTATGTACAGCACATGCACAGATAATTGCTACCTAATCTTTTCCCTGGCATGTGTTCACAGTCAAGGCTGGGCACACATGACAGTGGTGAGCTGAGGTACTAGGAGGGTGATGGGCAATGTTCAGAACTTTAATAAGGACAAACTGGATCACGCTCTTTATTTTAATGATGCTCTTTAAAGAAAAGACCATACAGACTTTTGACCAGACAAATTGATGAAATTGAATCACTCAATATTCTATATTATTCTGCAACATTAGAGTGGCCAGGGTTTGGCTATATATATTTTTAAATAAACAGATATGGACAGACTATTCATCCGACAAATGACAGAAACAAGGGCACAGTGGGACAGACTGTAAGATTGTAATCCACTGCAAGCTGTTTGAAGTTCTCTTTGTTTTGTTCATGCAGCCCTGCTGCTGTATTTCAGCACTCTGCTATTGCAGAACTGCTGGTCTTCCTGGTGTTCAACTTGCTGGGGCTGGCATCCTGTCCAGTAAATCGTGCCAGATCATCCTCAGGAAGATAACTCAAGCGCTGCTGGACAGGACCGGCAGTGATGGTGACACCAAGGCAGTATTAAAACACCCAGAGGTTCTGCACAATGAGGCAACAGCACATTAGTAAACAGACACTTCCTTTGTCTTGCATGCGCTGTGATTAGTTAATAACTATTGACATGATGTAAGCAAGCCTGTGTTTGTGTGTCAGACATAATAATGTCCTGGTGCAATTCCTTTTTTTTTTAAGCAAGCATTTGATGATCTTGCTGAATTGTGTGGGTGTATGGTTCTGTAGCAGGCTTTGTACCAGACCACTGTGAGCATGGAAAACAAAAAGCTTGCAGATGTCAATACATATAAATCAATATCATAGTATTAATAGTGCCTTGGATACCTTGTAAGGAGAGAGCAGCAGACACATAGACTACATTAGCTGTTCTCTGAAACAGCATAAAGTGTAATATGTACTCTATATAATATTAATGGTAAACAATATATTTGCATGAACAGTACTGATGAAAGCAGCCAAAGGCTGAAATTCACAGAAGAATCACAGAAGATGCACTACATCCAGCACTGGATCAATCAGTGCTGACAATGCTGACGATATAGATATCCACCCATCCGTTTTCCAACCACGTTATCCACTACAGGGTTGCAGGGGAGCTGGAGCCCATCCTGGTAAACAAGGGGCACTAGGCAGGGTTCACCCCGGACGGAACGCCAGTCCAAGGCGGGGCACACACACTCACACCAGGCCCAGCTTTCCCAGAAGCCATTAACCCACCAGGTCTGGGGGAGGACACAGGAGCACCTGGATGAAACCCACACAAGCAGGAAAAGAACACGCACAGCGCTCACAGATAAGACCCCAGGGACCGAGCCCACAGCCATCCTGATATGGATATCCTTATATATATAATGGAGCAAAAGTTCAGGAGGAGGTCAGGCCCTAATCTCACCCACAAACCCACAGTCTCTCCCCTCATTAAAGGGAGGGAGGGTCCCCCAACAGCTTCATTACGGACTGGATGCTGTTTTCCTCAACCAGGTGAGTTACCCCCAATACACCTCTTTAGTCGAATCTCACCTCTTGTCCAGTTTAATCAGGGCTTGGCAGAACTCCTGATGGAAGCCACGCTGGACCTGTGTCTCTTCACAGTAACACGCTGTGGAACATGAAGCAATATTTGGATTTTTCTTGCATCTGTGTGGATTTCCCGTTGATCTTCCCCTCGGGGGCTCTTTCCAAATACAGAAACCTTCCCCATTTTCTGCGGAAAATCCCACTCATTCCCTCCGTTTCCGAAACGTGACTTGGGACAAGGAATTGATCAGTCACGATGGCTTTGAGGGCAGGCGTTGACTGCCAGACTTGCGCAGTGACAGCAGGCTGTGTGCGTTAAGAGTGTTGCACATATGAATGATCATTTCAAATCTGGAAAACTGTGGTGAACATTACCAAGACTATGAAACACTGAATATTACAGCTGAAGGAGGCAGTAAAGAATAAACCACATATGACACTACTGCACAGACTGGCTGGAGCAGTGATAATAGCTTTTTATCATTGCTAAGTATCTAAAACTCTAGAGCAGCATGTAAAATAGCTGACAAAAGAAAGCTCTTTAATTGAACCAAGCTGGGGAATGGTACTAATCACAAAGTGGCTGTTAACCAGTGGAGTCAGGAAGTGAGCTGGCGCTGCTGTGTGTAACGGTGCTCAGTGCATTGCCCAAATCTCCCAGTTCCCAGACCAGGTGATGTGTCAGCCAAAAACACTTACCACTTACTGGAACTCATTTAAGAAGTCGGCCACAGAAGCTGAAGGACAGTGAGGACAGAGGTCCCTGTTATCACTCTGGATGTTGGTTCAGAGGCGGAGACCAGCCGACATCAAGGTTGCAGACGCACCTGTGGTTTTAGAGTCCAGGAGCTGGAATAAGTGCGTGGACCTGCCTGTCCGGGCGGGAGGAATTCCCCTGGAGCTCTGGGAGGATGCAGAGAGCAGCTCAGCACCACAAGAAAGAGCAGGAGACCAGCCAAACAAGCACACTCCGTGTTCCTCAGCATGTTGCTGTGGGCTGGGAGGATGACTAAAGAAAAAAAACCCACATTAGGAGGTGACTTTTCAATAGCTGAAAAAGCTGAATAGGAAATAGCTGAGGAGCTTCTCTTTATTCTCCTGTCCCTGACCCCCTTTAGAAAGGCCACAGACCACTGTGCTGAGCTCAGGCCCTCATTACAGATCAACCTCTTCCTTCTCCATGCATGGAAAGCACTGTTTTCTGCAGCTGCAAAATTGTGTGACCTTTGTTGCAGGCTCCAGGCAGCACTGGGAGATAACTGCTAACACAGTAAAATAAATAATCCTTACCATAGTAAATCTGCTTAGCTTGAACTGAACTTGAACTTGAACTTAATTGCCATATGTGACCGGCACATGTACTGGTACAATGGAAGTCTGACTTACAGAAAGAAAGTCTCTCGAATGTTAAACAAAAGTGTAAAACACTAAGTGCAAACAGTGCATCAAGACAACATACAAACAGTAGACAATGTACAAGTAAACAAGTAAACAGTTTGAATGTAAACAATGCAGACGTGTAAAGAACGACTGCAGGTGTGCAATAAATAAAATAACAATGAGGTAGATGGTGCAGGTGTGGTCTGAGGGGTCCAATCGCACTGCTTGTGGGTAGAAGCTATCAAGGAATCTGGTGGTAAGCGTCCATATGCTCTTGTATCTCTTGCTTGAGGCCAGTTGGAGAGCTCATGCCCGGGGTGGTGACTGTCCTCTGTGATGGCCAGAATTCTACCACGGCGGCGATCCCCACAGAGCTCTTTAATCTCTGTGTGTGTAGTGAGTGGGGTGGGGGGTGAGGTGCGGCTTGGACCCCAGTCCACACACAGCTGGCTCACTCCCCTGCTTTGCCTCGCCTGACCGCCTGCTCGGGGGAGAGTGCACATTGCTTCCTTGCTTCCCATGCGACTGTGGGAGCTGTAGCAGAGTCGAGTTGAATGACATTCAGTGCTTTCAAATTGGAAGCATATAAAAACTATTGAGCCAAAAGATGCAAACTATAATCATCGCCATCATCCTCTCCAGCCTCATCATCAGCACCATCACCTTCACGTTCAACACCACCACCATCATCATCATCATCATCATCACCCTCATCATTACTACTATCATCATCATCAACACCATCATCATCATCAACACCACTATCATCACCCTCATCATTACCACTATCTTCATCAACACCATCATCATCAGTATCTCCACCATCATCAACACCACCATCACCACTGTCATCGTCTCCATTATCTCCACTTTCAACCTCAACATCATTTCTCCACCATCGTCACACTCATCATCATTTCCACTTTCCATTATAACCATAATGCTGAAGTGTTCATAAATTAATCTAACCAGATTTACAACATAAACAGCTCTTATTATTTATATATATATATCTATATATATAATCTCTTTTTGCATACAACTCTGTCTTAAACACACATTGAATGTGTTTTATTTTTCAGAGCTCTGGTATATTGTTTATATATACAGTACACATCCTGTATTCTGTGAAGGATGTATAATGCATTCATTGTGTCTTCTATCTTTGTATCTGCCTTACCACCCACAGTCTGCTTTCCAAATCTGGAAATCAATATGAAAGAAAATGTACTTTTTATCCATGTATGAGTATGAGGGTAGAATATTGCGTGGTTGGGGTGTTTCCAACAATGTATTTCAGGGAATATGTTCCAAAACTGACTTCAGGGATTAGAAACAAACAAACCCCTCTTGTGGTTAGTGATGACATCTCATCCAGGAGATGGATTAGCAATACATTCGAGGTACCAGTCTGGGACAGAAAATTGGGTCACAGCTTTTGTGAACCAATTTGTCATGTTTTCATTTGCAGTTCTAAGAAAACAAGCAACAGCTCTGATTATGTTAGGGCGTGATAACCATTTGTTCCAAAAACAGAAGTCATCGCCTCTTTTCTTTCCTTGCAAAATAAAAAGAGCGAGAAAGGAAATACAGTATGTAACTGAATGGCGAGATTATCCAGGAAGTTGGGTTACGGAGGTGTTGAAGCTGGGGTGAATCAATAGACTTCAGTTTCATCACCATACCAGCTGCAAGCAAGCCTGGACTCCACATGGATAGGCAATGCAGCATTGTTATAGGGAATAATCACCGTGGTATTACATACTGAAATAGTCCAGTCAGTTGTATGCAAGAGAGCGTGTGTGCTGCTCATCTATAACATCTCACAATCCTCAGGGTATAGTGAGTAGAAGGGAGATCTCACTAGTTGTAGTGACTTCAGGAAACAAAGCAAACAAGCAAAATACTTCTCAATCCATCAGACTATTTTTTTTTAATGACACAAATACATACATGCTCGATTGACACATTCGTTACTGTGCAGAACATCATACGTGCTCATCTAATTTATTGCACCATGCATCCTGCAGGTGATCCGAATGTCTCTGTTTAACTCAGGGTAGGGATTAGGACTGGGATGTGCTTCGGATTTTGGAATACAGTTTGGGTTAGGGATTGGGATTTAAGGATATGCTAAAAATCTCCAAAATGCTTAGAAAGCATATGTCTCATAACAATATATGCATATAGTTGGTTGCTTATATGATCATTTACAGCACAATATTGTGCTGGGCAGTACAATGAGAGCTCCAGGTCACATGGTATACAGGTGACACACAGAGGACGATCCACAGCGCAGTGCCAGGCACCTCTCCTGTGGCTCCTGGAAGAGCTATGATTAGCCTGTTGTGTTTTAGTGGAGATCTATAGAGGCCTTGGGCAGTACAGGTACATGTAAAATGCATTGAGACCCCAGTATAGGCAAGTGCTCTCAAATCCCGTATTTTCTGTGAGTCTTTGTAATTAGATAGATAACACTTTATTGATCCCGTAGGGAAATTGATGTGTTACAGCAGTCCAGCCCAAGACAAGCAAAAACAGACATCAGAATAGACGGAAAGTTATACATAATAAATATAAAATAAATAAATGAAAATAAATACATACAGTAGGTGTGTGCAAAAGATGATGATCATGATTAGCTGCATCACTGTGATTCTTCTACCTTTTATCAGGAACATCAGGAAATGTGTTGCAATATCCCTCCACAGAACAGCGAGGGAAAATCGCCCGGCACAACGCGGTTCCCTTCAGCTTTTCCCTCTGTGGCGGGAGGAAGAGACAATAATGTAGCAAGCGGCCATGCTGGTGAGCCCCTCACTGAAGGAAGAGAGAACTGACAGCCAGGGCGGAAAGAGAGCCTGAGATCGGGACCGAACCCGTGAGTCTGCAGGCATGCAGGGCCTGTCAAGTGGACCTAAATATAGGAGCCTGACATTCAGCATGCAGCGGAAAACAGGCTGTGGTGTTGAAGGGGGTGTGGCGCAGTTTCCTGTGGCCTGGTGCGTAGGGGCTATGGTCTTGGTTTCCTTGCAGCGCTCGTGAAGCCAGACGTATCGTTTGAGGGTTAGACTGATGTCTGATGTCAGAACCTCGTCTTCTGAAATGGACCCAGGAAAAGGCCAGGAAAGAGAGTGTGTGTGTGTGTGTGTGTGTGTGCAAGAGAAGACATGGGGGACCAGCTTCTCCACAAAGGGGAGAATTTGAACACACTCATCTCCACCCTGCAGCTGCCCCTGGGTTCACTCCTCTCTGACTGGGGTTCGAGTCTCCTCGTCCTGTGGCCAGCGGGCTGCCCGTTAACCAAGGGGGTTAAGCCAGACGTTTCTCACCCAGTATTCTTAAAAGTCACAAAGCATTCAATCTGTGGATGTTGTTGTCCCTAATGAACTACCAATTGGACTAGATGGGCCAACTCTCAATTGTATCAGATGGGCCCCTTTCACCTATCTCCTTTCTCATGTTAATGAACGACAAATGGTTTTGATTAGGAGGGACATTTTCAAATATGTGTCAGTCAAGCTGTCCTGCGAGAGAACATAAGGTGACTTTAGCATCAATGCACGCAGATTTCTGAATACAGACCAGGAGCTGCATGGGGCGTCAGAGCCTGATTCCGGATTCTGGAATCTCCTCTGACATCACAAGCAGAAAGGAAAGACAGGGGCGTGTCAGTCTTTGTGACATCACACGCGGTCTACACTCATTCTCATTGCTTTCCAATTACAGGCTTCTGTTACCCATCTCTGTGACTGGCCTGCTGGAGCCTTCCGCAACACCTTTTACATCCTGCTAAGGAGACAACAGCAAGAAATGACAGCCTGTTCCAAACACCTCATTACTCAGTAGTATCAATAAATCTTTCTGTATTTTTGTGTGGCGCAGAGGTGCTCTGTCTGGGGGTGAAGGTGACTGATACCTACTTTATTCTAAGTGACTTCACTCATTTCCTTCTGACTCAGTCGTTGACAGATGAGATCATAATATTGCCTTACTCAGAACACTCATGTACACAACAGCCGTTCAAGCCAGCCTACTACTGACGGACACACCAAAACAACTTAGCAGTATTTTTTGGAGACAAGAGCACTCTGCCCTTGTGTTCTCAGAGCTGTGATTGTAAATTAAAATGGTTTAGACAGTACATGGAGGAAAACCAAGGGAAAACAATAAATCTCCCACCAACGTTTGATAATACCACACAATTTCGTACTGTAAGGTTTTTTTCTGCGTATTTGCTTTAAACATTTCACTTTGTATGAACACTAGAGACTCATGTGTGAGTCTACTAGAGGTCGAGGCGCTGTCGCTATAGGAGATTGGGAGCCAGATGCATGTTCCCGTTAATATGTTTTAATTAAAGTGCTTGACTTGTTGTGTCTCTGAGTGCGAAGGCGGGTGATCCCTTCCTCCCTGTGAAGGGTACCGGAGAAACGGTGGAGGTGTCTCACCGTGACTGTTTCCCGGGGTATAATTCCCACTCCATCAGTAGAGGCTCTCAGGGCCCGCTGGGCGACTGTGCTGTCCGGACAGCGGTGTGCGGTCAAGGCCGGCAGAGCTGCAGTGTCCCCTGTAACTCGTTGGGTGCCAGCGGATCTGGCGAAGTCTCGGAGGGACTTCTCTCCTCCGCTCCTCCGAGGGAGGGCTGGGGCAGGGAGCTGAGATAATGGAAGAGCACTGGGGGCTTTTAAAGTGTTTCAGGGAACAACACGGAGCCAAGATCTTGCTCTTCACCGAAGTGGTGTACATACTCGGACTGCAAGAGGTTATCTCTGAAGTGCCCTGAGAGATGTCTTCATGTTTGTGGGCAAAGTGTACTTACGATCTTATACTGTAGCTCACCCACCACAGTCCATAAATCTTTTATTTGAATAATGTAAGGATCTGTTGCTCTCCTAACAGACAGAAACCCATCATTAGGTCACAGGCAGCGAGGGCTCCTGGGGTGAAGAAATATTCCCCAGTGCCTCAGGACGATGAGGAACCATCAGTGTGAGAAAGCATGTGGGCAGGAGTCACTGAGGTGAGAGCCTGACTGTATCATCACAGTGTACAGTAATAACTCCAGATTAAAAATAAATCATGACACAATAGTGTGTGAACTGCAGCACATCAATTGTCCTGGGATGGGGGACAGACGACGGTGTGTTCAGTCACTCAGTGTCAGGGTGCTCGGCTGCAGTGTGTTCAGTAGCTCAGTGTCAGTGTGCTGGGCTGCAATGTGTTCAGTAGCTCAGTGTCAGTGTGCAGGACTGCAGTGTGTTCAGTCACCCAGTGTTCAGTCACTCAGTATGTTCAGTCGCTCAGTGTCAGATTGCTGGGCTGCATCTGGTCTACAGTGTGTTCAGTCACTCAGTGTGTTCAGTAGCTCAGTGTCAGGACTGCAGTGTGTTCAGTTACTCAGTTATAGTGCTGGGCTGAAAATTGTCAGTAACTAAATGATGATGAGTTTGAAATTTTATTCCTATAACAGTGTATTTTGAAGCTTTTGTTTAAGTTTACTTTTATTTAAGTTTACAACAACTTGTGAAGAGGAAATAGTTAGAATTGTGGGAATAGTTTTTTTCATTAATTTGGTCAGTTTGTGGAATCAGCTGGAATTTGTCTGGAGTAAGAAAACATGTAGCACTTTTCTTGCTGTGGGTGGAAGTTTTGGAAAAACACAAGAAAAAAACCCTCTTTCAACACTACTTATAGGTTTCATAAGCCTTCGTCTTCCTTACGTTTTCCCTGGCCTGTCCCACATGCTGGAGGGACTTCCCATGTGCCCAGGGACAGGAATTTACTCCTCACTGCTCGTTACTCAGACAGCTGATTGAAACCTGGCGTGAATCAGTGCCGATGTTTTATGTAGACCAAGTAACATCACCAGGAGGTTTAAGAGCACAAAGGCAACTAGAGAGTGAATCATGACATCTAATCCCAGGTTAATTGCTTATCCACATGAATTCAAAAGATCTCTTTCTTGTTTTTGTGACTTTGCCTATGTGGCTTTTCAGTATAGGAGAATGTTGTATGCGAAGGTGAGTCAGGGTTGTAGCTGGTGTATCAGGACTGGGCTGTGTGTGTGAAGGAGCCCGTTGCTCTGTGGAACTGTTTCAGAAAGCCTGTCGCAATCAGGGCATGATCTGTTGCTGTTTGTATTCGAACACGATTGACCATTTTCTGCATTTTACTTCACACTAAAGTTCTCCAGTAAAATACACAGCTTTATAAATGGATACAAAAGCAAGTTACTATGGCTAAAAACATCAGCCAGATAAACTAAAGTGAGCAGTATGTACTGCATTTCACATCCTAAAGGGGTTACCATAATGATCACTGACCCTTTCATCTAAAGTGCTTCTCTTAACAAGTATTATTTAACCCAACAAAGTTTAGCACTTCATTTACAATTTGTTTCCCACGTGCTAAAGGATAATAGCAGCGTTTCCATGGGGCATTAATACTCCTGCAAGCTAAATATTTGCAGGATTTAGAAACGGTGTGGTCGGATTTCATCATTCTCACCCTTTTGCAGTAAAGTTACAGCCCATCATTTAGGCTGCTCTCTTCCAGCCAGTGTGAAGAAAGTGTTGTGATGTGGCCACGGCCGTTTCGGAATCGAAACCTTTTTAATGTGTGAAAACGACGAGCTAATTGACAGAGACAGTTCCCCTTGAACAAAGCAGTCCCTTCACGGGAAACAAGAGAAACCGTCGCTCGGTTAAATGACGCCAGGACTGAGGACTGCTGAAGGTTATTTTAAATCAACCCTGTCCCCGGAGCGAAAAACATATTTCGGTTTTTTTTTTTTGCCTTTCCCTAACGGCGTCCCATCCACGCTCTCCAAAGCAGAGAGCAATACCTGGCTCGTCTGAGATCGTGACGCCTGGGTGCGGGGCGGGGTGGCTGGGCTCGGGCTGGAGCGGGCTGCCTGAGGCCCGGCTTGGTTCTGCTCGGGCTGGGGGGGTGGGCACGGCAGCTCTCCCGAGGAAACTGTCGCCTGACGGGAGCACTGGGAAGTGCCGTCAAGCCCGCTGGAATCGGAGGGACAGAGGTGTGCGCGGCGGTGGGCTACACCCCCCCGCGGGCAGCAGGAAGACCCGGGTACAAAGCACAATCGTCACTGGTCTCGGATCACACGCGGGCCCCCTGGTGTGCAGCCAAGTCGGGGTGCTGCCTGCCGGTGCTCCCCCACTTGTGCGCTCAGGATTCATGTCTCACAGGCTTGGGAAAACAAGAAAAGACACAGGAAAAAGTTTTCAGGGATCCGTCAGCGTGGTGGCGGCGGCACTCGTCCTGTTCCAGCCACACAAACGACTGTGGCGAATTCGGTGACATCATGAGCGGCGTCATTGGGCGCTATTTTCTGCCTGCGGTGGTGGGAACAGCCCAGGCAGCCCGGTGCCCTGGCACCATGTCACGGCCGTCGTGTGACAAAGCTGAAGAGCACATCGTTGGGAAGATTATTGCTCGGTTAACCACCCCCGTAATGAAAGAATAGACTCACTGTATACGCTCTTCAATTGGTGTACAAACACACCACAACCCGATGTATCCACTGTGTGAGGAATCGCTCTGTTATAGACGAAAATGAGGTTAAACTGAGGAACAGTGGCTGAGAGTAAGAAATAACAATATAAGATTTCTGGAGACAGATAAAGATTAGGGCTCATCTGTGCAGCATAGTGCTTTTGAAAAGCAACTGCCCTCTGCTCTGGACAATCACTGCGACCCTCTGCTCTGGACAATCACTGCCCTCTGCTCTGGACAATCACTGCGGCCCTCTGCTCTGGACAATCACTGTGACCCTCTGGTCTGGACAATCACTGCGGCCCTCTGGTCTGGACAATCACTGCGGCCCTCTGCTCTGGACAATCACTGTGGCCCTCTGGTCTGGACAATCACTGCCCTCTGCTCTGGAGAATCACTGCGGCCCTCTGGTCTAGACAATCACTGCGGCCCTCTGGTCTGGACAATCACTGCGGCCCTCTGCTCTGGACAATCACTGCCCTCTGCTCTGGACAATCACTGTGGCCCTCTGCTCTGGACAATCACTGTGGCCCTCTGCTCTGGACAATCACTGCGGCCCTCTGGTCTAGACAATCACTGCGGCCCTCTGCTCTGGACAATCACTGTGGCCCTCTGCTCTGGACAATCACTGCGGCCCTCTGGTCTAGACAATCACTGCGGCCCTCTGGTCTGGACAATCACTGCGGCCCTCTGCTCTGGACAATCACTGCCCTCTGCTCTGGACAATCACTGCCCTCTGCTCTGGACAATCACTGTGGCCCTCTGGTCTGGACAATCACTGTGGCCCTCTGCTCTGGACAATCACTGT
Organism: Lepisosteus platostomus; assembly: GCF_059453375.1. NCBI lineage: Eukaryota > Metazoa > Chordata > Actinopteri > Semionotiformes > Lepisosteidae > Lepisosteus > Lepisosteus platostomus. The sequence continues at coordinate 25,792,319 of NC_142625.1, read as the reverse complement.
GGCCCTCTGGTCTGGACAATCACTGCCCTCTGCTCTGGACAATCACTGCCCTCTGCTCTGTGGGGGAAGCTCAAACGTCACCCTTTCAAGTCAAAAAGATACTGCTGCCCTGGAGGTGCTACAGAGTAAATTCCATAGGGACATGATTCGGGTATCCTGAAAGGCTGCTCAAGAGAGACTTCCTCAAGACCAGAAGACTGTGGAAAATCAGTCTACACACAGGAAACCACACAGGAGACCCATTTTTACACAGAGTGGCCCACTCCCCAGCCATGTTAATGTTGCTGACTCCCTGGGTACCAGGGACTGCCCTGATGGAACTGTTAGATCATTAAACTGTGCAAGACGAGGCCCTTAGAACACCATCTCTTAACTTTTCTTAAGAGAACCTTTCTTGCGCACAGACCTGGATTAGGAACTTACTGGCCTGCAGCTTTGTGCCTGTCTGCTGCCAACAGGTGACGTACTGGATCAAGAATCAGCTGGCCAGTGGACGGCTGTTCTGCTGGATGACTTCATACCCCAGCGTTTTTTGGTTGGAGTGTTTGCCTTTTTAAGTTGCTTTCCCACATGTCCAGAAGACATGTGTCAAAATAAACACCTCGCTCTTTTTCACAAGTAGCCTCTCCTACTGCAGCTCAATTTCAATTCAATTCAAGCTTTATTGTCCCCTAGGGGAAATTTGTTTGTTCATTTTTACCACCCATATATAAAACCCTGCGTTTTTCCACATGAAACCTCATCTGCCATGAGTTTGTGAAGTTATGGATCTTATCTAAATCTTGAAATTTAATTTGCTTCTTCTGCAGTCTACTAATCCTCCTAAACATGCAAACATGACTCGTTTACTTGCTATTCCCAGAATTCAGATCACTGATTTAAATTAGGAAGAGCAGTGGTCCTAAGACAGATCCCTGTGGTACTCCACTAATTACTAGTCTAGATGTCTGGAATCCATCCCGAACAAAGTACGTAGGCTTTTGCTGACTCAGGATAACAGCAGGAGCGCCGATTCTCCGCAGCTCTTACGTCAGGAAGCACAGCAACAGCAGTGAGGCAACAGCCCTCTCCTGTGAAAGGTAGCACACTTCTGTTGTGCCATTTCCTGTTCTTGTTTGTCCAGCTGTTCAGGCACATCGCAGACCGGACACCACACTTCAGTAGCAGCCTTGCCAGCAGGCGTGTGCAACAGCTGCTCCTGGTCTCAGAACTGTGTGAGAAATCTGTGTAAAAGACCACAAGAAGTTGCCAAACTTCAAAAGTGAGGAGGAAGAGGATAGGTTACAGGGAATCCAGCCTGCTGAGTCAGTGCTTTGGTGATGTAACAGTAGGTATTTGTTTTTTATATAATGCCTTGAGGAATCCATACATTGGATGGATGCAAAAGCAGTTGCGGGTCTTTACCATACATTAATGAACAGCTGTCTGCAAGTATGAAACCTTGTACTCAGTAGTTTGGTTAGATCCTGATACACACAAGAGTGAGAGGCGAGATGGGCAGAGTGGGCTTGGCGTAGCTCACCTGGCTGAGGCAACTGGCAGCCCAGCCAGAGGAGTGAGGCTGCTGCAAGGAATGAGCCAGGGAGCTGCTGCAGGGGTGTAGATGGGGTGGCAGGAAGTGTACGAGGGAAGTGCATTGTGGGACGTCCCAGGTCCGAGACTAATATACGTAGGCAAGTAGAGGTGTGCAGCAGACAATGTCCTGCTTTGTAAACAGGAAACAGGAACCATTCAGGTAGAAATGAGAATTTGTTCTTAATTGATTTGTCTAATTAAATACTGGACTCCACAAACTGAAGCTGTAAAGCGTGTTTATTGCATCTCATTTGGTTTTCAAGGTTTGATGTTAACAGGTGATGAAGCAAATACTTAAACTTTTAATAAACAAGTAAAGATTTTTTTTCCAGAATCCCTGAAGCAGGAGGACAGGTGTTCCTGGGGCCAGATCTGACCCCTTGTGTGCTGGGAATAATCATCGGCCCAGTGGTGTTCTGGGTGGTGTTCACCCAGTGCTTTGCCCACTGATGGTCAAGAAATTGCCCCAACCAGACCTGGAGCTTTCATTCCAGCAGAGCTTAATTACAGGACCTTAACTGGAGCCTTAATTGAACTAACAAGTTGCTTGATTGGAATACATGTATGTTTTTTTATACTAACATGAGATATGATTTGAATGATGAAATGTGATAGTTAAAAGGCAACCTCATGCATGTTTAAGAGCTAAAAACAGCTCATTTAAATCCTGTTATTAAGTCAATTAAGGGTGCAGCTGTGAAGCAGGGAGCTGGGCTGGGAGAGAGCCCAGCAGGTGTGTGGGCCTCCAGGACCGCTGTATAACGAGATGAGCAGACCCAGTTCCCAAGAACACGATGTGTCTCACTCATACTGTTGTTGAACCAACAGGAAGCAACGCCAGACTTTCAAATCTTTCTCTACACAATTTGCACCACAAAAAAAACAGCGGCTTTCCTGTCTCCGGCCTGTGGTAGCCCTGCTATGCTGACCCCCCATGGAGCATGGCAGAAGTAGAAGACAGGGCTGACCCCTAGACTGCACACGGTTTTCACCCCTCGCTGAACTCCTTGGGTAACAACTCTGCATCCCAGCTGCAAGGATAGCACAGGCCAGGCCCATGCCTCGTCCCAGCTCCTGAAACTCCGGGAGGCCAAGGGGCAGATTTAGGGCAACTCCAGACGGGACTGCACCACCGCCAAAGGCACAGAGAGGCTCGTAATGAAGAGCTTCAGGAGAGAGACGCCTTGTGAAGCCATCAGGCCTGGGAGAACACCGATGGAAGCACACAGAGCAAACCCTGCCTTAGACAGCACGAGGGCAACAAGCAGGGAGAGCCAGGCTCCATGGCCTCCATGAACACACTCTACCAGGCACCAGGGAGAGGCTCCACAGCAGCCAGGGCAAGGTGCCCCGCTGTGCCAGTCTGGCCTGGCGTCGGGAGCTGTGGTCTGGTGGGGTTGAGGCTGTGCTTTTCTGAGACAGAGGGAGGACTCAGGAGACTGAAGGAAGATGTCAGTCTATGAGATGCAGAGGGCTGGGATGTTGTTATTCTTTTTTTCTGAACGCTTGCCTAGGGCAGGACTACACCCTGTAATAATTTTTGTCTTGTTCTTAAGAGGTTTGTTTTGAGGCTGGATTTGTTTCAGTTGGTAGGTTTTTACTACCAGTGCAGAGGCAGACTCCCTGATTGCTAAAGAAAACCATATGCCAGTGTTACCAATACCATCTTTTTTTAAGGCTCATTCTAAATTACGACCAAATGGGTGAAAATTAAGTTCTGTTTTCTTTTTGAGGGGTAGCTGTGGCCCAGTTTTCTATGTATTTGCAATTTTATGAACAGGCAGATTAAAGGAGATTAATCTTTTTAGCATTGAACAAGGGCACTTGATAGACGTATCTGAAGTCCCAGGTGTGCAATTAGACAGTTCTTACAATGTACTGTTGCAAACTAATAAGAACTCTCATCCTGCTGGGTGTTGTACGCACTGGACTCACTGTGAAATCCCTGTGGACACACCTGCTGGGTCCACTTGATCCACCAGCTGATCTTCTGAAGGAAGATGGAGTGAAACTGCTCTTTTCCAAAACACAGTTTTTAAGCTGAAAATGGAAAACTTTGTCCTTTACGTATACAAGCAAATTCGCTGATGTATATCATATAAACTGTTCTAGTCCAATATACTGTTTACAGTGTAAAGATCGCAGCAGTGTGTGTGTTTGCGGGCAGCAGTGTGGAGCTGTGGTCAGGGCTTGTGGACTTGTAACTGGAAGGTTGTGGGTTCATATCCCAGCTGAGACACTGCTGCTGCACCTAGAACAAAGACACTTGCTCAAATTACAGTAAAACACCTCGCTTAGGATAAAGGTCTACAATTCAGTATGATTTCATAGCCCAGAGATCTTTCGTGATGGATGACAGGAGTCATTCTGGAGAGATCTGTTTCTGATCCCGGCGCAGGAGCTGTGTGAACTGCGTAGACAGTACTGCACTTCTCCGCGGGGATGGGGTGACTCATTTTCTATGTTAACATGGTTTTCTGATTTAAACAGGGTGCAGACTTCTGTACCCACGATCCTGTTGTGGGAGTCCACCCCACCCCCTCCCCATAAAAAAGGGAAATTAGAAGCCTTCGCCACTCCAGCCACACAGAAGCAATAATAACTCCTCCTCTCCTGTTAGATGTGAAGAAATGTCTAATATGTATTTGAAAACTGAACTGTGTGCAACAGCAAGCTCTCAAAGTATTGAACATTTGGTTCAGGATCGTAAACTAAGAGTTAATGCATAAGATGTCTGAAATCTAATAAATAACGTAATCTAATTAATAGTGATCTAATGAAATCTAATTCGTTTAGCTTTGGCATAATGTCATGGTTTCTATAAGCAGCAGTTTTAAATAACTTAGCGGTTCACTTTTTTATGTCTACAGAATATTGCCGACCTCTTTTTTTTACAATATACTCTTCCCCCTCGGTAGTGTCTCTCTGTTCCGTGACACCTTTATACACAGTGCAGAACAAGCACATTTTCTTCACCTCAGAGTGTCAACAATGGACAGACACATGATATTGCTGGATGTTGCGAAATCACGACAGCAGCTGACGACGCAAATAATACCATCAAGAGCTGGACCTAAAACTGCTTTCATCTGCAGGATTTCATTCCAGCTCAGTTCTTAACAAACAAACGCAGCTGGAGCAGGGCTGAACTGGACTGGCTGAATATCTTCTACTTTCTTCTAACTTCAGGTTCTTCTGCGCTAAAGCCTGCAGATGTACCAGCCATTCGAGACCTGGGCTGGACCCCCTGACAGGCCACGGCCCTAGATAACCCATTTTTAATGTACACTTCCAGAGAAATGGAGTTCGTCCCGGAAGGAATTGTGAGATCCATCAGGACACATCATGTAGATCCATTCTTGCTCGGGTTTTTCCTAGCACGCGTCTTTACTCGAGACAGAGTTCACTCCATTCAGACTCAGCATGGTGGCGAAGCAGGAAACTCAGCCCCTGCGGAAAGCAGCCCCCATGCAGCGAAGACACGCAGGTGAGCTCGCCGCCTGCGGGAACCCCGGCCCCTGTGTGCTCGCCGCCACAACAGCGGAAGCTGTTCTAAAAAAGAAAGACCAGACTTGAAAAAGGGGAAACTGGAAATCCCCCAGCTCCAGAAAAAAAGCAGCAGGAGGCAGTTGCTATCTCGAGGACAGTGAGTCAGTGAGGGGCTCGTGTTGCTCAGCCCTGTGATGGATACCTGCCCCGACAGATCGCTGGACCTCCTGCTCTAGCAGGGGGAGCTGGGCTGGGCCTGTGTGCCTCAAGCGTGCAGGCCCCCTGCGGACTTCCACCTAAACCGCGGCCCCCCCGTCGTGGGGTCCGGCTCTCAGGGTCCTGTTCAAGCAGGCGGGCGTCGCCCGCGCTGCTCACATTCCTTCACAGACACGCCAGCCGCAGGCGGGAGGCGAGGGAAGGCCCGGACATGTCAGCACACGCGCCCCGCCCGCGACACGCGCGCGAGCTGCCCGCCGGAGACGCAGAGCCGCTGTTCTGGGCTGTCCGGGGGGGAAAGGATCCGGATCTGTAGCCTGGCGGGCTGCTGGCAGGCAGGAATCGGATTGACCCAAGCTTCTCCCAGCTCGTCTCGGGAGCACAGACGCTCAGCGGCCTCACGCGTGTCCTGTCTGTCTGAGCCGGCGGCACACTGGCAGGGCCACTGCTGTCGCCTTGCAAGGCGCTATAAACCCGAGTGCGAACGAACCCCTCTTAGCCGCAGACCTGCACGCCAGCGCCTGGCCCGCCTGCAGCGCGGGTGGGGTCACTGTCGCATCCTGCACCGTCCCAGCCCACACCCCGAGATTTCAGCCTACAGATCCAGTTAAAAGCTGTTCCGGTTCTGATTTTATGTTTTAATTTTGCAAGATTTTGGGCTCCACTTCCCAGAAGTTTAACAGCACAGGCTTACTGACAGGAGCACAGACAACCTCAGACGGCCCTTTCCTGCCAGCTGTTTATGTGAGCGCTGTTTATATGAGACTCGATCAGACACACTCTTTGGCCCCGAAACCTCAAATTCCTCTAAATAAAGCCTGTAATCTCTGTGTATCATCATACCGACGCTGTTGTTGGAGAAATGGAGACCTCAGCCAGTGGGCACAATAATATATATTATATATTATCTTAGGACAAAAAAATGATCAACCACTTGTTTTCAGTGTTGTCACATCTGGTCTCTGACCGTGTTCAACAGCGACACCTAGTGAGGACAGGGAGACATAACCACCTCACGCTTTGATGCCGTGTCCTTCAGTAGTTCATGAATCTACAGTAGATCATTTTAAGATAAAGAATAGGCCGTATCTCGAAGTCATGTATTTTCTCAAAGGTCATTAAACTGGCAGAATAAGAAATAACACTTCTGAAAATAAACTAGTGTAACGTCAAAATGCGTTATCTTCACCTGATATATGTGTGTTTATAGTGCATGCAGGAACAAATACAGATACAGACATTTACCTTCTGGATCTCAGTAAAGGTTACTAGAATGTTGTGTTTGTAAATAATAGTATTTGGTGAACGAATTGAACCTGTCGATAAAGCATCATCTATGGCCGCGGAACACAAACGTTGTTTCACAGGCCCTAGTTTAAAATGCATGATGCTATTACCTACAGTACAGTACGTGTGCTGTCCTGCAGCACAGTATGTGCCTCTATAGAGAAAACGGGTAATTATTTAAATAAACACACACCTTCACAAACAGCGCAATATCGTTCAGGCCGCTCGAGCTGTTTGGAGGTCTGCGGGAACAACAGCAAGGGGCGAAGTCGCCTCGTCTGTGCCGTGCTCCTCTTCCCTTTGCTCATCAGCTGTGTGGTCACGCTGTTCCTCCGTTTTTAGCCGCCTCGTCCGGGTGAGTCAGCAGGAACCCGAGCCCTTCCGCCCTGATCTTCCAGGACACCGCAGAGCGCATCTGCGCCTAGAAAGCGGGAGGGCATCTTGCTGTTCGCTATAGCACCAAATAAAAACAGACACAAAATCTGCTTTTCGCAGATGAAGGGAGTTTGAAATGACGAAAACAGGCGCCCCCTCCCGCACCTCAGCAGCTGACAACACTGTTCTGGCCTGCTTGTCGGCTGTCGATTGATTATTCCGTATCGATTCCTGAAAGGGTGCTCACGACACTTCAGTCTTCGCTTCGCGTTTCCGGGTTAGAAACTTCGTCAGGTCTGCGGGGGCTTCCAGCAAACCTAAGATTAGTTTGCTCGGATGTACTGGCAAGATTCAGTTCGTTTATAACTCATTTTAAAACTATGCACTTATCGATTGTGTAAATTCTGTACGAAGCGGCTTGATTTATTTCATTAAAGTGTATTAGCCGTCGTATAGGCCTAAAGATATGATTGACTGTAATTAAGTCACAAAGGTATCGCAATCGGCGGTCAATGCATATTGATATGATTCTGATCACAGCCTCTGCTACAGGCCTAATGGCTCTCAGAGCAAGTGTCGCCGCGGTTGTGCGACCACTGCACGGCCCGGTGCGTGTGAGGACTTCGCGCTGCCCGCAGTAACGCGACGCCGGATCGGGAGCTGACGGGTCGTCCTTGGATGTAACGCGATGGCGTTAATGTTGGTGCAGTCTCTCCTGCAACCCGCCCGACCTCCAGCAGATGGAACCCGAGTTGTCTTTAACTTAGCGGCGCTCCTTGAGGTGGGGAAGGACGCCGCGGCACTGAAATGTCAGTAAGTCACCCGGCCTCCGAAGAGGCAGGCCGGTCACGTTTCGATACGAATGATGGAATATTTTTTATGAGCAATCGCGTTCAAAAGTAGAACCTTTATTAAAAAGTAGGACCCTTATGAGCCGGTTTAAAATAAAACTTAAAACGAAAATACCCAAGTCATCAAATAAATCCTGCGGAACAGAGCACTGTGCTTCTCAGCGAAGCAATGCTAAGTCTGATATAATAAGTCTGACTTAAAATAACGCAATTTACCGGACTGTAGTTCCTTCAGGAGCGCGTCAATACCGCTGAAAGACAGCTGTCGGCTGGGGCAGCGCTGCCACCTGCTGGTGGGTTGTAACATTGCAGCCGGAGTCGCAGATATGAATTTATGCACGGACAGACCGATTAATTCTTTTTGTGAAAAGCCAAGCTCTGGAAAATCACTTTTTTTTCCTTAGAAACAGAAGAGAAGGACAAAGAAGACAATTGTGCTTCTAGCCAAGAGGAGGTCACTCACAGAGGAGGCCTTGTTTGTGTTTGTCTCTGGTCTGTGATGTTCAGAAAGGCTGAGGGAGAGGGGCAGACCCCCAGGGTGTGTGGCTGATAACCTGCAGGCACCCAGACCCTCCCGGACCACGACTGGACACCTTCATGTAGTGTCAGGGATCCATCTGATGCTTTGCAGATGGAGGTTGGCACTGAACAGACGATTGAACAGACGATTGCAGCCACAGCAGCATCCAGTTACTGTACCAGAAACAGCTGGAACAGCAGAAATCAGAATATTTTGCACCGCCTGACTCTGTGCATTTCATTCTGTGAAATATTTATGACTGATTAGATCAGATCCCACCGAAGACCTCCAGTCACCTCTCTTGAGTTTATGCCGGCTGAAATCAGAGATAATGATGGAAAAGACTCATCCAAAGCTCAGCCAACTAAGTGCCCACACAGTGCAGAACGGCTCCCTATTACCTGACATTCAATACAGACTGATGGGTTAATTTAATGCACAGCTTCCCACACGATGTGCAGAACTAATACATTTATTTGAATGGTTTCTCTACATCTTAATATACGAGATATAAATGTGACACCTTGATATACAGTCAACAGTGTAGAATCTGAATAAATTATGATAATACAACGCACTAGAAAAACCTCTGTTGGATTATGTAGAATGCAAATTTACAGGGAAGAGAGATATTTTGGTTTAAAGAATGTCCTACTCCGACAGGCTGAAATATCAGAATATTTTGGTCACTAACAGGGAATATTACTAGGGGACATGATTCGAACAATCAAAAACCTCCAAGCCATTGACAAAAGACATAAAGAGGGGACACAAGAAGATGGTAAGGGGAAATGTGTTTAAAATTGAGAACAGGAGACCCTTCTTTACACAAAGGGTTGTGGGACACAGGAACAGGCTTCACAGATGAGATTTTCTGATCAATCAGCTACTAGAAACCTAAAGAGGTTGTTCCAAACTCCCCAAACCCTTTGTGTGAGTACACCTGTGTTCTCTGATCCGTGTTTCATGGTCGATTTTAAACACTGCCAATGACTTTGGGGATGGTAAACTGGGTCTCCTCATAATCTTCTCTGTCCAAGACTGAAAAAGTACAGCTCTTACAGCCAGTTGGGAAAGGACGTTCCTTTGAGCCTGGGAATGAATCCGGTTCCTCTTGATTGGACTGATTCCAGAGCGGCGATGTCTGTTCAGTATCATGGTCACTATAATTGAGCACAACATCCTAAATGAGGTCTTACTTGCGCATTGTGCAATTTTAACCCAACACCCGTTAATTTAAATTCTACATGTTTAACTATATATCCCAACCTTCTGTTTGTCTTTTTTTTTTTGCTTTCCCACAATGTTTCATAGACGAAAACGATGTGCCAACATAAACACCTAAGTCTTTTTCGTGGATAGCTTCTTCAAAGCAGCTCATTCAAACAAGTCAGGACCGCAATTATGGTAAAAACCCGTCCATACTTAGTGCTTAAGACGTTTTAACTAGCCAGGGATGGGCCTGTACCGTCAGGGGTCCTGCAGAGTTCACTGTTCCGTGGCACAAGCGAAACTAAAGCGCTTTAGCCTTGCAGGGGACAAATATAGCCTACAGAATTAACCAAATAGCAAAGCTGGAAGACGTGTGGTAAAGAGAAATGCGTCCCAGCCGACGGTGCAAGGAGAAACCCAGCCTGTGACCAGCGGTTTCACTACCGTGTTCTCAAAGACGCCTAGCTGGAGAAGCGGCACCTGCCGACTGCCTGCCCGGCGGAGACGCGTACCTGTACGTGTCCACAGACCGGTAAGGGCGTGAGAGACAGAGAGAGGGAGCTCGCAACCCCGTTTCAAATGATCGGGAAAAGGAGAAAGGAAGTTAAAGCACACGTTAGGACAACAATCCGGGGGTGCTTCCAAAGACAGGATACGCTTTCGAGGAAAGTCACATGATTTAAAAAGAAAAACAACGCTTTCTATGCAAAGTTTACGGCTTCGAGTTTCACTGTTGCACCGACAGTCCTGGGTTGACCGGCTTTAGGACCCAGAGACGCGGTTACAGGCGGACACTGGTTGATGTGAGCTTGACTGTTGTGTCTTAGGTCTACAATCGAAAAAGGGTGAGCGAGTGACTGCGACAGGACCGGATAACATAAACCCCACGCGGAAAGAGACCGCCGTGACAGGGCTCGTGGTCGGCAAGCCCGGACAAGCCGCGCGCCTCCGGGACACTGTCCAGCCGCCTCCTCGCGCCGGGTCCCGTCTAACCCCCCCCTCCCACCCGAGAATTCCTGCGCCCAGCGCGAGACAAGCAGGCGAAGGCGCGTCGCTCCGCGGTCCCGCTGTCTAGTCTCGTCACGGACACGGCACCAGCATGAGCCAGAGGTTCACCGTCACCGCTTTCTCCGGCAAGGCAGAGGGGACCTGGGCTCTGGGCGACGGGAGAGGGGAGATCAATCAGCTGTTCGAGGGCGACGAGTCCAGCCCGGGCTCCCCGGACAGAGACCCCGGCGCCGGGGCGCAGGAGGGAGGTAGATACCCACATTTCTGTCTTTTTGTGGGGGTGGGGTGTGGTGGCGGTGCTGGTCGCTGATATGTGAGCACCTGTAGGCATGACTGGAATCGTCAATGACCGACCGGCGATACGGGATCAATAAGCGAATCGGGGCGAAGCGCCTCCGCGCTCGGGAGCGGGGCAGGGGACCGCGGTCCTGCGAGGAATTATCATCATTATTATCGTGCTTGTCACAGAGATCAGAGCTAAAAGGGTCAGATTATCGCTTTTCCCAATAAAAACAAGTATCATGCCGAGGAAAACGAGTGGCGGCATGAAGCTGCAGGTGCTACGACAACAACCACAGCAGCGATAATAATAATTTAGTCGGGGTAACGCACTGCCGTTGTATCCGGCGCGATATTGTAGTGCTGTCTTACACTTCTGCCGAAGCGGGTTTCCACGAGAATGCCTCTTTTACCGCTCCTTTGTGCACTGTAATTAGACAGTGACTGTCCAGCAGTATTTATTGTGTCAACTGTTGTAGACCCATATCAGCGATTACGATGTGTAGGAAATCACAGGACTGAGCGCGGTGGGCACTGGGGGGCGGGCGAGGAATAGGCAAGAGACCTCCTTCAGACAACCCGGGAGCCTCCTGTTTCTGCCCGTTCCCCGATCGCTGTGTCCATATTGAATGACCCCTGGGGGCGGTGGGGATCATCCCCTCAGCGACCAGGGCCGGAGCCCGGAGGAGGGCGGGTTCCTGAGACACCGGAACACCGGGCCCTCTGCTGCGGGCGGAGCGCGCAACAGGTGGGGGAGAAGTCGCCGGTTTTTTCTGTCGTCTCGAAGCACACGCGTGACAGTGACCTTGGCTGTCCCCCGCGGCGCCCTTGCGCGCTGAGCGCCCCTGGGGGTCGGGAGAGAGGTTCTCGGGCTCCGCTGGAGTGGAGAGCTCTGATGGCGCTGCTTGGCGCCCGCCCACCCGGATCAGGTTTATCAGGGTCTGGAAGGGAACAGTGTGGAAACTCCGCCGTTGCCCTTATTTACCCTGGACACGCCCCAGACGGGCTGATTTGCCCCAGGCGGCAGTCCTGTCGCTGGACAGAGCCCTGCCTCAGCCCTGCTGGTGGGGACCCGGCCTGGCCCGGCCTGGTTCTGTCTGGCAGCGCGGGACGGCCGACCAGGAAAATAACTGTTGCCCGAAAATGTGTTACCACCCCCACCCCATCGAAAGACCGACACAAGTGCAGGAAGTTGGACTTAACTGAATAAAAGAAACATGAAGAGCTCCTGGCCAGCTGCTCAGGCACACAATCGTTAAGCTTAATGTCCTGTGCGGAGAGCTCCCCGGACTGGAGCTATTTCACGGGAGCTCAGCGCGCTGGCAGTCAGCCGGTGACTCAGTGTATTTCCCTATCGATCCGCCCTGGCCCCGGGAAAGTCGTGGGAGCGCGCAGGGCGTGCAGCCGCGCCAGCGGGGAGGCGCAGTCCGAGGCACAGCAGCCCGCCGCTCTGGTGCCTGCGGGCATGTGCAGCGCTTGAGCAAGAGTTTCCTGCCCAGGGCCCACTTCTGCTTTCTTCGGCCAGGAGCCACTGTGACTGCAGGGCGAGTAACCCGGCTTTGAGGAATCAGAGGGCTGCTGCTGTACTGGCAACCGGTCACTGTGAGGACAGGCCCCCCCTGCAGGCAGGGGAGAAGGCAGCAGGTCTTTGCGAGGACAGCCCCCCTGCAGGCAGGGGAGAAGGCAGCAGGTCACTGTGAGGACAGGCCCCCCCTGCAGGCAGGGGAGAAGGCAGCAGGTCACTGTGAGGACAGGCCCCCCCTGCAGGCAGGGGAGAAGGCAGCAGGTCTCTGCGAGGACAGCCCCCCTGCAGGCAGGGGAGAAGGCAGCAGGTCTCTGGGAGGACAGCCCCCCTGCAGGCAGGGGAGAAGGCAGCAGGTCTCTGCGAGGACAGGCCGCCTCAGCCCCTCTGCACATAAATGTAAACACAGAATGTGTTTTAAAATAAAGTGCAATGCAGCTCAGCCCAGTGGGTTAGCGCTGCATCAGGAGATCCTGGGCATGACCGTCCACTCAACCACATGTTTGCTTCATTAGAGACCACACGGCCCACCCACAGTGTGCACACACGTGATGATTACATGTACTGTGAAAGTCATCTGGCCAACATGTGGCCAAGTCGTTACAGCCTATTTCACCCTTTCTTAGGGTGGATCCACAATACTTCTGCCTTAGGAGGGATGGATCACTGGCTAAAAAGATTAAATTAAAACAACCATGAGTTTGAAGTGTTTTTCCCAATTAGTGTTGAAGTTTTTTAAATGTTTCTCTTCATTGCTTTTGGTGAATTTGCTGTTGTTTCATCTTGCTGAAACCCTCACTGTCCCCTGTGACTCTGGGGCATCATGTGCTTAAAGGCTGTTCTCTTCAGTTTGGAAACTTTTGCAACATCTAAAAACCTCAGCCAGAGACTCCACTGCGCCCTCTGCAGGCCGGTCTAGCTGCAGAAAAACACACTGGCACAAAAACGCCCGGCCGTGTGTACGTCTCAAGACTTTCGGTCTTTAGGAAGACTGTGTCTTTCAGTGTCGTGAAAGAGTGAACTGCGCAGAGCATCTGACAGCGGCCCAAGGACACATAATAGGAAAAAGCTGCTTTTGATTAAGTGTTTTTCCTGGCCGCTTCAGACAGGGCACAACAGCAGAGAATAACAGCCCATTCACCACTCCAGTCCAGTAGAGTCCAGAGCAGTCGTGGTGTCAGAACCACTGCGGTCGAACCCCTGCTGATCTCACCAGGAGAGAGGCACCAGCTTGCAGCTAAACCTGGTCACATTTCACCTGTCTCATAGCCCAATTGCAGTTTCTGCTTAAATGAATAACATTTTGTGTGTTAAAAGGTATTATATGTAGAACGAATGTAAGGTGAAAGAATGTCGTTTTTCAGATTCGCTCTCGGCCAGTTCAGTAAGTGATGCCTCTGTTCTGTAACGGGGTGAGGGGTGGGGGATCGTAAGATAAGCAGACTCTCCATCTTGGTTTTAAATATAACGAGATAAATTCGTCGTAACTCCTTGTGCAGTCCTGCCAGGACTGTGAGTCCTGGAAATATAAACCTCATCGCCCTGCAGATCCATCGTGATGTACCGTGGTAAAGGGCAGTGTAGAGTGTGGAAAAACAGAGTGAGATCTGGCTCAGGGCTTGGCAGTGCATGGTGAAGCATCACACACACTGTGAGCCATCATGGCAGAGTGAACCCAGTGGCCAGTGCGAGCATGGTGGAGCAGAGTAAGTCAGTGAAATTCACTGTGGTGTGTTCTGATAAAGGCTGTCGTCCCCCCTGGCGTGGGTCAGGACTGAAGCTCAGGTCCCTTCACCTCTGATGTCGCTCAGCTCAGCACAAAAAAAGACAAGCAGCACACAGAAGGAGGATGTGCAGCACAGACTATAACACTGACTCATTGTAGCAATTAAAGTCCTCACTCTGACACACGACTCATCACGCAGAATGTGTTACAGTGCTCACCCTGTAAGTATTTATTTGATCAACGCTGCTTGACATCTAATGTACTTCCAGCCTTCCAGCATATGGGCCTTGTATTAACAGAGGCAGATCCAAGAAATATTTCCACTTCGCATTCACACACAGTGTACAGGCCCGTTGATTTAAATCCATTCAAGTGTATAAAGGCTGTAACACACACTGGCCCCAGGAGAGTACCTGTACCTACTAGTCCCCTGGCCTTGAAAATAAATTCTCCTTATGTCGTGTAGGCCTACAGGAGGAATTAGCAGTACGAATCGCACGGATCAGCAATTTCTAAGAGGCGAATGAAAAATCGGGATTGTGCAGATCACGGGTAGATCTTGGGTGTTGTGTTCCGTCTCAGCATTTGCTGTGGTACCCCAGGGGTACATAGCAGAGCTGAGAGTGAGAACACAGAGGGTTGTTGAAAACATTACAGGGCAGGTGGGTACTTATGGTTAAGCAAAACAGAAAACAACCCAGGCAGGGTACAGGCACAAGAGCACACCAAGGCACTGTGTACATTTACAGGAATACATTTTCAATACAAGGATACAGCATGGTGCCAGTTTGTGCTGCTCATAATTAATAATAATTGCTTACACTTATATAATGCTTTTCTGGACACTTTACTCAAAGCGCTTTACAGGTAATGGGGATCCCCTCCATAGTGCTCCAGTCCGCTCACCACACACCAGCTCTCTGTGGGGAGGAGAGCAGAGTGATGAAGCCAGTTCAGAGATGGGGGTTATTAGGAGGCCATGAGTGGTAAAGGCCAGGGGGAAATTTGGCCAGGACTGTGGGGTTACACCCCTACTCTTTTGGAGAATGGCCACAGAGAGTCAAGACCTCAGTTTTACAACTCATCCGTAGGACGGCGCCTTTTTACAGTATAGTGTCATTATAGTGGGGCATTAGGACACACACAGACTGAAGGGTGAGCGCCCCCTGCTGGCCCCACTAACACCTCTTCCAGCAGTAACCTTAAGTTTTCCCAGGAGGTCTCCCCTCCAGGTATTGGCCAGGCTCACACCTGCTGAGCTCCAGTGGGCTGCCAGCTGGGAGTTGCAGAGTGATATGGCTGCTGCCATGATCTGATCTGACAGATCATGGAGTTCTTAAGTGTCCACGTTCTCCCCAGGTTTTTTTCTGGTTCCTCCTATCCCCCGAAAGGTGGTAAAGTAGTTTAATTTACATTGTGGGTGTGGGAATTGTATAAGTAGAGTATTTTATTAACTCTGCTTAGATCCGTCAGTGTGGCAGCCTTGATGATTGTGAAACGTTTGTCAAGAGATGTGAAAAGCAAGGTCACATTCTGCTGTCAAAAATGAATAATTGTTTAATATGATTCCAGGGTACATCTGTTTCATCCAAAATTAGCATTTGACTTAACGCCTCTCGTTAAAGGCACCAGCAGAGGCAGGAGTAATTGCTAGGATGTATCGCTGTGTTCCCTGCTCTCTGATCAGTAAAGACCGCTGCCGAGGTCTAGCTGCTGGGAAATGAGATGACTGCCCTGTGCTGAACCTGGCCAAGTCCTGTCTCCCTGCTGGTCTCCATCTGAATGGTGGGAGAAGTCCGCATTTTGTGTACTAGACTGTGTGAAACTCAAACCAATTCTGAAGAGCTGGGCATGCTAGTAACAAAACTTGGTTCGGGGGTGTTGTTTCCTTCCCGGATGAGGGAGGGTAAATGCAGTCGCACAAGGCAGTGAGGAGACAGCCTGGCCTTCCAGAGACCTTCTCCTTGGGGACATGCAGCTCAGTTCTGACAGACGCCTCGGCAACCGCATTGTCATGGCAACAGTGGCCGTTTTTTCTTCTTTCTGATATCACTGCAGGGAAACATCAAGGGGCTTTTATTTACACGTTGGGCTGCAATGGGAGTCAGATTAGCCTTCTGCTTCTCTGGTGCATGTGTGTAGGGGGTTCCTTTATTATTAATATGCGGTTATGTATAATGTCAAGATACAGAATAATAGGTTGGTGGAGAAGGTGTGGAGCCCACTGCTTAATCAATGTCCTTGATGCTAAATTATTAACTGGACGAGACTGTGGTAAAGCTATTTTGCATGGATTTAGGTTTAGAGGACTACAGAAGACCTGCAGCTCTGATGTGGCTGAGGGCTCTCAGGGCTGTTTATGAGCTCAGAACTCACTCAGTTCACCACAGAGTCACACACACTGTGACGCAGAGGGCATTCCTTCTCATTTTCTGTTCCTGTATGACTGGAGGTTCTGTTTTTTTTGTTATGACCTGTAGTGGAGCAGTAATAGGGCAGTAACAGACCTGTAGTGGAGCAGTAATAGGGCAGTAACAGACCTGTAGTGGAGCAGTAATAGGGCCGTAACAGACCTGTAGTGATGCAGTAATAGGGCCGTAACAGACCTGTAGTGGAGCAGTAATAGGGCAGTAACAGACCTGTAGTGGTGCAGTAATAGGGCAGTAACAGACCTGTAGTGGTGCAGTAATAGGGCAGTAACAGACCTGTAGTGGTGCAGTAATAGTGCCGTAACAGACCTGTAGTGGAGCAGTAATAGGGCCGTAACAGACCTGTAGTGGAGCAGTAATAGGGCAGTAACAGACCTATAGTGGTGCAGTAATAGGGCAGTAACAGACCTGTAGTGGAGCAGTAATTGGGCAGTAACAGACCTGTAGTGGTGCAGTAATAGGGCAGTAACAGACCTGTAGTGGTGCAGTAATAGGGCAGTAACAGACCTGTAGTGGAGCAGTAATAGGGCAGTAACAGACCTGTAGTGGTGCAGTAATAGGGCAGTAACAGACCTGTAGTGGAGCAGTAATAGGGCAGTAACAGACCTGTAGTGGTGCAGTAATAGGGCAGTAACAGACCTGTAGTGGTGCAGTAATAGTGCAGTAACAGACCTGTAGTGGAGCAGTAATAGGGCAGTAACAGACCTGTAGTGGTGCAGTAATAGTGCAGTAACAGACCTGTAGTGGAGCAGTAATAGGGCAGTAACAGACCTGTAGTGGAGCAGTAATAGGGCCGTAACAGACCTGTAGTGGAGCAGTAATAGGGCAGTAACAGACCTGTAGTGGAGCAGTAATAGGGCCGTAACAGACCTGTAGTGGAGCAGTAATAGTGCAGTAACAGACCTGTAGTGGAGCAGTAATAGGGCAGTAACAGACCTGTAGTGGAGCAGTAATAGTGCAGTAACAGACCTGTAGTGGAGCAGTAATAGGGCAGTAACAGACCTGTAGTGGAGCAGTAATAGGGCAGTAACAGACCTGTAGTGGAGCAGTAATAGGGCAGTAACAGACCTGTAGTGGAGCAGTAATAGGGCCGTAACAGACCTGTAGTGGAGCAGTAATAGTGCAGTAACAGACCTGTAGTGGAGCAGTAATAGTGCAGTAACAGACCTGTAGTGGAGCAGTAATAGGGCAGTAACAGACCTGTAGTGGAGCAGTAATAGTGCAGTAACAGACCTGTAGTGGAGCAGTAATAGTGCAGTAACAGACCTGTAGTGGAGCAGTAATAGGGCAGTAACAGACCTGTAGTGGAGCAGTAATAGTGCAGTAACAGACCTGTAGTGGAGCAGTAATAGGGCAGTAACAGACCTGTAGTGGAGCAGTAATAGTGCAGTAACAGACCTGTAGTGGTGAAGTAATGGTGCAGTAACAGACCTGTAGTGGAGCAGTAATAGTGCAGTAACAGACCTGTAGTGGAGCAGTAATAGTGCAGTAACAGACCTGTAGTGGTGCAGTAATAGGGCAGTAACAGAACTGTAGTGGAGCAGTAATAGTGCAGTAACAGACCTGTAGTGGTGCAGTAATAGGGCCGTAACAGACCTGTAGTGGAGCAGTAATAGGGCCGTAACAGACCTGTAGTGGAGCAGTAATAGGGCAGTAACAGACCTGTAGTGGAGCAGTAATAGGGCCGTAACAGACCTGTAGTGGTGCAGTAATAGGGCCGTAACAGACCTGTAGTGGAGCAGTAATAGTGCAGTAACAGACCTGTAGTGGAGCAGTAATAGTGCAGTAACAGACCTGTAGTGGAGCAGTAATAGGGCAGTAACAGACCTGTAGTGGAGCAGTAATAGGGCAGTAACAGACCTGTAGTGGAGCAGTAATAGGGCAGTAACAGACCTGTAGTGGAGCAGTAATAGGGCAGTAACAGACCTGTAGTGGAGCAGTAACAGGGCAGTAACAGACCTGTAGTGGAGCAGTAATAGGGCCGTAACAGACCTGTAGTGGAGCAGTAATAGGGCAGTAACAGACCTGTAGTGGAGCAGTAATAGTGCAGTAACAGACCTGTAGTGGAGCAGTAATGGTGCAGTAAGAGGGCAGTAGTGGAGCAGTGATAGTGCAGAAAGAAGGCAGTAGTGGGGTAATAACAGTGCAGTAACAAGACGTTAGTGGGGTAGTAGTAGTGCAGTAATGGTGCAGTAACAGGGCAGTAGTTTGGCAGTAGTCCTGCTGGCTGGGGGAGGCTGTAACCTGTTGCAGCGCCACACACAGATACCCGTGGGCACAAGGGAAAGCTGGCTGGTTTTGAGCTCCAAACTCCCAAAGCCATTTTTCAAAGCAACAACCTGGCAGATCATACAGAACCCGACACGCTGCAGGACCACTCTCATTACCAGCACCTATTCTTAGCAGTCTGTGCAGACAGGTGGACGCCGAGTCATTAACACGTCTCGAGTGTGCTCTGGGAGGTGTAGCTATTGTGTTTGCGAGTGGCTGTAATTGAATTTTAAGCCTTTGACTTCCTGAAAGCAATTTGCAGCAATCAGTGTTTCCACTTCATGCATCGTGGTGCTTCTGCCCAAACCTGGCAGTGCAGCTTGTGGTCAGTCCTGGCTGTGTGGCTTGTGGTCAGTCCTGCAGTGCAGCTTGTGGTCAGTCCTACAGTGCAGCCTGTGGTCAGTCCTGGCAGTGCAGCTTGTGGTCAGTCCTACAGTGCAGCCTGTGGTCAGTCCTACAGTGCAGCTTGTGGTCAGTCCTGCAGTGCAGCTTGTGGTCAGTCCTACAGTGCAGCCTGTGGTCAGTCCTACAGTGCAGCCTGTGGTCAGTCCTGCAGTGCAGCTTGTGGTCAGTCCTACAGTGCAGTCTGTGGTCAGTCCTACAGTGCAGCCTGTGGTCAGTCCTGCAGTGCAGCTTGTGGACAGTCCTACAGTGCAGCTTGTGGTCAGTCCTACAGTGCAGCCTGTGGTCAGTCCTACAGTGCAGCCTGTGGTCAGTCCTAGCTGTGCAGCTTGTGGTCAGTCCTGCAGTGCAGCCTGTGGTCAGTCCTACAGTGCAGCCTGTGGTCAGTCCTGCAGTGCAGCTTGTGGACAGTCCTACAGTGCAGCCTGTGGTCAGTCCTGGCAGTGCAGTCTGTGGCACAGCAGAGCACTGGGTCTCACCTGCTGGAGGGAGGGTGATTTGGGGTTTAGAGAACAGCAGAAATCCTGAAACTCTGGGTTGAGTTCTGCAGAGTCATGTGCACTGTGATAGCAAAGGTCCTCCCACCCAATTCCTTGTTTCTGTTCCACTGGACATGTAGCTCAAGAAAGTAGCTGCGTCAGCATGCGCAGGCAGCAAAGGAAGGTGTGTTCCCTGCTGAAGAGAGAAGGGGCCTTCTCCCGGTGTGCTTCATTCTGTGCTTTTGTCACGTGGCAAGTGTGTCTGGTAGAAAGTTCGTTGCAGCACAGATTTTCCATAACTGTGTTGAATTTAACAGTAACACATGAGTGGATTTGCCTCTGTCACCCTTCCCAGTGTTTCTGGAGCAGAAGGCGGCTTCGAAAGCCACCCTGACTGGTTCTTATCCCCCAGTGGCTGCACGGCCTCCCACAGCCCCTCCACGGGGGGTGCCTGGCACTCGGCTCTGTCCCCAGCCGCCCTGACCCGAAGGAGAGGCGCCTGGAGGTGTCTGTGATAGCTGGCGCCCCTCCGGGCTGGGCAGAGCACCTTGGCGCCGATCATGGTGCTGCTCCTCCCCTCCCTCATGCAAACACACCCCTCACTCCTCAGGCCCGGGATTCTGGGGCGCTGCAGGGCGGCCAGGTGGCCAGGGGGCAGTGTGTGCCAGTACGGGGGGGGGGGGGGGGATGGGGCGCTGGCTGTGCGGAAAGTGATTCTGTTCTTTGGATTTGTTTCCACTGCATTTATGCGGCGGTGAGAGCAGGGCTGTTTTTCTTCCTCGCAGTCAAACTGTCTCCATTGATTAGCGAAATCAGATACCTAGTGGTGAGGGGTGGTTGAGGCTGAGCTGGTGGCTTCCGCTTCTGGGCTGGTGACCTTGACAGGGACAGGAGGGAGAGAGGAGAGAGACAGGGACAGGAGGGAGAGAGGAGAGATAGGGATAGGAGGGAGAGAGGAGAGAGACAGGGCAGGAGAGAGAGAGGAGAGAGAAAGGGCAGGAGAGAGAGAGGAGAGACACAGGGACAGGAGGAAGAGAGGAGAGACACAGAGACAGGAGGGAGAGAGGAGAGAGTTAGGGACAGGAGGGAGAGAGAGACAGGGACAGGAGGGAGAGAAACAGGGCCAGGAGAGAGACAGGGCAGGAGAGAGAGAGGAGAGACAGGGACAGGAGGGAGAGAGGAGAGAGACAGGGACAGGAGGGAGAGAGGAGAGAGACAGGGACAGGAGGGAGAGAGGAGAGAGACAGGGACAGGAGGGAGAGAGGAGAGAGATAGGGACAGGAGAGAGACACCAGGTTCTGGATATTTCAGGTTTTTTCCTGCCTTTTTAATAAATCTGAAAAGCCTCAACATGCAAAGTCAGGTTAATAGCCCTTATACTGTTTTAGCCCTTCCCCTTCATCGGTATGGACTGCACAAGAGCACGGCACTTCCTAAAGTCTGGAATGGATTAGACTGCCATGCAATCAAAGTCTTATCTCTGTCCCTGTTATAGGTGACTAATTAGCTGAAAATCAGGCTCAGAGACCTGCTGGGCGTAATCCACTGAGCATTTAAGATGTTTCCTTTTAGGAAAGTAGAGAAAGCAGTATCTGCTCAGCCTACACACAGATTAGCAATGTGAGGCTGCAATGCAACTGTCAGGTGGGTGACGCAGTCAGATGAGTGGTGTGTGAGCCGTGTGGGCGGGAGTCATGTGGAGAGGCTGGGGTCTGTGTTAGTGCGACAAACCCCAGAGCTCCCAGCCTCCTCCTGGCCACCCTGCTCTCCCTCTCTCCCTGTCCCTCTCCCTGCTTGGTGGGACATGCAGTCACAGGGACGCAGGCAACACCAGCTCACACGCGTGTGCATGATGCCAGGCCTGTGTGGAAGGGTGTGACACACGTGTGCATGATGCCAGGCCTGTGTGGAGGGTGTGACACACGTGTGCATGATGCCAGGCCTGTGTGGAGGGTGTGACACACGTGTGCATGATGCCAGGCCTGTGTGGAGGGTGTGACACACGTGTGCGTGATGCCAGGCCTGTGTGGAAGGGTGTGACACACGTGTGCGTGATGCCAGGCCTGTGTGGAAGGGTGTGACACACGTGTGCGTGATGCCAGGCCTGTGTGGAGGGTGTGACACACGTGTGCATGATGCCAGGCCTGTGTGGAGGGTGTGACACACGTGTGCGTGATGCCAGGCCTGTGTGGAGGGTGTGACACACGTGTGCGTGATGCCATCATGTCTGTGCGTGTGACCTGTTATACTATAGACAGATCCCACAAGTTAAAACTGAATATTCTCAGTAGGAGATGGCTGCTGGCATGATCACCTAGCAATGATGAGTCTACTGTATTTGGTTGGCTATCCTAAAAGGATGCTTTTCTCCCTGGTAGGATGTCTGCACTCTACTGCTTTTCTCTTCCTTTGATCTCAGAGGAAGGACAAAGCCTATTCGAGCACTGCTTGGCTCTGTCTCCCCCTGCTGGTCGCCTCTGGCATGACGGCCATCCAGAGGCCAGCACTAATTATAAGGCGGCAATATAATTGAGTCTTGTCTGTGTTTTGTTTGGAAAAGACAGAACATCTCGGTTAAGGGTAGCTGATCACACATTGCCTTTGTGTTCCCATTAATTAGTGAATTAACTGCATGATAATTAAAATTCCTCTCCCATAGCATTTTTTTCTGTCTGTTATTGTGGGAAAATCTAGAATTTGGAGACACAAACATTGCTTTTTTAATGACAATGTCCTTTTGTCTGAGAATGCTTGGCCAAAACTTGCTGCACATAAATAAAAAACCTTTACTTTCTCAGAGGAACTAAACATAGAGGAATTGTCATAAATACTGAAACATTTATCTGTATTTACTAATATATATCAGTATTATACTAATATATATTGAAGTAAAAATAACCTTTGTGTCAGACCATTGAAATTATATTTGTATTGATTTTACTTTCCTCCCATCACCAGCAAACTGCTGATATTATTATGGTACCTTCATCTTTACAACATTTATTTGATCATTTGTCCTAGGAAGAAATGGATTTGGAATAAAACCTGGCCATCAGCATCTATAAAGCCCCTGCTATTGTTTTTCTTTTATTTTGTGTCTAGTTTGCAGTTAATAGGTCAACAACTTAATCAGATCTGCCTGACCTTTATTCTTCCGTTCAGAGAACTAAGCACGTGTTTAACTGTAATCAGGAGCCTCCGCAGGTTCGGGCAGCGTCCGAAGGGTCACCGAGGAGACCAGCTCCAGCAACATGGTTCCACACTCCTGCCACGCCTGTGGTCTTCGTCGGGTTTGCTGGCTTGCTCTGGAGGAGTTAGACCTTGTACAGGGTTGTAGTAGTTCAGGCGGGGAGCTGCGTCAGCACGCGCAGGCTGCAAAGGAACAAGTAAGAGGTTTATTCCACGCTGAAAAAAAGAAGAAAGAAAACACAGCATTTCGGCTGTGGAGCCTTCTTGAAGAAGGAGCCACCTGAAGGAGGCTCCACAGCCGAAACGTTGTGTTTTCTTTCTTGCTTCTTCTTTTCAGCTTGGAATAAACCTCTTACTTGTTCCTTGTCCAAGGTTTTTGGCCGTGTTCTGTGCTTCGATACGATTTACATGATCAGTATTAGAATAATTATATATCACATCTGGCTATTTGATTACAAGAAAACAATAGTTTTTCCCCGCTGCGGTCTGGTGCATGTGACCATGGCAGTACCCCTGCACCAGTGAATCCCCTGTGGTAATGCTACATTGATTACGGTCACTTCTCCCAGCTGGTTTTGTAGCGAGTCGCTAATAGATCTCAGGATCTCATCCAGCTGGTTCTTGAGAGAAGCCAGGGGGTAACCTTTGAGAACATGACTGCTCAGGCTGCTCCACACTCCCACCATCCTTTGTGCAAGGAAGTGCCTCCTGTTCTGGGTTTTAACACTTTCCACTGGGCTGCCTTGGCCCCTGAGGGTTCTGCGCTCCGCTCAGGACGAAGCAGGCTGGTCTTTTCGTCTGTCAGGGGGGGATCCTCCGACTCCGGGAGCGGTCCCTTCCTGGAGGGAGAGGCGAGCTGCAGGGCCCGGCCGTCGCCAGCTCAGGCCCGGATCCCGACAGCGCTCGGCTGCGGCCGCTGTCCCCTGCTCTGCGGCTCACGGCGCGCCGGTCCCCGCTGGGAAGGGTCGGGGTCAGTCGGGCTGGGGCGCTCGACTGTCCAGTGGTCAGCGGCTCTGTGGTGACCCGGTGGAGATCGCAGCGTGGCGGGCGACGAGCTGCTCTGCCAGTGGACCCAGAGACAAGTCTGGGACTGAACAGCCACAGCCGCCGATGTCGACCGTGTCCAGTGAATACAAACTCCCGGTCTGATCAGGGCCCTGATCCCAGCTGCTGTGGGTGTTATTAGCATTGTCTGCAGTGCTAAAGTAAAACACAGCTCCTGGCCTTACCTTTCCAGACGCCGAAAAACTACACTTTCAATTTTGTGGGCACAAGATGGTGCTAACACTGCAGGAATTCAGCCAGGGTCTGTGTCTGTTTCTTCTGTCCTTCCCTTCATAGCAACTGAGCCAACAAAGACAACCCTGCTGGTTACCTTTACAAAATCTCATCAAGCTCCAATTACTGCTATTGACAGGCACAGTATATATAAAGTCAAATCAATATTCATCTTCTTCTGGCCATGTAATCAGTCAGGAAAACAGATTTATTGATATTGAGATTTTCTTTTTTTTTGTGCATGCCTCTGATCAATAGTATATCTAAAATGAGGTATTTTGAGTGATGGTACCAACAAGCCCAGCGCTGCGGTTTCACCGAGCTGGAAGAGAACTGCAGTTCTGCCTTTCAGACAGCAGAGGGCAGTGCTGTCTTTCCTGTTGTAGGTACTGTGCTCCGTAGCCTTCTGTAGGGAAGGTTGTTACAGGGCTGTCCACGGGCACAGTGGGAGAGGGGTCACTCAAATAATACGACAAACCGAGTGCTGTTGCAGAATCTAAATGGCAACTAGGCTGAGGTGTCGTTCACTCTCTGGCTGAGGATGTTTTGACGGAGGGCTTGCTGGAGTGTGAGACACACACACTTGAAACACTCTCCTCTGGGGGCAGTGTGCAGGGCGGGACACCAGCACACCTTCCCCGTGAAACAAGAGCTCTGCAGCAGGAGCCTCAAGCCTATTGACGGCCTGGCGACTTGATTGAGGCGATTTCGCGCGAAGGTGACCCGTATACGAGGAGGGTTTGTCCAGGTTTCACGCGTACGCGCTGGGCGAGCAGACGTGCTTTTGACAAACTGGCCCCGTGCCTCCCTGCAGAAACGGGCCAGCTGTTGGACGACACAAGAGAACAGCAAGACAGGGGCCTGCAGTGTGCTGCTCTCGGTGACTGGAGGTCGTGGGGCACCGGAGTGCTGAAACCCAGCACATAGAGGGGCTGCCCTGGGGGTCGTCTCCCTTTGTAAAGTGGGCTGAGAGGAGGCTGCACGAGTCGTCCAGGGGGAGCTGACTTCTGCAGCCGAAGGGTTAACGCTTCCCCTCCTCCGGCCCGCAGAGGCTGGACGGGCAGCTTGACCGAGAGATTCATTTTTTTTAATTTACGCTGGGACCGGGGCTGGGACAGTGACCCCAGGTCAGCACCCTTGACGCCGTTCAAAAATAGAAATGCAATTTAAAATGAAGCCGCAGGACAGCCCCCTGATTTTATTCAGCTGTGAATTTATTTTTCCTTCAGCACCCCCACACGCCGAGCTCGCGGTGCACCCCGCAGTGAGTCCGCTGCACTGGGGAATGTGTCTTTCACAGCGCTGGGATTTCTGTCCACAGCCCCTGTCTCGGCCCTCTTTCTGCGTCACACACTGCAGTGTTCCAGCCAGGCTGTGTTACAGTTCCCTGCAGGACACGGAGTTATTTAAAAATGGCTTCATAGCAGCTGTAAGGTCGCTCTCCTCCGTTGCGCCAGGGTGCTTCGAGAATGCCGTTTCTGGGGACCGGGCTCTTTCATCAAGCCTTGGCACACGGCTGACTGCGAGTGAGATTGTGTTGCTTCCCGAAACTGGGACACAATAAGGTAACACAAAGGCAAGTCCGCTGTAAAGTGCCGAATTGAATCAGTGTGGGAGGAAAAGAATCTTGTTCTGTAACCCAAAGCAATGTCTGCTAAGAGAAGGATTAACACTACGAATAGGCAGCCCTTCTTCGTACCAGGACTGTGGGTGACTGGAGCAAGCTGCCCAGGCATGTTCTTGAGAATGTATTCAGTTATATACTCAAAAAATGAGCTAGGTGGCCTAAAAGGCGCCCCTCTAGTTTAAACCTTTCTTGTTTTTTAATTATTTTGGGATTGCCAATTGATTTTGATTTCACAGACCTGTTAACTCATCATGCCAAGAGGCAAGTTCTGCAGCAACGTAGGTTATACACTGACTGGAAGGGAGGTGGGGCTGCCTAATTCAAACCCTGCACCCCAAACCAGAGGAATCTTGATCACAGCTTGCAGGCTCGAGCTTGCAACCTCTGGGTGATACGAGTACAGCCTGCGCTCGAAGCAAAAGCCATTACCGGTCAAACTGCACAGGTGTCCACAGTGAAGGTCTTTCTGAGGGACCATGTGATGCTGCTTTTGAGACATGCGTACACTTGTGGAGTGCTGCTGGCCTGTGTTCTCCACTGCGATCTAGAACATGCACTGGGCAACAAACACATGCAGTATCATGTGGTATGTTGTAGTATATTGCAGTACAGTGCATCTGCCTCGTTGCCTCCTGCTGTCAACCCTACTCTGTACTATGGAGTTAGATGCTGTCCTGGTTGTCTTTGATGGCACAGCTGAGCCAGGGCACACAGCGTTAGAGCTGTCCATGTTGGCATATGTATATACAGTTATATATAGTATATATGTGACAGCATCTTCAGAGAGTGATTTTTATTGTGGACGTTTGACATGCAGCTCCAGTGCTGGGCCCCGGTTTGATATTGATTTTTTTTAACTTGGTTTTACTTAACACTTTACGAAAAGGGGGAAAGTGAGCAAGTGTCAGATGTGGCTCGTTGCCACCTGTCTCCAGGACAGCAGAGCTGTAATGTGCTGGTCCCCTCGGGCAGGTGAGTCACCGGGGCTGGCAGCGCAGGTGACTGCTCCTTCAAGGTGACCCGTCCCGTCCCCCGCCTTGGAACTAAAACAACAAAAAAACTCAGTTCCCCAAGGACCACCTCCTTGGTAAAACAGCACCAAGATCAATAACCCCCTGCTTGAAATAGTTATTGAAAAGCTGGTTCTTGCACAGCAAAGGAACAAGGACAGCTCCAATTCAGAGCACTGCTCTAAATGATCAGTTGGTTTCCCTAGAGTACAAGAAATAGCTGAGTCTCCATCGTTTATTGTGTTTGACTCCAGTCTGCTGCTCTGACTTTAGAAACTAGAAAATATCCTTTGCAGTGCAGCCAAAGATCTTCATCTGACCCTTTGGTAGAAAAGATCACAGATGACATGATTATGTGCAGACATCTTCCCAGTACTGCTTTATAGTGTGTGGTGTGAAGATACAGAAAAAGTGTTTATTTTGATAAAGAAGAAGACTCTGTATTTATTTAGGTACAGAAGAAGCTTTTATTTATACGAATCCTCAGCTCTGTTCCCAGCTTGGGGAGAACACCAGGACTGGGTGCTTCCTAAGTGAGTCGGCCTGTTCAGAGAGCTGCTTCAGAGAACCTGGACACCATGCAGAGGGGGCAGGGGCCATGAATGTGACAGTGACCATCGGCCACTGTGTTTGCCACCACCCAGAGCCTTTGCAATATCAGACATGCCTGGGGCTGGGGTCATGAACCCCCGGCACTAGAGGGCGCTATATCGATTCACTGAAATCACAATTTCTATTTATGATGGCACGCATGCGTTCTTTCATGTTCCTCATGATCCTTTTGCACACATGCCAGATTTCAAGATTTCGTAGCTCCAAGGAGCAGTTTCCTCACTAAAGGTGTTTGAAGTGGTCGCCTAACTGTGTGTCGTTAATCCTGCAGGTTCTGTGAGTGGCAGGGTGAGCTGGAGAATAAATGCCCCCCCTGAACCTCTGGCCCGCTGACCAGATTAGCACACCGATGCTTAATGCGACTGCTATTTCAACAAAATAACACCACCTTGAAAAGTTCAATTCAAAATTAAAGCAATTCCAGGAGCAGAAATGCTCTGGATTTCAGCTGTAAAAGAAAAGATTTCCCCTTCCCTGGCAGAGTCCTTGTTCCTCCTTCATAAAGCTGTCTTTATTTCTGTAGCTGAGTCACAGTGCTTTGTCCTGACCCCAGCTCTTAAAGTGCTGTACATCAGCGGCCCAGTGAGCAGTGCATCAAGGCTCGCTCTGCTTTATTCACAAGCTGGCGATGAGTAACAGACGAGTACGGCTCACCATGAATTAAGTAAAAAGGCAGGCTGCAGGCTGCTGTCGTGCAACATGCTGTGGATGTTGGACGAACCAGCCTTCCTGCCAAATAGGGTGTATTAATGGTCTGCCTGCCTGTGTGGAATAACGATTTGGGGTTGAAAAAATTCTGCCTGGAGAAGAATTCCCCTCTTAGTCTCTGAAGGGTAGGACACAGAGACTGCAGGTGCCCCCGCCCTCTGCAGGTCAGCGAGAGAGGGAGCGCAGTTTTGAACTGAGACAGTCGGGGTCCTTGCTATCTGGTAGACAATGACCTTGCCAGTGATCACCATTACTGATCCCAGCCAGCCCCTCTTCTGCACTGGAAACACAGGGAAAGGGTATCTCAATGTGAAGCCTTGCACAGGACGTGCTGTAAGAATCGCAGCGCTGCGGGAGACGCCATTACTCTGACTGCAGGCTGCGGGTCCCGGCTTGATCCGACTCCCGAAGGCACTCCAGCGGGAGTTTGTGATGGTGCTGAGGCTGACATCCTCCAGACTGACTCTGACACTCGTCTCACGGCACGATATGAACTAGCAGGAGGAAGAGGGACGAAGGGGCGAGGCGAGGCCGCAGCGACAGGAGGGGACCCCTGCTGAGCTGCACGGACTCAAACTGGAGTGGAACTCGGTTCCACTTTTCCCAGACAGGGGAGGGGGTGTGTGATATGGGAAGGTGCCCTGGTAAGCTTGCAAAAAGCTGGGGGCTGCTTTAGTTTTGGAGAACTGAAACCTCATCAGGAGTCAGCAGGAATGGAGCTCTGTATTGTACTTCTCCTCGCTACTTTGCATGGGGTGTGTCGATGGCTCTGATTAATGCGCATGTTGTGTGTCTGGCTGTGCATCTTTTCAGTCCTCCTTAATCGGGATTGTCATGCCCCGTGCTGCCGAGAGACGCAGTGCGTCTGTTAATGAGGGCCTTGTGTGAGCGCACTAACAGGTCCTCCTTTGCCTCGATACAAAGCCGAGCTGTTCGAACGGCCTTGAGCTTCGTCTGCCTCTGGGTTTGGGTGGCGGGCTGACACGGGGCGCAAGGTGGGGTTTTTGCTCTGCGTGCTGATTAACGCAGCCCTGAGCATGCTGTGCTTGCGCTTGGACGCTCATTTGCATTTTTATAGGTATCTTGAAACGGGAAGGAATGAGCTTCTGCAGATGCTGAGGATGGGGGGGGGGGGGGGGGTTGAGGGCAGAGTTTTCTGCCTCTGATTTATGGTGGATGTAAAGCAGAGGCAGGAATCTTAATGTGTTGCAACACAGCATTGGGCCAGAGCCACCTGTCAGGAGGATCCAGGAGAGGGAGAGGGGCTGACATCGTATTGCCAGATGCCGTTAACTCGCAAATAAGAAAAAGTCTGCGTTCGCATCATTCACATCCCACTGCATTAAAGCTCTTCATGTTATAATGATTAGGCAAGTTGCCATTAAAACATCTTCCTGATCACCATCTGCCGGTTATCATCAAGGAAGGATCTGCAGCTGCCTGTGGTCACTGAGGGGGTTTGAATACTGGGCAGGGGTGAGATGAGATCCTCTTTCACTCGAGGGCAGGTTAGTGGGTCTTTCCCTCCGGACTGAAGCCCATTCCAAAAAGTCACGAATTGGACGTCCTGAAACTGTTGTTTTTCTATGGCAGAATCTTGCCCACAGTACCTTTAGGTGGAAACATTTGCACAGAGATGAATGGCCATTACTGAGACGGAAGAGTAGCACTGCAGAAAGCTGCATGTTAAAGAAACAGAATCTAAAAGATTATTTTGCTCTTGTGACTCTGTGTTTCAGACACATCAAAGGAATCAATAGAGGTTAGTAAACAATTTCAGATTATTGATGCATATCTGCTGTAGTACTCTGGTAGAAGTAAGACACTATAGCAAAGGGGCAGCCAGGGGTGTCTTTTTACTGCCAATTGCAAATTGTTGGGTGTACAGTATGTACTGTAGAGGATGCATTGTGCTGTTCAGGTAGGCGTGTAGCCTGACTGCAAATCCACTGCAGGAGAATATCCTGTTCCACACAAGCATGCTGTGACTGCCTCTGTGGCAGAGGATCATAGTGATTTTCACATTTGGAAAATATAAATATGTCAGGGTTTACACAGAGACTCAGCACTGAAACAGCCCTTGGTAAGGTGGTTGAAGTTTGACTGCTGGCTTCCCAGTATGGGCCACACTTCTCCTTCTGGGCGTGTGCAGCTTTTGATTCGTCATCCTGCTGGGTCATGGGGAAACCTGTCTCAGGATTAGTGGGCTCCTACCTGGCGATCAGGTACCTATATGTAAATCTTGTCTGCTTTCAGTCTGATGTGATCCCACATCCTCAGGGTGTTCCACATGGGTCTGTCCTGGGATCCTACATGCTTCTTCTTCTCTTGGTCCCCATCGTAGAGCTGGGTTTCAGTCCTGTGCCGACAACATTCAGACCTGATAGCGATCCACATCAAGGACTGCTACTTTTCTACACTTTATATAGGCACCTGTTTGATACTGTATGAAGATAATTTTGCAACAGAATATTCTTAATCTGAACTGTGAATGTACAGAAGCTGTAATCGTACTGTAGGTCACAGAGCTGGTGACTTTAGTGTCGTGGTTGACGGTCGTGCAATCAAAGCCTCAATGGAAGCTAATAACCTCCGCGTTTCCAAGCTGTCATTTGAGGAGTGTGTTCGGAACATCAGCAGGGGATCCTTCTCCCTTCTGCGCACTGCTTGGAAAAGGACCTGGCCCAGTCCTGCTGATGATGAAATGTCGCCACATGCCTTTGGGTTGGTGCACCACAGTGTTGGAGCTCTGATGGCTTCAATCTGGGCTTGAAACCCATCCCCATGTCCATTTTAGACAAGGTCTCTTCTACAGTATTTCACCATTCGGTGGCATTAAGGTATCTTGTCTCCACTGACTTGCTTTCCGGATGGCGCTGCGCTCTTTTGCAAAAACCATTATCCTTCAGCAGGCGAGCGGGGCTTTCCTGCTGTGCAGAAAAAAAGCTGTAAATGCTATAAAAACACCATTCAGTACATGTATCCCTGAACGCACTTGACATCGTGACTGAATGCATCGCAGCTCTTTATTAAATATTCAAGACCGCGGTCTCCGATTTGCCTGCCAGTTCACACTGTGTCTCCCCCATCTCTCTGTCACTACCTGTTTGTCCTGCTTCCTTCACACGGTACAGCACGATCCGATAGGCCACTTGCTATATTCACAAGCGGAACGTGGAAGCCTTTATGTGGCACACAGCTGACATTGATGGGATTAATTCAATCATGTGGTTTTCCTTGAAGGATTGCATTCTTGTCCGGGATAGCTTTGCTGGATATTAACACCGAGATTAAAGCTTCCCCTCCCCTGCGTTCGTTTTCGGATTCCACTGATCGTAGGACAAAAGGCGTTTTTTTTTTAAGTGACTGCGCGGAGTTGTGCAGAAGGAGACGATCCCTTCTAGAAAGGAGGGAGGCAGACAGGCGAGGGGAGGCGGAGGGGATGCGTGTGAGGAGATGTGGAAACGGGCTCGTTCCCTGCCTCTCCGCGCTGCAGCCAGTTGGAAGCTTTTTCTCGCTCGGGGTCTGAGAGGGGGGACAGGCTGACAGCCCGCGCTGCCTGTCCCTCCCCCCCCCCAGCAGGGTTTTGGTGCAATGCAGTCGCTCCTCCACACCGGAGGCAGCACAGCCCCAGCTCCCCGGCTCTCCGCCGCTGCGTCGCAGGGGGGCGCCGCAGACACGCGGGCAGCAGGCGGGAGCACACAGCGCCCCCCCCGCTGCAGTCGGAGAGGGGCCCGGCCAGCCCCGCGCTGCCCCCCTGCCCCCCTGCCCCCCTGCCCCCTGTCCAGCGCCCCAGCCGTCGGGGCCGGCACGACGCCAGGGGGCCGGCTGCCTCGACCGCAGCGCGGTGTGGTGCGTGCCCCCCCCCTCTGACTGCTTGCCTCCGGACCAGACCTGGGGGGGCAGGTCGACGATTCGCCCTTCAAGCTGATCTGACAGGTGTAAAGGGCCTTAATGTCCAGATGCCGCTCGTAAATATTTGAAGAACATTTCGGATGAGTAATGAATGGTTAATAAAGAGGTTCTACCGAGAAAATTAAACATTAGTGAAGCACTGCTCTGTAGCTCGGAGACCCTCCTGTGCAGTCTCATGTGCAATATCCGCCCGCAGACGTTGACGCTGCTGTGACCTGGTGACTTCTCCGTCACGCGTCACTCAAACGTTCATGTGCGCGGTTCCCCCAGAGGCCCCCCGCGCGGGCGAGGGCGGGCCCGGGGCTCGGACCCGGGTCTGGTCAGGAGTCCAGACTGCCGCTGGAGCCTCCGGGGGGGACTAAAGAATTCACCCAGCATAACGTGCAGCGCCGTCGTTTTACTGCGGGACCAGGAAAGGCGGATTCTCCCGGGATGTGGGGCAAGAGGAGCTCTGCAGCGCGGAGTGGACCTGCCCCTGACTCAGCTCCCCACTCGAGCATCTCGCCATGCTTCTGACACACAGCCCATCTCTTTGGCATTGCGGTGACTTCTCATTTCCTCCTGCTGTGCTTTGCCATGCCTATGTGTAGTATAGTTACAGTACACTGTATCTATCTATCTGCCTGCGCGCCCCTCTGTGACCCAGACCCCTCTGTGAAATACCATGCCCTCTCTGTGGTATACCACGCCCCATCTGCAGTATACTGTACGCCTGCACCACCCTCCCGGACCTCTGGCCATCAGCACCCCTGTCTGTCCGCTGGGCCTGGGGGGGATGGCCAACCAGCCAAATCAGGAGCGTGTGGGGCAGTTAACCTCCTGTGAGTACAGAACACAAAACTGTGCAAAACACCCCGCTGGCATGTGACTTGCAGGAAAGCAAACCAGACGACAAAACGAGAGCCTCCATGATGCACCAGTGTGTCGTCCCGCGCGACAGACCGGGCCAGTGAGAGTGGCAGAGACCTGTCCTGGTGCTGGAGCGGGCTCAGTGGGCCCAGCTGCAGCTCCGGGGCGCCTGCTGTTCTGTAGGTTCGGGTGGGCAGGCAGCTCCTACCGTGAGTATCCACCTCTGGACTGTGAAGGCTCGCCCGTGCCCTTTTATTGTGCTCATTTGCGGGGGGGTTTGTTTTTTTTAAAGAAATAAATGGGGTCGGTCTGGTGGTCTCTGCACTCAGGGCGGATGCGACGCTGGGAAAGAGTTCAGCGAGATCCGGCGTCGGGACAGGAGCCGAGCAGGGGGACAGCCCCAGCCCGCCCCCCCCCTCCCGCACGCGCGACTTACATAACCCGCCTCGTCTTTCACGCGCGGCAGATTCATGGGAGTGGAGTGGGAGGGAGGGAGACGCGCGAGGAGGCAGCCGTGGCCAGGAAGCGTTCCTGCCTGCCTGCCGGCTGGGAGAGCCCTGCTGCCTGTAGCCCGGACAGACACGGGGGAGACAGGGGACAGGGGGCAGGCAGGGGACAGGTGTCAAGAGTCCCGTCCGGTCCCGCGACCCGTGCGGCGTGCGCGCTCTCCTGCAGCTCGCCCAGGGCGCCGCGCGCGCTTACTCACGACCGGATCAACGGCGCGCGCGGGGTCAGGCGCTGCCCGTGTTCGACTGAACTGGATGAAGTCGCTGGTAACGCTGGTCCGTGTACGAGATCAGACCGGAAGAGCGGAAGACCAGTAACACTGAAAACACAGCACACATACTGAGGTCTCCTGCCGTCGCATTTACTTGGGTGATCGCCTCGAACCCGTGTTCACTGTGAAGTTCTTCAGATAAACTGGTTCTCCGTTCATTCACACCCGCTGTGAGCAAGGGTACAATCTGTGTGCCGGAGTTGCAGATGAGAGCGCTTCTTCCCGGAGTCTCGGTGCCGCGTGTCCAGCTTTGATTGAGATTGATTTTTAACTCAAAGCGAGGAAGCTGGAGTAATAGGCAGCTGGGGCAGCTGGTCGCGATGTGAAACTCTCAGCTGGGAGGGTAATGGCTGGTTGAGAGACCCCCGCTTGCGAGGTCCGCCCTGCGCGCGCGCGCCGCGCAGCCCTCGTCTACCAGTCGGCTCGTGCCTTCAGTTCAGTGCGATTGGCCGGCAGAGCTAAATCACTTATTCTGTAATCACCGGAAATAAGAACCCGCTCGCTCGTGCTGGGTTGGAATATCTCCCACCTACAGGAATTGACTAGATACAGCGTCAGAGGAAACCTGTTCGGAAGTCTGCAGGAGTCTACTTTAATTACCACACAGGGCTCAGGGAGGGGCTCCTGTGCTCTAGAGCTGACTGCGATTGAATTAGTGCGAGATTAGAACTTGTTTAAGATCGCTCATAGCTTGGTTTGTTTGTTGTATCAGGCGTTACTTGAATTCTAGGCGGGTGTGGCGCTTATCCCACTGTAGTGCACTGAGAAATAAACAAACTGTGGATATGTGGGTACAACAGGGAGATCCATAGCAACGAAACCCCAGAGTCTGCAGCACAGTTTTCAGCAGCCAGTGTGTCAGAGCGCTGGGCTGCAGTGTGTTCAGTCGCTCAGTGTCAGAGAGCTGGGCTGCAGTGTGTTCAGTCGCTCAGTGTCAGAGCGCTGGGCTGCAGTGTGTTCAGTCGCTCAGTGTCAGAGAGCTGGGCTGCAGTGTGTTCAGTCGCTCAGTGTCAGAGAGCTGGGCTGCAGTGTGTTCAGTCGCTCAGTGTCAGAGAGCTGGGCTGCAGTGTGTTCAGTCGCTCAGTGTCAGAGAGCTGGGCTGCAGTGTGTTCAGTCGCTCAGTGTCAGAGAGCTGGGCTGCAGTGTGTTCAGTCGCTCAGTGTCAGAGAGCTCTCAGTGGGCCGCCTGTTACAGAAGGACTGGATGTGATCTCTCCGGTTGTGTCATCTTCAGACCCAGGCAGTGCGTTTCCGTGCCTGGGTGGGCCTGGGCGGGCCCGTCTCGCCCGGTGGAGAGCTCTGACCCTGCTTCGGGACTCAACTCCGAAGCTTCACCGCCATCTCCAGCGCCTCTCGTCGGTGGGTCAAGCGAGCCCGCAGACGGGCCTGTATCCTAAACTCCTCCTCTCCCGCGGGAATCGGCCGCGTCCAGTCAGAGCTCGTCGGCGTGCTGTCCGAGGGCCCGGGGCTGCCGAGCTGGGGCTTTAAACGGCTCCCGCGAGCGCCCGTGCTGTAGAGCAGACTGAAAGGCCGTGTTGAGGATTGTGAATCGCCAAGACAAGGCCTCTAACGAGGTTCCTGGATGTTGCAGTCAGGCGAGCTGGACGGCTCAATCTCCCCCCTCGTTTGTACCCGTGACCGCGGACTGAATATTTGATCCTGCGGCTCAGCGCGCCGCTGAGGACCTCCTGCTCAAGGGTGCTGTGTTGCTGGGAGGGGCAGTGATCTCTTGGGAGAGTCCCAGTGCTCATCTGGGGAGGGGTAACAGCGGAGCAAAACAAGGTCAAACTGGTCAATAGGAACCCGATCGAGACGGACCGAGAGGACGGGCG
This sequence comes from Lepisosteus platostomus, assembly GCF_059453375.1. Lineage (NCBI taxonomy): Eukaryota > Metazoa > Chordata > Actinopteri > Semionotiformes > Lepisosteidae > Lepisosteus > Lepisosteus platostomus. The sequence continues at coordinate 25,756,881 of NC_142625.1, read as the reverse complement.
ACGGCGACCGCCCGGGGCTGAGCGATACCCGAGGCAACCAGCAGAGGGCGCAGCGGCGGGAGACACGCCACGACACCTCTTGCCTGCCTGCCTGCCGAACTGCCGGTCCCGACCCACATCTCTCGTGTCCGGGCCCCCGGGGTGACAGGCCGGTAAGCCCGGGCAGTGATTCGGAAAGGCAGCGGGTCTCCAAAGCTGCCCTGTCTGTCCCGCGCGCCCGTGTCTGTGACCCGCCCCGGCTCCCACACTGCCACTGCGCGGCTCGGGGGCCGGGTTCCTCTCGGGGGCCGGGGTCCTCTCTGCCGCGGGCGCGCCTGGCCTTCTGCGCGAGAAACCTCTGACGTGCAGCGGGATCTCTGGCCCTCGGAGGGGCCGGGCAAGGCGGTTCTGAGTGAAGACCCGTAACCTCTGGCTGTCGCCCACTGTGGGTTTCCTCCTGCTCCTGTCCGGGCGCTGGGCGCAGATCCGGACTGCAGGGGCGCTGGTGGCCATCGCCGGGCCGCTTATCCTGGCCCAGTGTTTCTCTAGGAAAGAAAAAAATGTCGTAACGCAACGGGGGCATTTGGCAGGCGCTCTTGCCGCATTAGGTCAGCCCCCCACTGTTGGGGGCTCGAACCCGGGACTCCCGCGTCACTCTGTAGGGACCCAGCCCGGTGAGCCAAAGAGAGATCTCCCCACAGCCCAGTAGCTGTAGTCCTGCTATCACAGGGAAGGGCGGTGACGTCACCTGCTCGGGTACGCCGGCTCTTACACAGTGCCTGTCGGCCGTAAGCGTTACAGTATTTTGTTGAAGGCTTAGGACCACGTAAGGTTTAATCGCGCAACGTAAAAAATTCAGCGTTCCGCATTGCGTGAGGAAAAGATACAAACGACTCGGGCCGAAATCTAAAACGTGTTACATTGTTAGGGCCACGAACGTCCCAGAAGAAATAGTTGAACGCCCAGGCTTTTCTCCACAGCGCCGTAATGGACAGCCGGCAGTGAAACACTATCAGATGTAGATGATGAGCACCCTGTCATTGTAAAATTAAGAAATGTTTAATTAGGCATTTTTGCACATCAGGTGTTAGTTACGCGCGCGCACGCACACTTTTATGTTTTACTCGCCGCCTCCCGTAGGGTGAAACGCCGCGAGCGCACGCGCAGCGCGCGGGGCGCCGGACCTCGCGCCGCACGCAAGGCGGTCTCGCGGCTTCCCCCTTACCAGGGGGGCGCGAGGACCGGTGTGGAGACACCGAGCGGAGCGGCTCAACGTTAGAAACGGCGGTGGGGGGGGCAGAAGAGCATAATCAAGACCCAAAGTGACACATGGTGGGTGTAAATCTTTCCGAAGGCCCCTCCCCCTCCCCCGGCCGCTGGAGGTGACACGTAACTGCCGCCGCTAGATGACCGGAAGTCACGGCCGCCCTCACAGCTCCCAGACCGCGGACACTCCCGCCTTCAGCGGCGACCCAGCCGGCCGGAACCGGGCCGCGGGACTCGGGAGGTACCGGGCAGAGCTCTGAGGCGGGGCGGCTTCTCGCTACAAACATTGAGTTGTATTGGGGGGCGGGAAGGCGGAAAGTCGACTGGACCCCGGGCCCAGAATCGCCCCCCCTGCCCGGATGTCCTGTCTACAGAAGGGGACTTCTGTTCTTATTTGAAAAAAAAAGAGAGAAAATATCCTCGAAGAATTTGCGAGGCGGGAGTGGAGCAGGACCAGGAGCAGCTGCTGACCCGGTGAGGCGCTGGAGGCTGTGCGGTCCGTGTAGGACGTGTAGGACGGGCCAGAAGTAGCCGCACACCGTGAAGCGCTCTCTGAAGAACGCGTGTTAGAACCCCTGTCACTGTTTTGGTATTTTGGAAAACGTAAGACAAGGTAGTGGAACTTTTATTCGCACTACTCTCAAAATAGTGTCAACTCTTATGTGTGATAGAGTTATTTTTAAAGTGTCCTTATGACCGATAATACCGTGATGGTACTGGAACAGCACCTTAATTACACAGTGGCGTCTCACTGGTGCATATTTACTACCAAGAGTGAGGGAGGGACTTCCAGGCTCTGATATCCATCCTCTATACAGTATATGTGTGTTGTGATGTTGTGGATATACAGTACCGTAGCTGGGATTCGCTTACTGCACGTTACCGTGTGGGCACAAGAACATCTGAAAAGGTTGAAAACAAAAGCAGACTCGTGAAGCATGCGGATGTCAGCAGGTGTTCGATTCCAGGATTCCTCCGACTGCCTCCCGAAGGACTCCTGGGAATGCCCTTCAGAGGCAGGGCAGTGAGGTTTGTTCTGAACACCTACACTACCAGGTGGATGCTGGTGGATGCTGCACATTGGTGGTGGTGGAGCTGTAAAGCGCTTTGAGTGGAGTGTCCAGAAAAGCGCTATATAAGTGTAAGCAATTAATTATGATTATTATTACTACCAAACACTGCAGTAACCTACAGTTGTGAACACCTTCAAAACCCTCCTGTTTTCAGCCGTGGCTGTAGGATCTGTGTTACTTCAACTTGTCCCCCAGGTCACTGGTTCGCTGCTCGGCAAGACCCGGTGCTGTTGGGTTGACTTTGTCAGTGGCTCTCAGGGCCTGGTGGCTTCAGTTCTGCTGCTTGGTTCACCCTGTTCGTCAGTCAGCAATGAGGGGGTCTGTCCAGTGCCTGTCCAGCGCCTGTCCTCTGTCTTTAAATTTACAATGTTGTGACTGTTGTCCAGTACTGACAGAGTAGTGTCAGTGATCTAGGGAGCCAGACAAGACGCAGAGCTCAGTCTCCTCCGTGGGCAAACAGCATGTCTGTTTTATTTTATTTACTCTGGAATAGAAGGATTGCCCACATCCTACCCACAGAGAAAATAGGGAATGATTTTTGTTAACGCCTGGCTAACCGCGTGATTGAGCTTGGCGAATGTTACTGTCCGCAGGTAGTGTTTGAACAGGAGCTCAGATCTGAGCAGCTTTACAGCCTTTGTCCATCCAGCCCCCCGTCATCTGTCCACCTGTCCGTCTGTCTGTTCCTCTTATCTGTCTGACCAGCCGTCCAGCCAGTGTCCCCTCTGTCTCTTCTTCTGGCATTAGCACAGTCAGTGAAATACCAGCGAACTGCTGCGGTTTCTGGGGAGATGAATGTACAGGAGGAGTATGGAGAAGGGAGCAGGGAGAGAGAGGGGAGGAGAGAGGGGAGCAGGGAGAGAGAGGAGAGAGAGAGAGGAGCAAGGAGAGAGAGGGGAGCAGGGAGGAGAGGAGAGAGAGGGGAGCAGGGAGAGTATGGAGATAAACGAGAGAGAGGACAGGGGAGAGGAGGGAGAGGGGAGCTGGGAGGAGAGAGGGGAGGAGAGAGGGGAGCAGGGAGGGAGAGGAGAGAGAGAGGGGAGCAGGGAGGGAGAGGGGAGCAGGGAGGAGAGGAGAGAGAGGGGAGCAGGGAGAGAGGGGAGCAGTGAGGAGAGGAGAGAGAGGGGAGAGAGAGGAGAGAGGAGAATGGAGGAGAAGGGAGCAGGGAGAGAGGAGAGGAGAGAGAGGAGAAGGGAGCAGGGAGAGAGGAGAGGAGAGAGAGGAGAAGGGAGCAGGGAGAGAGGAGAGGAGAGAGAGGAGAGGGGAGCAGGGAGAGAGGAGAATGGAGAGGAGAGGGGAGCAGGGAGAGAGAGGAGGGGAGACGGTGGTGGGGGAGAACGAAGACAGAGGAAGAGAGAGAAGTGCTTGTTTGCGAAAGAAAACAATCTGCTGCCGGGGCCTGCTGACTGCTGCGTTAGAGAGGACTGCTGTTGCCAAGGCAACCAGCGGCCGTGATTGGTATTCGGAGCAGCGCGCGGCATGACTGCGGAGGATCCGATGCTTTCACACGCATCTGGGGCCCTCGAGTACGGCACGCGCCTCCCCGGTTTCTCACCCCCCCCCCCCCCCCGCCCCCCTGCAGCTCGGACAGGGGCGGCTCAGTCCCCCTGGGAAGGACAGGAGGAGTGGGGAGAGCACGCAGCCGCCTCGGGGTCACGCCACTGCCAGCCCCCACAGCACCAGCCCACGCCCGGCTGGAGCCAATGGGCAGAGGGCCCACTTCACAGGAAGTTTGGGTGGGCGGGGGGGCTGTCGGATATCCAACAGGACGTGGTGATACCCTCGCAATTTCCCACTTCTCACAAGCCCTACAAAAACTAGGGCCTTGGGGGCGCCAGTCTTGCTGGTGATACATGAACCTTCAACATAATTCCATAAGGCCCTGGAACAGTGCTTGTTCAGTGCCTTTTAAGCAGTATAACTGGGTCGGTCAAAATCACATGGAGCACTCGTGATGTTCTTGAGGTGCTGGAGGACAGGTTTGTGAAAGGCCACTCCAAGGCAGCTGCGTGAAAGACGACCTTTTGCCTCATCTCTCCCCTCTCCTCTCCTCTCTCTTATTTCTCTCTCTGCTTGTCTCCGTGCCAGCAATACAAATCCCCATTACCAAGTCATGAACAGGGAAGCACGATTCTGTGATCTGGAGAACGTTTACACTCCTGGGGGTTGCCAAGTGCAAACAAGACATAGGGAGACTTGACGTTTGTACTTCACGAGTCCTCGCAGAGACCCGTTTACAGGATAGATAAGTGTCTCTCCGGACATATCAGTCCCCTTTTCTTCTTGTAATCTGATTTTGGCACTGAATTTAAAACCCTGGCTATCACTGGTGAGAAACTAGGAGGCAGACTTGAGCTCTGGAGTGGGACAAGCACAGTGTTTACACAGACAGGTTTAGTAAGTTTGTGTGATATATTGGCCATATACAATTCCTTGTATTAGGAATTTGTCTTTTTGCATACCCCAACTTGCTCTCTATGAGACACACAGACAGGGAGAGAAGCCGGGGGTTTAGAGCGCAGGGTCAGCCATTTTTACGGTGCCCCTGGAGCAGTTGGGGTGAAGGGCCTTGCTCAGGGGCCCAACAGAGTCTAATTCCTCTGCTGACCACGGGATACAAATCGGCAACCTTCCAGCCACAGGCGCAGATCCTTAGCCACAGAGCCACACATACTGGAGTTATAAGTCATTTAGTATAGTCTAAAATCCCTTGTGGATGCCGTGTGGATGTAGTGTAACTCATCAGCTACTACTGCTGCAAAGCTGTTAACAATAGACCTCAGTTTTGCACAGTACACAAGGAGCTTAAGTAGCCTTCAGGGAGTACCACATAGAGAGATGGTGGACGAAATTTACTCTACCTTTACCATAGTACAGGCAGGTCTCCAAGAAGATTGTACTTCCTTTGGTGAGCAGTGTTTCCCATAGCTCTTGAAAGTGTAGCAGCCAACATATACCAGATAAAATGCAAAACCGTTAAATACTTAATAGATCTTGATGGGCACCTATTAATTAATGAAATACAAAGAGGCAGAAACATTCCAATGACGAAGTGCATGAAAGGAACGAAGCTGTGTTTGAGGAATAGATGTATAGATCTACTGATACATACAGCAGCTGACATCTGTATATCAGTTGCCAGGACTAATTAAATTACAGAATGCCAGTCCTATTTCTAAACACAAGACAGAATTGTGTCAGTCTTGATGCATGTTTAGTTAAAGAGAAAAAAACCCAAATGATTATAGATATGTTTATAACATAATTATTTTTTTTTATTTTAGACCCAAATATAATAATTACAATACAATTATAATACAATATATTATATTATGATAGACAATTATTCTTAGCTTTTACATTCTTGCTTAGTTGACATGCTCTAGTTTTCAGTTGTGGGAAATTAGTTATTTTGTTCCTTGATTTCAAGGATGTAAGAATTTTTATACCTCACTCTCAGGACTGATAGTATAAAATTGCAATTGAACTGCAAAGCACATTTCTAAAAGTTATATTGGCTTCCTGGCAGGGTTTTTTAGCTGTATTCCCTGGAACCTGAACAATTTTAGATAAAAAACAGTTAAGCATTCATTGGAAAGAAATTGCATTTGTTGATTAACGAACATACAGCGTCACTTGCACTGTTAACAGCACAGTGTTTTCAAACCCATATTTATCATGTTTTTTTAGCACTTACTGACATAATCCAGGTACGTAGTAATATGTGTTAATTTAGCACCATGATCTGCCAATGTAAATGACTGTTGTTGTTGTTTTTCCTGCCAGGGGCAACTTGTGTCTGATAGAGGTTTGGGGGCACAGCATTATGAACCAAAGCAAGCATTTAAAATCATAGAGAAAAATGTTTAAACACGAAAACACCTGTTGGGGGGGTGGGGGTGGGGGGTTGTTGGGCTAGCATGCACCTGGCAGCCCACATCTCTACTTAACGTGCACTACAATAGATGACTTCTTTAAATCCGTACAACACTAAAATTTGCCCTGAACTGTAGGATTGTCTTGTGCATTGTTAATTTATTGCCTTAATATATTTATCATGAAATTTCAATTTATAATGCTGTGATAAGTCATGGATTAACACTTCAGGGCGATACAGTAAAAGTCTTTGCTGAGAACAGTACTTGTTTAAGAAATCTCTCTGGAACAGTACCGTCTGACAGCGTAGCAGTGGATCTGTGCTGTGGAGTAATGGAGCTCCCAAAGTCATTTAGCAAGTGAAGGAGAAACTCCCATTTTGCCATACAGTGTAGGAGCTTCATATGGCATGCACAACTCTGTTTTATGTGCAAAAGAAAGAGATTTGTCTGGGTTGTTTGCACTGAGAAGTGCTGCTCCATTTCAAGGTCGTTAGTACTGTATGTACGGCTCAGTGCCAGCTCCTTCCAAGACTGGTTATATGCAATGAGGTTGCCAAGCAGAGGAAGTTAGGGAATTGCTGAAACATTGAGTGGATTAAAGTAATGTTCTGGGAGGATTGTCGGGACAAAACAGATTATTAATGCTGCTCGACAATATTTTCAAAGCTGCCTGTCCTGCTGAAACGCACAAAGCAAGAGGGGTCTTTGATCCTTTTTGCTGTGATTTTGTTGGACTGGGTTGATGATGTAGACAGTGAAAATGTTTCAGATCACATGTAAAATGTATTTTGGCCAGCATTTACATACTGTAGTAGAAAGGAAAATGTTATGTGCCTCATAGAAAAGAAAAAATGGTCTTTGCTTAATTTATTTAGAATTGAAATCTTGCCAGATAATTCAAGGAATATATACTTTTGTGTATGCTCTTGTGGGCAATTTAAATTCTGTTTTCTTGTATTTATTTGATTTTAACAAAGGGAAAGTAGGTGGTGTACTTTGAACAACAACAACAGCAACAACAACTACTGTATTTTACAATCAACAATGAAACATTTGACGAAAACAGTATTGGTTATTTGTAACCACCATTGAATGTAGATAACTAAGTGTTGACAGATTCTATTAATAAAAAAAGTTTAAAAATGTAATGCATAAATTGAACTCGCTTAGTCTGATCTGAATGAATAGGAGCGATTAGTGAGGGTTCAGTTAAGGTAGAACAGTATTTAAAGGAAAAGTAAGAAGACACATAGTCTGTAAGCACAGACACTATTCTAAAGACTGTGTGGCATTTTATACCACTTGGGCATGCATCGTAGACCTAAGCCAGCTTTCATTTGGCTCCTGAGATGTCTCTTAACTCATCTCCAGAGAGCCCAAGGACTGCTTTATCGATATAATTTAGCGGCTGAAAGCAATGGCTTTGAAAGGATTTCATTTAGAAAACAAGAATGACAAAGGTTATTTAAAATTGCCTCTTTTTCTCTGGCTAAGAGACAGAAGGTTTAATTGCTCCCAGATGCCATGACATACTGTACTTCGGCACTAAAAGGTATCTGAAGAAGGCCCGGGGTGTTTCGATGGGCTTGAGTGAAATGGGATAAAATACTAGGACGAACATGTTGCGCTGTGCAGATAAGCTGGATGAAGCAGCACTTCTGGGGTTCAGAAAACAGCTGCCGTTGTAGCCACCTGAGCCTGCCTGAGCCGTGGGTGTCGGAGACCATGTGACATTGTGACTGAGAACTGAACACGCGCTCACCCGAGAGTTCCTCCAAGTTCGAAGTGAGACCACAGGCGTGCTGTCAAATCCAGTTGCCCGCTTCAAACAATTGCGTTCTGCAAATAACTGAAGTAGGGAATTTTCAGATAAATTGTTGCATGTGTTGGCAAGACCAATGAGGCCTGTCCGATAAAATTCTCCCTGCTGGCACAGAAGCTGCAGCACATGTATTCTTTTCAACTTTAACATTTATAGCTATACTGTAAAATACTGTACAGCTTATTCTTATAATATTATAAGAATTACAGTATTAAGAGGGACCATTGTAGAGCATTATATAATCTTACAGTACTTTCGGGGAAAGTAGGTCAGTTTCCATTACAGGCAGGCACGATAGTGTACAGCAAAGAGCACTGCAGATAGACAGGTGCAGGACCTTACTGTAAAATGTCGTGGTGTAGTAACTATTGAGAATTCTCTAAAACGGTGTCTTGAGAAGTGTGTGCATTGCAAAATGGGATTTTCTTGCAGCGTGCCTGGTTCAGAGTCCGTTCTAGTCCAGGCCTGATTGTAATTCACTGTGTACAGGCTCCCCACTGGCCTGCTACAGACTTCCCTCCTGCTTCTCCACTGCCCACGCACAGAACCAGCTCAAGGCCCCAGAAATTCTCCTTCTCCACCAGCACTCTTAAGTCACCATGGCAGATGTTTTCCTCTAATGGAAAAGGGTTATAAATGATGCAGCGTTGGTGAAGAGCGTGCGTGGCAGGGGATCCTTTTAAATGGAACTTGTTTGAAAATTGATGGGCTTGCTTTTCGTCCCGTGCTCTGACGGTTTGTGTCCCTTGTGAGCCTCTTTCACTCTCTCTTCCTCCTACTCCCTGGTCCTCCATCCCTCTCCGTTCGGCTGCCCTCTGTGCTCCCGTGTGCTGTAGATGTAGGGAGCAGTACCCTTGCAAGCGGTTTCACCATCCTCATCATAGGAAAAATCCTATCCATCCTATGATAGGAAAAACAGACCACATGTTTGCAAAACATTTTTTAATTTTATTGGAGCAGCTTTATATCTCAGGCTCACAGCAGCAACTCCTGTTTCTGTAGGACCTGTAAAGCCCTAATCACTTCCTAAACTTTTGACATCCGGCACCTGACAGGAGAGGTGTTTCTGATTGGAGGACCAGTGCATCTCTCAGTGACATCATGGCAAGCCTGCAGGTCAGGTGCCAAGGAAGGAGCAGAAGTGGCTGTTTTCCAGAAAACTCCCAAGAATAATAATAATAATAATAATAATAATAATAATAAAACTTTATTTTATATAGCGCCTTTAAAGGTGGCTTCTCAAAGCTCTTTACAGGATGACAATAACAATAAATAAGAAGAGTATAATTATAATTCAATGCCAATCCCTTCCTCATCCCAGAATGCCTGTGTGAGTTGGCTTGTCAGGTGACCCAAACTCAAACCTGTGACATTGCATCATAGAACCTAACTTCCTCTTACCTCAGAGTGTGTACCTGTGTCGGCTGAGCCACTCTGGCCGTTTCTTTAATAAGGAGACCTGTATTTTAAGATAAGGATTCATGAAAAACCGTATTCCCCATTCTGGATGTGGGAATCCTTCAGCTCAGTATTGCTTAGGTCTCAGAAGAAAAGGAGAAAAACCCACCAGTATGGGATATCGCTTCACATCTGCATGGTTTTGAAACAGCTGATTCAGCTATGTCACGCGTGTTTGGAACAGTAGCCGTGGTTTTAAAAATGGAAACAGGAATCCCCTGCAGCAAGATCAGTGTGTTCTGATGTCAGGCTCTCTGTCGGCTTCATTGATTGGGGGTTCCCTCGTGACCCCATCTTGAGCAATCGGTTTACGCATCAAACAACATGCGAAAACCACACCGCTCAATAAGACACCGACGCAGCCTGCCTTCCTTTTGACTGGCGCTCCAGCTGTTTAGTCCCCTTTTCCTGCAGGGCTGCAGATCCCATAATTGGCCTGTCAGTTTCACTGTGGTTCACATTAGCGGTGGGGTCAGGGGGCGTCGCTCGGTGCATGCATGATTCTGATTTAGTTTTGTTCCGATGCAACCAGCGGACGCGGATTGTAAGTCGCGCACGTTGATTAAATAAATCTACGCTACGGTCTCCCGTCTGAGGCTGCTCATTTGATTGAGTGCTGTAAGCGTTGGGCAGAGATGTCGGAGTGTTAGCATTCCTTTGCATCTCCTGTTTGCATCGCGATGTACACAGTCCTTTGAGTGGAGAGCTACAGCCGTGTAGTTTCCACTGCCTGCCCATTTCATATCGCTCATTTGTTGTGCCATTTATGGAGTGTAATTTTAGAAAGCGATGGAGTTCATTTGGACATGAGTGGAGGCGGGCTGTCCCAGTGATGTTAGTGCTGGTACGAGCTTTGGGTAGGAGAGCTGTATGTACTCTGCCCCACTTCTGCATTCCAGGGTACTGAACCGAAAGATAAGGCAGTACTGTACAGTGCACAGCCATGTTATTGCATTTCCGAAGATAAAAAAAACAGAATTAATAAAACATCAGCCAAATGTACTGTATGTGCTTCTGTTTTCCTTGAGTTACGTCACGTTAATTAAGGGCTTTTTTAGTTCCACTTAGTTCACTGTTGCTAACAAAGTGGTTCTGTTACTTTAACCATGGCAGGATTGATCTAGAACTGCAGATCATGGGATGAAATGATTTTGCCTAATGCACTCCACGTTGCCTGGGCAACTTGTGTGACTTCTAATCATTCTGGTGATAGTTAACTAACCCTGATAATCCCCAGAGTCGGGATAAGGACTTCCTAGAATGATTGTTTGAGCTATACTGCTTAAGATCAGCAATGGCGTATCCTCTGTTAATCATTTTGGCACTGCTGATTTTGTTAATGTAGATCTAGCTGCTTAGTCAGCATATATTGAAATGTGCCACGTGTTCTCTCCATGTGTGTGCCCTGTCAGTTGCACCCTTGACTCTTGGATCTCTCTGAGATCTCATCCTGTTGTTCGGGGTTGCGGTTCATTTGGCAAATTAGGCCATCTCTCAGCCGTCTGGATACTGTCCTGGTTGAAAACCATGTTTATGTTGTGTGAAAAGGCATATGCTTTAGCTGTTGTTTGTGTGGACCGTTTAACAACCAGTCGTGAGTGATCCCTGCCTGTCTTCAGTGGAGTGAAAAAACACTTAAAGAGCTCTCTGTCATCTTTATTCCTGGATTACACTTTAGAATACAGCTACATATACATTCACTGCATGATTATTACTCATGCTTTTACATAGATTTATCATTTAATTCCATTACGTGGAGTGCAGCCAGTTCTAAACGCAGACTGGTGATTAATTATGTCCTGAACCTGATTATTCTTCCCTTCATTGGATTGGAAAATGAACGTGTGTGGAAGGTTTTAGGTGTTTCCATGGTGGTAAAGGTAAAAGACTTACAAACTGGAGATCCTATTGTGTTTGTATTTTGCAGCGCATCATTCGGGATAAAAAAATAAAATTAGTAACTGCAGTCTAAACTGGCAACTCTGTTTTATGCCAAATTAATTCACTCATTCACAGCCTGGAGAAAAACCATGACAGAGGGCTGTTTGAGTGCAACACAGACAGAGCTGCATATGTTCAGTATGCAGAGCTAGGTTGTGTTTCTCTAAGGGATCTGAAACACCCAAATGATCATGTCCTTGTGATGCACAAAGCAAAAATTGAATTAAAAAGTGTTCAGGCCCAATGAGTAAGCAAACAGATTTAAATGGAGCAGGGAGGGTTATATGTGTATTTTGGGCTGTCTGTGGTTGCCACTGTGCAGTTCAGAGAAGTGATTACCAGCATTTGCATGGCTGAGCCTTGCCCCAGTGCTTCTCAGAAGAAGACCCAGTAATTAAAGACATGACCTGAGAGTTTGGGTGTTCTCCTTCTTGTTTCTGAGGGCAGAAAGTGAACCGTGTTCACAACAAAATTACTTGTAGTTGTGTAGGTAGGTAGTGCTATTAGATTGGACCTAGCAGCAATGCAGTGTTCACAGTGGAGGTTTTGCATGATGTGTGCAGGTCACTGTACTAACCATATGAGAGACAGTGCAGGGGACAAGGCTCGTAGTGAGAAAAAAGGGCTTAGGAGTTGGATCACCGGTGCATGTTGCTAATTTTAAACCAATGGCAGAAGATTAGCTACGAAAGCTGAAATGCTGTTTATGCTCCCATATATTTCTGCAAGATCAGTCACCACGTCTAAACTATATCTATAACTTGCACACAGTGAGATGAAACCATCTTTGTCCTAGTGTTTAGCGCACCTCTATATTTCCTTATCGCCCCATGATCTGACTTGAGTATCCAGAATGCTTTGCACCTGTGTATTGAGACAGGAATCGCGGGCCTATCAAGGTGTGTACAGGCTTTGCAGAAGCCTGCCCAGACTCTAGAGCTTTGTACCACGCTTGGGTCTGTAGACCAGGGCCATCGGTGTCGACGTGTGGAGCTACAGCACAGTGCCGTCTCGTTCTATAATTTATCACATGAGATTCAGGCCCTTCTGCCCCCGGTTATTTATAAGTCTCCTGCCTCACTCACTTACAGTGCTTTGCATTCTCTGCTGTAAAACACAACAGCTCCTTTCTATTTGTGCTAAGTTCCCTCCAGCTCTCAATGCACAAGTGTCAAGTGCTCTCCAAGACAGTGGAAAGTGGGGCCCGGCGATTAGTGCTGTTCCCAGATGGAGGAAAAACCGTAATTAAAGTCAGCTGCGGCGAATGTGGAGAATGCATTACAGAATTTTTTTCCCAGTACTAATGCATCCTACCCCTTACTTACAGTACATGTCCCAGGCTAGCGCATATGCACTTAGCAGATCCTCGCCAGAAATGTCACCTCTGTATCTTGCAGCTCAGAACAAGATCTTGTATAAAGCAAAGGCACAGCGGGCAGAACGCGGGCCAGGACATACTGTATGACAGTTTTGCTCTTCAAAGGATGACTTTACTTCCAGCTTCTTATGAAAAAGCCCGCCGGCGCAGCCAGGAGAGCTGCCTTAAAGAGGTCAGAAGGTTTAATTCTCCCTCGAGAACGATAAGATCCGAGATCAGAACAAATAATGACTTTAGTGTTCTTTTCTGCCTCAGGTGGTTAAGACTCAATTATTAAATTTGGAAACATCGAAAAAATCTTAAAAACAAAGTACACTCACGAAATGAACAGAGACACCCCTCTGTGGAAGGCGTGCAGGTCTCAGTCAGGTTCGTTTTGTGTCTGTGTCCAGCGGTGTGACTCTGAGCTGCAGCACTGAGCGCGCTTGGCCACATATAATGGATGGCTTTGTTGTCTTGCTCCCATCTCCCACTGCCTTTGCAGTATAAATCAGAGCATGGGGCCTGGTCCAGAGGGGAGGCTTGAATTAGGGCTATGCCCAAGACCCCTGTGTCTCCTGGAGTCTCAATAGATTTCTGCTGTGGAAGAAAATTAGGGTGGAGAGTGGCTGTTCTGCAGTAAGATTAGCAGTTCCACTTTGGGCAAACTGCCCACTTCATTGTAAAAATGAATTAAATGGGCATCTTCCCTGCTGTGGGAAACCCCATGATATAATATCCAATAGATAAGTTTATTTTCAGAACATATAGCACCCTTTGTTGACCACATTTGTGTGTACGCAGTCCTTCACAAGTGTCATTTGGCTCTGAGCTTCGGCTGGAATCTGTGGCATCAGGAGGACTGATGGTACAGTATAAGACTCCCCCTGGTGGAGGATACTGGTCCATTGCAGGTTAAATTCCCAGCGTGGCCGGTACCCATTTTTAGAGCTGGGTGTCCTAGGAAAGTACCTTGCTCTGGAGTGCAACAGCTGTATCTGCACTGGGGTCGTGAGACTTCAGCCCAGAGCCCTGGCTCTGACCAGTACTCCACAGTGCCCCGTGCTGGTTTGAAGCAGTGCTGATTGTTATCACGGCATGAACACATGAGCCATATCCAATTCGCACACGCTGTCGCGCCCACAGTATACCAGATGTATTCTGCGTCTCTTCCGAACTAGTGAGCGACAGGCTGCGTGTAGATGTGGGTTTGGGACATCGCAGCTGCGGGGAGCTGGGGCTTCGATGAGCTGCAGCTGTGACCCGGCCTGTTGGAGCTCTCGTGGAAGAAGACCCCCTTTGAAAGAGAAACAACACTTGATAGAAAGCTCCCCTGATCCTGTAGAAAGCAGCCTGAGGTGTGTGTTCGTGTTCGTGGGGGCAGGCCAGACGAGGAGCTGTGGGGGTGTCCGAGTGTCCACGTGTTGGAGGCATTGTCGGTGTGTTTGCATCGGTGATGGGAGAGCAGTGAGAGGGAAGAGCGAGAGGTGAAGAGCTCCGTGCAGACCCCCCGGAGCTTGTAACCCCTGCACAGTCCTCCCTGGAAGGGGAGCCAGGATCCTAGGGGGGGGGGGGGGCTCCACCTGACAGAGCACTTCTCCGCAGAGAGCGAAGCTGCGGTGGGTCTTCTCTCCTGTGCTGTCTCCCAGCCGAGAGCGTGTGAGAATATACCGCGGTATTGAGGGTGAGGGCTGTTCATGAAGTCCGAACAGGACTAGTGCGTACGTGAACAAGAGCGTGAGAAATCGTGAAGTGCAGATGGGCCTGGTGACGAGGCCACCTCGGAGAGGCAGGGTCTGTCTGTCGCAGCGACAAAAAGTCAGTCCAGAAGCGTATCTATTGCAGATTGAATACATAAAGATGAATAAATGCTGCCTGATTTCACACTGAGGTTTGCAGGGGTCTGGAAATGATTTGAGCAGTGAACTCTGCAGAAGCCGGTGTGAACAGAGCCCTCTCCTGGTGTGGCTAAACTTCTAACGAGAGACCTTAATCCATCCACAAGGTCCAAAGTTGTCATGCAGCAATGTAGAGGATTGCTAAGGAGTCCCTTCTGTAAAAGACGTGGCAGCCGGCAATGATCATCGTAATCTATTCCTGTTGACAATTCTTTTAGTTCTCGTAGTGCCTTATGAAGACATTTCCTAACATTTTCAAACCTTACCTCTGGACTTGCCTGTCTTTGTCTTTGAGTGGTAAAGTGTTCATTTGTGCATCGTTGGCGTTCTGTTTTGTGTTCCTTCACTGAAGGTTTTTGCATCTGCAGTCTTGTTACCCCATCTTTAAAGGAGTTTTCTGCAGAGCAGGAGACACTTGTAGACAGTCCCCCCTAAGAGGATTGCTTTAGAAAGTCATCTGTTGATGCCACCTCTCAAGTCGACAGAGGTTACTGCGGAAGGAAAATGAAGTGAAGAAAAAGGAGAGAATCTCCCTCTCCTGGATTCGGTTCATTTGAGATTTACTATCTCGTTGTGAGAAACGTCCAGGGGGAGATGTTCTTTCATGAATTAGAGATAGCAGCCATTCCCCAGTCTGCTGTATAAAAACAGCCGTCTGTAGCTGTTCTGAGCGCTGATTAAAACAGAAATGTGTGTATGAGTCAGAGTGTCTTATACTGTAAGTCTTCCTTAACACTGAGACATTTGACGTAATGGTTTTTTCCCCTACTCCTAGAGATGCACAAGCATAGCCGTTTCTGTTTATTGCACTTCAGGCAGCACAGGCTTCAAATGAAAACAGACAGAATTAGGGCCCCAAACTGAGAGGATACTTTTGGAAAACCAGGGACCTGTGACAGTGTAAGAATTCACCATTTTTACTGGAGTGTGGTGTAACGTTAACGTGGTTCTGTTAAAATCAAATCAAATACTTTATTCAACCCCAGAAGAGGCAATTTAAGACTCAAGACTTTTATGGAAGATAAGTCTGAGAACATTGCAGAGCTGGACAAAAAAAGCATTCTTGTTTCGTGTCCATACTTGATTATCCTCCCAGTCTGCTTTTATAGTATGTCTGTACGCTAAAAGATTGAACACTGGAAAGACAGTGTTTAACAGGAGAAAACAAAAACCTGAACATTAATGTTGCGTGTGCAAGTACTCCAGATCTTGTGCTGGTCTGACGTTTTGCACTAGAGTCTCTACAAGGCAGGCTGGGAAGGCTGGAGAGGGAGAATTGTGTAAATCAGACACTGGCGGAAAGATCGCTCGGTAATTCCCATCGTATTCTGGAGCAGGGAGAGACAGAAAAACATAGGATCAATGGCCTTTCAATAGCACAGGGTCTGGCAGCACTCCCTCTAATTTAGCCACAGGACTAATGCATTGTCAATTGTGCAGCCCGTCTTCTTACCCACTTGGGTGTTTCTGTCTTTTTCATTCCCACATCTCCATTTATAGACGCCTTCCCTGTTGAACACAGGTGCGTCCTGCAGTCTAACTTGTAACTTGTCAGCCCTGCACCTGAGTTCACCGCAGGTTCACCTTGACTTGTTGATCCCAGTCAGATTCCTGTAGATCCCAGTCACCGGAGTTCCTGGACGTATTCAGTTGGCCACCGATTAAAGATGTGGAGAAAAATAAAATGCGAAAAATTATACATTCTGTCAGCTGACGGAGAGCTCAGATGAAATGAACACCAGAAATTCGTTGTTCCCGAGGAGCAGTTCTGCTTCTCGTTTCTGTTGCCCCTCCTGAGATCTTAATTGCCTAATTGAACTCATTATTTGCCCTGTTGGTCTCTTCAGATCATATTCTTGGGCTTCCCAATCTTGATCCCCAGGACCCCAGCGTGTCTTCTGACTTTTCAGTCCCGCTGAGCTCTCAATTACTTAATTGGATTCCTTCCCTACTGAATGAGTAATTTGTTGGATTAGAGCTTTGTCAGTTGTTTTCAGCACTAAAACTGTTGGAGGTTTTCAAGTTCTCCGGAAAATTGTATTATCCGAGTGAAATATCTGCAACTTTTTCAGAGCTGAAAACAACACTGCAGAAGCTTAATTAAGCAAAGGATTTGTCCACTGAAGTCATTGAGAGCCTAGCGGGAACACAAGTCATCTGTCACCCCCTAGAGGTCTAGGACTGGAAAGTGTGTTTAAAGGTACTGGAGATTGAGAGAGACTGATAAATCCTGCTGGGCTGTGCTGGTAGAGGCAGGGCAGATGTGTCAAAAGGTTTAAATCCCACCTCAGTTCTTAAGGACCTTAATACGCTTGTTATTGGTTCAATTGCAGCCATTTACCAACTTCTCTCAGCAGTGCAAGTGCTGCTGCATTTAAAAGATGTTGTTTTGTTTGGTTATTTTAAATGGCGCATTCCAGAGTTCAGTTCTTGACAAGTGCCCATGAGGAAAGGAGCAGGGCTCCCAACGTCACTGCTCTGTCCTTTGAGGCATCGTTGGATAATTACTAGTTTGGCTGACACTTTTATCAAAGCAGTCTTACATTTGCGCTCCTTTATCTCTCTGTGTATCTTACTGGAGCAGTTTGGATGAAGTGCCTTGCTCAAGAGTACAGGAGCTGTGTCTCGGCTTGGGTTTGAACCAAGAGCCCTCCAGTTTCCTGGCCACTGCTCCACACTGCTGCCTGCAACAAACCACTCTGACACTTCTTTGCCAGAGCCTGGCTTTTATATTCAGAAGTACTTTAACCCAGCTGAGACAGAACAACCACTGTGAGTACGTGGTGCCAGCTGTATTTGTGGTTTTTCGTGGAAATCAATCCATAGTTGAGAAGGATTGAAAGAGCTAGTTGAAGCAGACTCAGACAGCTAGTGGCCTCCTGGAAATTGAGCTGAGGACGGTTTCTCTAGAGTTTGTCTTTGCTGCCCGTGAAACATGTCGCACAAGCCCTGCAAAGACGCAGAGAAGGGGTACCTCCTTTTCCGAGGAGATGAATATTCAGTGCGCAGGAGATGAGCTCCGAAGATGTTCCTGGTAAATCAGGCTCATTTATTAAAAATGAGCCGTGTGTTTTGGCGGTGGAATGTTAAGGAGAAAACGGGAATAAATTTACAAGTTAATAAGAGTCTAGCAAACCCCCTTGGGGTTAGAAGGAGCCTTTGAAATGTTGCTGGAGGACGGGACGCCGATGGCAGGCGATGGAGGCGCCGGGGCGCAGTGCCTCTCCTTTACTCTGCAATTAAAAAGATTTGATAAATAAACGGGAAAGAAAGAGAGCAGGAGAGCCCGTCCCGGCGGACACTGGCAACAGAGAACAGACTGCACTGAGAGATCCCAAGCGGGCTGGACTCCGGGTGACAGTCCTGGACACCGGGGGTTTCCAGGACAGAACGAGCTGTGGATGTGCAAGTGGGCTGCGCAGCTATCGCTTCAGGGGGGCTTTCTGATGCTGCGGGAAATTAAACTTGATGCCATGATCGTCACATCAGAGTCGTATGAGTGTTTTTTTTTTGCAGGCACAGAATTGAAGTGATGCGTATGATTGAGAGATAAATATGGACTGCCGTGCAGATGATGGCTCGTTTGACCTTCTCATATTAATCAGTTGACCCTTCCAGTCAATTTCCATAGTGGTGGAGCTCCCTTCTTGTTGACTTCATATGATATTGCTCTGAGCTCTAGTGGCTGTGGTGGCCAAGAGCAGTGCCAGTAGATGTTGTGAGAGTCATGTGATGATTTGTAATAGTATTAACCCTTTATCCATCTTGAACTCGGAGACTGCAGTATCACTACCTTGGAAAGAACAT
Organism: Lepisosteus platostomus; assembly: GCF_059453375.1. NCBI lineage: Eukaryota > Metazoa > Chordata > Actinopteri > Semionotiformes > Lepisosteidae > Lepisosteus > Lepisosteus platostomus. Next base: position 25,738,402 of record NC_142625.1, on the reverse strand, counting down.
GCATTTGCAGCCAGACACTATAATGCACTTCAGTTTAATATACACTAAAGTACTGCAGTGCTTCTCAGTGCATGAGAATAGTGCTTTGTGCATGTGTTGCACCATGCCGGGCAATTAGTGATTCCTTATATTCGCATTGTGCTTTTCATCCCAAATGATCCCAAAGCACTTTACACTGTATAGGGGACACATTTCATCTACTATCCTGTACCAGCAGCCCCTCTATCCAGGAGAGCAGATGGGGAAGTGAGAAACTACTTCACCAGTTTAATTAAGAGGGAACTTTAGAGAGGCCAGGACTCCAGGGTTAACATCCCTGGTCTCACCAGCAGTGCTATTGGCTTATGAAAGACCAGGTGTTCAAGACCTCAGTGTACCCTCTTATCTGATGGACAGCATGTATTCACCCACCATGCTGGGGCATTGGCTTGGAAATTCTGGGCTGGAGAGAAGAGTGCTACCTATTTGGTCAATTAATACCGCTTGCAGCTGTAACTTAGTTGTCCTTAGAGTACCATCCCAGTACAGACAAGACCCAGCGTTGCTTAGTGTCCGAGGTCTGAAGAGGTCAGGCTACAGCCTGGTAACACTGTTGTGATGGGGTGCTACTCTGCTCTCCATCTTTTTTAAGGCAGTGAGTGGGGGCTGCATGACAGGTTGAGATATGGAGCTGGTAAGCTCTATCTCATACAATGTCATGTGTGCTCACCTTGCTGCATGAAATCAGCCTACCTGCTCTTCTTCTGCACAGAGTGATTACTTCATGTAAATTTTAATCCAAAAATAAATCCGACAGCAAAATAGGTCTTCTTTGTCTTTCTGTCTTCTGTAATTATGGGCTGGTACAGTTTTGCTCACAGGGACTGAAAAGTGTTTTTTTTTGATAATACAAGTTTGCACAAGAACCACTGCCGTTCTCTTAAAAAAAAATCCTGTCATGTCAATGCAAATTACATATCGGGTTTTTACCAGCAACACGTTCTTGTATATAGTACGCTGGGCAGATGAAGCCAAAAATGTAAATCTGTGCTCATTTCCTCTAGATTGTCTTTGTAGATTTTACTCAGAATAGGTTCGTGCAAAGGTGAACTCACCTGCCAGGTGATTCATTCACGAACTAGGTGCTAGAGATGGCGGCTAAGTTTGTGAACAGGAGGCTTCCCATCCACCCAGTGGTAACATTGAATCATGACTGAAATCTTGTATGGCTGAAACCATGGATGATCTTTCTCCTCTGCGGTTGCAGACTCAGTGGTGAGTGCTCTGAGACTAGATCGTGTCACGTTAAGCCGCCACTCAGTCTTCGTTCTCAGGCTGCCTTGTTTGGTCCTATAAATACTGTCTTGAGAACACAGGTCTCTTGTTCGCCTTCATCAGGGGCATAATTAAAAACAAACCTGTCATGTTTGTGGAGTCTGTTCATTACTTGTTGTCCTCGTTCAAGTGGGAAGCACGTCAGTTTGTTTAGAGTCAGATCTTCAATTAAAAGGCAGAAAGCCACCAATAAGGACGTTAATTAGCGAAAAAAATATTTTAATGGCCACTTCCTTTCAGACGCATTAGAGTCTGCCCCTGAAAGCCTCTGATGGTGACTCATTAGTTTAATTACCTTCAACTTGTTATGTCCAAGTAGTGTCTCGTACCACTGGTAGCCTTGTTTTAACCCTCCTGTCCGCCTCCTCAGTGGTTTTGAAGTGAACTTCCTGACGTACAGGGTACTGTAACCCAAAGGCGGAGCCTCCACAGAAAGAGCAGCCTTCACCTCTGCTGAGCGAGAGTCTCATCCTTTAAACTCAAGGGGATGGGCGCTAAACGCTGCTTTTCATGGTCAATTTTTGCGTTGTTGGTTTTCTCGCAGCAAGGTTTTGATCCCATTCTTCTGTGAAGAAAATAGAAATTCGGGAGAGTGAAGACAGCGATAGCAGTGCGGAGCACAGCAGCTGTATTTCCAGACCTCAGTCACACCAAGGAGACCTATTCCGTTCGTTAAATAAGAGTTGTAAAGAAATACTGGACACCTTTTTATGATCCAGTAGAGCAGTTATGAAACTCTCAGACCCCTTGACAACATGGAGTCAGATTTGGTATCATAAATATGGTTAAAAAAGAATGGAGTTGGGAGTATTTTAACAGGCCCTGGCAGGGATCGTGGCTAAAATGACACCTGTTGGGTCGGCACAGTGGTGTGGTGGATGTTATGGCCGCCTCACAGTTTTTCAGTCCTGGGTTTGATTTCAGGCTTTGTGTGTGGAGTTCTCACATGACCATATGGCTTCCTCCTGCTTTGCAAAAACATACAGGCTGGAATAAGTTCAGTCTCTAAATTCCCTGCGTGCGTGTGTGTGCCCTGTTATTCCTTGATATGTTGCTTTTCTCTTGACTGACTCCAGAGCAGTTATGTCTTTATATCTCACAGTGACCAAAATTGAACACAGTATTCTAAATGTTGTAAAACAGTGCACACATTAGGATTTTAACAATAAAAAATAAACATTTAACCATAAATGTTAATAACCCCCCCAAAAAACTGAAACCACCAGCTCTAAATCTTTTTCCTAAGCAGATTCTACCTGTTAGCCGAGTTTGATATATCTCACATGTATATTTTGCTTTTGTTCCCGGTGTGTAATACCCTGCACTTGTCTGCTTCAAAGACCATCCGCCAGGTGTTTGCCTAATCTCGAGTCACTCAAATTGTTTTGATTTCCTTTGCAGCTCCTACAGTTTTTTGATAATCTTCCTCTTTTCGTATCATCTGCGAGGGCATCCACTGTAAAATACTATCCCAGAATTCTGTCCATTGATGTAATATAAAAGCAGCAGTGTTACAAATACAGATCCTTGTGATATTCCACTAATGACATCACCTGTATTCACAGAGCATTCACCTGTGTGTTACTAGTAAACCTTCATGTTCATTCCGCTTTTCTCCATCTCTGTTTTGTCCTTTTAAATGCTGTAAAATGTTTTCTGAGGTGCAAATGTTGCTTGTAGTGTTCAGAACAGCGTTGTGCACAGGGGACTCCATTTCTTGCAAATCCTTGCCATCACAATGTATCTCTTCAGAGCTTGCACCTGCTCTTCCCTGGGAAGATGCCCGCTCCCCTGCATCCCTGGGATGGCTGAGGGAAAGATGACAAATGGCCTACAGCAGAAAATAAGGAGGTGCTTATCTGAGCGCAAGTCACCCACAGAAAAGAAAGATACAAAAGGAAGATAAATTTACAGATGAAGTTACAGACCACATGGTTCTTGAACTAGAGAACTATAACGTTTAGCTGTTTACTGAATATTTATTTAGAATGTAGATAAATAAAATCAGTACTTATTAATGGTACTTAATGAACACCTCCAAAGTGCTTGGGAAAGCAACTAGAAACTCCTGATCTCCCCCCACTCTGTGGTTTTAGGTTTCCCAGCTTCATGTGGCAACAGGTGTCGATTACTTATTTTATTTTAAATGAGGAAAAAGACAATAAATGAAAAAAATCACCAACCCCTGTTTGTTGGCCGTGCTTCCCCAACACAATCATAAAATAACTCTCCTTTTCTGAAATAACCCAGCAGAAAACTGGCATGTCTGTTCTGATTTTCCTTCTGAAAAGTCTGCCTGTCAGAGGTTTTATTACAGAGGCTCTGAAGTTGTGGGGTGATTGAGCGCCTACTGCACTGTGTTTGGCCTGAGGCCCCTCTGTCATGACAGAGATTTCTGATTAAAATATCGCACTAAATGTGCAGTACATGAACCAGAAATGAGAGTCCTATGAGGAATGACTATACAGGGCTTATTTTTTAGTAGCTTTATTTTTTTTACCCCTGCATGTAATAACCCGGACTTTGTGTACATTAAATGTCATCTGCCAGATGTCTGACCTGTCTTTAATTGCAGATATTTGTGAATAAAAATTGCAGTGCCGAATCTCCATCAGAACATGTCCATCTTATCTGTAGTTCCTTAAAAGGTTTACTCAGAGGGAATGTCATTGGTATCAAAATCTGGAGACTCATGAGGTCAACGGGACAGCTCCCTGAAGAGACATCTGTGCCGTGGATCCAAACTCGGACAGTGAAATACGGGGCTTTTTATGTGCTGAGGTTGTTCTTGGCTTCTGACTGTCCGACCTCTTCTCTTGTCTCCACAGATACTGTCCAGCAGGTGCGCACCTTCTCCCCAGGTAAGCCAGAAGAATTTCCCCTTTACTTCTCAGCACTTGGGGCTTGGTTCCAATGCTCTCAGGATGCCATTATTGTATGTTTTCTTTCTCTGTTTCCCTTGCTATCCCCTTCTGGGTGCTAATTAGGAAATAATAGCCTCGGAATGACAGGAATGGGGAAATGGCATGCCTCCTAGGACCCCCCAGATCAATGAAAGTGTGATGCGTTTATAAGCTTGTGCTCCATTGAGTCACACGGCCAGCAGCTTTGTGCCCAGTTCAGGGACAGAAAGACAGGTGAAACAAATGCTCTATTTCAGGTTAGTGGAACATAACTTCGGTTGGAGTGAAAGTCTTTGCTGGTAAAGATCGTTTTTGTTTTTATATTTTTAATATGTTATGAAAATGAATACATTTACTGAAGGAAGTTTAGGTATTTTAATGCAGCCTTTCAAAAAATAAAGACATATCTGTGGAGACAGGACTGGAACATTTTCCCAATACCAGTTGACATAGTTCTGTGTGAAATGTGGGTCCAGCTTTTTTTGGTTTTAACTGTTCCTTACACAGGTGTTTTTATAGCTACCGTACAAAGTATTGCCTGTAAATTCTCCTGGCTGTCTGAATTGACACACTAGCCTGGTCTGCTGTTGCCTGCTCTTACCCAGGGGCACATGCACCTAGAGTCAGCCCTTTTGTGAGGGCACTCAAGTCCACAACTTGTCCCCCAGCACAAGCAGGCAGAGGAAAACCGTTTGGCCGGCTGCCGAGCCCTCAAGTTCACCGTGTTTCTTGCTCCGTTCTGCGCTGCGGTGTTTGGAAAGCGTCACTCGGCGAGCCCAGGCGAGGGTGAGGAATGAGGCCGTGTCGTGTGACTCAGGGAGGCGACACTCTGCCCTTGAGGCTTGGCATCCTCGCTGTGTGTGGTAGCTCTCGGTGCCGGCGTGCTAAGGCTCAGCTCTTCGTGGTCACAGCCCGGCGGCGCGCAGGCAAGCCCGGTGTCTGCCGGCAGAAGTGCAGGAATAAGCCCGAGAGCAGCCGCTCTGTCTCTGGGAAGAGCGGTTTCATGGTTCCCGGAGGCGGAGGGGCAGCACAGCGGGCAGATAAATCAAGGGTGCCGGAGCCGCTGGCCAATGAAGTGTGAAAGAGCCCTGATGAGCGCATATGGCCGAATCGGAGCGGGAGAATTTACTGCCGTCACGCTCCGTGCTCCGGCAAGCCTGGCCGGAGCGGGCTGCCCAAATTGAATCCAGTGCGGCACACTCTGCCGCGGAGCGTGACCGGGCCAGGGGCAGCGGGAGGAGGCACGGCCGGCGCGCCGAGAATGACAACGACAGAGCAGCTCGCTGCCGCAGTGGTCGGCACTGCTGCAGGCGCCCTGGCTGTGGAGTCCGAACTCCCTAGGCTCTTGTGGGATTACACCCGGTGCCTCAGTGTCCTCCTGCAGTCCAAAGCCCCGCGATCGACAGGCGTCCCCTCCAGGGTGTATCCCGCCTTGCTCCTGCTGCCTGCCAGGATAGGCCCCGTCTCTCCTCCACGGGATAGATCAGTACAGAAAACGGGTGGATGGTAATAGAAGCCAAAACCTGTCCGTGATGCTGTGGTTTGAAGTATTTTATGTGTTAAGCAGTTAAGTACTACTTCTTGCGACTGTTCCAGGAAGAGCAGCTTAATGGAGACTTGCTGCTGCTGGTAAGGACTGAGGTGGGGTTGTGTGACACAGAGAAATTCCTGCTCTTGAGAGTTTTGCACTGACCATGATGCAGTTCCCAGTGAGCAGTGATGTTGACTGCTCATCACAGGGAGACCAGGAGATTCCCCCACCTCCCCCACCATTCCCAGGCTCTTCGACTCCGTATGGCCTCTTTCCCAGCCCGGCATCTCTCACCTGAGGACTGTCTTCCCACAGGTGCAAAGAGGCTCCGCTTTTAATTCTGCTCCCATTCTGGGCCCCTCTCTGGTGCTGCGGTCGCTCTGATTGATCTGAGAGCAGATATTTACGAAGCGGAGCTCTCTGGGCGTCCATAAAACTCGCAGTGTTGCTGAGCTGAGCAGTTGCAGTTTATGATGAGCACACTTTAGGATGTGCCAAGTATCCGGGCCAGCTAGCATTAACTTCTCTGAGCGTCTTTTGCACTTTGTTAAGAACTCTCTAAGTCCTTTCTGTCATTGCTGACATTTGCAGAAGACTGTGGTTCCTACCTGTACTGCCTACCTAGGGCAGGCAAGTGTCTCACCTCACTGCTGAGGTGAGGTGGGATTTTAGCCGTTGACCTTTAGGGGATGTGCTTGAGATTCCCTTGCTTTCCTCCTTCCTCTGAGAACTCAAGGGTATTGGACCCTCATCCAGAGGCAGAGAAGCCACGTTTGAACTCCATATCTGGTGATCACGTGGGTGGTGGTTAGAAAGGGGTGCAAGGTTGCGTAAACGGAGCGATGGAAATCTCATAATCCGTGACAGCTGTTTATTTGTATTAAATCAGCATATCAGCTATATCGGTGGTAAGATCTGGAGTGGTTGTACCCTCTGGGCTGTGTACATCATCCTTTTTTTGAACAATGCAGTGGCAGTAAGAACAACTAAGAGCTTATCTTGACTCCTAGCTACTTTATATTCCCTTAATATCCCACTCGTAGGGCAGTAATCTCATTAGGTGACGCTGAACACTTGGCCGGGCTGCATGGCGATCTCATTAGGATAGAGTGCCTCCAAACGATCTGCCAGCACAGCGCTGATTACCAGTTGTGGTGCTCAGACCGCGGGAGCCCAGGCACCCCCAGGGCAAGCGGTGTCCTGTTGATGAAGGCTCGATTGCGCCAGAAACCGGAGCTTTTCCGAAAAACAAGGGGAATTGTTATCCGCGGGTTCCTTTAGTGAAGGCGGCAAAATGACTGACAAATTGCTCAAAGCATGCAAGCGCTGCGCTAAGAGCCTGCGGACCAGCTTGTTTATGGGGCCTCAGATATTCCGCCCTTTTTATAACACTCCTTATTGACAGATTTCCATGGATAAGCAAACATGAAGAGTGGCATGCTTTTAAACAACAAAGAAGAGGGTATAATTAAATAACTCCTACACAAGTAAGGATCCAGGGTAGAATTCAGTTAACTGATTCAATGCCTTGGACTCTTCCCTGCTCACTTCTGCTAAACTAGTAATCTTAGTTTAGATAGCTGGCAAAAAGTGCATGCATGCCAGCCGTTATACTTGTCTAAACTCTTAATGCACTCGTGTGGGTGGTCTGCAGCAGACTTCTGTCTGCAGTTCCCAGTTGTGGTTAATGTAGAGGGCTCTTCTCTTTTGAAAGTTGCGGCAGCAGGGTGCCTTTCAAGGCTACGTCTTGCTGGCTTGCTGATGATGAGGAGGTTTGACGCCGGGTCTGCGCCGGGACCCGTGCGGGGAGGTTGGGGGTGCGTGCGAGACACGTGCATTGCGAGCGTTTGCCTACACGCCTCAACGCCCCCGGGTCCGCGCGTCATGAAAGGTGCCGCGGCTCTCGAGTCTGAGAATGCAGAATGCCAACCTGGCCCGTTGCGACACACTCTAGTCGGTCATTAGGAAAATGCAGTGGTAAACTTTTCTTGGTACATGTCGTACTGTAAATGCTACGGGCTGTCACGCCAACAGAGCTGGTTGATTGTAGGAAGTCGGGTCACGCGGGAGGGGGAAGAGAGCCGTCAGCCAGCCTCAGTCTTAGTACCTGGTACGGTCCGGGGTAAATACCTGATGCGTGGTTAATGTTGTAAAGTACCTTTACCCCCAGAGGACTGGTTTTCTGTCTCAGCTTTTCAGGTGTAGTTATTTCTTTTTCAAGAGACCACATTTATTGCTCAAAACGGTATGAAGAGTCTCAGCGGGGTGGTGGGCTTTGCTATAGCTGTTGTCATCTTGAGTAAGAGTGTAGATATGATTCCATCAGGCAAAGACGCTTTTCTCTGTCACTATCTGGTTGCACAATTCCTAGAATCGGGAGGATGTGAAGGAAAGTCCTTCTGCAACTGCTCCTCAACTTCCCCATTTTCTGCTGGGCACCCACTGTCTTCCTGTAGTTGCTCCGCAAGGGGCACTGTTTACACTAGACAGTCAGATCCCTGCTGCGTTCTGTGCCCCATGACTTCAGCTCGAAAGGCACTGATCCCTTCTGTATCATTTCCAGAGACAGGAGCACATTGAAGATCAGAAAAATCCTTTTAATTCAGGTCTGAGCTCATCCCTGCATGCCAGCACTCCATTGCCCAGCCTGAAGAGCAGGGGTGATTAAAAGATTTGCCTTCCTCGTGGAACATGAGAGCAGTGTCCTTGTCTGTTCTTCCTCTCCGCTGTTCTGTTGCTTGTATGCTACACAAGCTCTCTTCTCGTTCTTACTTTATCGCTTTTCACAAATGCTTCCTCTAAAAAAAAATCTCTTGATTATTGAACTGCAACTGTCCAGTAATACCCACTAATGCAAAATAATGCCCAGTTGTTCTGAAACTGCATCCAATAGCTCCATTTACGGCTTTCATTTATTACCAGAGCTGATCTCAAATCCTATAGTCTTATTTTTCCTGAACTTACCTGAACTTTTATTTATATACACATAGAGCTTTAACAATGATGGAGAATAAGTGTACATGATAGTATGCATAATGTTAACATAGCATTTGCAGCGTCTTTCCCAGTTGTATTTACTAGTACCCTGTTCCAGTTTATTGCACGGCTGTAAGTAAGATGTATCCAAAGTGAAGATGAAGTGTGATATGGGAATAAGTCAGAGACCACTCAAACACATCCTACTTTATACAGTCCTCGATTGCAGGTTTTACTCAGCTCAGACTTCACTTTTAACTCCCTGATTGCTCATAAATGGGTGTAATTTGTAAGGATTCCTTGATTTTCATGACATGTTGCCAGGATAATGTTTTTTTTTTCCGGGATCATGCTGTTTAAAGAACGTTCTCAATCACAGCCCATTGTCCCTTCATTTTTAATTGACAGTGTATCCTTTGCGTTGTTAAACTTTTGCTGCATCTCTATGTCTGCTCCAGTGTTTTCTGCTTCAGGACTGCTTTTCATGTCCGTGTTTGCATTTTGGAGACCAATGAAAAATCTCTCACATGCAAGCAAGCAGGCTGTGTTTACTCCTGCTAGAGAGCATTGTGCACAGAGCCGGGCAGGCTGCTTCAGCTGGGATTCTCGCATAGCTTTCAAACATGGAACATACAGGGTAACATTGGTGCAATATAGTGAAGTGTACGGAAACGTGCCAAAATCCTTCCTCATCTAAGCCAGTTCCTCTTCGTTCAATGTTAAGGTCAAGAAAAGCCTGTAGTGGTCAGAGGAAGGGGTCAGCTGGAAAGGCAGCAATGTGGGGAACAACCGTGAAGAAAACCACACACCCATGAGCATGAGTATACAGCAGCCTCCTGAGTCCTGGGTTCCACAACACATTTTTCTGATTGTGGAGGAAAGAGAGAAATCCTGTCCAGTGCGGTTTGGCCTTAATCTGCGGATTAGGGTATTATACTGTATTTTGCAGCAGTTGCACTGCGGGCGTCAGGCTGAGCTGTGCTCTGTCGTTGGTTTAGGAAGTACATGTCCCAGGGCAGGTCATAGGGCCACAGCAAATCACAGAATACCCAGAATACCACAGTAAGAAATGGTGGGGGGGGGGTGGGCGGGGCACCATGAAGACCATGTAACCAGAAGCTTTCAAAACAACCATCAGAGTAGCGTTTGCCCCTCCCCTTTCTAATCAAGTGGGTTGTTTCTATCAGCCTGCATTTCTCATTTTCTGTGTTTTTTTTCAGTCCGGACTAGGCCTTTTTCACAAATAAATCCGCTGAACAAAAAGAGGCTAGAGCTGTTGATATTTTGCCTTCTAAAACACCAATAACCAAAGATAATAGTGGTTGTTTTAGTTTAGTGCAAAAAATCATCTACCAATCATATCCATTGACAATTACTAGACTTTTACAATAACTGGCAGACAGAGCACAGCAGGCTCCACCAGACATAAAAGAATCCTTAATAAAAAGAAATCGTAATGATCTAAATTAATCCTATTCACTCTGGCCAGTCTTCTCAAGTGGCTGGAATCTCAGCATCAGTACCTGGGCTTGGCTCTTCTGAGTCAGCCCTTAATTAAGAGTTGTGGAGCAAATCACACTTTCATCTTTGAATGTGCCCTGGTCGTCTAGGATTTTTTTAAATGGCTGTTTCATTGTAAAACAAAAAAGGAGTGTTTTAGGTTTGAAATACAAACCTTGTCCATGCAGATGAGTGCTCCACACAGCTGCTGAAACTTTAAGAAAAGGAGGTCGGCTGGTGACAGTTGTGCCAGAAATGAGGTCACAGGCTGTGTTTCTGAATTTGGTTAAATATTGTTTTGTCTTGCTTTCCTCAAAGCCATTTTTATTAGTGAAAATGTCTACAGGTCTTCCAGAAAGCCATGGACACCTCTAGAAGGGATTAGTAAGAACAAAAGCATTGAGTTTACTCAGAGTGAGCACACACAATCTTACCTGTAAATGAACAGAGCTCATCAAAACAAACGTGTTAAAATGTTGCATCGCTTACCCATATCCCTGACCTGAGGAATTAAAGAGAAAATGAGGAAGTGGGCAGGGGCAGATCTTTTCAGAACTGCATTTTAATGATGCCCTGTAATGACTTTCAAAGATTCATATAAAACCAGCCCTTCTGCCAGTTCCATTTTATGGACTCTCGGTTCAAAGTGCACTGGCCACAGTGGGCGAGGCGCCTTGTACAGCGTGTCTGAATCTGACCTTTGACCCTGCTGTCTTCCCCTGTCAACAATCACTGACCCCAGCAAGGTCTGCTAATTAAGCCCTTCTATCAGAGCATTAGTGCACATCACAACCACAGCCACTGCTTATCCGCGGCAATTTTCCACTGTTATTAACATGCCTGTTCTACAAGTGATAAGCCATTTAATGCTCCCTTGAACAAGGTGTGTAATGGGTTGTTAAAAGCATTACAGCACAGCGATGAAAGGCGATCAAGGGGAGAGCTGAGCTCAGACTCTGCCACCCAGACCCTGCTGCGCCTGTCCGCTGAGACGGGGACCCCTCAGGCACCCCCTGTAGAGCTGTGATGGCTCTGCCTGGTTACGATACCCAATGCTTTGCACCCAGCTTGAAGAATGCTTTCAGGAAGGATGTCTTTGCCAGAAGTCAGTACCTTGCCGTTTGTAACGTATCCAAATTTTTCCTCTCGTAAATATCAACCAGGCGCAGCATATTGCTTATGGCTCAGTTTCCATTCTTAATGAAACAACGGAGGGCGGTATCGATGGGTGGCTCTGGCAGTGACGTTGGGGACGTCCTCAATGCAGACAAAGCGTCTTCGCTGTGAAACGCTACTTGAAAGCTGGTTTACTGACTTTTTGTTTTGTAAAGCTATGAAAAAACAACCCTCAGAGCTACAAAATGAATGTTTTGTGTATGTCGGGTGGGAGTGGGGGGGGGGAACGGGTAGTTACATTTGCGTATTTGACATCGGGGTATAAAACAGTAAGCATAAGTGTTGCTAACTGCTCAAAGCCTTTCCCTTCCTGCCCATGTGTGCGACAGTGTGTGACGCTCTACTGCAGTCCTGCCCTCAGAGTCAGGGTCAGCCTGTGTGGGGCTGCAGGACATGTCTTCTAATGCTTTAAATGCACACATCTGTCATTTCTCTAAGACGCGCTGTAAGCCCGTTCCATTACTTCAGTGGCCGTTAGTGCTCAGGGCTGGAAAGCTTTCTGAGGAACAATTTCCTCTGATCCTCGGCCCAACCCGGGAGCTGAGATTCAGGGCGGGGGTGAAGGAGGCTGTAACGGGGCCCGTCTTCAACCGCTTTTATCCTCCTCCTTCGCTCTTGAATATGGTTGGGTTTTCTGGCACAGCCCTTAGGGCCCAACGGCTTCTCAGGGCTGACGAGCAGAGACAAAGACGGAAAGATTTTTAAGCCCTGAGCACTCCTTTGAGGAATGACGATAGAATCTGAGCCTGTCTCACTCAAGGTGTTCGTGGGGCGTTCATTTCTGCCTCTCCTGTGTCGCCCACAGTTGATTGCTCCCATTCATCTGCACTGCGCTGTGCAATTCATTCAGTTGTCTGCAAGCAGGGACAGTAACCACTCCTGAGGCACGTAACCTAGCTCTACAGCATAGCTGTGTGTTAGCTCTGTCCCCTCTCATCCGTGTCCAGCTTCAAAGCACGGCTCACTCCAAATGTACTGTACAAATGCTGATCCTCTATGGATAGGGGAGAACTATTCTTTTGTCACACTGTACAACTAAAGCAAATATCTTTTCTTACAGGTACAGTATCTTTCTCCCCGTTTTTTGTTTGAGTGGTGAAACAGTAGGTCATGAGATGCTGTGTTGTTCAGGTTCAATAATTTTTTTCCTGACTAAATTAAATTTGTGGTTGAAAAAAGGTCATGGCTGAATTTACACAGAATGTTTGCTGTCCTGGATCAGTGACGGCAAAAAAAAAATGTTGCTGTCTTTATGGAAGAATACAAGGCTCTTGTGTTTATTCCCTGCATGTTCGGGCAGACCACATTCATCAGGAGATGCATTCAAGCAAAGAGCAGAGAGAACTGATTCATATTGGTGTTGTTCGTGACAAGGAATTGTTTTGAATCGTAGTCCAGTTAGCCTTCACAATGCAGCCACTGGATCTGTGTGTGTGGTGAAGCAGAGTGCGAGGGGAGTGTAGCGCTCTTGATTCGCCATGTTTTTTTTCTGCTCAGCCCTTAGAATACACTTCCAGACCGTGCCGTGTTTTTACCCTCAAAGGCACGTGTTTCACCAGCTCCAGCGCCGGGCGTGCTGTCATCACCCTCTCATCGCCCAGCGTGGAGTGAGAACACTTTCGCAGGGGAACAAGGGGAGACGTCGCCAACAGCTCAGTTCCGACTCGGGCCTGGCCTCAGTATTGACACTGGTGCAAGCAATCCCACCATAAGGTGTGGAAATGCGGTGCATTTTCCCCGGGGGGGTGTCTTGCAGTGGGGTTGTCTGCTTATTGTTCCTGGGGTGTTTGGGTCATGGGCGCTGCCAGTCGGCCCGCTGATCTTGGTCGCTTGACCGCCACTATGCCAACTGAGAGAGATTGACCTAGGCAATGGGCAGTGCTCTGGTAAGACAAAAGCCTCCTCCGCCAATGCTGCTTCAGGCCTCAGCAGAGCAAACAGTATTTAAAAAAACTGCCACAGTGTACTCCAACAGGAATGCAAATATTGCGTTGTCATTTGTAGCCATTATCAGAGGAGTTTGAATGATTTCTAACACATCGTAAGAGCTCAGGGTATCTGGTGGAAAAGGTAAAGGGCTAGTTAAAAGCATCTGCTAAATATTTATTTCAGAACTTCTCCGTTACAGCACATCCAGCACATCCTGCTAATGTGGGTGCAGTTTTTATTGAATGGATTTTGTAGGATTTTGAAAGGATTGTATTCCGTGCTGCAAAGAGAAGAAAAGAAATGCAACATTTTGGCTGTGGAGCCTTCTTCAGGTGTTTTTATTTCAATCTTTACTAAGCAGGGCGCAACAAAGTACAGATAGTTTTCAAAGGGGAAAGATCTTCCATCAACAAAACACAGCATCACAATTTCCATTCAATCCCTCCCTGTCGTTGGCACCTGTTTGATTCTGTGACAAAGTATGGAATTTGTCATCAAGCACGGGTCAACTGCGCTGTCATACCATGACAACTCAGCAGGAAATCAAGAGATGAGGTGCTGTATGTAAACATCAGAGGTGCTGAAGGTGGATATGAATTTGTCAAAAAAGGCTGTAAGCCCACAGTTTGAAGTGAAATTGCAGGAATCCCTTTGATCTAACGGTAACAGCAAATGGAAATGATAATGAATAGTTTCCTCTATGGGGCTGTTTAATGTTTTTACTTCTGTGATCGCATCTAGCAAAGCTCAATGCTCTAGATACTGCAGGGCGGAACGCACTGTTCAACTCTAGAGGTCTTTATCCTCCGCTTCAGGGAGCTCATTCGCTGAGATTTACTCAGGTGTCATCTTCCACATTGGGCAGAAAAAAAAGATGGACACCGAAATGCGTGTTTCTGGGGGCCATGTGTCTCGAGTGCTGATTTTAATGATGGAGCATTTGCAGTTCTGCATGAGGTGCCGTGTTTAGTAAGAGAGCCCCTGACGCTAGGCGCAGAGTGATAACACTGGGACACCTGGAGCTCCTGAATGATGGATAGCTATAATCAATTGCCAGAGACGTGCTGAAAAGCTAAATTAAAGTTTCAGCATCTTTTTTGAACAAGATGTACTCTTCCTCCCTTTCGGCATGATAGTTGTGCAGGGGCTGTGGAATGTTCTCTCAGGGTTCAAGAGCCAGAAATGGCTTCTGGTTCCTTTGGCCATCTCCTAGTGCATGTAGTGTGGAGCTTTCTTTGTAGTGAGTTCTGTAATTAACAGGGGGAAAAAGCCATTTTGAGGACTGGACATTATTATAGAATATGATCTGTTGATAAAGTATTTAATATTTTAAATAAATACATGTCAAGGTCTAAAAGTTATTGGTTGTTGTAAAATACCCTTCGATAGTAATTTAGTTAGTGTTTTTTCTTTGTGGGTGCAGGGTCCATCGTTAATTGCCCAAAAGCTTTGCAGTGACATTATTAATTGCATTAGGAAGTTGCCTTTTCGCAGACCCCAGCTTGCTCTCCATGAGACACACAGACAGGGAGAGAATCTCGGGGTCAGAGCGCAGGGTCAGCCATTTATACAGCACCTCTGGAGCAGTTGGGGTTCAGGGCCTTGCTCAGGGGCCCAACACAGTAGGATTCCTCTGCCAGCTGCGGGATTTGAACCTGCAACCTTCCAGCCACAGGCACAGATCCTGAGCCACAGTGCCACTGCTCCACCCCATAGTAGTGCGTATGCTATCAAACCATGAAAGCATATGAAGTCTATATGTCTTATTTGGGTCAACTCAACTTGTCTGGCCTCTAAGCACGAGTACAGGAGGCTTTTTGCTACAGTAAGTGTTGCTAGCACCACGATCTTTCTGTGAGTAACTGTGCAATGTGGTTGACATCCTGAAACTGATAAAGATGTTTTGCTCTTAACTGGAGCATTCGAACCGACCTGAAATGAGACAATTGCCCAAAAGCTTTGCAGTGACATTATTAATGTGTCCAATCTGAGAATCAAATGCAGTACTACAGCCAATAATGCCCCTCAGCATGCATTAGTTTGGAGTTTAGCAATAGATTAGCTTGCCAGTAATGAGTCCTAATGGGAAACCTTTGTTGAAAGATTTCTTTCAGAATGAAAAAGGCATTGGAAGACCCAATCAAGTCAGTATTCCTTAAAAAAAATGTTGGAAGGAATCAAAGTGCCTCTCTACACTGTTTAATGTTCTGAGCTCTGTTCTGTTCAACGCCTTTTTGTGCCTTTCTTGAATATGGCTGGTGTGCAGTTGTTGAAGTGCCTCACAGAACTATCTTTAAAAGTGTTACAGTTCAGGGTGCACGCAATGAAATGTTACTGGAAATGGATTTTGCTTTAACCACAAGATAGGAAACAATTGCTTTCATTCCAAAAATGGGTATAAAAAGCCTGACAGAGGTCCTAAGCAATCTCAGTATCCCATTCCCCTCCCCGTCAGTGGGATTCTGGACAGAAGACTCAACGACTCTTGCCCATCCTCCACCCACTGCTGGTCGAACAGAGGTCAAGAAGAGTCAGCTTTCTCAGTCTGTCAATAACCATGATTACGTTTTCACACTGCTTTGCAAACATGAAAGTATTTCTCAGAACAGATACAATCCCCGCTCGCTTGCGGCTGCCTTGAGCTCGGTTTCCCCTCGGCAGGAGCTCCACTCGCTACTGCATCCCACAGGACACTTTCACGCCAGCGCTGTCCTCGCAGGTCTCCGACTGCACCGCCCTGGTGTTTCTCTTGGTCCTCCTCTCGTTCGGCTCATCGCTGAAGCCTTTGAGCACGCGTCTATCCACAAGATAGGCTCTTAGAAACGTCTTCTAGTTCGTCTCCGCTGACGAGTGTGACGGCGCAATTTCCTTGCAGCACGACGGCAGGACTCTGGCAGCTGACACCCCCTCGGCTTCGTGTAATTACAGTGACCTCCTTTTAGAACTGAGCACCAGGGAGGAACCTGACCTGTAAAAATAGTAAAAATAGTATTTGTAAAGGTCGGTGGTAGATCCTCGGAGGAGCAGCACAAAGAAAATCCTGTTTTTTTGTGATATTCATCAAAATGTATGTTTGTTGTGTTGGGAACTGCAGCTGATACATGCGCTAGGATGCAGAGTTTTCTTGCAATACCTTATCTGTAACTGCATTTTTAGAAAAACCTGCTCAGAGGATTCCTAGAGAAAATCGCTCACCAGCTCTTTATTGTAGTCTGTGAAGAGTGCTGAAAACAGACCCTGTCTTTGAGCGCTGGAGCTCAGATGCTTATCAGCTGCAGTCAGGTGAAGGCAGGGAACATGATTCTTACTGTATGAGTTTGTCTCTACGATATAAAAATAATATGTATATATAATCTATAAAAACTGACATAGATCTGTAGTGTGTGGGTATTAAAATGAGCTGAAATTGTTGGTTGATCTGTCTTGCTTGCTGTCTAAAAGGTGCCGTAGAGTTAACCAGTATTAAATATAATGCTGTCTACCATTCACATATGCATGAGCCACAGGCACCACAGGCCTGAGTAAATGCATAACCCATAAATTCTGCTTCTCTTGTAAAGCTTTGCTGAGCACTGCCTATTAAATGTAGCCTGTTCTGCATGCATGGTCCTTGAGCACTCTTCCTTTGGTCTTCTGATGAGTGCTGTACTGTGCTCCTTACGTGTTCCTCCTCCTTTTGTGGGAATACCCAGTCTATTCCTGGAAACCCACTGGAGCAAAAGCAGACGTACAAACCTTTGATGCTGTGAGCCACAGAGGCTGGAAGTGTGCTGCCAGCCCACCGTGGACAGAAATACAGCAGCAGTGCGGGTTGAAGCAGAGCAGCGATTCTAACTCTGGCCAGAAAGGCCACAATGAATTATATATATTTTCCAAATATTAAAAATAACCAAATCACTGTTTTTCAACACAAAAAGGGCCAGGTTTGACTGTTCTTTGAATTGCAAGACTCAAAATCATTGAGGCTTAAAACCCATCTTTGCATTATTTATTATCACATCTTCTCTGGCTTTTTTCAGTTTGAAGTCTCCTGTCGGTAGATTTTTTTTTTGGTGCCTGATGCAAACCTTTGGTGGTCCTCGCTTTAGTGAAGCACTTCTGTTGCGAACGTCCGCAGCCCGTTCCGGTTTTGACGTGGTCTCGAGTTGCGCACGTGGCCCCAGGTCGGCATGGTGGTCTGGGTGGTTAGTGCTTCCTCGCAGCTCCGAGGCCCTCTGTTTGAATCTTGCCTGGGGCGGACATTTGAGTGGAGTTTGCACACCATGTTCTCGTTTGCATGGCCTTTGGGGGATGGGGGGGGGGGCTTTTGATTTTCTGCCACTGCCCAAAGACATGCATGTTGGGTTTGATTGACTTGAAATCTGGGGATGGTTCTCTCTATCTCATTGCCAGACCGTGAGTGGCCTCTTTGATGTTCTCTGCATCCTGCTCACAAACTAAACAGACAGACAGGACTAAATGTCTCTTATGGCTTTTGCACAAAGCACAAAGCATTTTGCTTCTAAAGGGTTGATGCCGAGTGTCATTATGGTATTCTGTGGTAAATGCTAAGGAGACTGCAGTGAAGTACAGTGCAATCATGGTAAAGCATGCAGAAAGGTGTGTTAAAGACTAAGTGACAAAAGGCCTGATCAATAACTAAGTGCAGGTTTAAGCATGGCGAAGCTGTTGTTAAAAGTTCAAGGCATAACGATGATGTCTGCTGTACAAACCTGTAGCATTTGTTTACTAGTGCAGTTTTAGGGGGGTTATCAGTATCCCATCAGCACACATCAGAACTGACTGCTTAACAAAGCCTCTCCTCTCACAGTTTGACTTGACACAGTGCACTGCGAATCTGTAGATTTCCAAATAATGCGACACTGACTAAAGAATCACCAGCTCACAGATAAACAGGTCAGTCTTGGCAGAAGATTAAAAACTGAAGCAGGCAAAAAAAAAAAAAGAAGAAATCAATATGAATATGAGAATATGATTTCAAACGCATTTTCTAGAACAACAAATTAATCAGTGCATGAACTAAAATATAAAAGCCAGAACATGTCTCTGAGCAGCACTGTCTTGAAGAGAGACAGCAGGGGCATTAATGAATCACTCTCAGTCTGTAAATTGTCTTTTGCAACGTGTAATAAAAGACTTGATTGTGCCATGGCCTCTGAGTTTGTAGAGAAGATCACTTTATTAGCCATATACGTTTTCTTGCATTATGAATTTGTCTTTTTACATACCCCAGCTTTTGCATACTCCATGAGACGCACGCACACAGAGGGGGAGAGAGAAGCTTGGGGTCAGGGCGCAGGGTCAGCCATGGATATGGCGCCCCTGGAGCAGCTGGGGTTAAGGGCCTTGCTCAGGGGCACAACGGAGCAGGATTCCTCTGCCGGCCGCGGGATTTGAACCGGCAACATTCCAGCCACAGACGCAGATCCTTAGCCACAAGTGTCACCGCTCCGCACTTGTGGAATAGCATGTGGAATAGCAGCTTATGATTAGTGTAGCAGATTGACGAGTATCCATACCAATAAGGTGTTCTCAGAGGATTGCGATTGGGCCTCCGGCACTCACAAACACCACAGCTAGGGCTGTGGACATGTTCCTCTGACAAGGGGGCCAAGAATGTGTGGGATTCCAACACTGGGGCCCTGGAACTGAAGGGTGTTAAAGTGCTGGAGGTCATGCACCTGTGCCGTAGTTTGCAGGGCTGTTGGTCATCAGGTTATCTGTCGAATGCTGAAAACCAAGTGAAAATGACAAACTGTTTGTTGAAATATTAGAGAATTTAAAAGTTGTCTTATTTAATTGTAACCCTGTTTAATGCGGCAGGACAGTCCTTTGTCTGAATGATGGGGCGCTGTCTCCTTTGTTCTGGCTAGCCAGGCGTGGGAATTTCAAACCCCCGGAGAGCTCCAAGTCTTGAGGTTCACCATATATCCTGTAGAAAAGCTCCCCACCATAAATGCAGAACTGAGGATCCTCTCTTTTTGAGGCCAGAGTGGTGCGATAGAGCTCTGGAGGTTTGTGCGGCCAGAGGGATTCAATATATATTACTGGAAAATTGAATGTAATAAATCAAACGCTTCTGTCTGTGCCTTTATGCACCAAGGATGAGGTCATCGATGGGACTGGAATGAGGTGTTCTGAATTAATATGCAAGGATGGTGCTGTCTTTCACGATGTGACGATGCATACGACCCTAGTTCCCTAGTCCGTTACACAGGACCAACACAGAACCTGTGAAAGAAATCCTCTAAGCTCTGAGCCGTAGTTGGTCACGTGTGGTTCTGCAAGGGTTAAACCCAACTGCCTGTTTATTAAAAAGAGGCCATTTAATTTGGCCCTGTTATGCGAATTAACTCACTTTGCTGCCTCTCTTTGCCCTTATTAAGCTCTATCTGTAGCATTATTCATGATGCTAATGATACAGAAACTTTCATGAAAAGGTGGTAATATTTTACAATGAGTGGCTAATAACATTAAAATCAGGGGGCTGCAGTGGGTCTTAAAATGCATCTCATTTAAGCTAACTGTGTTGGAAATAATTCATACTGTGGGTAATTACCCCAGAAATACTGTCACCTATTGCAAAGGGTTCCCAGAAGTCACTAAGGGTATGGCCTGACCTTTGTTAGAAACATCCAGAGGCTGTGTTTACACACTGCAAACTAAAACGCTGGTAGAAGGACAATCAGACTGTCGATCCCTGTCGTAGTGGGACATGGGGACAAGGTTTCCAGCTGAGACTGTCCAGGACAGATCAGAGGAGGGGCAAAGTGAGAGCTGGCACATCCAAGCCAGGGCCTCCACCCTTCCTCTGCCTGCAGCACTTCATTCTCCAAAAGGAAATGATAACATTTCCTTCAAGAACTGACTTGAGTGAACATGCATTTTGTGAGGACCGCTGCAATTTCATTTTTCAAGCCCATTTAGTGTGACTGCGAAGCTGTGTTAGTTTCGTGATGTTCACTTGTGATTGTCACACATCATTCTGGTAGTTAACACCTCGCGGCACAGCCCGGTTTCTCCTGAACGGTGCGCCTTCCTCTTCTGATTGTCATCATTAATCCTCAATATTGTTAATAAACATGCAGGTTTAATTTGTAGCTGGTAATAGCACTAATTGAATATGGAAAGTGGCACCAATATATTTTGCAAAGGACATTACAAGACTCTTTTACTGTGGGAGAAGGACGTTTGAGAATTTTAACAAGAAAGGGAGGCTTATGCTGAAGAAGTGTGTTCATTTTAAATTCAAGAATTGGTATGACAATGCTCTTTGACAAGCATATCACTTCGAGGACTTCAGTACACTGCAGTGCATGCAGGTCCCAAATTAATTATGTCAGGTATTGCTTCCATCATAGTGACCTCGACATCTATGGATATTCTTTCTCATTTCCCTTTGTATTCATCTGAGTTCATGAGATGTTTCTTGATGTTATAGTAGTTTGCAAACAAAGACGGGGCTTAGGATATTCTGTGAGTTACACCACTAATATTGCTTTATTAATTCATTTAGATTTTTTAGCTTTACTGGATTATTTTCTCTTGATTTGTATACTACAAGCAACAAACAGTCTTCTGTAAACCATCTACATAAAACTCCCCGCATGTATGAAATCTAACATTTTCCAACAAAAATCAAATTCAAAGCATATTAGAGCTGTAGGTCTTAACATGCTTAGAAAAAGGGTTCCTTGTTTTTTCCCAAAGTTGTTTATTTTTCCCTGTCCACTATAAACCTAATTGTTTCACCCTGCCAGTATAGTATATATTGACTTTGGATATTATTCTGAACACCTGGCACAAAGCCTGAATGATTCCAAACTGACTTAATAATTTAAATACTTCTGTCTCTTATTTTATGGTTGGTCTTCTATAAGGAATAAACCATTGCAACAGAGATCTGTTTTTGGACACAGTCTGATCGTGCTCAATATACACAATCTGCTTTTACACACAGTCATAGTACTGACCCTGTATTCATTCATTTCCAAATGGGCTAAATGGGACATTCTAGTTCAGCTTATGCATTGTCTAACTGTAGAGACATCTTGACCACTTTTTACTGCCTCACAGCCAGACAGGTTTCGGTTGAATGCAGTATAATGCTGTCACCTGTCAGGAAAAACCTGGCTCATTAAATCTGTAATTATACACAACGCTAGTTTGTATCATTTGCTGATGACAGTTGGGATTCTGCAAGAATGTTGGCCCCAGTCATCCAGGGTATCATCTGCAGCCCCTAGGAACTTAATAGGCACCTGTGATCTCTTTAGCTGGAAAGGCACACATCTGTGCTCTCCCATAGGCATTCACAATGGCAGCAAGAAGCAGATGGCCACACGCATGTGCTCGGAGGAGGGTGAGTGTACAGTCCTCACCTCCCCAGTGCCAGCGTGACACTACCACTGGAGTTGGTCTACAGCCTGCAGTTCCAAATGAGTGGGATAAAAAGGAAAAGGAAAATGGAAAATTGAAAAACAAGTCTTGAAGCAAACTGAAAGAAAACATTTGTAAATGGATGCCTGTGTTTTTATGCAACTACTGTTGTGCAGTCTTAGATGCAGTCCAAGATTTTATCTTGACTGAAATGTGAGAATGTTCCCTCTTAAACATTGCCCCCTCTGCCATGAGATGCGGTTGCCTGCTTTTGTTATGTCAGTAATTACACTCGGTTATTACTGCATGTGCTGCTCTGGAGGACCTGTGTGTGTTTCCTAGCCTCAGGCTCTGCCAGCCTCTCTGTTCACTATGGACAGTCCTCCTCCTGCTCGCTTGCTTGCAAAGCCCTGACATAGAGACCAGCGCAGGTCTGCTTCAAGGGGAACAGTGCTCACTCTCCTCAGCTTCCCTCATCCACACCCTTGTGGCATTTGATTTTCTTTAATAGGATACTTACAGGACACATAATAGGATACTTACAGGTGCATCTGTGATTTTTGTCATGGTGATTTACAGTGTTGGTTTTTTGCATGTACTGACTTGTGTACATTGTGCCTAAGAGAATGCATTTTCCTGTATGGACATGTTGCTGAAGACTGCACAGTTGTAGACAGTACTAGATGCTCTATGTTCTCAGTACCATCAATTAAAGGGCTGCTGACAGGATTATTAGGAGAGGTGGAAACCATTCTGCTATGTCATAAATGGTTTGGAAGGATCAGTAGGAGAAGATGATACAGCGATACAAGAGGCCAGGGGATCTAGGGGTGAAGGCAAAGTACAATTGTTGCCAGGAAGCTCTTGATTCAAGTCCCAGTCCTGCCACAGACTCAGGGCAGTGCCTCGAGCCAAATAGTGCATCTCATTGTGGTCCATCATCTGAATGAAACAGAAAGCTCCTGCTAACCTTGAGGCTGTAGGAACTACTGTTGGTGCCATTGTTTCATGTCACCCAGTCTCCCTCACTCCTTCTGGAAAACACTGCAAAATGACTTCAGTGATTTTTTAATTGCGCTATTTACCTTGCTATCCTACCCCACAATGGACCCACAGTGTATTTAAACTTAAATACTGAGCACCTGTACAGGGGAGCAAAGGCTCCTGGTCCTGCGGGGTTTGATTGAGACTGGGAGCTATGGAGACAAACGCCTAACGAAACAGTATTTTGTCCCTGCAAGAGGTGTTTTTAATAAACATTGGCCACTATTTTCAGCCACTGGAGTCGCAACCACTTTGCAAAAGTCTCATGGGTCCAACACACTAAGGTGTGTGTGCACACAAAAGCATGATCACTCGATCTCAGACAATTGCCCTCTCCTGGACTCGGGCCTTTTACCTGCTGGAGCTCACAACCCATTTTCACTGTCCAGTTTCCTGCACTACTTCCTTTGCACCACTTCTAAAGGAGCCTCAGCCTTCATGTCACCTGATACAGCAGCTGTAGTCCTTTGCTCAATTCTGCTATTGACTTGTAATGGGTCTTTCCCAGAGAGCTGAGACAGCTGAGCACATCCTCCCTGTGTCTAGGGAGCTTGTGGTTTGTAGTAGTCTTGGTCTTGGCATTCCGTACTTTGTGCTCTGCTACTGCTCTGTATCACAGGGGCGCTGTGCAACATAGTGGCTGTGTGCCACTGAACTGTTTTGCTTAGCGTGGTGAGAGATGATCCAGCATGTTTTTAATCAGGAGAGCATGCTGTGCAAAGATCTGGTGACAGCACAGCCTGTAGATAGATACCTCATACAACAGAGTATACCATGCTAATAGCAGAGTAAATCAAAAGCAGTACAGTGGACTTTAATCAAGGTCAAAGCAGAGGAAATCATGAAGATTAGCATAAAAGCAGGGTGTGTCCTGAAGGAAGTCACAGTGGCAAATTATGTGATAAAAAGTGCAAGTAGCTTGTGGGAGAACTTTGTGATGATGACCTGTCATAAGTGTCTTGATGTGACACAGGATTTGCAGCAGGACTTCCAATGGAATTCAGGTACTGCATATCCCCGCAAGAAGCTCATGGCAAACAGCTTTGACTGCATTTTACCCTGAAGCAGCTCTGCTCGTCCAGTGACATGTAGGCCCACAAATAATTTGTTTTTTCGTTGTTTTTGTTTGCTGATTTTTTAATGTTTTATGGTGCTGCTTATCGGTCTCAGAAAACAAAACTGCTGTGCTGCATTTTGTTACTCTCATAATCATTTGATTGACCTTTTGTAGTTTTTGTTCAATTTAATTTTTCCTTAGAAATGTTTTCCTTTGAAATACTATGATGATTTTTCTTCACTATTTTTACTATAGGAATGTGTTGTATTTGAACTGCTCGCTGTATAAATTGTCCCTTGGGGATGAATAAAGTATTTTGAATTGAATAGAATATTTGTTCTGTTCCTGTTGTGTGCATTTTAACTGGATACACATTTAAAATGTGTATTTTTCCTGGGGCCTTTTCTGAATCCCCACTTACTAAAGAGCACTATTTTATTTTAATCCAATGACTGTTTTCACATATTGACTTCATATCGCGTGAGAGATGCATTTGTAGACCAGCTGTGCTGTGTGAAATAAATACTGTGTGCAGCTGAACATGAGACTTGCAAAAGGTGTTTTGGATCACTGAGAGGACTGACAATAAAACATCCCATTTAAACAAGAGTACGGAAGGTTGGTTGTTTGCAATTGAATCTGGTTTCTGTTTCTGCATTTTCTTCACCTTTCGCCTGATTCATTTCCACGTGATCAAGTGCTTTGTGAACGCCAGTACCTTCACTTGTCCTCTGCTTGTTCTACTTCTTTCATTTCCAGTACAGGAGTCTCTCATTTGAGCCCTGGCGCTGTGCAATTAAGTGGCAGCTTACAAGTGTCATAAAGAACGTTCTTTCCCCCGAACACATCTCGATGGGCTTTTTCATTTCCAGATAAATGACACACATCTCTCACATGAAAGACAGCGAGACTCACTGAGATTTAAAAACTGGGATAAGAAAGGAGAGCGATAAAGAACAAAAAAAAATTCTAGCATCCTCGCATCTCAGAAAAAACGATACTTAAGCTAGAAGAGGCAACCCACACCCCCTGCATCACATCTCTGAACTCCATCTCAGAGCAGGAGAGAGAGAGAGGCAGAGGGAGAGAGAGAACAGAGATAATACCTCCTGAATGCATGATGAATTTAGTCGTCAGGTTCAGACTGACCGGAGGCCGGTTGTGGATGCTGCGCGAGTGAGCGGGGAAGAGACTGTGCGTTGAGGTGTTCCAGCATCCACTACTCCTGCAGCTCTCCCTTCGCCTTGCCCTCCTCCTCCTACAGAGAGGGAGCGAGAGAGAGAGAGGCACGCAACACAGAGAGAGAGAGGGAGAGAGGGGGGAAGAGAGAGAGAGAGAGACGCGAAGAAGAGAACAAGACGAGAAGAAAAAGAAGGAAGGAAAGGAAGCTCTTTTCTCTCTGCACCACGCCGCCAGAGCCCAGGGACGCAGGGTGCCCAGCTCGTGCCTTTTCGTTTTCCGAGGACGTCGCGTGCTGCCGGAGGAGCTCTCCCCACAGCGAGCTTCCGCGCCGCTTCCTCCCGCGCTCCCAGTAAGGAACTGCCGGTAGCCGTCGGCACGTGCCGGAGCGAGGATGCTCAACAACCTGACGGACTGCGAGGAGGGCGACGGGGGACCCAACAGCCAGGGTGAGTGGCGGAGCCTGCCCCGGGTTCGAGAGCGCGAGAGGGGCAGCCCGCGAGGCAGGCGGGGAGGGTGTGCTTTCTGCTCCCTGCTCCTGCTGCTGCTGCCTGTGGTGGTTCTCAGGTCTCCGCTGTGGCTGTTACTGCAAGGCTGCTGTGACAGGAATAATAATTGGGTTCCTTTTGTATGGGGGAACTTGAGGGCATTAAAGCAGGTATACAGGCGATCGCTGCAGCCTCGTGGGGCTCTGGACAGCAAGAGTCAAGCCACTGTAACTTAGCATCGGGCACATCAAAGGTATCTCTTCAGAGGGCATATTCGCCTGTCGACCTTTTTTTCATTTGTGTCTGTCCAGTTTTCATTGATTGAAGTACAGTACGTAACCATCTGGGCA
Source organism: Lepisosteus platostomus (assembly GCF_059453375.1). NCBI lineage: Eukaryota > Metazoa > Chordata > Actinopteri > Semionotiformes > Lepisosteidae > Lepisosteus > Lepisosteus platostomus. Next base: position 25,712,576 of record NC_142625.1, on the reverse strand, counting down.
TCTATCTGCTTGTGAATTTTAATTTGCGTAGGAGCAGAGGAAAGGTCTGTGCCTATTACATATTGCAATGCTTGAGCTGCAAAGCATGCAGCGATGTTCGGAGCTGTTTCTGCTCTGGCATAACTGAGCGATCTTCCCTACAGGCACTCACATGCACACTTTGCCTCCACACACATGTGTCCATCCTGGCAGCTCCCCTTTGAAGCAGAATATCCCAGTTTCTGTATTGGCTTGGGTTTCATTCTTTCAGCTGCAAAAATAGGGATGTGAATATCTTTGGTGTGTGTTTTGAGTGCACTCACATGAAGCAGCAGCACTTTGATGCCAAGGGCACATACACATTGCATGCCCAGATATTAACGGGCAGTTTCTTTTAGCCCACAACAGAAACCCTGCAGAATGACAGGAATAGATGTGTTGCACCAATCTGGAAATTCAGCCATTATTGCCTGTACTGGAATATGTGCCACTGGTGATGTACAGCATTTTTTGTGGCATGTCCGTTTTAGGTTATATGAAAAGTATTTGGGGTTTCTGCTACCATGCTATGTGACTGAGCTTGGCATTGTGGATTTTTCTGTGTCTGCTTTGATCCATCGACATTTCTGCATAGCAGTGTTGAAACCAGTGTGTGCAATCTGTCCCCATGACTACAGAGACAGATATGTGTGTGCTCTACAGGAATGTGCTATCTGCTCTGCTAAATCTGTGAAGATATTAAAAAAAGATCTGACATCATTTGTAGCAACCCATTTCTTCCTGGGAACACTGATTCCCTGTGTACCATAATATTACTATGATCCACATTATTTCCTTGGGTTTTCTTTAAATGTTTTGTCAGATTGCACTTAATCCTCTCACTGCATGCTTCCATTTTGATTTCTTTATTTCTTCCTCCTTTTTTATAACCTGAATTCTGTGCTTAATTTTCAGTCGTTCTCTCAACGCAATTATTATCCCGCTCAGCATACATTTTTTGGGCTGTGATAGACATTCCTTTACCGTGCTCAAGTCCCCATGTAAAGAGGGTGTAGTGCTGTACATGGGTTGTGACAGGCAGAGTGCTCTGTCCAGGGAACTAAAGCCACCGGATGAGGAACGAGGATTCCTGTATATTGTCTGCCTGGCTGTCTATGAGAAAGCAAAGCCGCAGTGTAGGCTGCTGTCCTTGGTGCTGAAACAGTATAGAAACATTTGCTTGTTACAGACATATGATACTAAAAGGTGTCATTTATTTAAAGAGATGATTCACCAATTAATGCAGTGCTTCAATGCATATGACATTTCTGGCATTAATGCTAGTTTTGAATATTACTGCAAATTAAGATTTTCTACTACATTATATGTAGCCTTTTTGCTACTGTATATTATTGCATTGTGTTTGTTCAGATTTGTGGGTCAGAATATGTATTTCAAGCAACAGTAAAAAAAAATCATCCTTGGAATAAGAACACGGGGGTTTTGACGATTGAGGCCGGTATTTCCTTTTTTTACTCCTTGGAAAATCGTAGAAAAAAGGTTGTCAGGCGAGTAGCGCAGGTGGATGTTGGCGTGTTTGTGTCCGGCACAACGGCACAGTACCTGATTCTGAGCTGCCTGTACGGAGCGCGATCAGAAAGCACTGCAGGGCCCTCAGGTTCCTCAGAGATGCACGATCTCCACTCGGAAGGCTGGAGTGACAGGGAGACCCCAGTGCTGTGTTAGCGTGAGGAAAGCCTCCTATTGGCTGAAAGATAAAAAAAAGAATAAGCTATGTTCTAGTGAGGGGAGGGTATCACTCTGAAACCATGTCGCACCTGATTGTGGGGTAGGATGCTGTCCCATTGACCTGGGATACTTCACAGCCAGTTAGCAAATCAGACCCTTTGAGTTTGCAGCTTCTAGTAGAGATCTGGAATCTCAGTTTTAATTTTCATGGATACATTAAAGAATGATATTAAACGTAACATTTTGACATTTTGATCTTCCTTTCATTCGTATTTTTATTGTTGTTGTTAGTATTATCACTTTTACTGTAGTCATTATGGATTCCAGCAGCTGATGATGTTCTCGGGGTGATAAATTCATTCCCCGTCTCTTCTAGAGAGTTGTGGCATGTGATTTTGACAGGGTCAGCACAGGGTCAGCACAGGGTCAGCTAAGTGCCCCTGGAGGGTCATTACCCTGTGCATAAGACAACTCACACACCAGCTCTGACTGCTGTCTGCCTGTCAGTCGGTGCTGATGCTCCGTGCTGAGGGAGAAATGCTGTACGTACACACATGGTCTTCACTTCTATACCAGGAAATATTGCTGTACCGGGAGTACTGGGGGGGAGGTCAGTGGAATAAACTTCCCTCTGACTCAGCTGGCGTAATTCCAGACAACCTTGTTTTTTCTTGATGAACATCTCAGAGACAGTGAGCTAACAGTCACACACATAACAAACATAGGGATTATCCAAATGAAACCGCTGTGACCATTCCACAACCTTAAAAAAATGGAAACATCTAAAAAAAACTCCCACTGAGAAAGAGTCATTGTTGGTTAATTGACATATTTCCCCATGATTCATAGCAATCTCCACTTCCTAGTACTCTAGACATAGAGATAAATAAAAATCAGGACTTGCGTCTACTTTCCGGTCTTGAGACATTTCCCTGTTTTTCTATGATTGAGTCTGCACGTGTCTCAGGGGTGTCAAGCATGATAGTTTCAGTGACAGTGATGGTGAGTCGCCTTGGTTTCGTGTGCTGGGTCCTCTTGTGACTATGGAATACAGGACATGCAGCGCAGTCCTGCGTTTCCTTTAGTGAATAAATTTCCATGTTCTGTTGTGTCCAGTGCTGCTGCAAGACAACTTCCATCTGATCATAGTTATTGTACAAACAGGAGCAGAACGCCAAGGCTGACATCTGCTTGCTTTATCATATGCGGTACCGTACATTTCATTCATTATGAACTTCAAAGCTGAAGAACAAAAAGCTTATTAGCAAGTTGTGAAGACAAGAAGAAATTAAAAGAAGCTAAAAAATCAAAGGTACTCCCTTTCTGCAGGCCTTTGGGTACAGAACTGCTGACTCACGTCAAACTGTGCTGCTGCACCTTAACTCTTAATAAGAGGCCCTTCAATTACACTCACGTTCTTACAGAGCCAAGATAATTGGAAAAACAGATTTGCCAGAATTGCACAAACTCTCTTTGCTGTGACGGTTCATGCGGTTTGTGGTGTGTGGGTTTAACACGTGCATCTAAAACCTGGACTGGATCAAGCTGCTGTGCCGCGGGAGTCCTGTCGCTCCCCGATCGCTCCTGTCCTCTGAGGATGCAGGCAGTGCGCCGGGGTGGCGTGTGGTGGCGGTGTGTGGGGCTGCCTGTGCTGCACTGGGGGGGCCCGTGGACACCTGTTGCAGTGTCCCAGGGTTTAAGCAGAGGGGTCAGCGACTCCTTGTCTTTGCCACAGTCCCCCCCGTCACCCTCCAATCCCTCCAGACCTGTGCCCTACTCTCGCAAAGGCTTAACATGGGCTTAATGATGTTTTAGTTATGACTGACTGCATAATGCCTTAAAAACTCCCTGGGGCATTTTTCAAGAGAATGAAGTGTTTTTTTTTCTGTTCTCTGTTCTCTGCACCGAGAAATAGCGTCAGCAGAAACGTCTGTGTGAGTGCCAGGGAGCAGGGGCTGAATCGGTTACAGCCCAGAGGTGTGCCCACAGAGGAGGCTCCCTTCCGCCGCACATCCCCGTTCGCAAGCGACGCCTCCTTTTGTTCAGCCACATTCTTCCTGTCTGTCGGCACTTATTACCAGGAAGGAAACGAATACGATAATTATAATCATTAACACTTCAGCCACTGCTGCTTCTAGTATTATTATTATTATTAATTTAGCTGATGCCTTTATCCAAGGCAACTCGCAATCAATGAACTGTAAAATATTAGGAGGGCAAAATACATCATGTACAATTGTATGAACAAAAGGAATCAGTTCTTACTGTACAATTATATCACCTGGCGAAAACGGAAAAAAACCTGAAATCCCAGGCCCTGAAAGTGCCATCTGCTGTAAATGAAGTAAAATCAATACGAGGCCCAGAGATTACAAGAATCTTAAAGGCTAGGTCTTATAATATTCATACTCTTCAGCAGAATGCTATCCCATCTACACTGGGGTCTGCACTGGGGCGAGGCTGCTCCATACAGGCTGAGTGAGTGTGTAAGGAGTCTTCCTCCTGATCCTCCAGGAACAGGCAGTTTGGCACAACTGGTCCCAAGCATGAGTCTGAGAGGTGGGGGGAACCATGGAGAGTATTTGGAGGAAACCTGTGCAAATATGGGTAGAACACAGTTCCACCTAACACTAGCATCGAACCCAGGACCACAGAGCTATTGAGCAGCAGCACTAACTACCTTCTTTCAGTCTTATTATTAAGGCTATTAGTTTTGGTGGTGTCTATTTGCATATAAGTGTGTAATAGCCTCTGTACTAGTAATAATCGTCATAACAGCCACAAATAAAAAGTGCCAATATTAGATTCAGACTTTATGTGTCTAAAAATATGCCCATTAACTTTAATGTAACTGTAACAATATTGAAAATGTGTAATTGTAATATTGCACTTGTCAGGGCAAAGAAATCAGGGCAGGCGGTGTGTAATTAGCTGACGAGATTCCTGTGAATAAGTAAGAGGTGAGTAAGCGTTAAAATTGAGAAGAACCATGACTCAGCTTCGCTCCCTCCTGCAGCTTGGTACTAAAGGAATAGGTGAGTTTGGAAGGTCTTTGCTTTTCTGTTTTATTCATTTCCTGGATTTTTGCTTGTTTGTGCCGGGCCTGCACGTGGGAAGGGCCTTTCCCACACCTCTGTGCCGAGTGGGACGAAAGGTGTGTCCACAGCTGTGTGGCTTTAGGGGGTCACTTTGTTTGCCCTGGGCTCTGGTGTTGCCTAGCAACACTCGGTCCAGGCCTGCCCTCTAGATTAACCTTGTCTGCAAGGCAGCTACTGGATTCCCGGCTGTCGGGTTTGGGGCTGCGATTCATCTGCAGCTTTTCAGATGGCAGTCAAGCATTTGTAGTCGTGGTCTTTGTAGTATTAGTGTTCAACTCATTATCGGGGGGCCATTCTTGTGGGTGAGGGCCGTGGCAACGCAGAGCCTGCCCCGAAAGCGTGTGGAGGAAAGACGCAGGGAGTACACACCGGACAGGACACACAGACACACACACCTGCTCGCTACTGTAGCCAGAGGGTCTTCGGCAGGGGAGAGGAAGAAGGAACACCTGGGGAATGCCTATATTCCACACGGGAGGCTCCCGGTCCAGGACGTGAAAGCTGTAACCAGCAACATTCAGGTCACTTTTTAATCATATCGTTTGATTAACTGACATGGCCATTTGACTCCTTAAACATTTAGAGGAGATTAAAAAAGCAATGCTCTCTGTCTCCTAAACACAACTGAAGCTTTTTTTTTTCCCAGTATTGCTTCTCTGGGTCTGTTTTGCTGGTCAGTTTGGCACTGTGACGGCTGACAGCTGAACACCATGATGGGAATCCTGTCATTTACTCCTCCCTCTGTGCTTTTTATTTCTGTGTTTACAGTAAACAGTTTCAACTAAACCAACACTGCTTGCATATCGCACCGTTTTTAGGTTTATCGCTGTTCGTTTAAGATGCTCATAGTCTCTGTCCCCAGGTGGTTTGCTGTAAGTATAAACTTGCACGGATGAGCTTTGTGTGGAAATGGTGACAGAATGACTGTGGACACAGACCGGGGCTGACAGATGGTAACAACGGCTGACTTCAGCCCAGACACTAACATGACAGCAGCCTTATAGTCATAAAACATTTTCAGTCACTCTAGGCTTAAAGCACCTTGAAAGTCAGGAACAAAAATAGTTCCCCATCTTCCAAGATGCTAAATACTGTTTTAACAGATACAATTTCCTTTGAAATAACGGAGCTGAAAGTTTTCCAATCGCAGGCAGGCATTACACAGATGATACGCTGACAGCGTGAGAGAGACGATTCGCCCAGTGGTGCCAGAGCACTCCAAAAAATAAATAAGATCCGGATTAAAGTTGGTGGCGAACACCATGATGGCTTCAGAGAATTTGCTTCAGTTTTTTAGTCTCCCTGTGAATACCAGGACTTTTGTGACCAGGATTATCCACCTGACTACCACAGATTTCCAGGCCCGAGATGCACAGGGGCTATGCAGCTTTTTCTTTCAGGGGTTCTGTTTTAAATTTGAAGAAGCGCCGCTTTAAAACAGAAGGCAAAGGTTTTGCGGGAGAGAGACAAAAACTGGTGCCTTGAGGTGGAACTGATGTTAACGGCCCAGTGGTCTAATGGACAAGCTGCTGAAATATGCAGCTCACTTACCTTTGCTTTTAATTTAAACTTAGGGTTGATTAAAGTTATGCTCTGGTAGCCTGGTAGGTAATTATTTTTTTTCCAACGAAAAGGAAAGACAAAGGTGGAATGGAGAACAGCTTCCTTTGGCAAGGGGAGTTTAAAAAAACTGTTCGGAGAGACGTATTAAAAAAGAGGAAATTGAGAGAAATGGAGTTAGTGATTTCTTCATCTGAGTGTGTCCCAGCAGATGAGGTCCTGTACAGTGGAGGCTTTCTGAGTCATCAGTGAAGCGGACGTTGCTGAGCTGAAGAGAGAAATAGATGAGTTTGCAATGAAAGAGATGATGGAGGAGGTAGATCGGAGAGGGGGTAAGAAATTCACTCATTGGAAGATGACACTTGTTGAACAGACAGGGATTTCTTTTGTAATGTTCCTAGGGATAATTGACATCCCTTTATTAAAGGTCTTTTTATTTCCCTTTTGGGCTGGGCAGCTGGAATTGCTCACTGAAAGATCTTCATTTCCCCCGTCTGAAAATAGGCTGGCTTTCAGTGTGGTTTACCTGGAAGAACAATTAACTTTATGATTCAGCTTCTGAATAATGTCAGTCCTCTATCTGAATCGCTACATTTCCAGCCCATTTCTGAGTGTGCTGCACATTTTGCTACTTGTGGTCATGCGTGCTTCATGATCCATTTTAAGATCACTTTCAGTACTTTTAGGCAATTTCCACCTGGAATGATGTCCCTGTTATTTTGGAATACAAGTGTAGACAGGAGAGGCCTGGTTTAGAGCTTAGATTGAAGTTAATGAGATAAAATAAAAAACAAGAGAATGATTTACATATTCTATCCACTGACCCTGAGGGTCACAGGCATGGAGTGTTGTAGTGATTTAAAATGTCAAGAGTGACTGATTAAACCTTTATTCGCAATTCAATTACCATATCTCCATTATGAGTGCATCTCATAAGTCTTCAGAATAGATGGCCTCTGTATTTTCTTTACCACCTCCAGTATTACCAGTTACCAGTGAGCTTCCTTTCTCAGGACAGCGCCTGTATTCTGCTGGCAGTGACTCTCAGGGATGCAAGACTCCTTTCAGGGAAGGGCAAAGACTCCTTCTGCCACCTGGCGTTTCTGAAGTCCCTGTCATGCCGCAGAGATGGGGGGATCCATGGGGCATCTCTGCTCCCCCCCAGCTCCTTCCCAATTCTCCGACTGAATCGGTGGAGATTTGAACGGACGAATTCTGCAGCAGTGCTGTGACAGATGTGAGAGGGTGGCTTCTACCACCAGCTGCTTGTCTATGCGGTCGTGGATTTGGCTGCCTGTGTATTCCATCCCCGCACTCACACTCTCACCTGTAGTCCAGGAGCCAAGTGCCTGGCTTCCCATCCCAGTCCATTTTGAAACGGATGACTGGTTAGTTGCTTGATTGCACCCACTGTGGAACAGACAACATACCGAAATGCCTTACTCCAGAATGGATTGGATGCTTCAGTATTTGACTGCCTCGGGTCTAAATCGGAGGCCGTATAAACCCCACACCTTATGGAGCACCGGAGAGGAGCAGAGCATGCGTGCTGATCAGAGCCGGCCTGTGTGTGACAGCCACCTCCAGCAGAGAAACCGCGCAAGCGGAGCACGAAATACCATTATTACAGGTCCCCTTCTATCGGTTCGTTTAGGGGGGGGTCTTATGATTGCCTGTGTGCTAAGAAATGAAAGTTAATTTAATGCATCTGATCCTTTTAAATTACATCTCAAGGAAGGAGGGAGTCATTTTCATTTTTTTAAATTAAATTTCACAATGCTGGCGCTGTTTGATGCAGAAAATATAAGGGGGCCACTTTTCTTCTGCTCAGTTGGCTGCTACTGGAAGTGTGACCTCTTTGTGACCCTACAGTCATTAAGACACTTTTGGCTTACGTACAGGGTGAGGCTGCCCCTCCAGTTCCACAGTATACCTGATGAGCGCAGCCAAGCGCACTGAGTTGGGGTGTTGTAGTCCTTGTTGGGTGTACATTGAGAATTTCTTTTAGAATTAATAACTGCTTGGGTTAAAACTGGTTGACTATGCTAAGAAAGAGCTCAACTAAATAATTAAGTTGAAATGGAATATTAACCTGAGAATCCTGATGCTCTTGGTCGGTCTTGATATTACTCAGAGAATGTAATATATTCCTTATATAATAATATAACGAGATGATCAATTACTGATGCAGAACTAGGTTTGTGCAGGTGTCTAGTGTGGCTTTCTGAACTTAACTTGACTGACCCTTCTTATTTGTTTTATTAAAAGGCTTCTGATGACTCTAACTAATCTCATCTTAAACACCTTTTATTGAGACTGAAAAGCCTATTTTTACTAAATTGGCAGTCTATCCAAAGAAGGTGATCATACTGTATATAGACCAATGTATATCGGTTTGCACTTGAGTCGGACACACAGTGAGAATGAGAACTGTTCTTCCATTGTGTTGTCCTCAGAACAGATATAAAAAAATATCTGAAACTGAAAAGAAAAAGCTTCATATACTCAAAAAAGTAAATGCAAGCCCAAATTTAGAGTTTTTTATATTTTTTAGAAGTGTAAACCTCAATTAAAAATACAGTAAAGCTGACAACTGAACTGTGCGTTTCATGCATAGATTTTCCCTCTCTTACTTCAGTATATTCAGATGATTTTCTCCGTAGTTCTTGTCATCTTTGGTGGGTATGCTTTCAATATGTGAATGTAATTATTTTGAGCTGATGAGACAGGATTCTGCACGGCTCTCATAGCAGTGAAGACGACAATGTAGAAAAAAGAAAGCAACCTCAACATCCAAAAAAATAGCCACTTACATCATCTTGTTTACTAAAACATTTTTCTTTTTTTTTTTAGATGGTAGAAAATAGACAGGGGGCATCAATTGCTCATGCAAGGAAGATAATGCAGGTCTCCATGGTTACAAACCGAAGTGATAGGTCCATAGGATACATTGCCCTAGTAACCCTCTTCGAGATATAAACTTCAGAAGTGTAGCAAGACTTTCTATAAATATCCCCCTTTCAGTCGATTTAACCAGCAAAGAAAAAGTGCACCAGCAATAATAATACATTTGGTACACTTTGCTTTTCTCTTTAGACACGCGCAGTGTTTGCTGTGGTTCTGAGGCCGATACTCATCTCTGCCCTTTCGCTGCTCGGTCTTCTCTCTCTCTCCTGGGCTGTAGTGGGCTTCTGGGCTGACATTGAGGACATGGCTCCTGATACTTCCTGGCTGTCTCAGGACTCGTGCTGCCATATCTGTTCTGCTGTGCAGTGGGGCTGCCGCGCGTCACCCCTGCGCAAACCGCACCGGATTGGTGGATGAGGTAGTTGTAGTAGTAATAATAATAAATAAATCTTATACAGCATCTGGAAATGCTCTCAGTAGTAGGTTCATTAAAATGACCTGCACCCTGCACTACGGGGCGAAGCTAACAACAGTGGTTCCAGACTCTCATCGCGACTTAAGCAAGTCGTGATGAATCCTCCTGTGTGGTGTTAACCGTGCAGCGTTTGTTAGCATGTGCTCTTCCTCGTGCGGAGTGATCTTGGAGGTGTGGTGGGTGGACGGGGAGTATCCGAGAATGTGTGGGAGGCTCGGGGGCCAGAGAAGAGTACTGTGTACACAGTCGATAAGGAGTCGGTACTTACTGAGCGTATTTAAGCACATAGGGAAGCATTTCTGTTTTCAGAGGGTGAGAAGGTGGAATTGGAGCACGAAGAGGAAATCCAACTACTCCGACTAAGCTAATCCTGAGGAAATGGTTCTGTGGTGCCCGAGGCTGGGAAACACCGGGAAGCAGGGTGGTCACACCCAGGGAGAGCCTGTTGTTCATCCTTTGGGATAAAGGTCCATCTTTGGTGGCTAAAATGGTTTGCGCTCACTAACTGATGTTTTCCAGTGGCATAGTGATTCGCTGTTTCTCCTTTGTTGTTTGTAGAGTTTCCTTTTTTTTAATATTGTGTAGGAAGAGCTTAGACACGTGGAGCTTAGTCCAGGTGTATGATGTTTATGTAGGCAGTGACCTTTTCAGAAAAAGAAACATTTACGATATAAGTAAAAACAAACTCTAGATCTTATTCTGGGGTGCTGATTCACTCTTCCGAGCCCGTTGCTATCTCCTGGCTACATGAAACAAGCACTTGTTCCTGTTCCCAGTTCAAATGGACTTTCCTGTGTCTTCCCTCTCTCCGTCTCTCACTTTTCCTGATGCCAGTGGCAGGTGTCTGCTTTCCCTCTTTCAGGAAAGTTCCGATGCCAAACTCTTTAACACAATAATGCCTTCTGCTTAAATGGACGGCTCCTCATCCCCTCCTGGTTCTTCCCCCCCACAGCATTGGGCATCCCTTCCTGCTGGGCACCTCCCCCGTGACCTTTGCCCTGTCTCGTAGGGTCAGACTGTGGGAGCTTCCCCGGCTCTCCCGGCTCCTCCGCTCTTGGTGTCGCCCCATCGTGCAGCGTCTTGCAGCGTTCTTCAGCAGCCGGAAGATGTTTCGACTGGATTGCTCTCATGGCAATGGACTGGGCACTTTATGTGCTGTCTGTATTCCAGAGCAATCATGCTCAAAGTTCCGCGCTACCATTCCAGAGGAGCGGAGAGGCAGGCTAAGGCGGACGCGTGCTTCCTGGAAGGTTGTTGTCTGACCTTGAGCGCTGTACGGTGATTTGCAGCGCCGATGGTGAAAAAGGCACCTTCCCGTCGGCGTGCTTTCCTGAGCTCCCCGTGAGCCGGGAGACAATGTGTGAACACGGAGTGTCTCTTTGTCGTTTCGCAAGGCTGCTAATAAACCGAACAGGCCGTCTGCTCCTGTTCTCATTAAAGAGTTTCGACCTTCAAAGTGCTGCTGGCCTGTGGATTTGCCCTGTGTGGGCCATGTTGGCAAGGTTTGGGGGTCAAGCTGAGGATGGCAGTCTGTTTGAGGGGTGTGTACAGTTTCACCCGAGATCCACAGCACTAGGCATGTGTCTGGTGCTCACAGTGTGCTGCTCACAGTAGATGAACACATCCTTGCTTTTCTCTTGTTGTTGCGCACAGATGTTTCTCTAACAGCGAAGAGACTTCCACAGCTATCCTCAGAGCCATATGATGCACAGCATGTTGACTTGCAAGCATGTCAAAACAGCAATCTAATCCAAAGAAAAACGGAGAGCTGGAGGTCTTTTGATAAGACAGTTTTATTGCTCTTTTTTTTTGGCGAGGAGTTGATTTTGAAAGAAAAAAGACTGCATTGTATCATTAGAGATACATTACAGAATACAATGTCCAAAAAAAACTAACTTTAGGAATAATAAGCAAGATGATGTGACATATGATTTTTGAAAGGGGGGAGGCTCTTTTTCCCCTGATGTAGTCTAATCTGCCATCCAGATGTGTTCATCTCATCAGTGCTCCATTTGTAAATAAATCTTTCCATTTGTATAATTGCCCGACAGCAGTAAAAGCTTATCGCCACAGTCATAATTTCTCTGAGAGAAAGCAAAAAACAAATGTGAGGTTGTGGCAACTGTTGATCCAGTTTGCTAAACCTTAGAAGGCCCAGCCCGTCTCTCTCTCACTCACCTCATCACAGCTCCATTATTAGCATTATCTGTCCGTTGGTTGGGTGCTGGAACAAGCTTTGCATGCAGAACTGTGGCAAGAGGTTTTCTTAGTAGTGTTTCTGTACCAAAGGCAGTAAGAGCTCTTGGAGAGGGACAGCATGCTTGCACTCTGCTGCAAAGCAGACAATTAGGCCCGTGTCTAAGAAACTAACCTGCTCCCTGCATAGCTGCGCGTTTCCTGTAAGTTCTAGATTTCCGGATGGCCGACAGCTGCTTGAGTGGAGCTCATGCCTTGGCAGGCTGGACAAAATTTAAACATGGCACTGGTCAAGGGCAAACATCTGTTGTTTCCCTTGTGTTCATCATGCACTTTATTTTCCATCCATTGTTGAACTAAATCCCCAAGTGCCAGCCATCACTGAAGTCTCCTTGATATCCGGTCTAGCTAGGTTAGTGTGAGCCGAATGGCTTATACTGAACTTCCTTCTTTATAGGGTGGTATGGTAGTCTGGCAGTGCTGCCTCTGAGTTCTTAGATCCTAGGTTTGATGTCATCCTGGGCTCCCTGTATGTGGAGTTTGCATATTCCACCCTGGCCTGAGGGGTCCATTGCCTGGGTGCTCAGGTTTCCTTCCACAGTGGCAGTGGGCCTTCTCAGTGATCACAGTGATGCTGTGCCTTTTCAGGTAGGACGATGGCATCAGGCCATCATGCATTGCTTGGTGAACGTTATGGAACATAGCTGCAGGATTTTACTGTATGGGTGTCCGTGCTTTAACTGGCAGGACAAAATGGGCATCAGTTATTTGGGAGGTTCACCTTTTGTGCTTGCTATTGAACGATTCACTGCAGCGAAGCCTTTCAGTCAGCGAAGTGCTGGTTATCATTAGAGGCTAACTGTGGTGTTCATTCAGACCACACAATAGGTCTCACCTTCCTCCGCCGAGTGCTTTTGCTCCAGGTTAAAGAGGCCAAAAAAAGAAAGAACAAAATCAGTGAAGTCATGTGAACAGTGGACACGGGAGGTGGTTTTTCTGAGCGCCAAAAAGCCGTCCCTTCCAGCGCCCGTCTCTCCTGCCTCTGGCGGCCTGCAGTGCGTGGGCAGTGTGCGAGTTAGAGGCTGATCTATTTTGAGTTCTTATCTTCTTCTTTTATTAAATACAAAGGGATGAACCCCTGTGGACAGCTGTTATGCAGAGCTGCACGAGATTACCTTATTTAAGCCTCCAAGACGCAAGAGGCAGCCTGACAATGCCCAGACTCCCAGGTTCAGGTCTGATTTCGCCCTCTGTTCCAAATCCAATTGATTTTCCCAACACAAGGATGCCATCCCACAACGCCCACCCCCTCCCCGCCTAACACAGACGCACATGTGAGGAGCGTTATCAACAAGATGTATCAAATAATGCATCTTGCAATATCAGCGCAAGCTCTCATTAGCAATTCAATGGCTTCCATCTGGGGAGTTTCAATAACGTTCAGTGTTCTTCTGGCGTTACCCTTCCTCTAAGAAATACTTATTTTTAACAAAAACGATCCTCCCTTTTCTTTTCATCTGCTTTTGTTCTTTATTGCCCCCCTGCATCCATCGCTTCGCTCTCTCTCCGGGTCTACCAGTGTGAATGGCTCTGAGGATCTGATTGGGCTCATTGCTGTTCTTGTGAGCTTTACAGACCTCTTTGGTCTCTCTGGAGGCTCAGTGGTGTTTTAATTGAGTCTTGTTAGGTACGGTGTCTTCCAGCAAAACCCAGGTGAAGGAAAAATAAAGGAACGGTGAATCAGTTTCACACGCAGACAGGAGGACAGAACTTGACAGGTTTCCCCTACCTTCGTAATTCTTTGTGGTTTTAGCCTGAATTCCCATATACCCCTTCTGTTTACTTGCCTGAAGCGATGAACTGCCTGATGAACCTCAACACACAGACCATAAGCCCGATGTTTGCAAGGACAGGCCTGTAAGTACTCTCTGTAGCACAAGGGGAAGGCCGGGCCGTCTGTGCATCAGTCCTGGTTCTGCTGGAGATGTGCAGAGGTAACCTGTGAAAGGCACTGCGTTTCGGAGGGTTGGTGGAGTGGATGGAGGAGAGTGTGGGGCTGTGTGACGCATGAAAGTGCATTAATCTCATAATGGCTTAGTGTCGGTTTATTATGTCATTAGATGGTGCTGTTGGTATTACATAAGAACCCCCTTTTAATACCCGATGTGGGGTTTTAAAGGCTTCCTGCGATCCCTGCTGATGTTTTTCCAGTTGATTTACAGCTTTGCTAAATGATAATTGCAAGAGATAATTGCAATTGCTGTTTCTTGCTGGATGGGGCTGAGCATGGGCCGTTTCACTGCCTCTCGGTGAGAACAGGTCAGGGCAGGTTACAGCACTCTGATGTGCTTTACAGTTAGTCTTATGAAGGCATGATGTATTAGGAGAAATGGGGGCTTAGCCCAGCACACTGCAGACCTGCTCTGTGACGACTTACACTATCATGGAGCTTAAGCCCAGTACTAAGAAAGAAATACCAATTGCTAAGCTACTCAGACTCTCTAGTTTCCTGTATTGTTTTTTTTATCTTAGCATTGAACCTTTCTGCTACATTGCATTTAACATTGAAGTCCACAAGCTTTGTGTCCACAGTGATTTAATGACTATGGCGCACTGTCCCTCTGCACTGCAGTCATACACTCTAGCACTGAAGTTACTGAAACTCACTGCAGCCCTGCGTAGTAACACTGAGCAACTGTACTGATCACAACGTAGCTCTTACGCTGACCATAGTTCCTCATTATAGACCGTTATGTGAGGAGCAACTGTTTCCTACTTTGGTTCACAGACCTCGTCGGATTGTGTTGCTGAAGTGTTTGGTTCCTGTGCTTGGTGTCTTACGTCAGTGCTCGGGGCGCATGTCCTCGGGGTCTGTGTTTCGGAGCTGAGTGTCAGAGTGGGAGCGTTGTACAAATGGAAGCTCTTCATTGACTGAGTATCATGATTTGCACTCAGCTTAGGCAACAACGTACAGTAAAACAGCCTGGAGAGGAACCAAGCCATCGCGCTCACTCCCAGCCCGTTCACAAAAGACCCAAATGGCTGAGTAATTTTCTTTGTGTGTGATTTTAGTGTGGGAATGAAAACCATATTGCAAAAGCTGATTTTCAAGCTTTGCAGCATTCTAAGAACAGTCATGAAAGCCATTATACAAAAAGCTAATACTTAACAGACTGAATGCAGTTTAAATACACGTTATTATTAACATTTTGCACAATGGCAGTTTATCTATGAAAAAGCATCTTTATATGTACCGTAAATGCCCCATCATGCTGAGTTTTGAACCATGCTGCCTTAAGCTCTATCAGTAATGTCAAAAATCCTTCCTAATGCAAGCGTTGTAGACAACTGTGTAATTGTAGGCAGTAACTCCCACTGATTGTGGTAGAAAGTATAGCAATTAAAATTACTCTGTAATAACATGGTGTAAAACTGTGAAATAAGTAGCAATGATTTTTTTGCAAACTTTTTTTGGTACCATGCACATTATTCTCTGCAGTAATAATGAGAAATCTCTTAAAGCAAAGATTAATGAATTAATTAATTGGATGATTAATTGGTGGATTGATTAATTAATTGATTCTTTTCCCTCCAGAAATTGTGGCATGTTGGAGATCATGAGAACTGCCTGTAGTCTGGATTACTGTCGTACTGCGTCTGGCAATAAAAACAGCACTAATGTAAGCCTGCTTATCTTTAGGAGGGATAAGAAAAATGATTATGGGTAAACTGTAATTCAATTATCATGCAGTATGAGGAGGATGCTTTCACACACTTTTACAAGACACTGTGAACAAAAGCAGTAGAGTGCAAAGTGATTATGCACATGGTGCTTTAATGGTTTTAAATTATTTGGCAGTGAAGTTTCTGAGTTTCGATTTTTCCCCCCACAATCTTCTCTTTTCAAAGACTATGCCTTGATCTGTCCCTGAGGAAATTGTGTTACATTGCCCTTGGGCTAGATGGACATGTACTTCCATTTGTACCATATCTCTGAAGTTACTAAGCTCCTTATTGACCCTCAGGATAATCTCACATGGTGGTCCGCTTTACAGGCAAGGGCGCAGTCAAATGAAAATATGTGATGCGGTACAGAAAGACAAGACTACTGAAGGTGAAGCGTGATCCAAACCAGGCACAATCAGGGTAAAGCAATTGTCTGGCATTAGCATGAGTCGCTAGAGGAGCACCTTGCAGAATCCATGTGGCGATCATTCACAAGGAAAGAGGACTTCTGCCTCGCTCTTGCAGGCTCACGCCCTGGGTCTCCGACCAGCCTGTTGACATTCCCCAGTCCAGACTGCAGCCAGCATCTCCCTGTTTTGATGTTATCCTGGTACTTTCTCTCTTGTGCCCAAGAAAGCAGTTTTCACATCTGTCTCCCCTGACGAGATGATCAAGGAGCCGCGATAGCTGGTGCCCGACTGTGCTGCGACTTGGATAAAAATCTCGCCCTGGTAGAAGGCAGTGCTGGAAATGAGCTCGCATAAAACAAAACAGGCTCTTCTTTTCATCTTCCTTCTTGGCATGATGCCGCATTGGCATCCAAAGCAGAACATCACCAATAGAGCTGGACCTGTCTTGACTCAGACATTTCTAGAATTGCCTTATAATGTATTAGGTTCTCGTAGGCTGTAGTCACTATAACAACCCTAGTCTTTGTTTTAGGCACAGACACTGGTACATGTTCAGTGGGAATGCCCCTAGTTGTTACGAAGTTAACATACAGTATTTATATAGACTGTCTATCGAATGTCTCAGGCAGGTTGTGCCTCTTGGGCACAGTGGCGCAGTGGTTAGCGTTGCTGTCCCTGGGTTCAATTCTGGACCTTGGGTGCTGTCTGTGTGGAGTCTGTGTGGGTTTCCTATGGGTGCTCTGGTTTCTTCCCACAGTCCAAAGATATATTTGTAGGTTAATTGGCTTCTGCAAAAACTGACCCTGGTGTGCGTTCATGTCTGTGTCTGTCCTGTGCTGGACCCGTAGAGGGTGTACCCCTCCTTGCGTCTGCTGCTTGCCAGGATAGGCTCCAGTTCCCCCACAACCCTGAAAGGAATGAAGCCATTAGGAAATGGATAGATGTTCACTGTGCCAAATCGCACCTGACTGTGCCCAAGCAGAAGAGAGCTGATATTGCGTGTGAGAAGGAGGCCAGTGGGGGTGTTGAGCGAGGAAGCATGCGTTTGTCAGAATCACAATGTGTTGTGTGGTAAAATCGTGATATCGCATCACGAATTAATTGAGGAGATTGCATTCTCCTTTCTGTCAGTCTTTCTTCCTCTCTCTTTTTTCTCCAGTATGTGCTTTCGTAGATGAGCTGGTTGTTCATGAGCCTCCTTCTTGGGGTTCTGTCAGGGACTCCCTCTGTTTTCACACTTTAAACCCCAGCTGTGACCCCACTCAGGCCAGGCAGAGCAATTTCAGGCTGCAGTGTTCACAAGCAGAGCCAGCCCTGGACCAGAGATGGGGCAATGCACAGCAAAGATTAACAGAGCTTTCTCTAGTGTTTGCTCACATTCTACAGAGAGTGGCTCCATGTTCCCTGTCTCCCACCCCACCCTCACACACACATTCGAAAACATCCTTGTGGAAAGAAGACTAGAAATATTTGCAGATCTTTAGCATAGTTTGTGCATCAGCATGAGTGCCTCTTCATCTTTCAGCAATAAAACAGTTAACACAAAGCACAGTTAATTCACTATAATATGTCTTTACCTATTAACAATATTTTAGTAATATTAAACATTACATTTTGTGGAAATATTTTAGTACGCAACTTTATTTTAATAGAGTTAAGCTAAACTACACTTAAGGGAAATACTGGTTTGTTTGTGCTTTTGATGGAAAGGTGGATTTCAAGCTTTCAAGCAATTCCCTAAAATACCACCAGCAGAGTGATGCAGTGACAGACTCATGATTAAATAATAGCTTACAAGATCAGTCAGATGAAGGGGTGTTTACCTTTTAGCTGTCTCTATCTGTGGTGAGAGATAGATAATGCTGGGTCTGTATTTTTCTACAAGTCCTGAACCACGCAGTGTAGGTGGTTCTTTCACAGTGCCTGAGAAGTATTCATTTAAATTTCAGACCACCTGTGGCCCCAAATACATTAAACAGAGTTCATAAAGCTTAATACTGTCACAGACCCTCAGAAGAGGTTACAAAGGGACAGACCAGAATGGCCTCACATAGGACATTGTCTAAAGTTGTCATTAATTTTCAGCAATGATTTAGATATATTGTAGCTACTGTACATAAAAACTTTGTAAGCAGTTGACGTTACAGCCTTTCACTACCGGGAGGCGCTGTGCTCAAGTGTTTCATTTGTTAAGAAGATTGTATTTAATTATTATCAGATTTAATAAGGCCAGGTGAACCACAGGATGTTTCTGAGCTGTTATTCGGAAGGGAGACTGCTTGACAAGTCGGTATGTTCGCATACCACTGTGCGAATCACTGAGAAGAGCAGGGGAAACTGTTCTCAAGTAGGGACCCAGTTGCAGTAGTTGCAGATCTGTTACACTCTCATACACAAAGCTACCAGCTCTTAAAAGAAACATCTGCTGCTTTCATATATTTTGACAACTAGCTTCTGCTATTTCTACATTTAGACAGATGTTTCGTTCAGTGTTTGACAGATTTTTCTATTGAGAATTGGACAGTTTGGTCGAGTGCGGTCATGCATTGCATTCTGATTTTTTTTTTACTTGAAAAAGTGGATTCAGGTTTCCATTATTCCATTATACGCCGAGCCTTTGATCTCTGGATCCTTCCTCTAAGCTAAGTGCCCCCAATCTTAGGCTCAAATCCATGGATCTGCAGATAACCCCTCCTTTCCCAGGACTCAGAGGCCTGCAAGGAAACACTTCAAAATCCCGCAGAAAGAGAGGACAGGCGGGGATGCAGACACATCTGGTCTGTTTATACCATCCCTTTGTCATGCCAGTGTGACAGATCACCCTTTTGATCAATGGTGCACCAATATACAGTTCTTTTTTCATGCCTCTTCTTCGTAATGAGTAATTTGGGTGATGCTTTCAATGGAAGTGGTTTACAGAAGATTGCCACTGTACACTGTACCACTGTACCACCTGTACATAGGATTATTATAATAGTAATAGTCCGGCTCATAAGTGCTGAATTTGTGGTTTCAGTGTATGCTCAAGCCTCCCCAATATTTTTGATCGTGTTGTTCAAGCAGGGTTAAAGATACTGTATCTTGGTGTTTTGGAGATTAATGCAGGATTGGCCACATATGATGCTAAATAACTATGATGTCTTAAATCCCAGACTATGCAATCGACTTACCTGACTGTTAGTTATGACTCAGTTGCTCGCCCATGTGTAACGACCTGTTATGAAGAAATCGGAAGCAAGTGACTGACGTTTGATCTGGAAATGTCAGTGCAAGACAGCCCCTACCACTAAGGGAACTTCACAGGAGATGTGTACAGATGTGCATCAGAATCAGAAGCATCTGGAATTCAGAAAACAAGCCCCGCAACAAAAACACCACAGACTCCAGCATCTGCACTTAACTGGACTTCTGGTTTTGAAAACATGAACTGTTGAACTGTCACTGCATAGCTTCTAGCAAAACAATGAATGCGCAAGACCTGTGTGTCATGATAAGTTTAGCCAAGAAAAACACATCCCCACATTCACTGAGATTCTGTTTCACTGCATGTTGAAGACGCTGTAAATAACTTCATTAGCAGAAGCACAAGGCGAAGGAACATGTTCTCCTTAACAACAGCATGAAGCCTCATTAATCGAAAGAAATTCAAGTAATTGATGAAGGTAGTGAAGGGGGGGAGGGGGGCAGATAAACGCTTTGTGAATGTGATTGCATTTTAAGATGAACTCCCCTACTCAATTTGAAACGGTGACTCCCATGGTAACATTATTTACCAATCGCTATCGTTCCTTTTCTCCATCAGTCTTGTTTATGATCTGCATATTATATTTCTGATGTCGCTTGTCTCCTCTGGTGTATCGGTGTACCGTTGTGCTGCACTGTCCCTCTGAAGCCCCATGCAATGGAAATGGCACAGTCTGCTAATTCAGATTCCTGTAGCTGTAGTCATGTTCACAACAAAGCTGGATCGACACGAGATTTCAAAGCCCTTCCACTGTGGGGAACAGACTGACACCTTCCGTTACTGAGTGAACATTGGCCTTCCTTTCGCACCTGGGATAGAGCTGGATCTTTTGAATGTGCGTGAGGGAAACAAGAAGGCAGGAGCCTGTTGGAAAAAACGAACCTCATTTGTTTTATAGCCCAGGCCAGGAGGCTTATTTTAAAAATTGATAGGATTTACAGTAACCCTCGTGAACTAAACACCACCGTAATCGGCATACAATGAGTTCCTGTTGTCACTGATAAAGCTGAGCTGAGCTGAAACTACAATCTGCGGTCCGAAAGGACTCTATTTTGAGCTGTATGATAATGCAGGCACTAGAGATAATACATCTGATAAGTCTACTCCCACTGCATCTCCCTAGATTGGAGATTATAAAATCAGCCTGTTTTTCTCCTCTGATCATCCTTTTGAGTGTGTGTGTGTGGATCCGTTCTTCCAAAATGGAATATTTAAACTTTCCCCAAAAGGCAGCCCCAGGGTACGTCAGGAAATGCTTCGATGTGTGTGTGCATGGGGAGGTGTGTGCTCTGTATGTCAGATACACATGGAAAAAAGTCAATGTGAATCAGAGCTGCTCCTCAATCTCCGCTCGCTTTCCCGTGTTTTAGCCTGCGCTCCTCTCCGGTGTGCTCCCTGTGGCTAGAGGCACATTGTGCGGGGGAACTGTTACATTATTAACGCTCTGAGCATTTGGCTGAGGAGAGTGGGGCTGTGATTTAGGATAGCAATCAGGGCGTGAAGGCACATCGCGTGGTTAGAGGGCGAGGAAGAGAGGCGCGCACAGGGTGGAGGACACTTTCACAGCACACGGGCGCGCACGTGTACACACCAAATCATGCATGGACCGTCACAGACACGCTGCAGGCGCGCATGGAGACATACAGACTCCCCACAGCACAGACAGACAAGGTGCAGGCCTGAGTAGCTCCATGGAGACAGTACCACTGAACTTCCCCCCACTGCAGGTTGGACAGAGGCTGTCTAATGGAAAGCTGCATGAAACCGCTGTCAGCAGTGTTTCTCGACCAGCGTGCCCGTTCACAGCAATTCAGCTGCAGAAGTGAGCAGACATGCCTCAGAATTGTAGAAATGTCATGCATTCCAAAATTAAAACATGTGCAAATTAAATGTTGTTTTTCCAAGTTTGATGGTCATGAAAATCCTCAGCAGAGAAGGTCTGAGAGTGGCTTCAGGCCACTTCAGGCCTTAACTTTGATTAAACATCGAAATAGGTTATGTAATTTTAATATTGTTACACCCCTGTGGTGTTAAAATGTCAAAACAGGAAGGTTATTAAATCAATATGAAAATAAAATAAGAATCAGACACTCCTACCATGTTGCTCTGCAAGCAAATAAAAAAAATTAAATCCACCCCTTTAATGTCCAGCATTCAAGAGCTTTATGTGGCATGTGTGTATTTTATGCTCCAGCTAAAATCAATAATAGACAATAGAAAATAGAAAATCTTATTCTCCAGAGAAATAATCGGTCCCAAACGTATAATCTTAATAATCAGACAGGACGAATATTTCCATCCATCCATTTTCTAACCTTTTTATACAATTCTGGGTTCTGGGGAAGCCGGACCCTATCCCACCAAAGGACGGGTGGAAGACAGGATACACCCTGGACGGGACACCAGTCCATCGCCGAGGACAAATATTTATTAACAATAAATAACACACATACTGTAACAACAACTCTCAACACTTAACTCTCAACTCTCAACACTCAACAGATATTTACAGGTCTGTGAGCTCCAGCTGGAGCCCTTCCTTCTATAGGCTATATTATTCTATAGACAACTCGGAACCCCCCCGTACTCTAAATATTGGAATTGGTCAAGACAAGAAACTGTATCGTGTTCATTAAAATGGATCCTGACCAGGCCTAACATCGCCCTCTCTAAATGGATACTTGCCAATGAATGGGAAGTAGTTTCCCTATTTTAACTATGTTTCACTACCATGGGGAGAGACCGAATTTAAAGCCTGACAATTTCAACGATATAAAAATCTGAATTGTCTCCAGTAAGATGGCACAGTCCTTTAAGGCTCAGAATGCCTGGACGGAACCTGGTTTCACGTTTCAGGGCAGACGCTTCTGATGAGGATGCTGGAGTGACATCTGTCCTTCTTTCTGTTCTTGCAGCTTTTGTTTTTATGTCTTCTCTTGTATTTGTGCTGCAGTCCATTCCTGTGGAGTCTGGCTTAATGACATTGCTAGCAATGACCTGGTCACTGTTGAGCATTTATGCCTTAATATAGCAGACTTAATGATTGAGTACATTTAATTAACTTGTTAATTAGTAAATTATTAGAAACACTCCTTTGATCATCTGATCATTGTTTCAAATCTTTAAAATTAGATGATGATGCAATAAACTACAAATGCTGATACCCTCACTGAAACTCAGCTTAGACCAGGGTGCTATGCTAAAAGAGTTCCAAATCCTCACATAATTTCCGGTACGTACCCAGAATATTCCAACACTCCGGGATGGAAAGAATAAAGTCTGGAGTAAGGCAAGATTTTTATCTTCACCTGCTCCACACACACTTAACTCTGCTTTGATCTTTTCGTATAGAAATATATTCCTTAAACTTTCAAGGTATTAAAAAAGAAACGGTGGGAGAAACTAAGCTGCTCTTTTCATCCTTTGAAAGAGAAGGTTTATTTATCTAGAAGGTAATGCAATAAATTCAGAGCTGTGGGACCACAATCTCTCGGTCGGCTAATCCTTCACATATGACTTCTGGAGACTTAAGCACTGGGAGAATGATACACTGAGCAAAAAAAGGAGAGAAAGCATGTGTGTTTAATTTATGACTATATTACTCTTTTGTATGCTCACTGAATTATAATTGTATACATGCAGAGAGCTGAGAGAGACAGAGATGTGTGTCTGTTTTAAAAGGATGGATACGAAACCCAGTGCTTCATGTCTTGCTGCAGTGCTTGATGTGGAAGTGGAGGAGGGCTCCCACTCATTATTGCAGGAATCAGATTTGGCTGGATTTTTTTTTCTCTGCCGCAGTCTGTCAGAAAGGCAGGTGGGTCGTCCTGCTAAACTAAGATTAGTCATGTGCTGGATGCAGGTTGAAGGTTATAGGCCAGTGATCTCAATCTCTCTTTACCCAGCAGCCCATTCTGCCTGAAAGGTCCCCAGCCCATAAAATGGACCACTGACTTTGCCTGTGGTGCTGAGCCTGTTGCCATAGCAACAGGAAGGATGCTCTTCTTGCCGATTGTGGCTTTGCTGGATTCCTGGCTCTTCAATAGGGTGTAGGAAGCGAGTTCTTCTCTGGTGTAACGGAGACTGTAAAACCACACAGCTCAGAACTCAGAGCCCATTGTGAGAACATTATTGAATTTTTATTAAGCATTTGGGTTTTTTTCATATAAAACCAATCTAGAGACATAGTAAAGCTGCCACTCAATACCCATGAAGCCTTTCAGATTCAGTATTAAGGAGGAAATCTGTGCTGAGAACGAGGCTTAGTATAAAGCCAACACAGTTGTGAGAAATTAGAAAGTGGGGACCTGCGATGCAGCAAGCCTTGTGCAGACATTGGTCCTTAATATGTGAGATTAAAAAAAAGCATCCTATGCAGCCCGTTGCACTGCAAAGCTTGTGCAGTGTAAACATGGGGTAGGCAGACAGATTTCACACCTGAGTTACCAAGAAAAGGGGAATTTGCAGACACCTGTCACTGAGAATTATCCTTATCATCGGACGTCTGACCACTCGTACTATGAATGGAGTGCCTGTCTGTAATTATCCATCTTAATAAAGCAGGGGAAGTGGGTGCAGGTTAATGGCTGTATGGATAGGATGCGACAGAGGAGCAGGGTGCTCGGCAGCGCCCAGGGACCACCCCCCCGTCCCCATAAGGCTAACTGGAAATGCAGTGTAACACACTCCTTTGATTAGAACATACAGTACAGCCACGCCTGCTCACCACCCCTTCCCCCTTCCGTCACACACAAACAGGGACACATGCATTCACACACATGTGCAGTATGGGCTTTCTTCTGCATGGATGCTCTCTGGCGAGACATGGTCCAGTGAACACATGGTTATGCAATCTAATGTACAACAACATGTCAGAGCCTGCAGCTACCTGACTTAACAATTTATCTGTATCAGTTTACACACACAGGATCTGGACTCCAACTAAAAACAGAATAGCAAGCTGATGAATTGGATTTCATTTAGCTAACTCAATTAATGTTGTATATAATATAACACTTTTAGCACATGAAATTGGTACTGCATTATTGCTAGAACTATTGGTATGTTTAAACTGTCAGACTGCCTTGGGGTAGCAAAGGTAGGTTTAAAGTGCTTCAGGTAATGCAGAGATTGGGAGAGAATCACAGCCAGTTTTCATCTGGGGTTGTGCATTCCATATCTGTGGACTCAAGATGACCAATGGTTAAGGAAAGGGAGGATATTAAAATGCTGTAAGAATTAAATGATTAACTGTGCCTATCAGTGCCAGTAGCTTAAGAAACAACTTGAAGTGATCAAAGCTCTGGTACACTCTCAGCATTTCGCAATTACCGAGAAGGAAAGATTACAACAGCCAGCTTTGGCCTGGAGAGGCCGAGACCAAGGCCCATTGAGAGTCATGAGGCAGGTTAGTAGGAATCCTGCGTTGCTCCACCAGTGAAGCTGCCTGTTCAAAGTGCATGCTGAGGTCTAGTGTCCAGACATCACCAGGTCCAGGCTGCTACTGGACGAATGCAACTGGGATTCTCAAAGCAGCTGTGCACATTAGGCCCAGGGTTGCCAAGGGCTGTCGATAGAGCTGGCATCATCAGCTTGCAACAGTGACTCCTGTGGCTGTCCAGGCTCCCGAGAGCTCGTGGAAGAGTTTGCCATGTGGAAGATCTGTCTGCCTTCCATTCACATCCTGTTCCTTCCTGCACCTGTCGGGAAGAAGTAAGCAGGAGACACTGTGCTTCTCCATTAATGCAGGCAGCATCTTGCTGAGAACACTGGTTTTCTGTTTTCCCTTTCAAGAACACAAGTTCTTGTGTTCAGCTCATCAGCATTTCAAGCTGCAGGTGCTGTTGTTTTAAAAGTATTAATGAGGTATGGTTCATGCTCTTATTTCAGTAGTGAAGAGGTTAACGCATGCCTTCAAAGGAACAAGTAATAGGTTTATTCCATGATGAAAAGGGATGAAAGAAAACACAATATTTCGGCCGTGGAGCCTTCTTCAGGTGTGAGAAAGACAGGGCAGTCAGCAAAGGTAAAGTAGTGGGAGAACAAAAGCTGGGAGAGAGGAGGAGTGAGAGGCGGGAGCAGGGGACAGAAAGAGAGGCCAATCAAGAGGTGTGAAGTCAGGAAAAGGTGAAGAGAGGTGTGAGATGAAACCTACAATGAATAGGGAGAATTTAGAAGAAAAGTAGTCTGTCGTTAAGAAAATTATCCTAGCTGCAGGATAATTTTGGTTTCTGTAGTCTTTCTGATGTATGAGTTCAGAAAACAGTCTTTGAGAACACAGACGGAGAGATTAGAGTGGTCAGAGGTGAAATGAGAAACGATGGGCTTGGAGAGATCTTTAATCTTCATGTTGTAACATGTCCTCTGAAGCGGTCTTTGAGTCTCCTTCCTGTTTCTCCAATGTAATTGGCTGGGCATTTACTGCAAGAGATACAGTAAACTACTGCTGGAGGTACAAGATGCCATCTGGGGGATCCGGAATTGTCCTGAGGGGCCTTGATGCATGCATAATGCATGCCTTACTGGTATCTGACCATGATGTTTAAGTCTCATGTGCCTCTGGATGGAGGCTGTGCACTAGTCTATCCAAAGGACTGACTACACTGATATTCAGGCACTTGGGAAGACACCGAAGAAACTCGGTGCTCTACGCTCATGGGGACAGTCAAATCAGGACGGTGACACAGCCTAGCTTTTTAGTCAAAATTAGCCTTTTGTCTTGATGACCTGCGTCACGGAAACTGGAATGTCTGGAATCTTAACTCTACTCTCCCCCCACCCATGTCTCCGCCCTCCTGGAGCTCATGTGTTATAACAGCCCGCAGCTGAGAGCCCACTCTCACCTGGCGCGGCCCGAGAGCTGCTGCTTCCCCTTACTGTTGCACTGCTGTCTAATATCCCAGAGGAACTCCTGAGCAGAGAAGACTTGGAGCTGCAGTCCCTCAGTCTTTGTCAGCCTGCGGCAATGGGGAGACACTGATGACTTTTAAATGGAGTCACCTGCTGCTCATTTGTGTCGAATAGCGGGCTCAGGATAGCATTGGAGGTACTTTAATATACTGCTTTACGACCCTATGAGCTAAGAGAAACGAGGGCCTACTCTCTCCTTACAAAAATGGTTGGGTGTAAATGTAAGCAAACCACTGGAGCTTTCAAGCAAAGCTTTTACTTAATGTAACAACTGTGCGTTGGGAAAGATAACTCTGAGGACGCAGGGGATCTAGGAAACCGTCACCCTTATTCACTGCAGCTGTTGCAGAGGCAGCTTAATTGGCTTTAACCCCCCTCAGGCTTCACTTGCAGAGATTACTACCCAGTAAACTGCCTTCAAACCTTCAAGCATTACAACGCATTGGAGCCACTGCAGCAGGACACATAAAGAATACAAGTTTTGCTGCAGCATTTAATACTTCTCTTGTTTGCCTGAATTCTTGCTAAAGACTTGTTTTCTGAGGTGAAAAAGGAAATGAAACTCGTATCTAGTTATTTCCCAGCTTCTCTAACCCGACCTTCCAGCTGCTTTGGCCGGTGGCCTGACACACAGGAGGGGTCATTTCTGCTGTCAGTCTGGGCCTCACAGCCCTTCTCATTCCCCCTCTGGCCAGTTGAATCTAAATCTCTACCTCCTGCCCCACCTCAGCTCTAACAGGGAGGGGCCGTGTGCTGCACACCTCTGGTGTGGTTAACCCTGTGTTTTGTGATGGCCACCCCTTTGTTCCTGAGCTAGAGATTTTCCCAGGGGATGCAACAATGTCCAATACTACAATCAGCAACGCAATCGAGGTCAATTTTACATACGAGTCCGTGCAATTGCATTTGTATTGACCCTTAGGAAACTTAACCGTGGTAAAATCGGTGCTGCGTTTTAACACTTTTCGCCATCTCTTTAACATTGCGTTTACATTGCTTTGTGATGGGCTCCCACACTTCCTAAGCGGTGATAGGGGCGACTCTCCTGCCGTCTCAGATTTGCATCCTTATGTGCGATGTCGTTCAGAAGCGGGTCAGTGGCCCCTGCTGGGAGAGCTCACACCCACCACAGGGGCGCTGGGACCAGGCGGCTGGGAGAAGCGGGCAGGCTGGAAAGAGCTCGTTGAAGGGGGCTGAGCGCAGCTCCGCGTTTTGATTCTCACTGCATGTGACAGGCCGGCACAAATGCCACAGCTCTGTTACGTAATGCATTTGCCTTCTGGGGCTGCGCGGGCCCCTGCATGCAGGCCGGTGCAGAAAACTGATATGACAACGTGAGAATAAGCAGCAGAAATGGGATCGTTTTGTATCATTGTAAAAAGACAATGCGCTGAGGAGCCTTGTCTCTGGGACCTGTTTGGTCACTTTAAAACCAAAGCCGTGCAGGAGTCAGGAGGAAGGGAGCTGGATCGCAGGTGCATTGAAGAAATCCAGTTTCAAAGCTGCGTTGTGTTCTGTTCAGTCCACAGCTCTCAGCCCTGCTTGTTTAATACACGCTTAATAAGCACCAGCGCTAGAACTGCGCTGGGTGCCATCGACCTCTCTTTCATGCTCCCCGTGTGTCTCTTCGAAACTAATCCCTCACTTGCAAAGATGTCTGGAGCTCTTAGATGTCTTGATCTTAATCAAAGAAGCACATCAAATAAATGTCTGTCATTGTTGGAATTGGAGGTAATGTGTGAGCTGGCAGTGAAGGGCCGTATTCTGCACAAATCGACTAGGATGGTCTCTGCTAGAGTAGCTGTGTCGCTCCTAACGGACCGAAGTTTCTCACGGCGCACAGTCTTTCCGTTTTACTTTTCTGTCAGTCAGGAGAGCCGCGGTGTCTTGCTGCAGGCAGGCCCATAGCTAGTTAGACCATGCCGAGGGCTGAAGAAGTTGTGAAAAGACAATTGTGTTCAGATGTTCCACGTTCCTGAAACATTTAAAATGCACATTTTATTTCCACTTAAAGAAATGACAATTTTGTGGAGAAAGCCATTCCAAAATGGTTACACTCGCCCCCTCACTCAAGAAGGGGCTCGTAAATGTATTTTAACTGTCTGCATGCAGCCAGTTGCACTAAAAAAGCCACTGAATTAAAACACGAACGGATTTGTGTCTGTGAAGGAATCGTCTTTGGGGTTTTTCGAGGGTGGCGGTGGGCGTGCAGCCTTCCCAGTGCCCCGTGCACCAGTAAGCTGTGTGGGCTCAAGTCTCGGCTGCTCCTGGCAGGAGAGCAGCAGGGGCCACAGCTCCTCTGCAGGGCTGGGACAGGTGTACCTGGGACGGGACGCACCGTCCCTCTCCAGCCCTCCAGCCCTCCAGCCCTCCGCTCTTCACGCCAGACGATTTTTGGATATACATGTATGTGCATATTCTGTCCTGCACTTTCTCTCTCTCTCTCTGCAGTGCTTCATTACTCAGCTTGCTTCGCATACCTTCCCCAAGGGAACCCATGCAAGCTGCCCACCAGCCAGGCTCTTCTGACACAATCCTGCTGGAGTCAAGACTTCCTGTAACAGAGGAAGGGAGAGAGAGAGAGTCAGACAGACAGAGGGGAGGATGGATGGGCAGAGTTAGAGTGTCCAGTATGAAATACTGGGCGAGGAAAGTTACATGATCTCTTTTCTTCACCAGAAAGAAATATTACCCAAGCTCTTATGAGTTAAAACAGGCAGAAAGGAAATCACTGACGTCTGAGCTGCTACAAAGTATAGCCCAAAGCTTTTGTTATGTAGGCCATCTCACTTTATGCACAGCATACGCATACATTAAATCTGCTCAGAAGAGCCGACTTCTAAGCTTTTCTGTATCTCTTCTCCAGGGAGCCAGCGTTTGAAGCCAGACAGTACTGGTTTATTTATAGGAGTACTAATATACAAATACCTGGGCTGATGAGCTTCCTCACACTGATGGAGAGTGTGTACAAGCAAGGCAGAGCTGTTCTTATATAACAGAGCACAGGTTCTCTATCTCCTTATCTTTATCTGTTTCTCAGGGGCATCAGGTCTCTGATACGGCAGTATCTGGTTTAGCAGAGGGACCAGTACCAAGAAAGGAAAGCAGAGTCTGGAGGAGACAAGTGGGTCATCCTTGCAAGGAATTTTAAATTCTTTTTTAAGTACTCCTAAAATATGGCAAAATCAAGAAAATTCTTCCCCAGGGGTAATCTTCAGCTAGCAGCTTCAGTAATTTACCTAGCAGAATTGTCATTGTGTGGGAAAACATGGTCTCTGGTGCGTTCTGTGCATATTTTCAATGTCCTGGAGGAAGTCTCATCCCTCTCTGCCCAGAACTCATGGTCAACAGCATGTCAACATGCTGCATTTAGGCATCGGTGGCAGAGTGATGTCATGGGGAAGTGGCATTGTGATGTCACCCTGAGAAGGCAGTGTGGTAGCACCATGACGTGATGGTGGAGTGTGCTGGATCAGGATGGCACAGACACATTTCTATTACAGAGTGGTGTCGAGAGAGCAAGTGAAACTGTGTCAAAACCAAAATTGGCTTGCAGGCTCACGTACCTTGGAGATGAAACTGAATCTCTAAAAGCATATTGGGCTATTGGTGTGATGTCAAACATCTGTTTGAAGCAGTAGGGAGACGTAAAGAGGATGGAGGCTCTGCTGTTCATTTTAGGGCTGGGATTTTTGACTACCTGTCAGAGATGTCCCTGAGGACCTATAGTAGATGTCATCTTTAACAATTGATTGATCCTATCAAATTCTGCACTTTCTCTCTTTCTCTCCCTCTCTCCATATCCGTCTCTCTTTTTGGTCTTTCTGTCTTAGTTCTAACCAGCCTCTTCTGTTTGAGTGATATATTCTTTCATTTAACTTTATCTTAGAAAAGATTCTAGTTTCACTCTGTTCTCTTGACATAATCACTGTCTATTAATATTGGCTGCATACCAATGCTACATTCTGGAAATACGGGATTTAATTTATTAAAAGTTGAAAGTTTTCAGTACTCCCCAACTACAGGACTTGCTTGAGTCTTTTCCCTGAGAAGATCTAAGTTCAGCTCGACATAGCACCAGTGGTTGACCAGCCCTTCGTCATAGCAAGACCTTCACGTAGGTGGCTGCATCTGCGAAGGCTGCAAAAGAAGGCTCTGCAGCCAAAATCATTGTGTCTCTTTTCCTTTCCTTTCAGCATGGAATAAACCTTTGCCTGTTCCTTCATAATAACATACCGGAAATCCTTTTGAATCTGCCTGTAGATAGAAACCCACTCAGCAGGGCTCTCCCAAGACAAAACCACAGACCTCCGTTTTCTCTTTCTGAGACTTGACCTATGTTGTGAGTTTCATGCATGTCATGAGGGCACAGGGCCCAAGGTTCATAGCTACTCTGGAGTCCTCCCACTCAAACGTTCCTGTCTTCTAGACCTCTATCTGCTGAGTTTGGGGCTGGGTATGTGCTGTGTATGGGTTTGTAGGTGGGGCAGCAATGCCAACGCACCCATCTAGCTGTAAGTTAAGTACAGTGACAGATGTGACTCCCAGCCTCTTATCTGCCCATGTCATCTGAACTGCACAGCTTTACTGCGTACAGCTTGTGTAATATCTTCAGGTAATAAATCTATCGGTCAACAGTACTGCAGTACTGCTATTGAAGAGAATACGGGAGATCTCAACGATTTTGATTGTCAAACATTGCAAACGCAGTTGATGACAGGCTGTGCACCATTTAGCAAAACAGGACGGACAAAACTGTTTGAACCATACTTGTGTTTACATTGCAGGTCACGAAGCAATGCTTACAAATTGTAATGGCTGTTTTGCAACTCTCAGTATTGTTTTTCCAAGCGTAAGGGCTCCAGACTAATTTGATTAAACTGATTCACTTTCGTGTGTGTGTGGCAGCATTGTTGCATTGTTTTGTGCATGCCTAGGTGTTGACTGGGTAAGTACAAATGGCTGTGAATGCTGGGTACAGTGTCACCTGCTCGCATGATATGGTAATCACAGCAGTACCTTTGGGTCAGGGAGAAAGATGGAAGCAAAAAGGAGGGTTCGTAAGTCTGTTGGAAATAACTCCACTGTTATACATCGCCGACTTCTGGTGTCTGCATGGTCTGTGTCAGATGAGATTAGAGCAGGAGTCAATGAGCAAATCCTCCCATCCCACTTAGAGATCAAGCTTTAAAAAGAGTTCAGATCTCTATCGGTAGGGTGGGGGCTGTTTTCTGAAGGAGATAGAAGTTAATCTCTTGCTGTAGAGCTGTAATTAAAAAAGGAGAATCACAGAGGGTTCTGTTCTCGTGTGGACCTACAGTATGTTTATGTTTCAGCATGGGGCTGGAGCAGGAGCCCTGAATCTCTCATGGACACTTCTGGGGGGTTTTGACACAGATGGTTATATTTTTTTACAGCTGGGGAACATACTACCTGGTTTTGACCAGGAGGAATG
The DNA here is from genome assembly GCF_059453375.1 of Lepisosteus platostomus. Classification (NCBI taxonomy): domain Eukaryota; kingdom Metazoa; phylum Chordata; class Actinopteri; order Semionotiformes; family Lepisosteidae; genus Lepisosteus; species Lepisosteus platostomus. Next base: position 25,680,889 of record NC_142625.1, on the reverse strand, counting down.
ATTCTTACTCCAAATTAATCAGATTGCCCAATGTTTTTTTTTTGATGCATTACTATCTTATCCATACTGCCCAATAATTATTGTTTATTACTGTGTCTTACCATGGAGAGAACCATCTCAGACTAACAGGCAGTTTAGAAGTGATTCCGCCCTATAGAAAAATGAAATGAGCTTCCCATGGCTGAATTCATTTCCCTGTAGAACATTCCTATTGTGTTGTCCATTTTTGCCTCCTTTTGCAGTATTCTTTAATGCAGGAGCCGAAGTTTGAATGAATGGATAAGCCTTTTCAAATCCCTGAGACTGTGAAACATCAACCCTGTCTAGACGCAGGAAAGCCTTCAGAAAAACTCCAAAGGTATTTACAGTAGAGGATGTGTCAGCATCGTCAACCAGTCACAGCGGAGCTTCTTAAGTCGTTGCCAAGAGAGGAAATCATCCATGACCCCAGTTAAAAATAAAGTTGACTGCGACTATTCAGATGATTAATAGGCTTTAAAACCACAGCAAATAAGTGTTTGTAACCAAGAGTTTTGAATGCCTCTCAGTGTAAATGCAACAGATCAATGGAAAACAGGAATGGATGTTTTTCCGAGGGGAAAGGGAAAAGCAGGCAGGGAATGGTGGGCCTTTGTGTTCCATGTCAAGGGAGTCAGAGCAACATGAAGTGGCTGTGGGGAAGTGAAGCAAAATTAAAGATTACATTTCTGAAACTGTCTCTAGTCTCCAGAAGCAATCATTGATCAATCTTCTAGACCACGTCCACCCCCACCTCCCTCGTCCCACCTGCAGCTCTCCCGGTGTCTCTGTCAAACACCTGGGCGAGGTTCAGCACGGTCAGCACGAGCGCGGTTTCGATGGACTCCGATCTGGGCCCGGGCCCCTTCCTTTCTGTACGACATTACAGTCTTGGTCAGTAATTGGCCAAGGTGGGGTGGGAGGTGGGGCTGTGGAGAAGGACATCAGCTTGAAAGCTTTCACAGCTGTGGTTCTGAAATGGGAGCATCCTTGCCTAGGCTGCTTAAAGGCGAAAGTTTAATATCTATCTATTGATATCTCTGCCCACCCCAACACTCAGACATGAGCAAGTCCACCCAGGATTGGGTCACTGATCTGTCCCTCTCTGGGGTGGGTAATCTGTGAAAATTCAGGCCCTGGTGGCCACCGCAGAGGTGGAAAAGCTGCTCCTTCGTGGGCTGCTATGTCCATTTCTCTCTTGATCCAAACCAGTTGTTTCCACCAGTGAGAACTTGGCCTTTTGTAAGAGAAAGAAAAGTCAGGGGCAGAAGGGCCCACTGCAAGCCAGAGAAGTGCGTATAAATCAGTTACAGAAATTCCTGTGTTATATTCTAGCTCAAGTTGTGCAGTAGCTGTTAATTTGAATTTTAATTACAAAACAAGGCTGCGTATCTGATTATCATTGATTATGAAGCAGAATAATTTATTAACCGAGCCTCCCTGATTCTCTGCATGAATGTAAACGCTACAGATACCGCTGCTGGACACTGCCATCCTGTTGTGTGAGAGTAATGCTTGTAGTGCACACACATGCGTTGAGATTCCCTTACGTGCAATATGCCTTCCGCACAGCCCCACGGGGCAGATCTCCGAGAGCAACTCTGATGCTCGTGACCGCAGCCTCCCTGCATGCCAAGCCATTACTGCAAATTAAACTGCGCTGCGCTGGCCTGCAAGCAGACTCTGAGGAGGTGAGCCCAGGCTCTCGGAGAGAAGAGCATATTAAACAGCCCCTTGTTCTATTAATACCTCTGGTCAAGTCAGTAGCTGTAATTCTGTAAGTCAACAGTCTTAAATGAATTGTGCAGCACGTAGATCAGCTCTCTGCCTGGCCTGGGATAGGCAGAATACATTATGAGAGGGCTGAGGCAGAGTGTCTAATAATATCTGGAAATTAGGGATATCTGTCCAACTTTGTACTTTTGAAGAGCAGGATAAAATAAAAATATTTATATTTTATGGGTTGAGCACACCTTAAAATATGATGGAGATAGAAGGGCAAAAAGCCCATAATATTTAAGTGTCTGTGGCTTTCCTTTGTAATAAATGTGATTTAAAACAATCAACACAATGTCACACTCCAGTCCTCTCGCCAGCACCCCTCCCAGAGTGGCCAACACTTTAGTTTCCTGGAACAAGGAGAACGTGGGACAGAATGAGCTGAAATAAGGAAGGAACTAACATGGTGTAATAATTGAAAAGAAAACTAGCAGAGATCTTCTGACCGTTGAAGGGCATCTTGCTTATGACTCAAAAAGTGCCTCGCAGTTCTCAGCCCCGAGTCTGATGGGCTACCCTGGGTGTTTCACGCCATTAGTGTCCAGTCCTGGTCCTGGAGGGCCGGTGTGTCTGCAGGTTTTCATTCCAGCCTGCCCAGCTCTCAGGTTCTGTTTTGAAGGAACCTAGGAAGCCTGCAGACACAGATCCCCCTGTAGGTCCAGAATCGCCCCTCCCTGAATTAGCCTCACTGTAAACATTTCCTTTTAGTCCTATTTGGGGTCAGGTGCTGGTGCAGTGAACAGCTGACCACAGGTTTAGTTATCGACAGACCTCTTCTGTTTTTCATTCTTTGCAATGTTCTCTGTACCAGACTGTACCCAGCACAGTTCCCCATCAGACACCACAAGGGCAAATCGTTTCAGTGCTATCTTTCTCTGCCTCTAATGAGTGTGAAGGTGATGTGTAGGATACTTCCTTCAGAAAACAGCAGGGATAGGCTTTGTGTGGACTTGTCACTAGACTTCCCTGGCGGGGCGCCGAGAGAGGGACCTGTGCAGACCAAGAGGTTTCAGCGACCAGGTGACATCTCAGGAAAAATGTGTCTCTAGCAGATAAGAGCAAGAGCCTGGCGAGAGAGTGTGGGAGGGAGGGAGACCAGCTTGATAGAGAAGAACTCAGAGACTGGCTGACAGTGTCAGACTTGGCTGCCCAGAGAGGACTGACTGTGCGATTACTGTGGCCAGCAGAGATGTCCTCAATATCGCAGCACAATGACCTTTTTACCCCCATTTTTGTCAGTCCAAGAACTCCCACACCTGTCTGATGCTGATAAATTGTCTGTTCTGTTGTGGGAGGACAGATGTACTGGGTTGATTGGCGTCTCTAAAGTCCCTGTATTTGTGTGTCCGGTGCTACCAAGAGAGGCTCCAGGTTACCACAACCTTACCAGGAAGAAGTGTCTTTAGGATGGATTTTCCTTGTTGTTCCTTAGGCCAGAATAGGGAACACAACCAAAAGGGTGCTGAGTCATCAACATTAAAATTAAATCCTGAAAAAAAATCAGAAAACACTTTGTACTACTTAGTGGTACAGGTGAATGGAGACCCTGTGACATTGCTTGTATTTCTTTTAATTACGAGTAAAAAAATTGAAAATAGCTGAATGTGTAATACCACCTAGAGGCTTCTGATTGTAACTGGTGAAGCTAAAATAATTTAGTGTTAGAAATGTTATGATCTAGAGCACGATGTAAAAAACAAAACTAAAGCCACCAGGAGTCCCTAACACATATTCACAACACAAGCACATTTCAGGTTCCCACTGTGGGAGACAGATGTTACATAACGTTCTATAAAAGGACACTTTAAAGTCACTCCTGCGGTCTGGGCAAAGAAGCACTGATGTTTCAGCTCCTGTGTGAGCGCAAAGAAAGCTGTGCTGAGCTAATGAGAGGGGTGTCAGTCCTGTCTTGGTCAGAAGCACCACAGATTGCTTCCGTTGCTGTCTGCTGTACTGTAGATCCACTGTGGATCTACTGTACACCTCACCTCACTCCTCTTGCATCTCAGCATCCCCGAAAACCATGTCCGAAAGCCCTGCTGGGCTGCCACAGGCCAGCCTTATTCTTGCTTCTTCTAGCTGCTCTCAAGCAGGGGTGCGGTGCAGCAGCTCCCTGGCCCTGATGGATAGCAGCCCGGCTTGTGGGTAATGCAGCAAACGCCTCTGTGAAATGAGGAGGCGCAGGCGGCGGTCCGCCAGGTGTGTGGCAAGGAGATGTGCCCCCAGCCCATCCTGTAGCACCTCCTACTGGCGGGCGGGGGGCTCGGAGCGCCCCTGGAACTGCAGGGTTTGGCTGCCTCTGGCCCTTCGGTGGAGCTTGTGTGGTATTAAAATGACTTGAGCTTACATGACTGCCCGTCTTAAAACTGCCAGGTCATGTCTAAGCAAGTTCAGTGTCTGCTCCCAATTGTCCTTCTGTCCGTGGTAGCTGTAGAGCTGTACGTCTGCCTATGTGTAAATGATTGTATTACAGTGTGGGATATCTGTGACAGCAACAAAGTAACTCACCATGTGCACTCTCTCCTCACCCACTCCTGAATCTGCAGCTCCATGCTTCACTGTGCATTAGACATTCATCTCAAGGGAGCCCAGCAGAAGAGGTCCTTGTGTAAGTTTCTGGCTTTTATATTAAAATGTTTAAACAGAGTGAAAATGCAGTTGCGCTCAGTAGATGCAATTTGTTCTTCAATGAGAGCAGCATTTTGCACATATTCATTGTCTGATGGCACAGAGGTGACTTGGTTTTGGCATAAAGAGTAGAATAGATCAGTGAATTACAGTACTTTGAGCCAAGGATATGTGAAACATTTTGAAATCTGGGTCTGCTTGTTATCTCTGTATTTAATTAGCATTGTATTAAAATTCCACACAAATCAGGACAGATTAAGGCCAGAGAAGTAGAACACAGATATCCCAGACCAGGTGTCGAAGACTGGCCCACATTTTGTCCATCTTGAGCGTTTCGTTTGCCTGTCTAAGAGAAGCCGCTCTGTCGGCAGCACGATTGACTGGGCTTTGTAGTGGCAGGAGGTGGCGAAGACTTCATACGTGAGCAAGGAGCTGGGTGATTTCAGATGTGTGGTGCTGCGCCCTGCAGGAGTGGTTGTCGGGAATGCAAACACCGAGGTGTATAGAAATGGTGTTTGAATTTTGGGGATCCAAAACCCAAGTGAAAATCAGTTTCTTTCGGCCCTCTTCACGCCTCTCTTTTCTGGCTTGAAAGGTTTGATCGGCTGATGCAGTAACGCTCCATGCCCCCTGGCCGCACAGTGTGGTATTTTCAAAAATTAAAGCTGTCAGGAGTAAGAGTTACTGAATTACCCACTCAGAGAAGCACAGCCTGCTCTCTGCTGTAACTGTGTAGCCCTGAAAACAAAGCCTGTGAAAAAGTTTAGTCTAGTCACATCTGGAGCTCTGAATATCAACACAGCCACAGGTGCACCTCTGACGAGCCCCTGAACCTGAGTGCCTAATTAATCATATGGCTTGCCTGCCTCCCAGCTGGTATTTAGTTAAAAACAGCACAAATGGTGTCTGGGCCCACGGAGATGTAGGCCCAGGGAAAATATTGCCCCTGCCTCAGCCATCAGACGTCTGTTCCTGTGCTGGCCTCGAATTTCCTGTGGCGTGCTGGGAAGGGAGACGGACACAAGGAGAGTGGATTCTTCGCCCATCCCGGGCTGGGGTCCTCAGCCTTTCACCAGGTTCTCCCTCTGCCAGCTTGCGCCGTCTCCTTCCCATGATCCTCTCTTCCCATACTCTGCCCTCTGAACTCCAGACAGCTGAAATCTGAGCTGTGGTAATGTTGTCTGCTATACCTCCCTGCCTCCAACACCACTCTACACTGCCACCCTGTTTAGGAGATTAGGGCTTCCCAGTCTAGGTCCCGTGACCCTAGTGTCAGCTGTTTTTTCCCCGGTTTATGATATCAAAAACCCTATATTTAACTGTTATCTTCTTATTTATCTCACAGAGATGTGACATTTACTGTAGCTTTCCGTATTTGTACATGACCTGGAAACAACAATGTCGAGGGAGCAGGAAACTGTTAAAGAGGTCGAAACAGCTTGTGTCTGTCTTCCTTCCCAGCATGCCAGCTTTATTATTCTGATTAAGTGACTGAGAATCCCGCGGGAATGAAAGCAGGAGATGGGGTTGCAAGACCTGGAGTTGGAAGCTTCCGGCTTGTGCCTCAGGACACTCTGACTGCCTCAGGACACTGGGATTTTATATATGAAACTCATCTGAGGACGCACCCACACTCGCTCGGGGACAAAGTGGATCACTCAGGGAGACAGCTGTGGCTGAAAGCACACATCTGGAGAAGTCAGAAAGAGGACCTATAATCTCTACAGTTCTGTGGACTGTAGGCGTTTTGTAGGTCAGACGTCACAGTGAAAGACGTACAGAAATTCCCATGACCCATATGACACATGAAACACATAAGCAGCAGAGTGCATATATGAGACATTAACAGTCTGTTTTTGCTCACACTGTTTATGTTCTTGGCATTATTATAAATAAAAATTAACTCAAAATGAACAAAATATTGCCATTGTTTAGGTTTTTATTATCTTTTAATGACTTCAAACTTGGTGATTCTTTCTATACTAGTGTTTTTGGATCTTAGTGCTGCTTTTGACACTGGGAACACTAACATGGTGTTAGTCTGTTTGAAAGATTTACTTGGCTGGTACTGCCCATAATGTGAGTCCTACAGTACGTTCATGAGAGAAAGTTTGTCCTTTGTGGTGGGTTTAGGTCTGTTGCTAAGCCAGTCTTCTCTGGTGTTCCTCTGGGGCCTATGCTGGGGCCTATTTTATTTAGTATGTTCTGTATATATACTGTATGCTCTCACTCAAATTCTTTGGCACTCCAGGTCGCAGCTGTTAAAGCACGATACCTGCTACTTGTTTCCCTCCGCTCTCACAGATAGATAACTCCAGCTCCCTTTTGCCTACTTTCTGGCTGTTTCCTTCAAATTCTCATCATGTAAAAATTATTCGTGGCTTTAACAAATCCAGCCAGCTCCCATAGAACTGGAAAGGGTGTGTAAGTGTGCACCACTGCTGCAGAACAGTTCCCGGCCAGAGGAGTTTTTAATAATCTTGCTAGAATGTGTGCTAAATGGTTTTCCCATGCAGTGTGGAGAATACCTTGTGCCGTCACTGTCAGCAGTCAGTGTGGTTTTTCTTTCCACTTGCAGAAGCGGTATGGCGATGGTTTTCTAGGAGCTTTGCAGTGAGTGTGTGTGTGCTTGTTTTAGTGTGCAAGTCTTGCCCTTTCGTGACAGAGGAAGGGACGGACAGCAGTGGTCTGCTGGGCTCACTGCCTAGGTACTGATGCTAATGAATGCGTGCATGACTTGATTTCTAGAGTCGCTTTAATAAAGGTTAGATGAACAAGCCATGACTGCGCCATACATCATTTCATTAGCCTGACTGACACGTGCGTGCCACATCGCTCTCAAATTGCACATAATTATTTCATTTCTGCTGAGTTTAACCCTCTTGCAGTCTAATCTGCAACATGGAGCTGTGGATTGGATTCTGTGTTCAGGACCTGAGGGCTGTGAGCTCATTGTTAATTACAGGCCATGAGCTGTTTGTAAATAAATGCAGAAACTTTGTTTGTTTCTGGACCGCAGGGACTAGAGTTGGGAACCCCTACACAAGGAATAAGGGAATTGTGCAATGGATTTTTAATTATTTTTTGTGGACAGCCTGTTATCTGTCTGTGTTTCTCCATCTTCTTTATCCTTGTGTGTAACTCATTGCTGGGGATAACTCATACATTCGTACAAGCATCCAGTTATGAGCCTCTGAGGACTAAGAAACATCTGAGAAGCTTTCCTCTTAACTTTGTCGTGGCTGCAGCTGCCGTTCCTGCAGTCTCTGAAAGAGTCTCGTGTTTGCAATGCCCTTTTCTCCAGATGGGCTTGTGTTGAGCTCCCGTTCAGAAGGAAGGTGGCTGAGAGACACAGCCTTCACTGCTGCCATTGCAGGACTGGCTGAAAGTGAGTGACGCAAGTGGGATAAGTCGGACGAGAGAAACGAAGTGCCGTGCCACTGCGGGGAGAAAGGTGTTCCAAAAATAGGTGGCAGTTTGACCGCCAGTCTTTGTCAAGGAGTGCCAGCGGAAAGAACAAGAACAATTAGTTCCTCGCAAATGACCCGTCGGACAACCTTTCTGCTCTGCGGCCGCCTCGGTGCGCACACATCTGTCACGCCGCTGTTCTCTGAGATGCCCACAGAAGGCCTCGGAGGCCCTGTTTAATTCAGCAAGAGCTCCTCAAGCCTCCCTGTGCAATATCCCTGCCTTTCGCCAGGCTCTCGGTCGATGGGCTCCACTCCTGCCCTCCAAAGCACAGCACGTTCAGGAACAAGCCTGCAAACGCTTTTAAGGCTCGGCTAAAGACTGACTTTAATGCACAACTGTTGTGGAAGAAACATGATGACCACCTTGATATAACTCATTTCTTCCTCTTTTTGTTTGTAGCTGAATGACCATAATGTGCTACAGAGACTTTACTGCAAGACGTAGATTTGAAATTGACCTTGATTGCATTGTTCACTACCAGTCAATTTGGAATAGTATGTGTTTCTGGCATTTGAATGAAGTAGCCCTGGATTGTAACTGTTGTTGCTTCCAGGCCTCATAGAACAGTTAATCTATTTGATTTCCACCTGACGACCCACAGACTCATGTACTGCAGTTCATCATTGTACCATGAATGGCAGAAAAAAACTATCCAGCGAGTTTTCAAATGTGCTACATAGATCAGAATTTCTGATGGTTACAGTATTATACTCAGTGAAATCACCCAGTGACGGTGCACTAGGTTGTGAAGACAGGACTGGAAAATTACTTTAAAACAAGCCTCTTAATTAAGGGGTTTTATTTTCCTGACCGTGATCTGAAAGTCTGGGTTGAACAAAGTGTAATCGGAAATTGACATTGCACAGCACATCTGACACAATCAACTCATATGAAATAACCAGATCTAGAGTACAAGTAGGGAGAGGCAACATGCTGTGTACAGTACAAATATTCTGTCTAAATTGATTAACAGCCTATCAACACCACATCACCAGAATGGAAAAACAAATATCTAAACAGACTTTGGTCTGTTGAGTTGAGTCTATGAGTTTGGGAAGTCGACAGTGTAGCGGGGAGGCTTAATAATAAGAAAGAATTAAGTGTTCTGAGCCTTCCCAAAAGAGGCCCCATCTCACCCTCCATCTCTGTGGTGCAGCCACAGAGAAACCATTCATGCAAGATGTTTTCTTTTGATAAGGACAGCTCCCAAAGGGGGATGCACTTAGCTAAGCCTGGCTATCATGATCAATGGTCACCCATTGGCGCCTATCTGTCTAGGGAGTGCGAGTTGGACATCTGGACTGCATTACTAAGTGTCAGGACTAAGTGACTCATATCTCACCTTGATCAACCAATCAGGGACTGGTAGGGCCGAGTAACCCACGTGGGACTCTGATGCCCATGGAACTTTCAGCCAATCAATGAGCTGAAGTTCCTCCAGGTAAAAACAGGCAACACAGAGATTCAGATTCAGATTCAGATTCAACAATTCTAAAGGGAATTCAAAGGAGAATTCCAGGGCAGGACGGCGCAGGAGCAGAAGGCTCCCAAGGGCAGGACATTCTCGCAGCGCGCCTCCTGACCATCCTGAGACTCAGCCCGGACAACCACGGAACGGCCAGTGTGTCCGAGTGCCAGAACTTTCCTTTGTTCTAAGAGTCTAGAGTGGAGGTTGCCAGAGAGTAACCAGCAGCAGGCCTCGTGAACAGGTCGGAACTGTGGACAGCTGAATCACTATTCAGAACTAGCTCTTCATCGGGAACGAACCGGTCCTCTTCCTGACTTGCTGGGACCCACAGTCATCTTTTCTCCTGTGCACAAACTTTGCTAGTTAAAGCCAACAATGAGCATCAGCAGCGCACCGTCGCAAGCCGCACAGCACAGCCTGGCAGGGAGCCAGAGAGCGCGGATTGGACAGCAACAGCCTGCAACTGTTCCTTTGTGCCCGCAGGAGATCTGAATCCCCAAAGATTGGATGAGTATTCAACTTCAATGCATTACAGCTCGAGAATTCAATTGTTATCCCAACCAGTTGATATCAATTTAATTCCTAAGAGTTATGTACTTGTTTGAGTATCTAATGTAGAAGTTGTAACCAAGTTCACTTTACGAAACGGTCTTAATGAATGATATACTGAACGTATGTCCTCTTGATATGTGTAACACTTTGTAACTGATTGAATATATACCTTTTGTATTCTGATAACCCTCTCGCTAAGATCTGTTAGGTTTACATGCATATTCTATGTATTAATAAATGTATCCTCGTGTATTAGTACCTGTGTGTGTGCGTTGTTTGAGTTATGTCGCATGGTTGGACTCTAAAGCCATCAAAAGAATCAACTTTGTGATTTACTGCTACAATTAATAATTGTCTCAGCAAATGCCCAAACCCTACAGAACTGGTGCCTTCAGAGAGCCACTATGAGTACATATTTGGCGTCCCTGAACCGGTTTTCACTACAACAGGTTAATACCACAATGAAATGTGATGCATGTTTTGAAGACGAACGCTCAAATGCACGACAGCTGAGGGGTAGATGTACAGTAGTACAACTAAAATCCATGACCATGTCCACCAGATGAACAGTTTTCAGAAAGCCGATCAAAACAAAAAAGTCTACTACAAGGAGCACCCACCTCCCCAAAAGAGGAGAAGAGAGAGCTTTCTCTTCAGTTTTTGTTATGCTGGACTGGGTGTCTTATCTCTGTGTGACAGAGAAACTCAGCAGAGCTGTGGTTGGGCCTCCTTAGCCAGTTGACTCCTTACTTACAGAACTTCTTGCATGGGAGCCTCCACCCTCTGTAAAGTCAATGACACCGTTCGAGACCATGTCATTCACCCAGGGAGCGAGAGGGGCTCAATCCAGCTGCATCAGGAGGGGTTATTTTAATTAAACCAGGAGCCATCTGTAAGCTGCTGGAGCCACAGTAGGCAGAACCAGACACGTATAGATAGCTTTGAGCGTTGAAGGGCTCTGTGTTGAAAGCACACAGTCAAGGAGAAATCTTTAAAGATATTTGACTGCACTTAGAAATATAATTCTCTTCTGTTCTTCAGAATCAGGAAGGCGGTCTTTTTGTAAATGATAGGGAGTGTGTTTGTTCTTATTCACTGCTGTTTTGCAATTTAGGTTTGTGCGTAAGTGTACTTTGAATTGAATGAATTTCAGTCTGAAGTGTCAGGGAGTTGCACAAGCTGTAACCAGAACCTAATCAGGCCAGTTCTTGAAGTACAGTATGTTTCGTTTGCAGCTCCAAACAAAATCCCCATTTGCTTAAAAAAAACATTAAAAAGAACAGGACAGGCTGTAAATCCTAACAATGGAGAGGAACCAGTTTGCGCTGCACACACTGAGCTTAATGAAATTACCCTTTTGAAGTGTGGGGCTGGAAGTCAATAGCTCACAATGGAGATGCAGCCGACACACAAAGAGCAGGCTGATATTGAGAGTGCGGGGTGGTAGCTCTCATGTCAGCAGTCCACACACGTTAGCCATAGCTCGTTAGCATAAGGGATGAGGACGGTTCCCATTGTCTCTAGCGCAGGGGCTGCCAGGGAGGGGAGGAGTGCTGCCGCAGAGATAAGCTGCATTTCTATGGAGCAGCGAATTGCAGGACCAGAGCCACTCCGTGAGATCGGGACAGTGGGATGCGTTTCACAGAGACGTGTCGCTGGTCGCAGAATTCAGAAGGAACAAAGGAAGTCAAAAACAGTTGGCGATGGTGGATTTCTTCCTCACTTGAGCCCCTCCCCAGGCCTCCTGGCTTCCCTGCTCTGATAACGGTCTCCTCTGTGGGGACACATGATGGAGCCAGGTCCCCAGTGCTGATTCTCAGACATCCTGGCCTTTCCTAGTTTTTATTGTTTTGGAGCCTGAAGTTTTAATTCAAATAATACTTTACTGCATGTTGTGGAACAAGCTACTCAGCCATGTTGAAGAAGCTGAGAATCTCACTTCTTCCAAGAAACAGCTGGATGAGATCTCAGGATCAACTAGCTACTGTCTAGTGGCTACCACCCAAACTAAAGTTGCTGCTGGAAGAGGTGTTAGTGGGGTCAGAATAGTGCCCCAGAATAGTGATGGGGACACTACTTTTAAAAAAAGACTCCATCCTTTGGATGAGACCTAAAACCGAGATCCTGACTTTCTGTGTTCATTGAAAATCCCAGGTGCATTTCTTGAAAAGAGTAGGGGTGTTACCCCAGTGTCCTGGCCAAATTTCCCATTCGCCTTGAATTGGCCTTATCACTTTGCTCTCCTCCCCACTGAGAGCTGCTGTGTAATATAGCATACAGGTGCACTATGGCTGCTGTCGCATCATCCAGGTGGATGCTACACATTGGTGGTGCTAGTGGGATTCCCCATTACCTGTAAAGCGCTTTGAGTGTCCAGAAAAACGCTGTGTAAGTATATGAGACGACCGACCTCCTCTTGAGTTCTTAACATCTCTCTGCCACTCAGCAAAGAGCTGCAAACAAAAATAAAGACATAACTGAGCAAGGTACGAGACCTGTTGAGGTTTCAGTTGAAAAGCAGCAAAGATGCGAAAAGGCAGATGCCCTCCAGTGGGGCACAGCTCCGATGTGCTCGGGCTTTCCTTCCTAGGTGACTCGACTTGCATTGATTCCACCTTAAACCACTTCAGACATTCAGATTTCAGTATTTTCTGTTTGCATTCATATACATAGAGTGGAAGCTATCTATGGCCTATACAGTAAATAACTTCAATGACTTCCTATGTTTAATCCAAGAGTTTTTTATTTTTTAATACGGTGCATTCATTATGCTACAGATGGGAACCTCTTATTATCTAAGCATAAACTAATAAACATGCACGTGGCTCAAAAGTGAAATTTGACTTTTGGAGAATCTGATTTACAAAGCAGTTTCCGGAACCAAACTCTTAAGGTCGAAGACTGTCTGTTATATCCGCATGTCTAAAAAGTTCGTGTTGTCTTCAGAATGACGTCAAGGGTCATGAAGACACAGGGCCTTTGGAAGTGTGGCCTCTTTAGATTCCATGCTGGAGGAAGCGCAGTGGCTGGCACAAAATGAATGACATTTCGAAGCCTTATTGAAAACCTTGCTGTTGTCCGTCAGCTGGCTCTTATTTGCAGAGGGGTTGCAAGCTCAGCCTCAAGCAGTTGAGTGGCTCGTCCCCAGGTGAACTGGTGACTAAATGCCCATGCAATCAGAAAAAAAGGCTGTTGGGCTGCATTCTTATGCCGCTCAATCAGTCAAGCAGACAGCACAAGTGAGACAGCGCTACAGCTAATTAGCTAATGAAGGGCAGGGCGGTTACCTGGCCTGGGCACACAGCGTTTTTCTGTAGATCCTTTGAGACCCAGGAATCCTGTTGGACCATTGACATCCTGTAAGCTGCTGTATAAGCAAAGCTGAGAAGGAGGGGGTCTCAGCATCACCCCCTTTTTATCATACATTAAACACCTGTCTGTTATGGACTAAAAACATTCTCACAGAATCATCTGCTGGATTGTTTTATTTTTTAGCACAAGCACGGCACACACACACACACACACGCACGCTTGCACATTCAGAGACAAGCTTGCAGGAATTAATAATATATCTTGAGTAACGGTATGCTAATTGTGAAATATGATTAGGTGCCAGCTAATATGACAGTCAGATGGAAGTGGTTTGGAGCACTGAAGAGCTGCTTGATCTAGTTCTGCCCCGAGGGAGGAATTAGTGATGCTTTAAGAGCGATGTGTTTTGGATCTCAGTAATAATATGATTTATCCTAATTTTATTACTTCTTTATTGCACACCTCGCTGCCTCTGCTGTTTTTCCCTTGCCTTCCCTTGCCACCTATTCGCAGATGAGATGTTAACTTCTGGGAACGTTGTTTTTCTGCCATCCTTTTACAGCCCACGTAACTCAGCCCACCTGCCATTCCATTAGAAAACAGGTTATTGTGTGCACTTCCCTCCTGCCTGTAAAATACACCGCAGACAGCATCACAGGAAGTTCTCATACCCAGTGAAGACAGCGATGAAGTGTCCATCTAGCAGGTCTTGCCATACAGCTCTATGGTGTCCACAAACCTTGGCTTTAGAGATGAAGACGAGTCATAACTTGAATGCATTATTTAAAGGAAATTAAAACGATTATCTTCGTAGTTTCTCAATTTTGTATAGTCACCAGCGTGTTTTTCACATCTCGGCTCCCGGCTACGAACCCTGCACCTGCACACGGGAGAATGAGGAAGCAGACTCCTTTGACCCGCCCACCTTCCCACCAGACATCTTTTAGAACACCACTGGCGCCGCAGCCCGCTTCTGGAGGTTCAGCGCCACCTGGAAAAGGGGTACAATCCCTTACCGACAGCACTGCGAGCTGTATTCTTCCATCCTTCAATGGCACTCTCAGGTTCCGCTGGGGGAGTAATGGTCACGGTTGGCTAGTGACATGACACAGGCTCGAACCCGTGATCCTAGAGCTCATCCTGCTCTCAAGCGAGTGCCTTTCGCTGCCGAGTCACTCAGAAAGCTCCTGGATGCTTTTCTAGTGGGAATGTACTGTACCCAGATACAGTTTTCAGCAGAACTGGAAAGGGATTACAAATGACAAGTTTTCATAAGCAAACGCGTTCTAGCATGCTAAGGCCTTGGACAGTGAAGGTATTGAAATAGTGATGATTTTGTTTGAATCTTCTAGGGAAATAAAAAGTGTTCAGTGCTTATTCGTATATAAGTTTTGGTGTAAGAATCCATTTTGTGCTGTGCTAGTGGAGCCTTGTTTTACTTGCTGTGCTTGTGTAGCAGAGAAGTATAGAGCAGGTATCGTCTGCACCACCCCCATCTCTGGAGGTCCCAGGAGAGAAGGAGAGAGGGGGGGGGCTGTGTTTTGTCCCTGACAGACTCTCTCCTGGGACGGGCTTTGTGAACGGTGGAATGGATTACTGAAGCTTGCAGGATGTCAACAAGAGTTATGGGTACACAGCATCATGCTCATAGTTAAAAATAAGACCAGGCCTTTGTCTCACAAATTCACAAGCTGTAAAATACTGCTTGGGGACTGTGTGTTGAGTCTCACAGCCATGCAGAATGATCCCTAAAATAAACTGTCCTCCCAACCATTCCAGCCTGTTCCCAAGCTGCCCAAAATCAGGTCTAGACGAGTGCTTCTCACCAGGATAAAAAATTATGTAATTATTTAATTTTGTTTTTAGTGTGGATATCCTTGTTTGCAGTTTTGGCAGAACACAGGTGTTTTATTCTATTATGCAAAAACATACCTGTAGGTTTCACATTGTGTCTTGGATCTTGTCAGGCCTCAGAAGCTGTGCTGGGCCTGGTCAGTACTGGGATGGGAAACCTCCAGGGAAAAGCAGGCTGCAGCTGCAAGTGGTGGTGATGGTCCAGCAGGATGCGCTCTTCCCTCTGGATCAGAATTGCCAAACCAATGCCCCCGTATGGTACCAGGGGACACAGTGCTGTAGGAGATGTAGTCCTTCAGATGACACAACAAACCAATTTCCTGACTACTTCGTCTTTAAATATCCCATGGCTGCTCTTAAAAATAGGGAATGTAAACTGTGGTGTCCTGGCTAAATTCTACTCTGGGCTTGCACATGCTGGCCTCCCTGCAGCCCCCACTTCATTAGTGAAGCACATGGTAAGCACATGGTAACGTGGGGGTCCTACTGGAGCTCTTTGCATGCTTTACCAGTGGCACCAGAACTGGAACAAATGAGTGTGACCCACTAGAAAAACAGGAACGTGAAAAAAGGAAGGGCCATAAAACAGATGTGTCTTTAAATGTCATGTTGTTTTAAAAGGCTGTGGTGTGGGAATTACAGGAGGATGTATGTGTTTTTAACAGAACTCGGTGCAGTGCTGCATATCAAATAACATAAGAAGCTTGTGTAACACACATTATGTCCAGATGGGTGATAGCAGTATGTTGCCAATCCTCCTCCTGGCCCTGGGAGCCCCTGGAGCTCTGAAATCTCTCCCAAAAATCACTAATCCAGGATTACAGTATCTGACCAGGAGGGAAAGAGCACAGATTAAGACCATCGGGAATGGAAGTACACAATGGATTTTCCTTTTCTGTTTTTTGCAGATTGCGTTTTGGCTTTTTCTTCTTTAGTTTCCGTCCTTGAACACTCCAGTACTTGTCTTATCTACAGTAAATCCTGCACATCACAGCTGTGAAATCCAAGCAGGTTTTACAAAGACAGCATGTGCAAACTGCTAGCCTGTCATGCTTGAGTGGACCGTGGTAACTAAACGTAAGTATTTTGCAAGAACTCTTAACAGACTTTACATGATCTATCAAAAGAGTGCCATGCTCTGTGCTACTGTGAGGAGGAAATTGAAGGTCCACTCCTCTACACAGTTGTAGCAAGGGCTTTTATAAATGATAAAGTGGTGCTGGGAGAATCGGAAAGGTGTTACAAAGCTGAGCTGCGGTGTATTAGAGTTCAGAACGAGGAAGAAGACATGTTAACTGTAGGGCGCGTCCTGACGTTTACAGTAAAGTTCTCATTTGAAATCACGAGAGTTGAGATGATCTCAGACTGAACATGGCAGTCCTACAGCATCAGCTTCAGTACTTTGGTGGCTTCATTCCAGACAAACCGAAGAAACAGGGCGATGATAAAGCCAGGGATGAGGCCGCAGAACTGCAGGAGACGCGGGCAGACGCCCTGAGTCTCTGTGGTCGGAGCAGCAGGTCCCCTCTCACCTGTGCGGCAGGCAGGGGCGGGGGGGGGGGGGAGGGGGCGGGGCAGTTTTCAGTAAGCCCACCGCCACCCCAAGGTGTCCCTTCCCAACTTCGCACGGAGTGTGCCGCTGGGAAAAACACAGGATCTTCACAGGAGCGGGTGGGCACGGGAGCAGAATGCATAAATAACTAGAGCCACAAGCAGCACATGAAAGCACTTCCGCGAGCTTTCAATCCAGCCCTGGGAAAACAATGGCAGCGGGTCGGCAGCTGTGCCCAGGCACCCTCTCTCTGCAGACTCTCACCTCATTAATTTGTTAAGCGCCTTCAGTCGGGACAATGCGCTGTGGAGTGCGGAGAGCCCTTATCTCTCTCTCTCTCCTGCGCAGGCATCACAGAAGGGCGTCTGTGTGGACAGGGGAGGCTGGGGGCCGGGGTTCGGAGGCGGGGGGGCTGGCACAGTGGGACTTCAGTTCTCAAAGCCGCAAGGTGGAAGGACAGTAGGACTCTGACGAACCGTAATAAAATCATTCTCCTCAGTAATAAAGAGCGTTGTGAAAACATGGTAAGGTCATTGGGGAAACCGTTTCGGGGGAAAATCCCCTGTTTTTTACATTGCGTCTTTCGTGGTAAAAAGCATCATAACGTGCTTTACAATAGAAGTGAAAAGATGGGAGATAAAGTACTGCGTACATAGCATGAAAAGAACATGAGAAAGAACAGAAATCTAAAACATCGGAAATAAATGCCAGATTTAAAAATATGTTTTTTCAGCTGGACCTGGTTTTGGAAGTGTGATCAATATGTCTAATCAACTTGATTTCTTTCTGCTAAAATAATATACTCAGGGGATTGCAGGGTTGCCCTGGGTAGGGGGTGTTCTCTCTTCTCTTTTCTTTAACTAGATCGTTATTTCTGATGACTGTTTTGTCTGAGATCAGCTATTTCACGGGGTCGCAGCCCCTGGTTTGCATGAGCCGAGCAGTCACGTACCCCCCAGGGAAGACCCAGGAACTGAGAGTTATTACAGGTTTACCACCTGCAGTAAAACCCCGGCTGCCTTATCAGAAATAGGCAGATCTCAGAAAAGCTCAGCACGTTCTGTTCAAAAGCTGGGAGATCTTTTGTATTTGAAATTTAAATTTGTCACGTTCAATATCCTATTAAAAGGCTTTAGCAAGGCGTTGCACATTTCCAACCGTCCTGTAGTTTACTGGGATATTTATGGCTGGACTGCATGCTCCAGCTTTGCATTTCGCTTTTATTACTAAATCATTCCCTCTCTGGTGCCGAGTTGTGTTTTGTGACCTTGGTGTGCAGCATGTGACAATGCCCTGTTTCTCAGACTTGGACAGAGAACTGCTACTTTATTCACTATTCCTCCAAGTGCTTAGATTTCATGCATCAGCCACTGGCTAAGATGAGCAAAGAACTTATAAAAAGTAATTTAAATCGTAAAAGCGTCCTGAGTAAAGTTTAGTAGCACAGAGTTTGCAGGGCAGGAAATAATCCAGTCAATGAAACTGCATTACAGCTATTTACTGTACCTTTTCTTTCTTTCTAAATGACTTTGTCATCCTACATAGATAATTGCCCTGTTTTTGAACAAGTGCAAGACATTTTAATGAGCAAATAATTCACTCACTGTCGCCTCGATGCTGTAATGACCTTTTGGATAATTTCAAACCTGCCGTGGTACTGAAAGAACAAACCAAATGAGGAGCGATGAATTAATCAATTAACTGGAATACAATTCAATAAATGTATGCATGGAAATTCACCATGTTCTCTAAGTATCAATAGTAAGGCCGACTCAGAAGCTGCCACTTTTAAAGTTTATAACAAATTAGTCTGCTTTTCTTCTTTGCTTAGTTCTGCTTTATCACAGCAGAATGAATTCACTTCCATGTTTCAGCACCACTGAAAAACTGCTCAGATGAGTGGACTGCACTTTGCATGACATTGAAGTCTTCTTCCTTATGCCTTCTGATTTCATGTTCTGCCACCTCGCACACGGCTTTATTTCTTGTTGCGGTGTAACGGACAATTTGAAATTCAGTCCTTGGTAAATTTGCTTAAATGAACCTGGAACCCCTGTTGTCAGTGGCTCTCAACTGCACTTGCGTTTGTCTACGGACAGAAGAGAATGAGCAGAAGGCATCAGAGTTTCCAGCAGCACAGCCAGCACTTGGCTGGTGAGCTCCTGAACAAGGCCCTTAACCCCAGCTGCCCCAGGGGCGCCGTATAAATGGCTGACCCTGCGCTCTGACCCCCAGCTTCTCTCCCTGTCTGTGTCTCTCATAGAGCGCAAGCTGGGGTCTGTGAAAAGACGAATTCCTAATGCAAGAAATTGGATAGGGCTAATAAAGTGATCTTATCTTAGTATCTTGAGAGGTAGGACTCCAAGGAGCTTCTGTTCAGTGTAAGAGGGGAAAACGCAGGCATGTGCACTTACAGCACATCCAAGGATCCTGACACTGTGGAGATGGGTTTCTTTCACGCTTGGCTCCTGAATAAGAGCAAACTCTGAGATAGAATTGAGCAGAACAAATATAATGTGCCTGATTAATGTGAAATTGTGTCACATTTATTCCTGGCCGTTCATGGCAGAAGCAAACACTGCAATCATTGTAATCAATAATGTATTACAAAAAAAATTGGCCAGTGGGCCAAATTGCCTGCTGTATAACAGGATTAGGGGTGGTTCACAAACCCCACATCTTGCTAATGCATTATTCATCCCATTAAAGTACATCATTTGTCCATAATTATGGAAGCATTTACCTGGTTCCCTGTTGAGGAGTTGGTGTTTACAGCAGGGACTGCTCACTCCAGCTTCTTCCCTCCACCCTCCCCACTCCCTCACTTCGCATGGCTGGAGGGCGCAGGTGTGCGGTACCCGGTGTCGGAACCAGTTACCCCCGACTGCCGGTGCTGCCAGCCCCCGGCAGCCCTCCAGTCAAGAGGAAAGAGATGGGAGCCACTTGTCGGCGAGGCAGATGGGCTGCAGAGTGAGATCTCATCTTGATTTTGGAGATGTTTTCTGCTGCTTAGTGGAACTTGAGAGTTCTGTTTCATTTAACTTACAGCAGAGTCGAGTTGTCTGACCTCGTGTGATGTGGGTTTCGGGCTGATTCTGTGAAACCGGCTCACTTTAGACACCCTGGGCCAGGGCTGCCCCTACTGCTGCCCATGATCACACTGTCTTCCGGGGTTTGTTGCAGAGGAGTGCTTCCAGTAATTAGGTGAACCTTCACTTGTATTGATGAGCTCCTGACTACGGCACAAAAAACAGAAGACGCCTTGGGGCTTCACTGGGTCTGTATCCGAGCTTCCTTTGGCTGTAGTGCTCTGGGAAGGGAAAATAGCACTGTGGCCACCGGGGCCACCTAACTGGTCTTCAGCTTGGGCGGGAAAGCACTGCAGCCAAGCAAAGAACTGAGCTGACCACCCTGCAGCAGAGAATCAGTGTTTTAGTGTTTATTTAAGATTCAGCAGTTGTGTCAATTAAATAATTATGGTTCGATGAGGCAGTTCAACAAGTGGGAGTACCTCCAATGCCCCCGACTGGAGAGCCGTGTTTGCTGCCCTGGTGGAGTGTATGGATTTGGACCAGGGCCTGTTTTTAAAGCAATGGGCCATAGTCATATTTTCTTAATTTCCAGAATATACATGAGTGCAGATGTGTTTTGGCCAGAGGTTATGCTGTGGTGCAGGTTGGAGGAGAGGCAAGAGACCCCCGAGTTAGAAGAGGTTAGCCCTGTATAAAGCCTAGTATTTAACACAGCTCTTCTCCTTAAAGAAACAGTCCAATCGGTTCTGTTTGTCTCCATAATGCATGGGAAGTTTCATGCAGTGCCTGTGCAAGAGGGCAAAATGGGCCCAGAGGTTGATTTAAGCTGCTTCAACTCTTTTTCAGGTATCTTGTGCTCTTGAATATCTACAGAACATGCTAGTTGGCCTCAAGGCTTTGGGAGCCTTTTCTTAAAGCCTCGGGGCAGTGTGTGTCCGGCCGTCTTGGGCTGTGAACTTGTACATGGGAAGGTGCGTATTCACACTTCAGCACTTTTGCCTTGACCGGGAGTGCGTTCACCCAGAAGAGCAAGATCACAAGACGTTTTTCAATGAAAAAGTAAACAGTTTATCAAAACATCGAAGCCTCCTTTTGAAGCCCCCAGACAATGCGACTGGGTTGGTATTTAATTTCATTTTTTGAAGGCTCCCTGATAGGTGAGAATTTGAAAGGCTGGGCAGCAGCTGGCATTCTGCACTGATTCCTCCGAGGTCAGGGACCAATTAAAGCAGCTCGGAGATGGCAGCAGTGCACTGTCAGCGCTGTCAGAGACGCACCCCTCCGCTTCCTCTTCTCCGGAGAGGGACAGCGTGGCCGGGGGGCCACGGGGGAGCAAGACGGAGAAAGAGATGGTAAAGGGGGAGCAGGAGGAGGAGACAATTAGATGGACTGAGGCAGCTGACAGAAAAGAGAAGGAATAAGATTGACAGATTCTTGTGAAATGGAAAAGTAAGAGATCGAGAGCAGACTGAGAAAAAGGAGGGGAACTGGTGCCAGTGCAGACTGTGAATACCTCAAATTCATGGGCGGTAACAACCTGCAGTGCAGTGGCGGTGGCGGCCTGCTGTCCTGTCACTTCACAGTAGACCCCTCTGTTGATGGCAAGCGTGAATCAGCATGAAGGAATGAGCCTACCTGTGACATCTCGATTCAATACCACATCTGTGCGCCTGCTATGAAAAAGATTGAGTAAATTCCTGTGTGAATTTCTTGCAGTTATGAGCATTAAGCATGCTCAGTGTGTAAAACAAAGAGTGTGAGAGATAGGTACCGAGAGATTAACTGATACATTGATAGTGAGAGATTAACTCATGGAAGGACACTACTGTGTAAAAAACAGCGGTAAACTTTCTTTTCTATTGCACTCGGAAAAATCCTTGTCTTGAGCGAGAGAGTAAGAGGGGTAAACGGATCCCTCTCTGGTGAGTGCTGGATCAGCTGTCTTCTGGGTGGGCTGGTCCCCCTATCAAGGGCTTTGTGCTGCCTGATGGGAGATACTAATGCTCAGTTCTTGTCCGTAAGACGCCTCCACCTCTTATCTAGGAGGTTTGCTGTGAAATCGGCTTTTGTCCCCTGTGTGTGCTGGCCTTCTCCAGCAGACGAGGATGAAGCAGATGGATGCCAGAGCCGAGATTTCCCAGAGCTGTCCATCCGCAGGTCTCTGCTCCTGTCCGGAGCCCTGTGGAGGCAGTGGGCACGCAGACATTGCTCAGGGCCTCTGCTTCCATTTCCTTAAGAGCCTGTGTATCGGGGTGTCGTTCTGTAGATCTCTACGGCAGCGCTTATTTGGTCAAAGCGAAATATTTTAGCATCCTTTGGAGTGCGTCTTCTTCCTCTCCGCAATTTCTGCCCTTCAGATGAGGGCGACTGGATTAATTCCAGGGCTTAATGTAGTGTCTCACTTGGACAGGTCACAGGACCTGAATCTCTGTGGTCCTGAACAGAAGGCAGTATCAGCGGACCTCAGTTCCAATAAGTAAGAGAAAAAAAAGGTACTGACAGCTCCACAGGGACTGCTTTAGGTCGCTAGTATATGAAGGTTTCGAAGACACAAATGGAAACAAAGAGGGCTTGAATTTAAGACTGAAAACAGGATGCACTTTGTGGAAGGAAGAGTCTTTTGATTTCCACTGACTCTTCAGGAAAAGGGTGGATAAGACCCTTGGAACAATGGACTATTAGCAACACAGACACCCATGGCTCTTACTGAAGGCCTTGCCTTTTCCCTGGCCTTCGATTCTTTGTCAAGCCAGAACACCACTGCCTACACAAACCAAAAACACTGAATCAGTCATAATGAAAAATAGCTCACTTTGAGATTTGGTCCTTTTACTATGGTAAAATGTGTCTGTTATTATCAAAACCCCTTTCCACGATTGTTAATAAACCCCATTTTTCTATCTTCTAGTCACTAGGGGGCATCTTTTATTTCAGAATAAATGGTCAGTTTTGTTTTTTCACTCGTGGCTGGAAGAAAAACAATTTTCTTTTTAGGTAGTACCATCGTACTCTCCCTCTCTCACTGCCTCTTCTGCTCTCTTGCTCTCTCCTCCTCTCCCTGCGGGCACCACTTCTGCACCAGCGTTCCTGTACTCTAATGAGCAGATCGATGTTCCTGCTTGAGATTGAATTCAGATGTGACGTTGAGGGCACAGGCAGCCTGACATGTGGCTGTTAACCCCCTGTCTGCCGCACACCGAATCCCACTCGGAATAATACCCCAATGCAGTAAACCTGACAGCGACGGTTTTGGAGCCTCCTCTGTGATTGGTACACAGTGGGCTATCCTTAACTTTTCTCCATCCTAGCAAAAATGATCACATCTCATATGACAATATGAACAGTTACTTAATAAGAGTAGTTCAGGTGGGGAGCTGCGTCAACATGCGTAGGCTGCAAAGGAACAAGTAATAGGTTTATTCCAAGCTGAAAAGAGCATGAAATAAACCTATTACTTGTTCCTTTGCAGCCTACTTAATAAGAGTGCAGCTATCTTGGCAGAGGTCTTTACAGAATGTTTATTTTGTCAAACTTCACGTTTCAGGAAAGTGTGGTTTATGTGTCGGGTTTTACAGAGAGGAATGTCTGTGTCGCAGAAATTCTGCCAGTGCGTCCTTGCCTTTTACTTAATGGGACAGTGCTTTCAGGCCAATCTCTTTCAGCAGCAAAATAAAACGTTTTGAAGCCGTTGCTCAAAACAATCTTCATAAGAAATAGGTATAAGAAATAACCTAATAGAAGCCTAATTGCTGAATTAATAAATAAGGGGCCCATGATGCAGCTGCCTTCTCTGTTCGTTAGAACAGTCTTTTCTTACAACCCCCAGTGAGACTGTGTTGTCCTGGCAGTGGTAGGAAGGGACTCAGGAGTTTCTGGCTGGGAGGGTCTCTCCTGACTACTGCTGTGCCACTGTTAGACTGGCTTCTCTCAGAACCTGTCACTGTTTCCTTCTCCTTGACAAGTCAGTCTGCAAAGGTGCGTCTTTTTTCAGATGCGTGCAGAGTCTATCAGCTGCCATCCATCTCTCCCTGCACCGACGCTAATGACAGGGGCAGCCAGTTCCTGCAGTGATGAACACAACCTGCTCTCTTTCCTGCCAAGAACCCCTCACTTGTTGCCCCTCTGGCAGGGATGATCTCATCTTACTTTCTTTTGGATTGGCAGTGCACCACATTGCATGTCCTCTGAAATACAAACAGACATGAGAAACATTTGCTTGAACCCTGTGCAAAATATTCCTGCTCAAACTCCATGTCCTTCTATAATAATAATCCTTTACTGTAGAATATAGATATAGATTTACTGTATATAGCGCTTTTCTGGACACTGCATTCAAATAGCTTTACAAGTAGTGGGGACTCCCCTCCACCACCAATGTGTAGCCCCCACCTGGATGATGCAACAGCAGCCACAGTGTACCAGTCCGCTCCCCACACACCAGCTCTCAGTAGGGAGGAGAACAGAGTGATGAAGCCAGTTCAGAGATGGGGATAAGTAGGAGGACGTGATTGGTAAAAGGCCAGGAGGGAATTTGATCAGGACCCCTGGGAAACACCCCCACTCTTTTCAAGAAACACCTTGGGATTTTTAATGACCATGGAGAGTCAAGACCTCAGTTTTACGTCTCATCCAAAGGACGGCGCCTTTTTACAATATTGTGTCCCCGTCACTATAGTGGGACATCAGGAGCAACGCAGACCTCCGGGTGAGCTCTTCCAGCAGCTACCTTACCTTCACCAGGAGGTCTCCCATCCAGGTACTGGCCAGGCTCACACCTGCTGAGCTCCAGTGGGCTGCCAGCTGGGAGGTGCAGGGTGATGATATAGCTGCTGGCTATATTTCTGGTCATGTTTCATCGGTCTTCTTACATCTGAACCCTCCAATGGTGAGAGAGTCCGATTATTGATTGTCCCCTAACAGAACATGAACCAGCAACCTCCTGCACAGGAGTCCAACACTGTTGTTCCGCTTTAATCAACCATCGTTAATCCAGCCTGTGGGGGTCTCTGGTTGCAAGAGGAGAGGCAGTCCCAACCCCCCCCCCCCCCCCCATTTAAATCGCCCGTGTTGAGGAAAGAGACAAGGTGGCGCTCTGGGGGGGGCTGACACTGCACACAGATAGCCTGTTTCCAGCGTGCCTCGTATCGCCACTGACAGCTCTGCTCCTGGACAAGACTCTACATTACCGAGAGTGTCAGGAAAAAACAAAATCCTGCAGAGGCACTTATTCTGCCAAGCTCCCTCCTGATGAGGAGAGCTGGAATCTAAGTCGTGTGTGCACATACGCCCTGCCAGAGCACGTGCGATTCTGTGTAAGAGCGCAGACATCGCTGTGTGGCTATGCAGAGCACTCGGATACCTGCTGTGAGTTTTTACTTGAGATCATGTCTCCAAGAGTGTTAATATAAGCATGGTTATAAAACAAGAGGAAGCCTGGAACCTGAAAGCCGGCATCTGGTTGCCTCCCCACCTCAGACGTAAGGAAGCCTGAGTTTAATAACTAAGAAAACGCTGGAGCTTTGGAAGTGCTGTATAGTAGCAATGGCTTCCAGGCAGGGCATTACCTCATTAGAAAAAGTCGCAGTGTGCAGCTGAACCGTGTGTGCTGAACCCCTCCAGAAACCACAGGAAAGAGCCTTTGTAATGGTTCTGCGAAGGCAACATAGCGGATTACAGAAAACATCAATTTCATGCACCAGTGTCTTGCACATCATGCAGGACTTGAGGGTTTGTCAGACAGAACTTAGATTTTGCATCTGCAGCTTAATAAACATTTTATTGCTTTAGGCCCATCAGGTTTGAGTAAAATATCCAAATTCACAATGCATAATGGTACAGTAAAACGATGCATTGTTTTATCTGGACGCAGGGCATGTACAGAGTAGCTGGGATAGGCCCTCAACACATAGCTGGACATCAGTTGCCCCTGTCATCTGAAGCACAGGAGGTGGAAAAGACTGCTGGTTTCTTTTCAGTTCGGTTTTTAGTTAGATGTGTTCAGGGGTCCTGGCTGTTAAAGTGCTGTGGAAAGGCATGTTTTTTGACATGTTACTGCATTTTTGAGAGCAACTGCATCGAGGTTAGTGTAACAGCATTGTCACTGCACATATAAGACTTCCCAGGGACAGTGAGGCTCGGGCTGGGTTTACCAGCAACAGTTCTACAATACAGCTGACCGAGCAGAGCAGAGAATAGAACAACCTTGCATAAAGCAATCTCCAGTCTCCGTGTCCTCAAGTTTAGCTATGTGGGCTAAATATTTGTCTATCTTTTCCTATCAATTTGATGAGACTGCACCTGTTTAAGTATTTATTCCTTTCTTAAAAAAAACTGAGGAATTTAGGCAGAAAGGTATGGTGGATCTAATAAAAAACATCAGATATGTGTGCTAATGTGACTTTCACCACCAATGTATCCTCTCCTAGTCCCAGAGACAAGGAAATTGGACCAGAGCCTGACTTGCATGATTTTTTATTATTTATTTAATAAGTCATCTGTTACCAGATGTCTGTGATAGAAAGCAGCGCTCAGAAGCTTAAAATGATTTCAGAATTTAATACAAATTAAAGCTGACACGCGTGCCTTTCAGTGGATTGGAACGTGAGCTGAGGAATTAGTTGGCAGCCTCATTCTGCAGCACTTGAGCTGCGAGTCAGGCTCTCCTGTGGAAAGGTACCCTGTCCCCATTCCAGCGAGGCGCTAAGTATAGGAGCTGGCTGTGGCTACTCGATGCACTTAATCAGGCAGAAAGTGTTGCACCAATGCAACAACCTTTACACAGCCTGGTGCAAAATAGATACAGAATTCCAGGAAACTATTTGAGACTGAAAAAAAAATACTGTAGATTTTTTATAGAAAACAATTTCCGGATGCATACAAAACTATTCAGGACCGTAATTGTACTGTAGCAGTAATCCTCTATTTTTCTCCTTGGTTTTTTTCCGTATTGCGATTCGTGTCAAAATTCCTTGTGTATTCCTTGTAAATTAAAATGTGAGAGAAGATGATTTTATTATTTTATCAGCAGTGTAACTACTGAAATTCTCTTTCATCGGTTCATCTGCAGCTCTTGGGCTCTATGTTTTATGGTATCTTTTCAAATGATCAGCGCTACTGCACTGAAAAATTGTGTTTTATTGTAATTACCAGAGGTAGTTAAAAGGTGTGTTTTAAATTTGGGGGTTAGAGTATGCTCTTGCTTGTGAACTACAGTATCCATAGGCCAGCCAGAATTAATATCCAGGGAGGGATTTTGATGTGAGCAGTGAAGCAGCTGTTAATATTGTGGTTTAATGTGCTCTGGTGTTCACTTCTGTAGCCGTTATCTCTGAAGCCAGCGATGTAGCTGATCCTGTCCGTTGAGCCCGCAGGCGTTTTATGAGCAAGAGTTCTGATCAACACAGATCGTCACAGGTATCTGTACAGTCTAGGTTTTTCAGGTGGGTGAGGCGAAATGGATTTCGGAAGGTGGCTCAAGCCCGTCCAAGCTGAGTGGCACAAACTCCTCCGGCCGCCCCCCCCTGTGCCAGCCAGGCCTGTCCTGCCGGGCTCTGTCTTCCTCTCCTGTGCGCTCCGCGTTCACAGCAGGAAGGACGGACCGCTGTTTCAGGAGCTCGCTGCTCCAGCCCGCGTGGTTTCCGTCGGATCGATTAAAGGGCTTTGTTGCTCCATCGACAGGACCTCTCCTCGCTTGCAGTGGAGCTTAGCTGCTCAGGTAGTTTATCAGTCACTTCAAACATCTCTGGGATTACTGGCCTGCTTTTTTTTCTGACTGTTTGGCCTGATTGTCTTCAACTGAAGGAAATAAGGTCACGAGCTCAGGCTGTGCATCTTATAAGATAGTGGCAGATGGTCCCTGTAACATATTCTGACTTTTTTATGTGTGCAGTCTTGCACCGGCTCACACACAGCCTGCCACTTTGAAGCCCTACTGGTGTCTCTGTGTCAGGAGTGTCAAAGGAAGCAGGGGACGTCAGCAGCTTCTTTTAAAGCTAGGAATAAAAATATGGCACAGAAAAGACTAAGCATTGTTTTGTAGCAGCTGGAGATGCCTTTCATTTGGTTTTTAAAATCCCTTGAGCTTTTTTTTTTAGATTTTTATGAAAAGTGTCCCCAGATGAAAAGATGCAGCTTGTCTCAGTCCAGTTTACAGTGTGCCCACTCTGCACTCCATCACCCAGAAGTGCCTCTGCCCACATGGGCCACACACCCAAGAGACACTCTGTTCCCTCTGCAGACAGTACATAGGAGATACAACCTGATGTCACCTGTTATACGAGACGCCTGAAGAAGTCAGAGAAGGGTCCGAAACAAGGAACAGTACAATAATAATAATAATAATAATAATAATAATAATAATAATAATAATAATAATAATAATTAATAATTAATAATTCTTACGCTTATATAGCACTTTACTGGACACTACACTCAAAGCACTTTACAGGTAATGGGGAATCCCACTGCCACCACCAGTGTGCAGCCCCACCTGGATGATGTGACGGCTGCCAGGGTGCACCAGTCCGCTCCCCACACACCAGCTCTCAGTGGGGAGGAGAGCAGAGTGATGAAGTCAATTCAGTGATGGGGATAAGTGCAGGACACTTAACACTTAGTACTGTAGGTGGTAAAGATGCTTATCTTTTAACCCGTCACTTAGAAATTTAGAATGGAATATGAAATGAAATGGAAATGAAATATTTTTCCATCAAGTCTGGAATCTCAAATTGTTTTAAGACTCAACTCTCTGGCAGTGACTTCCATACCTGTGGAAGGCGTGGAAGTCATCATTGGTCATCCTTCCTGGTGGGAGAGTTCACACCAACTGGAGGAGTGGCACATCTCTCCTTCAAGCCTGCGTACCCCCCCTCCCAAAACAGAAGGTTTTTTTCCCAGAATGTCAAGGGACCAGAGGTGACTAATCCTGACTCTGCACTAGTGGAGATCCAGGGTGGATCATGGATCTTAAGCTGCCCTGTGAGTGAGTACTGTGCCTTTCCTGACTGAGCTACTCAGAAATCCCTGTTGTGTAAATTATTCAGTCCAACACTATACAGCCTGAGAACTTGAAATACAGCCGGGTACATTAACAAAACGAAAAGGTGATACACTTAATAATAGCTTTACATTTGATTGTTAATGGTTATTAGACCATTGCTGAGGGAGGTACTGCATGTTTCTGTGCATTAGAGGCCTGAAGGTGAGAAAAGGTCACCTCTATTTCAGCTGATTCTTTTACACTCCTATAAAATACGGCAAGGTCTCCTACAACTCCAAGGGGCTTCACTCCACAGAGCACAACAGCTTCTCTTAAGGAGAAAGCTAAATAAATATGTTAGAAAGTACCTTAAAAAGCATACAATAAAAAAAACATCAAAGGGATAAGCATTTACATATTAATAACCTTCCTGTAATTAATTAAAACTCCATTCAGGCAATTATATTCATTGTGACACTGACTGGCAGCCCGGAACCTCAGGAGATTCTAACAAGACTCAGCTTATTTGAAAGCTTTTAGCTTACAACATGACATATTGAAATTGGTGCCATTTTAGAATCCATGGCACGCATTTAATAGTCACTATTTAAATAAAACTGACTGAAAAGTTAAATATTTCATCTCTCCTGCATATTTCATGTCTTTTCTATTCTAACGTAAAAAATGAGGGAGGAGCCCACTGCTCACATCCTGTAGGTAAACAACATCCTCAGCAGCTAACTGCAGTGCCTTGATACACATCTGCACTACGCACATAGTCTACCATTTTTGGGGGGCTCACTACTACATCTTTATTTATTTGTCCACAACATATTTATTGTTCCTGTTGTCTACATTGTGTGGGGTCGTCTGTTGTACTGTGTATGTCCTGAAAATCAGTGTGATTAAGAATTCCAATGTACGTGTACATA
Organism: Lepisosteus platostomus; assembly: GCF_059453375.1. Lineage (NCBI taxonomy): Eukaryota > Metazoa > Chordata > Actinopteri > Semionotiformes > Lepisosteidae > Lepisosteus > Lepisosteus platostomus. The sequence continues at coordinate 25,651,314 of NC_142625.1, read as the reverse complement.
TGGCAATAAACTACTCTACTCTACTTTTAACTAAAAAAAGAAACAGTCATTACTCATTTATTACTAAGATATATGCAAGCTGTTACTGAATTGCATTTGGGACTGTATTATTCAGATCATTTTCCATTTCACAGGATCATAAAGTACTGGGAGACAGCAATGTCTTAAATCAGGACACTAATGCTTTTTAAGGGTTTTCAAATTTAAGGATCTTTAAATTTTTTAATTTAAGGTTTTGCTGTTTATTATACGTGCTTTCCATATTTGTCCAATAGCTTTACCTGCTTTGCTGTGTAGACTGCTCTCACGTGTCTGCGTATCTACGGGATCCCGTATCCTATGGGATTAATAAAGTCTTATCTATCTATCTGAAGATTTAATTGATTTTAGAATGATTATTATTCATAGCCAGCCTGCTGCAACTATACATTGCAATTGCTTCCCTTACAAACATGCATGCACAGATGCACACACCATTGCCCCCTCAAGAACTGAGTTCCCAGGGGGACAGGGATCTTATTAAATCTTTCACTTATTCCAACACCCTGTCAACAGCAGTGACACCGCTGTAAAGATTGTGCTCAAATCTGACACTGCATTTCCACATTTCATTTTCCAGGCTAATCCAATTGGATGGATCCAGGTTCCTCTGATGAATTTCCGAGCTGATCTGATTCATTGATTGACTTTCTGTAATGATTGCTCTTATTGATGGATAGGTATCGGAAAAAAGGAATGTAGAATGGGTAGTGACAACAAAAAGTGCCTGCAGGGAATTAACATAATGCATAATACCTTTCAACACCCTGCGGGCTTCAGACTCCTAACGTCTGCCTTGATATTGTGTCATTAAACCTGAGGCTTATGGGTTCATCCTGTAAAAGCCTCCACTTGGATCGAGATGGACAGCACACCATGGAAATCTTGGCAGAGGAAGCCGAGCTCCCAGTATGGCCCAGTAAAAGCTGGGAAGAACCGGGCTCGGACCTTAAAGGCTTGCTTTACTGGCTGATGGTTTTAATGACCAGGTTTTGCCAGGTTGGCTCGAGCAGCAAGGCTGCTGGAAAACTGGAACTTAAGATGTAAAGAAGGACCCATCTTTACCCAACCTAGCAGCTGCCTTTCTGAATTCACAAAAAAAAAGAGATTTGGGAAGCGAGATGTGTGTGTGGTATGGGAGGGAGGACCAAAAACGTATTTGTGTGCTCTGCTGATACGGACTGGCAGGAAACAGGCAGCGAGGGCACTTAGAGAACCTTCTCTGGAGAGAAGGGAAAACCAGTACTGGCTGGAGACCCCTGACAAAGGAGAGAGAGCCAGGGCGAGAGAGAGGGAGAACAGAAGTAAGGAAGGGAGCAGAGAGAGGAGGTGTGTGTCAGAAGAGAGGACCCTGTTCTGATCAGCCCCGAAGACCAGACCCCAGCTACGTTTCAGAGAGCTTGCTGTCCTTTATTTTAGGAAACTGGTTTTCTTATTGGTGGAATCCTCGGGCTAAAGACGTCCTCTCCAGGTTAGCAATTCAGTGATGAATTTTTAGAATAGGGAGATAGTTCCCTGTTCACTCTGAGGCACCCAGGTTTGTAGGTAGGGAGATTTAGTTCTGGGCCGTATTCCAGCTTTATTCCAAGCGCAGGTTTATCACTTTAGTTGGCCTGTTCAGGCATCATATAAGGTTCAGGTTACTGGGTTAGAAGTCTGGGTTTTCTGGGACATTAGAACTTAGGTTCCTGAGATGCTTGGTTTGTAAACAGCATTGTGTATGAGTGTAATATATCATGTGTTGTTTAGTTTGTTAATGAACATTTGTTTTAGTTTGTCACTTGTTACTCAGGTGCCTCAGAATTATAGTGACCACCCGGGTATATCTTTGACATATCTGACATTGGGGGGGGGGGGGTTAATTATTAATTTTAATTATTGTATTATCCTGATCTATCCTTTTATTTTCTCTACCCTTGTTTGTAACGATACATATTTGTTCCCAGACACCATGCCCTTCTTCTATAATAAGTCTAAATGTTTTTAATAATTGCTATCCCTTTGACTGACAGATGATACATTTTTCACCAAAGGGCAATATATGCTCATTTATTGAAGCATAACTGTAATTAGGCATGAGTAACCTTTTCATGAACAACTGTATGTGGCTCAAGTAGACAGTTATCCATTGTGTAGTATTGAAAGGCTTGATTGATCCATTAAAAAATAGTGAACTGCGGGACCAGAGAAAAGTCAGCACTAACTCCAGACTGTGAGGAAACAGCCGCCTAAAACTGAAAGTTCAGACACACTTGACTGGGCAGAAATATGGAAAGATGAGTCAGTGAACCTCCGGGTTAGGTCTCTGGACATTGGGTTACGTAACCTTTCTAATGCCTTGAAATCCCTGAAATCTGCCTGTGCTTACTGAACCTGGAAACCATCTGATTTCCCATGCAAGACATTGAAAGCACACATGACATTAGTTCCAGATGGTCCTCCATGGAGTGAGGGAGACATGTGACAGTGGTAAACCAGCTATAGAAGTCTGTGGTTAACGTCTGTATATTGGTGCAGGTGTGCTTTGGGATCCAAGGACGGAAACATCAGTGAAAAGGGATAAAAACAATCCTAGGTCCGATCGACACACTGTCCACTCCCCTAATCCCTTCCCCAACCCGTCTCCAGTGTTAATGAAAACATATGGATTTTAATTTCAATACCTAAAGTCTGGGTTTAGGTCTTCTTTGATTAGCCTGGGGAATCGATTGCACTGCTCTGTCAACAGTGTGACCCTGCCATCACTAGGTCACATCTAAATCCTCCCTTACAATGTATCCTTCTCTGGAAACACATCAAACCTGCAGTGTGGTTGAGTGAGGTTCTTCTCCTACGGGCAGCAGTGTCGGGGAGTGCTAAGGGCTCTGGACTTGTAACAGGAAGGTTGTGAATTCAACTATCAATTGGTCTGAGCTCACTTTGGTACGCTTGAACAAGGAACGTCACACAAATTGCTCCAGTGGAATTCAGGACAATATATAAAATGAATAGTATACAAATATAGGTAGCTTTGGATTAACAGCTAAATAAGTTAATAATGAAATGTCGATAAATTGGTGTACCAGTCAGTGATAACTTGCCTCAACACAGTTCCTGGGAGGACCCTAGAGCTTTTTAAGTTGTGGTATGAAGGCATTACTGATCAGACCTTCATACTAGGGACATGGATGTCCAAGATTGCCTGTTTGGACTTAAAGTCTTATTTTAACTCCATCCAATAATCATTATGTGGATGAAATTAGCCAGTGCAATGACTCTTTCTGTCTCTCTGTCGCCCCTTGCAGGTGATGGCAACCCCAAGGAGAGCAGCCCCTTCATCAACAGCAGCGATGTGGAGAAGAGCCAGCAGTACGATGGCAAGAACATGGCCTTGTTCGAGGTGAGAACAGCAGGGGCCTGCCAGTAGGCAGGAAGAACCTTCTAACCCACAAAACAAATCTGCAGAATATAATAGCAGGGGCTCTCGTCACGTATGTTGTGGCTGTACTAATTCATGTTTCAACGTGGTAGAAGCCAACTAAAAAAGGTTTGTCCGTGTTTTGCATGCTTGTTGTCATAAGCCACAGCACATATGAAGTCATGTGGTCTGGAGCACAGTCCAGCTGCCCTTTACTCTGCACGTGCCCCAGGGTGCTGATGCTCTTGTGTCTGTGTGCCCTGCAGGAGGAGATGGACACCAGCCCCATGGTTTCCTCCCTGCTCAGCAGCCTTGCCAACTACTCCAACCTCCCGCAGGGCAGCAAGGAGCACGAGGAGGCCGAGAACAACGAAGAGCCCCGCAAGAAGCCCGTGAAGGTCAGAGAAAGAGAGCCAGCCCCCCCACTAGCCTGTCTTGGGTGTTTAGCTAGGATTCCCAACTGCTGTCCATTAGGTTCCAGCTCCCCAGAGATAACACGGACTGCGGAAGCAATGAGGTGTCTTAAGAAATTTGCCCACGGACTCTATGGTGCAACACGATGTGTGATAATCCGTGGATGCAACATTCCACCAGAGCCAAATGCTGTAATGTTGTTTGTAACCCGCTCTGGGAGTCTGTAGTCCTGCGGTTATATGCTTGCAACACCGCAATTTTCTATGCTGTTCTAACCCCCCCTCGCCGGTCCAGTGTTAACTCTCTCCTAAAATCAGCCCGCATCACATTTTTCTTATTAAGGAGGACAGAATACTTGAATCAACAGTCTGCTTGCCCACGAGCCTCTTCCCCCTGTCTCTCTCTCTGTTCTCACTCTGCAGCTCTCCTCCCACCCTTCCATCTCTTTCTGTCTTCCTCTGTTCCGTTTTCTTTCATCTCCTCCCTTTTCCTCCTTCTCCTTTTTTGTCTCTGCCTTCCCCCTCCCCAGCTCCGGATTCCTGGCGAATTTTTAATTGCGCTGGAGAAAATCCCGGCTCTGTCGAAAGAGCTCGCTAATCCCGGGGCTAAAAATAGCTTGCGCGCGAGTACAGCTACGTAGCAGGGACCCTGCGGAAAGCAGCCGCCCCCTGGAGTTTCCTGTGTGAAAAGACAAAAAGCAAAGTCTGCCTGGAATGCTTCTCGTTCACCAGGACTCCTACCACATCATTTCTCTCTGCTGCGCTGTCTTAATTTAGTCATCACGTACAGTACAGCAACTGTACTTTAACCATTCCCTGCTTCAAAGACCCCACACCATAACAAAACACCATAACGTCTTCAGAAGCACATCAGATACTCCTGAGAGACTCTGGGCATGAACTCACACTCGCCCCCTGCCTGTGTGCAGCGTGTTCATGTTTATGTCAAAAGGATGGGAACAGATACTGTCCAATGTGTAAAAAAATAACATGAAACCCCATGAATGTTTTTTTTTTCAATGACCATGGTTCAGAGCTGCATCACGAGTGTTTAATTGCAAGAAGGAATGCATGTCATGCTGGTACTGCCTTCTCTAAATTTCAGGGTTTTTTCAACATTTCGGCTCCGTCGGTAAAGGCGCTCATGTGGCGGGCCAATCGCACCCTGCTGACCCTTGAGCACTGGTCCGAGTCTTTGTGGTTTCGGCTGGCCTGCGCTCGCTATGAGGGGCTGGGTCTAAATTGTTGAAAAGTGGATAGGGTACGTCGGAGGAGCCTCACGCAGCATACTCATGGAGCAAGCTGAGGCAGCACAGAACACAGAGAGCTGAAACAGAGCTATCAGTCTCAAAGGAGCATGAGAAAGCTCTAAACAAGAGGAGGCCATTTACCTCATCCAATTCATTTGATTTAGCGAATTGATCCGAGGATCTGATCTTGCCAGTTCTGGAGAGAAACCAGGGACTCGTCTTCCACTAAATGCAGTTGCTGTACTTGTAGCTTCTACTTGTGTCTTTTGTTTCATAAATGATAAGATGGCACCCCTTGTAAGAATGTCACTTTCCAAAAACAGACTCCAGCTAGATTGCAAATCGGCCTCCGGCAGACTACCTGAAGTAATCGCACTTCTCTACAGTTTCCGTTTTGCTTTTCACTGGTGATCCTGAGGATAACGGCTGGGTTGGGTTTTTTCTTTGAGAGAAAAAAAAGTCATTTTTTCCTATGAAGCTGTTTACCCTCATTTAGGAAACAACTGTGTTTCAGTCGTAGACACAGCCAATGATTTTTATTTTCCAAATGAAAAACATTCATCGCGATGTGAAACGGTATGAGGAGGTTTTAAGTTAGAAAGCAATGTCTTTGCTGCATTTTTTGGAAAACGGTGTACTGTATATATTTGAATATACAGTACAGAAAGGGTGGGGTCAGACGTTGCTATTAAAGAATATCTAGACCACATATCTAAAAAAAGGAAGAAGCCATTTCTGTTAATTTAACATATAAAAAACAGCAGAAAAGATACACTAATCAGTCTTAATATCAGTGGTATCCCAGTATGTTCAATTTTAAGTCAGTAGACATCTAAAAGGGGCTTACCACACGGAGATACCACGCCTGCCTGACACAAGCGACTGTCCTTGTAACAGACAGCTGCTGAAACGTTTGCTCCTGTACTTGAATGCCTGTGCGTGAGCGCCCCCTACGGGCTGTGGCCCCACTCGTCCGTGTCACTTTATCTGGGAAGACTTCGCCGATCACATCCCTTGCCCTTTACCCAGCGCCACGCGGCTCTTTAATAATACATCAAACCTGAGCAGAGACGCATTAGCGCTGTCAGCCCGCGTCTGTGCGACGGAGCGCGAAGCCGGAGTTACAAGCTCTCCTTGTCTTCTTTCTCCGCTGCTGTACTATATTGGAATTCAGGGCGCTGTGCCTGGGTCCCGCCCGCCTGCCTGGCTCTCTCTCGCCCGCCACTTGTCAGCCCTCTGCCTGACCGCTCCACTCTGATCTCCGGTTAGGAAAACCGGGACCTCGTACGGGACTCAAGGAGGAAAAGAGCACATCGTTTTCAAAAAGAAAAGTACATTATACTTTAACCAGTGGCATCAAAGACCATTATTCAGACCAGTTCCCAGGCTACCTAATGTTGATATAAGTAAGCAGGTTCAAACTGCTTGATAAACCCTTTAACATATTGGTATTAAACAAAAACACACTGTAAGCATCAGAACGTATTGAGATTACAGCTTGTTAGAACATTGCATGTTTGCAGAGAGGCGCTTATTCCCAAGTTTTTTTTTTGTTTCGTTTTGCAAGGAACTTGCAAGGAATTTTACTAAAGATTTGAACATTTGAAAAAGGCCTACAGTAAATGTGTAATGACAGTATAATTACATATAATAAGAGGACCATTGTAATTACATGTAATAACAATCAACAGTTCATGTAGTCATTTGGAAAAACAGTGGTGATTTTTATATTCCTGTATTAGAGTAGTAGAGTAGAAGAGTTTTTTGCCATATGTGCATGTACACTGGCATTCTTATTTACACTGATCTCTCGGGACATACACAGTACAGCAGACAACACAGTACAACAGACAACACCACAAAATGTAGACAGTACATCACAAACAAACACAAACAATAATATCAACAGAACAGTAAATATGTTGTGGAGAACAATAAATACGAAGTACTGGAAAACAAACATGTTAGACGATGCAAAAAGTGCATAGTGCTGATAATAATAATAATAATTGCTTACACTTATATAGCGCTTTTCTGGACACTCCACTCAAAGCGCTTTACAGGTAATGGGGATCCCCTCCACCTCCACCAGTGTGCAGCCCCACCTGGATGATGCGACAGCAGCCATAGTGCGCCAGAACGCTCACCACACATCAGATATCAATGGGAAGGAGAGCAGAGTAATGTAGCCAATTCATAGAGGGGGATTATTAGGAGGCCATGATTGGTAAGGGCCAATGGGAAATTTGGCCAGGACGCCGGGGTTACACCCCTACTCTTTTCGAGCAACGCCCTGGGATTTTTAATGACCACAGAGAGTCAGGACCTCGGTTTTACGTCTCATCCGAAGGACGGCGTCTGTTTACAGTCTAGTGTCCCCGTCACTATACTGGGGCATTAGGAAACACATGGACTGCAGGGTGAGCACCACCTACTGGCCCCACTAACACCTCTTCCAGCAGCAACCTTAGTTTTCCCCAGGAGGTCTCCCATCCAGGTACTGACCAGGCTCACACCTGCTGAGCTTCAGTGGGCTGCCAGATGTGTGTAAAGTCTGTGGCATTGCAGTTAGCTGGGCAGAATGCCTAATGCTGCACTGTGTATGCGCAGTAATGGGTACTGTACTGCGTATTTCACACAGAAAATCGATTAAGAACATTTTGTCATTTAGAGTGATGACATGGAGCCCTTTTCATATAGCAGGGTGTTGACTGGAGCAGCTCGAGTGAAGGGCTTTGCTCAAGGTTACAACAGCAGTGTCCCACCAGGGGTCCCCCGGGTCCCCCCACCCTGCAGTCCTCCGTGCTGCCCCCTGTGTCCTTTAAACACCAGCGCACAAACAGCCCCATCTTTCTTTCCCCTTCCTCCGCCGCCAGGGCACAGGGTATGTGAAATGTCCGTGTGCGAAGGTGGTCTGGCCTGGCCCGGCCCGGCCCGGCCCAGTTCGGAAACCACAGCTGGAGCCTCCCGCACCTGAGCCAGCCCGTGGCTTGTGGCCGCCTTCCCGAGGGGGGAGAGCTGCCCCCCCCGCTGCACACCTGGGGCCGCGCCAGATGCGCTGTTCTCCCGGGTCACGGCCCAGAGAGGGACCGCCGTGCACTGTCCCCATGGGTTAGCGGCACTGCTCCCCTGACATGCAGGCCTGGTGTGATGCAGTGGTGTCTCCTACCTGTCGGCCATCAGGAGTCGAGCATGTGGAGTGCAGCGGGGGTGCCGCTGACCCGCTGACAAGGGCAGACCCCCTGTGATGTTAGAAAATTTGATCAAACGAATCTCCGAGCTTGAGAGAAATTCCAGGCCCGATAAGCGAGTCCAGGACGTGACAGGTTTGTGCAGAAAAGGACATTTCACTCGCAGGGAAACAGACCCTTTGTACATTTGCAAAACACCGAGTGCATGCAGAGGGTTTCATCTTTTGCAGCAGGTCTCCTCAGCAGACATTCCAAGTAAATTAATTTGGTGGGTATCACTCTGCAGTTATGTTAATGCCGTGCAGTAGAATGTGCTGTTTTAAAACAAATCGCATTACCCGCTGTTATCAGCTGTTGGACTGGACGGAGCTCAGTCCTGGAGTTTCCAAAGCGTCAGTGATTGATGTTCATATGGAGCACCCCAACATTTTTAATCAAGTGCAAAATCATACCGCGGCCGGCTGCCGAGCAGCACTTTATATCAGAAATGAAATAAAATAAAGTGGGTTAGATACCTCCACGCACAGCGGGAAAGGGATACCGCGAGCATGATAAATGAGACACCAAAAATGAGCGGGTTTTTGTCTCTGAGCGCTCTGAATAAGAGACGCTCTCTGGCGAGCCTTTGTGCTGCAGCTCTTGTATACGTGCTCTAAAAACATAAAGACACAAGAATGATGTCAAACTAGAGGAGGCCATTTCACCCATGTGACATGTTTAGTAGTAGCTAATTGATCCACCGATCAGTTGTTGTTTTTTTTAAAGAGGCCAGGGTGTCGGCTTCAACAATATGGCCAGATAGCTTGTTCCTGTCCCTCGCAACCGTTTGTGTAAAGAGCTGTCTGTGGGGAATTTCTTTTTTAGAAAGATAAAATACGGCTAATAATTATGTTCAGCCATCCATAACGTGTGTAGTAATTGTTTTCAGCCTCCCCCTATCAAAGTTAAGCCGATTTGTATTTTTTGACGCTCATCAAAGACATGATGACATTTAAAAAGAGAGACAAGGCCATGATGCCACTTGAGTGGCCCTGTGTGGCACGTGTGCCTGCTCTAAGGGAGAGACGTCGGCGTCAAACAGGACTGTCTCTTCATCAGTGCAAGTGAGCACAGAGCTATAAATAGCCTCATTGAGGGAGCTTCCTGACTGCGGCGCTGTGCTGAATTCGAATTGATGAACGCCCTGACTTTAGCTGTGCGCTGAAGGACGAGCTCACGGAGACTAATTAGCATACCTCTCCATCAGGCAACAGGCTGCGCTGGTCATTAAAACCCAGGAGGTGTGGCGGTGACAGAGGATTCCTCCTCACTGCGCCGCCTTTTTCAGATCCCTGTTACTTTTCTTCGTTTTTGTCTCGACCTCAGATTTGCAATCGAGTATTTTTTTCAAAGTGGAAAGAATGTGCTTATAAGGCGTGCTGTGTTATTGTTAATGAACCAGGGGACACAGGTGGAAACTATATGGAAGTGCAGAACAGGAGGCACTTCTTTACACAAAGGGTGGTGGGAGGGTGGAACAGGCCAATACCCTAGCTTCATTCAATAAACAGCTGGATGAGATCCTCAGATCAGTTAGCCAATAACTTTCAAACAAGTAGAAATGTTTGTTCATGTTTAGTGTGCAATTAAAGCTAATTCCATTCATTTTAAAAAGAAGGGAAAGTCACTATTATCATATAACCAGATAAATAAGATGTTCTGTGATCCACAACAACACGGCAGAATAAATACAAAAGTTCAAAATGCATCTTTCTCAGCTATCAAAGCAAATGACAAACAGAGACCCCTTAAAGGGAAAAGGGCATGGAGAAAAGCGAACTGTAAGTGGATGTTTCCCATCTAGGCTAAGTGCTCCTCCACTCTACCCTGATAGTAAAGCTTGCTTGTCTGAAACACTCTTCACAACCTGAAACCAGTAAGATGCATTATCAGACTCACTTCTGGGCTCCGTGCTTCTATTGCTGGGGAATAAAATGGCAACAGAATACAACTGGATTTTAGGTGCGCAGATATCACAGCCAGTTCTGTGTAGGCAGAAAAAAAATAGCCTCAATACCAGTTATATAACCTGTTAAAAAACTTAGTAGATGCTTAATTTTTTATGAATTATTTCCCACCAGCATGCAGTTAATCAGGAATTAATATTTCAGGTTAATTAAATTAACAGCCTTCCCTTCTCTGACATCTGGTGTGGCTCTATGCCCAAGGCTTTGGATGGCTTGGATATCTGTGTATCACCACTGCACTGCTCACTGTTATCTCTGAGGTTAGGTGCATCGGGGGAAATTGCATTTATTCCCTCCCATTTGAGCTTGCTGGGCCCTCTCCCTTGACACTCCATTCCAGAGCGTTGACCACGAATCGGCCTCCTCCATGATTACAGTCTTTGTGTAAGAAAGACAGCAGACCCTACTCTGACAGAAGCTGTGTTAATGGAGTCACACTGAGGGGAACGAGGGGCCATGCGGTCTGCTCATTGATCAAGGAATCCCACAGGCTTGAAGGACTGTCATTCCTGCTCTTACTGTATGTTAAAATCAGGGTGGCAGCTGCACCTTCTACTGAGCGCATCTATAGAAAATGCTGCATCGTGAATAGAGGGGAGTTTTCTGTGAACTGTTGTAAGAGGTTTTACAGTTTACTGCAACTTCTTATTTTCTGAACAGGCCTCGTAATGACTTAATGAACAGGGAAATAATGTAAGCTTTAGCTGGAATATGGGCACTTTATCTTAATTTCTTTTAATCTTTTCTGATGAATTGTTGGTGCTGTTGATGGGATTTTTTCCCTTGCCTCTTCAGATTTCAAAGGCGAGAACATTATCTTCTCCAAAGAGAGGGAAATCTAACTGCTGTGCTCCTCCAGTCACAGCTCAGATTAATTGTCCTTCAATGTAATTCTCTCCCTCAGAGCCCCTGGGTCATTCTTAATAAATGACATTCATGTTCTTCACATTTCAGTCTTTACAGAAATAGTTTGTATGTACCTTTGTACTGTGATGGTGTCCTTTGTACTGTGATGGTGTCCTTTATAATATTTTAGAATTTTAGACACACTACTCTCACACACCCACCCTATACTCACACACATGCACACAGCAACACTATACTCACACACATGCACACAGCAACACTATACTCACACACATGCACACAGCCACACAACAATCACACACACATGCACACAGCCACACAACAATCACGCACACATGCACACAGCCCCACTACGCTCACACTATACTCACACACACTACACACATCTACACTACACTCACACAGGTGCACACAGCCACATGCTACACTCACACACTACACATACCCACAGTACTCTCCACACATGCTGCACCACCCCCACACACCCCTCTCTGGCCCAGACTGTCCCTCACCTGACAGTGGAAAAACCCACTGAATAGCTTTGGGTTCTAGCAGACCCAGCTGTGGAAAAGAGCTTTCCAACACATGCAGGAGCGGAGGCACTGTCCTGCAGCAGGGGAACCTCAGCGCTCCGCACGGAGAGGCTGTGTTCTTCTGAAACAGTCCCTGAAGCCGTCACGAGGAGATCAGCCTGGCAAAAGGCTCCTCAGCTACGGTGCCTCCGTAATCACTGGAGACTGTGGCCATGTCTGTGCCGTGACAAGGCTGGCATTCTTCTCCGAAAGCAGAGTCTTCCCACGAGTCATCGGAGAATCAGAGGCACCTTTCATTCTGTGTAGTGTGGAAAGTCACGTACAGGACAGTGCATTCTCTCTTTAGCCCACTAGCAGGCCCGTCAGAAAAACGCATTGCGGCCTAGGCATGCTATCACTGGTGATAAATGGCTATGTTACAAACTGGACCTCGGCTCTCTCCTGCACGCTCCTGTGCTCCGCCGGCGTGCTGCAGGAGGGGGCCTCAGGCGAGGAAGAAGTGAACCCCAGCAGGGCGTGTGGGAGATGTGAAAAGGAGTGTGAGCTGAGTGCTCAGGGGGTGCAAGTTATCATTCTTTTGCCCACAAAGCATTTAATTCCACCCATACAGAGTTCATACTGTATCCGCACTGTATATATGCTTCCATAAATCATATAATTTAATCATCATCCACAGGGGAAAGGAGTCTGTCTAGCTCTCTCCTCACCTGGCACTTCAGTAATGGGATCCTCGCATTGCTGAATGGGAAATGGACCCATTTCCATTCAAGATGGGCCATTTCCCAGTATGCAACAACTTCCACCATAAAAACAAAAAAAGCAGCATTTTCCTGTCCATTTTTGTAACACGTTTTCACTTGGCATTTACAATAGAGCTTAGCCCTTGAAGCACTCTAACACTCGGATGAAAAACAACGTTTGAAGCCGATAGCCAGCCTTCCACTGAGCAGAGGCTTGTTTTTTCAAAACAGGTTTTAAACTATTCTTTACATTTCTGTCTCTGAAGATCCGTCCCCAGAGCCCCGGCCAGTTCCCGAGGCGCCCTGGGTCTCGGCAGCTGCCTGTTTCGGCCAGCCTTCAGTGTTGGTAATCACCCCCGGGAGAGCCTGCACATCTCTATTCAATCAGCATCTTCTATGTCTAATTAATTTTTAAATGCCACACTGCATGCTCAAAAGCTCTCTCCCTGTTCGTTGAGATTAAACGCACAGTATTGCACTTCTGTTGAGACACAGAATCGGTTTGAGCCGGGCGGCCCTGAGCCACAGGGGACTGCTGGGAGTAAACTCGCAGGTTGGCTTATTTATATGACCCTTCCGTGCTCTGAAGTAATAGCTATAAAATCAACCAGTGTTTTGTAGGTGTTCATTAGTAGTTCGCATATGGCCAGGAAAAGTGCTTTTAAAAATACAGGATAATTTACCTGAGCATTTTCTATAGTTATTTCATTACAGGACCCTAGCAACTTTTCTGTTTTAAAGCCTATTGCTTGTTTGCAACGCATGAAATTGGTTATGCTTAATGAAATCTGAATAGTCTGTCTCATTTTAGACTGGCTGAAGGCTTGCTCTCATTTTTCCTGATATAGTTTTTCCTTGTTTATTTCCCAGCCTTTTCTGCTTTTCTGTTTTCTCTCTCATTAGTTGTTAAAATTGTACTTGAAGCACATCATTATTGTTGTAATTTTTCTCATGCATAAAATCAGGCTCTTCGCAAACAGCGATTTGCTGACAAATTGCAGCTGATTGTGTTTGTGATGCAGACGCAGAGAGTATCAGTATCGACATCTGCAGCTGGTGTGGGGATGCAATAACTAAGCCTCTTCCTCCTGGTGGGATGATAGCGATAAACAGAGAGAAGAATTAAAGGCTCTTTTGTTTCATAAAATCAAGAGAGTTTTCAGGGATCATCAGTCAGATGGCAAAAAAAATTAACTTCCATCTGTGTTTCCCATTGAACACAAAACCATTCTATTCTGTATATGCCTCCCCCAAGGAAATTCAGATTCTGTTGGCCTTTTATTAAGAGGGACCCCTAGGATGCAGCGAACAGTGGCAGTAAATTGCTATGATTAAATTTTGTTACAGCACAGCAGTATCTGTGGGGAATGTAGGTTTGAACGAGCACACATGCATCCAAGCATGTTTTACTTGGATTGAACAGTTTCGGTCAATTTGCTTGGGATTACTTGGATAGCGTTTTTTGCAGAACAGATACCTTCCAAAGACTTGAAATAACATTAAAATTAAAAGCACCTTTGCGGGAAGTTAATATTTCTTGGAGAAGTCGCACAGCTTGTGACGGGGATTTCGAGGTGAAACTCTTGCATGCTAAATGGGATGGGCAGCATTCTTTAGCCACAAGTGTGATTGTCGAACTGTAAACTGACATTCATGTTGCTCACGAAACAGTATCTTGAGCACGCTTCATAAAAACTATTAGCATTTATAATAAGTTATTAGAAGAATGTTGCCAAAATCATATCCTTCATGTTGGTTTCCAGCAAAGAATCCCCAGCAATATGTTTTCAGTGCAAATGCTAAATACTGTATTTTCCTGTTTAATTCTGACCAGAGAAAAAGTAAGCATCACAGGGTTCAATTTAGAAAGGTCAGACACAAAAGAATCTCAAACATACTTTCTCTGTCCCATCTTCTTTATCAGGAAGTCATTTCCACATTTAGTTGGTGCGTGTCTGCCGGTGTAGACTGTCTCTCCTAGGACATTGCTGTCTGTTACAGATTGATCTTTGCGTTCATCTGGCAAAGACCAAAAAACTTCCCTCCTACAGATGTCCCAGGTTGTCTGGCTGTTTGTTTGTAAAGAAACATGGTGAATTCACAGTGGTGTAATAAGTATGTAATGACTGAGTGATAATATGGTATCACACTGGGGTTTAACAGGGTTAGTGCCAACTTCTGTTGTTGTTTTGTTGTAATCAGGGTAGAAAACAATAGCACAGTAGTCATACAGTTATTCTGGTACACTATATTGTGCTAATAATTATATTTCACTAGGTAAATACCAGTAGATTTTGCTTCTTTGTGCTGCAAATGCATGGTTGTTATGCACTGTGTAATAATGTGGTACCAATAGCATTAAGTAGCCACATCTAATTGCACCTTCCTGTTTTAATCTGTCACTCGATCAGTGGTGAAGGTAGATCAGCTAACATGATATTAATGACAGCATAATCATTGGTGTTGAAATGGAAAACATCTAACACTAAGTGGCCAGTATTTATGCCTGGGCTGAAATGACAATGACAGTGTAGGCTGACTGCCGTGGGCATTTCAAGACATGTTAATAATGATGGTTTTAAATGCTCCACCATTTTTATTGATAAACAAGTTCTCCTCGGGCGCCTTCGCTGTTTTAACTTTGCTTGGTATTACTGATGCCGTGTGCGTTTTCTGTCTCTGCCAGGCTCCTCGGATGGGCACTTTCATGGGCGTTTACCTGCCCTGCCTGCAGAACATCTTCGGCGTGATCCTGTTCCTGCGGCTGACCTGGGTGGTGGGCGTTGGTGGGGTGATGGAGTCCTTCATCATCGTCTTCATGTGCTGCTCCACTGTGAGTACCCTCTTGTCTCACAGGTCCTCTCAGAGTACACTTGTACAGGCACCCTGCCTCTGATCGTCCCACACTCCTCCTTCTGTAGACTTTTTAATAGGAAACCTAGAAACTGCTTTGAAACTGCTTTGCTCGCCCTTGGACTGCATTGAAGGATTCTACAGTGAAGGCTCACATGCAGTATAAAGAAAGAGGATAAACAAGCTTGTTAATCCCACTAATCTTGCGCTTCTGTGCCAAATGTGATGCTGGGAGGCTCATTAAGTGCCCTGATATATAAACTAAGTCCCTTTGATGTCCTATTTGTCCTGTCGGCACATTTGGGTGATATGCAGGAATCACTGAAAACATTCAACTTATTCTCTGTAGCAATTCCTCCTCTGAAGCATTAGGGGAAACCTTTGTATACCTTTCTACAGTATACTAGAGACGTAAGTCACTTCAGACTAATACATTTGGACCTCCACTAATATATTCGGATATACACACTGTAAGTAGTGTCGTGGGACCAACATGTAGGTACTTTTCCCCCTTGATCAGACTTTCCCAACCAGTTCCACACCAAGTGATCGGTGACACGGTGCTATAGGATGTGCCATCCTCCAAATAAGAAGTGTACCTAAGGTCATGACTACTAGGTCATTAAATATAACACTGTTTGTAAGGCTAGGAGTATTAACACAACTCTGCTGGCTGTCATCTACTCTCACACTAAACAATCTTCGACCTCCCTAAGCGATTTCTCAGTCCTCCCCCTGATCCTTGGGGGGGTGGGGGTTGTGGGTGATTAGGTGATCACCTAATGGCTGACACATGTCACCTAGGTGGAGGTGAGAGGCAGGCAGTGGGAGATGAAGTAGGCCCCCGCGACACAGAAAGCACGTTTGGGATCCTTCAGGATGAAGATGAAAAGAATCCAGATCATAAATGCAGATCCTGTATTCATATAGTGACAACTTGTATAAGATGTCCGCACTTGCAGTGGCATTGCTCATCTGCTGCAGACACACTGGAAACATGCCGTGACTTTGTATCTTGAGAACACAAAATCCAAAGACTGTCCCACCACCACTAAAGCTCAGATAGGCTCTGGGCCTTTTCCACCTGCATGTGATTTATTTGTATTTATGGTTCCTGCAGTTACTGTCTTTCTAATACAGCCTCTTGACAGATATTCAGTTTCCTGTCAAGGACAGTGCAGATCGGTCCCCTGAGTGCTCTGAGAGATAGGGAAATAATTGATTGGACAGAGTGGAGAAGACTATCATTGGAAATTAGTTTAACCACTCACCAGTCATCTCATCTCAGAGCTTGTGAAATGCCTGTTTGTGTGTTTAGCCCATGAAGTGTTTCAGCAGAACAGAATATATTAGCCAGTTTGATTTTTTTTTTTACAATTGATGTCATTCTTAAATGGATTTCAGGCTGCCTCTCTGAAAGCCATAAACACTGAGCAGGTCTAAGAGTGCAAAGATATAAACGGGCGTTTGCTATGCAAGCAAGTTACTGACAGAATTGGAATTGGAAAACAGCAGCCTTTTCATCAGAGGTTTTGTTAACATCTAACAAAGGGGCTGCCTCACGCATCACCATGAAAGCCTCCAGCACGCAGAATCAGGCATCGCCTCCTTGCAGACCCCTCAGCAAAGGAAAGGCTGTATCAGGGACGAGTGCATTAGGAATGTCCCCCGGAGCTCCTGAGCTTCTGGGTGCATGCGTGTGGGTGGGCGTGTTTGCGTGTTTGCGTGTTTGCATGTGTACTTGTTCGCGCTCATTGACGAGTCGGCTCCCTCTGCTGGAGAGTGGAGGAGGCTCTATAAATAGCAGGCCTCCCGCTGCTCCGCTGAAGTCAGGGCTCCTTCGCCTGCCGTTCCTCTGCTCAACACGGTCCCATTAACCTGCGGCGGGGCCGGGCGGCTTCATCCGACACCAGTTTCACAAATGGAAAAGAGTGCTGGCCGCAGGTTCTGCGCTGGTGCCAGTGGGTCGAAGCAGGAGGATCAAAATTGCTCTTTCCTAGACCCCTTGGTGACTAGAGTGCCTAGGCACGATGTAAATTTCATTTTGAGTTGCACATTTAATAGTAAATGAAAACGGCAAGAGTTTGGATCTGAGGAGTGGGGCAGTGATGCACTGCTGGTGAAAGCCTTCTTTTCTTCAGGTCGTTCCATTCTCCCCTGCGGGGAGCAGAGTGGAGTGGCCTGTCATCCCTCTCCTCCCCACCTACCCCCTCCCCTTCTGCACCGCATGGTTTAGCCCCGACCCCCCTGGGCAGCCGGCTCTGAGATCAGCCTGGCAGTGAGAAGTACCGGGGTTCTTACATAACACAGCCCAGCTTGGCACACAGAGAGCAGTGGGAAGATCAGAGGGCTAAAAATAAATTAGCCTCCGAAACACCAGATCTGTTCAAGGAACGCGTGAAACAGAAAAAACGTCTGAAAGAGAAAGGTTTACCCTCTCTTTTAATTCCTTTTATTGCGGACTGAAGCCATTAGCAAAGTTCTGCTGAAGAAGGTTAAACTGTTGCTCTCTCCACAGCGCAGCAGCCTTTGTGCCAAAATGGGTCTATTGTGCCTGAAGGATTTAACCCCCTTGTTTCCACAGTGCACAGCTGTCTATCCCCTGGACAGAAATTAAACAGTTTTTTTCAATTGCAAACCCAAAGATCCCTGTGGGATATAAACCTGCCAGAGTCTGACTGCACAGCCTGCTTCTCCTGTCTGATCAGATATTGCGTTTTAAAGTCCCTAATGCAGGGAGAGGTTGTATGACAGCACTTCTGATAAACACACGCAAGTCTGGACTCTATGTGAAAAACTGCATCATCCCCCTCCGTGCAAGGGAAAACTGCAAGGCTACAGCATGTTCTTATCAAGCTCATAAAGATCTGAAAGTCAGTTTCCAGGAAATCCTTAAAGGAGCCTTTATTGGCTGATGCCGTGTGTATGGCAACCGAGCTTCTGAATTTAGACTCCAAGGAGCAAACCAGAAGGAACCCAGGAGAGGCAGCCGAGCAGGGAAACAGGATGGCCAGCACCCCACCCAGTTCATACAGTTTGTGCAATTTTCAAAGCCCTTTGCTGTTACTCTGCCCTCCAGCTAGGAAAAAAGGGAGATGATTTTGCATTCCTGCTGCAGTTCGGGCTGCACTGGAGCGTGTTTATAACTGAACCGACCCTGGCAGGAGGTCTATAGAAAACAGCATGGCTTTCCAATGAAGAGCGACAGGCACCTTGCTATCCTGCTACAATTACAGGAGGAATCACCTCGGCACTACAACAGGGCCTGACACTAGAGTAGTTTAACGTAGTTTGCTCGCCTCATTAATGATTTATCGCAATGATCATGTCTGGTTAAGTAATGACATTTGTTTCATTAAATATTCAAACCTTATTGGCATTTGGATCTTCCTTAAATAACAGCACATGAACCAGACAGATGGATGGAGAGATGAGATTTTATGCTTTTGAATTTTGTCATCCAATATTTGCTATTCTGTCATTTTCTTGATTTGGGGGGAAAAGGAGGAGAAGTGCACGTGGTTCCTGAAGCTTTCCAGCGTGGCAACGGGCACATGGGAAGGGTGAGAGAAGGAGCAGGGAGGAGAGACGAGCAGAGGCAGGGGATGTGGAGGGGAGAAGGAGGGAGGGGGAGAGGCCCCGCGGGTGGAGCTGGAAGACCGCAGGACGA
Organism: Lepisosteus platostomus; assembly: GCF_059453375.1. Classification (NCBI taxonomy): domain Eukaryota; kingdom Metazoa; phylum Chordata; class Actinopteri; order Semionotiformes; family Lepisosteidae; genus Lepisosteus; species Lepisosteus platostomus. The sequence goes on along the minus strand of NC_142625.1, from coordinate 25,632,355 downwards.
GCGAGGCGCAGCGGAGACGGAGGCAGGGTGAAACACTGATCGATGGAGGTGGGGACAGCCTGTAGAGGCAAAGGGAAGAGGAGAACCAGAGAGGATGAGAACAGGAGAGAGAGGGAGACTGAAACAGACATACAGCAGAGCAGGGGGGGAAACGGACACGAGGGGTTTTCAACTCGCCCAGGACAGAGCCGTGTGTCATCCCCGACGTGCCGGAGAGGCAGTGTTGCACACTGTTATGCAAGACATTCTACTGAGGAAAAAAACCTAAATAAATAACAATAAATGCATGGTTTATTGGAGCGCTGCTGTCAAGGGTAAGACAATGTTGTTCCTAGTAGAAGAGCTAGAGGGGTAAAAAGACACATTTCCGCAGCAGTGGACAATAAAGTATCTCTGTTTCTCTCGTTTGGTACCTTTATATGTTCGTGTTTAGCCAGGACACCGGGGTTAACAGTCCTACTCCTGTAAACAGTGGCATTGGATTTCAATGTATTCCATACAAGAGGAGTGCCGCCTACTGCTCCACCGGCGCTCATTACAACTGCAGCCTGTTTTTCCCTACATGTCTGTTCTCCCTGTACTGACCAGACCAGTAAAGCTGCTCTCAGTACAGAGCTGCGTGTCTGCCAGAAATGTAGCACTGTACTGTCTTATGCAAGATATTCAGCTGTTTTGTTTTGTTTTTTCAATGTTGCTATATATGCATGAAAATGCAGCACTACTGTATATATTTATATAACACTTTGTTTTCACCCAAGGGATTCCTAATGGAAGACACAGTCAGAAAATGCAGTCTCAATGTTTTCAATTCCCAAAAACCATGTTTTTTATATTTAAATACATATTTAATACAGAAATCCACACGGCAGTACAGCCTCAGAAATTGCGTACGGAGGCACTGAACCGGGCAAAAGCACTTTGGCTCAGTCACTTGTACGCTTTCAGAAACATTTTCCACCAGAGCTTTTCTCACCTTTCTGCACAGAAGTTGAATATATCTTCTGGCAGATTAATGCTTCTGGATGTACGTCCCTTCAGTTTTTAAATAAACGTCAACCGTGAGGTGAACAACACTGTGTCTCTCAGAACCCTTTAATCAAGAGAACAGTTTCAGATTGTCATATGGCACACATTCTAAAGGGCTTTCCTTAGAGGTTACAAAGACAAATATCTCTCTATAAGAAATGCAGCTAACTAAATAGCAGCGATTTCAATATATAGGTTTTGTCCAATGCGGTTCATTGACAGTACATGCACTGAAACCCGATTGCAAGGTGGAGACCTGCCTCCACTGCAGTGGACTCTGACTGTCTCTTCACCGTTGAACTCATACAGTAACATCCCACTTAACCACCCACAAATGCAGGAACTCAGCTGGAGAAAAATAATTGCTTGCAATTAAATAAATGTTCAGTGTCATGTAAAGAGTTGTTTATCTGTCAAAATTCTGTGCAGTACAAAGGATCCTTCTTCAATCGCTAACAGCCACACCCATGAGGGTGTCCTTCCCCATTTTAGTGAATTAAACCCTGTGCTGCCACCTTCACATAAGCCAGTGTGTGCCCTAGCCTGCCACTGCTGTTTCTGCTATCTCAGACCCCCTGGGCAGCTTGTCCTGTCCTCTCACAGCTAATATACAGATCGATCAGTACAGTGACATCTATCTCTTGACCTTCCGCGGCACGCTGCTCTGAAGACAGTTCACTACCAGAGCTGGTTATTTTTATCCCTGTCCTCAGACGCCTTGCAGAAGATTGTTCTTGGTCCCCCTCCAGTGATGAAGGATTGTGCTTGCCCAGGCCTGCTTAACTTGAGGAATGAAAAAGGCTGCTGGCAAAACTCCTGTTCCACCCCCTGCCCTCCCAATAAGGCCTCCATTCTCTCTGTATCAATGGCAGCCAATGTGCTTCTTCACTAGATTATCCAGAATGGGGTTGTGATGGGTGATTGGTGTGAGAGTACTGCAAAAGGTGAACCTTTAGTAAACACGAAAAGAGGGTCATACTGAGAGTTTTTCTCTATAATTTTCAAGGCTTCAGTAAACCCCAGTCTGGGTGAATGTGTATCATTGTTAATGATGCTAATAAATACCAATCTCTGTATGCTTTTTTCTTATTCACCCTCGTCTGAAAGGTTTGCTCGTAAGATGCCTACTGCATCCCTGAGTATCCTTGGAAACAGTCTCTACATCACAAGCACACTTCATTAGAATAGCTGGCAGGATAACAGTGGGCCCTTCAGTCGAACCAGTGTGACCCTGGTTAAGAGACAGGGCTTACAGAATACCTTCCAGCTTAATTTAGAAATAGTGTGAACCTGCTGAACACATCCCTCAGGAGAGCTGTAATTCTTTCAGCATGGCTACTGAGTGATGTCATCTCACAGCAAGGCTGTGGAGAGTTGTCCTTATGTCAGTGGATTGATATTATTTCTCACTGAGGCTACAGAACAATGCCATGATGTCAGCAGAGCAATGCTATCACTCACTGAGACTATAGAGCAGTGGTGCACAGCTCCAGTCCTGGAGAGGCACTGTCTGCAAGTTTTCCTTCCATTTCTGTTCTTATTGAGCTCATTATTAGCATAATTGAACCAGTTTAACCCTATTGAAATATCAAAATAGTATCTTCAGCTATTTACTATTTAAAGAGACCCAGTCTTGTTGGATTCTGGCTGCAAGGACTGGTGTTCTGTACCTGATGTCATCTCTCACTGAGGTGGTAGAGCGATGTCATTGGGTTTCCAGCGCGATGCTGTCTCTCACTGAGGCATTAGAGCAATGTCATTAGGTTTGCATGGTGATGTCATTGTGTCAACCACACTTGCTTAAAGTCCCTTCAGCTTCAGCTCTAGACTCTCTCAATCAGATAACAAAGCTAAAACAATTACCGTCTTATCTCCCTCCTTCAGAGAGCCCTGCTCACTTCATTAATACCTGATTAGAGAGTAATTCAGAACCAGCAATGGCCGCCTGGCAGGGAGGGTTGTATACAGAGTTAACACTAACCTGATTAGCAACAGCTTAAAATTCCTCACTGCCATTACTCACATCGGAGATCAAATTGAGAAAAAGACTTGCAGTCAAATTGATTCCATCAGTTTGCTCTCTTTCTCTATCTGTTTCTTCCCAGTGGTTCTGACTCTGACTCTCTCACCCTTCCCCAGTAGGTTGAACTACTGGTCCCACATTTAGCAGGTCTCTTGAGCACAGGATGGAGTTGCCCTACAATTTAAACAAATGAAAATGTGAGTTAAGCACTTCACCTCTGCTCAACAGTTGTGTTAAAGAGGCAGTTTATCTACTGCTATTTAATAAGGAATCACTCCCTCCCCTCCCAAAAAAAAGCATCAGGATTACTGGTATCTCTGATTGCAAAACAGGCATAGTGACCAACTGACCGATATTTCCTGTTTACTGTGCTATGTGATGGAGTGACACTCCTCATCTTCCCAGGGGTGCAGGACAGTTTTTCCCCTCTCCTGCGCAGCAGACTGGATGCCAGACTAGTCGGTTCCTCTACTGCGGCTTCATCTTCCTTCTTCTGCCCCTCTCTCCACCTGCACTCACTCTCGCGCTCCACCTGCTCTCTCTGGTGCTCGCCGCCCTCCTGCTCTCTCTGTCGATGGACTGGCCGGGGCTGCTTCCCTGGGCTTTCGCTTCAGAACGTGCCGGCCGGGCTGCCCTGGTTGTCCAGTGTCGCCTCCCACCCCTGCAGGAATGGGGCAGAGCCGCCAGCCGAGCAGCAGAGACGCCCTGTGGAAGTTCAGAACCGTTTCAAGTGACTGCAGACAGAGTTGCGCAGAATCTCGTGTCGCCTGCTCAGCTGTAAATAGTTTCAAAGCTTGTTTTTCTTTTTCTGAAAGATGATGTTGTGGGTTTTTTTAGCTCTCGGTGGTTTGACAATGGATTGTAATGCTCAGCAGTCACAGAGGCTTGGACTGTTCGCCAGGGTATTGACCGCATTACTGGGCAGCTCGTTCCAGACCCCCACAGCCCTTCCCACGACGAAGTGCTTCCTGTTCGCAGCTGTATTTCACCTCCCCCCTTGTTTCCACCTGCATCCTCTGGCTCATACTTCTCTGTTTATTCTGAAGGAGTCCCCCGGGTGACCCTATCAGTGAACTACTGTTTTTTAAAATAAGTAAATACTAATAAATTGAATTTAAAAAATGTATCAGGTTCCTTTTTAGTCTTCTCTGTTGGATTGTAAAAAGGTTCCTTTTTTAGTAACATGGTGACCAAAATGATACACAATATTCTGTGAGGTCAGTGTAAAGAACAGAGGTCTTACTAGTGTGATACAGTATATGCTTGTGATGTGACAACCCTTGATTTACATTCGAGAGTTTTCTCCAGCAGAGGATCACAATGAAGACTTTCATCCATCCAAAGTGCTGATCTGTTCGTTTTCCCTTCCATTTTCAGACCATGCTGACCGCTATCTCCATGAGCGCCATTGCTACTAACGGAGTCGTGCCAGGTGAGCCTGTCCCCAAGTCACCACCTGTGTGCTGAGGAAGAGGAGAGACAGAGGGGCCTGTCTGCTGAGGAAGAGGAGAGACAGAGGGGCCTGTGTGCTGAGGAAGAGGAGAGACAGAGGGGCCTGTGTGCTGAGGAAGAGTAGATACAGACGGTCCTGTGTGCTGAGGACGAAGAGAGACAGAGGGGCCTGTGTGCTGAGGAAGAGTAGATACAGAGGGGCCTGTGTGCTGAGGAAGAGGAGAGACAGAGTCCTGTGTGCTGAGGAAGAGTAGATACAGAGGATCCTGTGTGCTGAGGAAGAGTAGATACAGAGTCCTGTGTGCTGAGGAAGAGTAGAGACAGAGGGTCCTATGTACTGAGGAAGAGTAGAGACACAGGGTCTTGTGTGCTGAGGAAGAGTAGAGACAGAGGGTCCTATGTGCTGAGGAAGAGTAGAGACAGAGGGTCCTGTGTGCTGAGGACGAGTAGAGACACAGGGTCTTGTGTGCTGAGGAAGAGTAGATAGAGTCCTGTGTGCTGAGGAAGAGTAGAGACAGAAAGTCCTATGTGCTGAGGAAGAGTAGAGACAGAGGGTCCTGTGTTCTGAGGAAGAGTAGAGAAAGAGGGTCTTTTGTGCTGAGGAAGAGTAGAGACAGAGGGTCCTGTGTCCTGAGGAAGAGTAGAGAAAGAGGGTCTTTTGTGCTGAGGAAGAGTAGAGACAGAGGGTCCTATGTGCTGAGGAGGAGTAGAGACAGAGGGTCCTGTGTGCTGAGGAAGAGGAGAGACAGAGGGGCCTGTGTGCTGAGGAAGAGTAGAGACAGAGGGTCATGTATACTGAGCAGTGTTTAAATACGTAAACAAAACAAGTCTGGAGTGCTTTTGCTTCATTAAAAACTAGTTCTCATCTTTTGAACAGATGGGTGGGGGGAGTCAGTAATCAGCCGGGACCCTGTACCACATTTTGGGTTCCGGATTTCCTCTCCCTGAGGCGAGGGGAATTAGGAGCAAAGGGTGTCCACTGTGGGACGGTCCCGTACAGTGTCAGTCCCACCAGCTCGGAACCGCTGTGCGGACAGATCCGAGCGGAGACGGCGGAGAGTTCCGTTTGGGTCATTTCTTGACAAAAAGACGGTCGCAGCTGGGCAGGAACAAAACTGAGACCCGTCGAGACAGGTCCCATCCGGCTTGGCAAAGAGGGGGGTCGATTAACCTGAACAATTAGGAATCGGTAGGATTGAAAGGCAGAAGACGGGGTACAGACATCCCTGGAGCAGCTGGCTGAAATTGTAAAGGCTGCAGTGTTTGCGCTCAGAAAGTCCGGGACGTTAAGGAGCAAAGGACACTGCTTGCTTGTCCAGTGTTGCGGGCATAGTTTGGGTTAAAGGGGGATTTTACCTCAGCGCTCCAGGCACAGGTGTGAAAGCTTAGAGACGGACACTTTAAAGCACAACGATTTACTGAGCTACCTGTGTAAGAAAACGGGACGACAGACTCCTAGAACAGATTTCATAAGCATGTATTTTGGGAAAACTCAAAAGCTGAGGGGAAGTCAATTTAGACTGCATTGCGGTATTCAAACTCTCCCCGTCTCCTCTTGTATCTCACGCGTTAACCTGTTTACGCTGGCACAGAGGAAACAAAGTCGTTTTGTTTTCAAGCAGCCGCGATTACTGCCAAGATTCATCGCCGTGAAGACAAATCACATTCACTTGTTTAATTGCTATTTTCAGTTGAACGCGGATTGTGGGTTTTTCGCCCTTTCTCGCATTATTTGGAGATGCGGAACACTTCGGAAATCGTTCGACTGGTTTCGCGACTCCACGAGCCCTCTCAGTTCCCAGTTTCTATATTAATGAAATAATCGTCCCTCGCCTGCAAGATTGCCGCGCGCGGCTTAATGAGCTCCGGTGTTAATGAGCACGACTGCGCAGTTAATTAACACCAAGATTAGTTGATAAACGGCAGTTATTGTGTTGGTTGGAGAGAGAAAAAAAAACAGAAAAAAAATGTTAAAGAGAATTACAGATGGAATTGGTAGGGAATGTCGGTGAGGGTATGATAGATCGAGGTGGGGAGGTTAGCCGAGGTGCTGTAATTATATTAGACTGAAGAAAGGCCAGATCACACATCGATTTCTGAACCAAGTCCCCTGTGAAGCGCGCAGCGGTTTCCTGGCGTGACTGTCTATGGCTGTGCAGACCTCACCAGTGTCTGGGTTTCTCAGTACTATAGCTACATAACGACAGTGAGGCACGGAAAAGGCGATTTGATGATTTTTTGCATCTACAAAACGGAATTTCAAAATCCAGATTCGCATATTATTTACATAACACGCGTTTTCCATCATCGCAGATGTGATGCGTTTTTATTTCCTAGACTGTGTGGTTATATTATTATTACTAATAGTAAATAAATAAATGATTCTGCTGAGGAGCGTGCTAGATTCTGCCCAATCAGAGTCATGTAGAAGAAGGCAGCCAATCAAAGTGGGAGAAAGCAGTGCAAGGGGCGGGGTTATGAGAGTAAAGCTATAAAGTGACGTCATCCCCCCCCGTATTTTTCTAATGGAAGCAAAATTTCAGGCGATCGTTGTGCTTTTTCCCCACAAAGAACAAATCTTATTACGTAAGAGACCGAACGGGAAACTCTTATAACACAACGAGTGGTATTGCAAGGCGACGACTGATTTTAAAATCTCTTTTGTCTCACCTTAATGGTCAACCTCGCATGTTTCATCTCCCTGTGAAGTTACAGTTTTCACATGTTCATCTTCTCAGGACGTCCAATGTCCTCACGTGTATTTTTAAAAATAAAAATGCACCTTGCATTAATCCCGAGTCTGCCCATGTTGGCAATGGTCACGGTATGAAAGAACATCAATAAACAAATTTAGAGTAGAAAGCGGTACGAAATTTCATGGTTTGAAATTTGACTTCATGGAATTTCAGTCAGAGCTACAGAACGACACGACTCCAGCGCCCCCCCTGCTGGTGCGGCGGTGCAGGTGCGCAGCCCTGCGGCCGTTGGCTTCAGAGGTGTCAGCCAGGGGCTCATGGGGGGTTCTGCCCTTGTCCTCTCTGTGTGAACAGCGGGCGGCTCGTACTACATGATCTCGCGCTCCCTGGGGCCTGAGTTCGGGGGCGCCGTGGGGCTCTGCTTCTACCTGGGGACCACCTTCGCTGGGGCCATGTACATCCTGGGCTGTATCGAGATCCTGCTGGTGAGGCCTGCTTCTCTCCCCACTCCTCTAAGACACCCCTGTCTTCTCTCTCTGCCCTTCCCTGTCCTTTTCCCCCACCCTGTTTTCAGTTGTTTTTATATACCTCTCCCTCCTCTTGCCTTAATCCTTTCTTTCCCTCTCTTCTCTTCCTTCCCTCCTCTCCTCTGCAGCTTCTCTTCTTTCTGCTGTCTCTCTCGCTCGTCCCCTTTGTTTTTCTCCTCTCTTCTTCCAGCGCGCTCCCTGTCTCTCGTGCTCAGCTGCACGAGGGAGGGTAATTATGTTAATTCCGCATTAAAGAGCGAGGGAGAGAGACTGGGGAAAAACAGCATTTGGCTGGGGTAATGAGATGAGACCAGCTATAAATGTGCTTTGTTTGGATTTTATTAATGGTTTTAATTACAAACAGCAACATTTTTCTTGAGGAGTGAAAGCTCTTCACAGCCAGCCGAGCACAGACGTACCCCTAGCTGGTACAGGTCCTGGATTAGATCTGTTTTTTTGGGCCTGCATGGGACTGGCGTGGGTCTGGAAGGTGCCATCGGCTATTGACTCGCACCATGGTTCCCCAGGTGGGGAACATTATGTCCAGCATTGCCAGGGCTGGGTGACGTTGGTCACTTGTGTGGCTGTGCTGTGTTCCTGAGAGCTGCCTCAGCCTGCCATCTGGTGACACACAAGAGGCTGGACAGAAGCTTTCCTGAATGCAGAAAGGTTTAAGGCTTTAGCATTTATTCAGCTGTTTGTATACCAGTAACACACGGTAGCAGTAGGGGAATAATTATTCATACATATCAATGGCCTGTACATCACAATGTGCTGAGGGTCATGACTGTATTAACTAGTGAGGAGGTGCTGTGATTGCAGATAAGCTGTAAGGGATGAGTCCTTCTCCCCCAAAATTATTGGACTGTTGGCAGGAATTGCTTCAGATTTATAGCGCTTCTTAATACAGATGTCCAGTGACATCATCCATTGCAGTTATCAAGCCCTCCCCCTTAGGAAAAGGAACAGCACGTTGACTCTTCTCTATATACAACATCTCTCTCCTCCCTGTCCCTTCTGTCCCTCCTCTACCTCTCTCTAACGGTGCCGCCCCTTCTTCCCACAGACCTACATCGTGCCCCAGGCAGCTGTGTTCAAGATGGAAGGTCTGGAGGGGACAGATGCAGAGGAGGCCCTGCTCAACAACATGCGGGTGTACGGCACCTGTGTGCTGTCCCTCATGGCGCTGGTGGTGTTCGTGGGGGTGAAGTACGTCAACAAGCTGGCCCTGGTCTTCCTGGCCTGCGTCATCCTCTCCATCCTCGCCGTGTACGCTGGCGTCATCAAGACCGCCTTTGACCCCCCGGAATTCCCGTGAGTGACCTCTCGGGCAGGGTTACAGTCTGAGCACTGGCACCGGGTCGGGATCGGTTTGAGCTGTTTCAGACTTTTGCAGACTCTTAGGTACTAACAAATAAGTAGGAAGTGCTGGGGATGTTCACTGTTTCAGTGCTTGTTTCCTTGCTTTTGCGTTGGATTAGCATATGCTTAGCATATAGGATTAGAATATGATAAAGTCATTCGCAAACCAGGAGCTGCCACGTTTAGCAAAAACTACCAACATGCATGTATATCACTGCGCAGAAGTCTTGGACAGTCGACATTGTTCTGCTCTTTTCACTCAGTGTTGTTCTTCTTTACGTACAAACACAATTTGCATAAGTGATCATTTAGCCATTCCAGCTAAGAGCTGAACCTGGTAGAACTTTTAGGACAAATAAGAACCATTTTAGCTTTAAGGATGTGTAGAGAGGAACAAATTATGTAAATAACAATGAACCTGACAATGACTCATTTCGTATATATGAATGGTATATATGATGGCCTAGTGACTGAAGCACTTCATAGTGCCTATTTTTTTACAGTTTGTCTTGCATTGTTGTTATTTCTGAGTTTCAGAAGTGCCCTAGAAATTATTAATGTATTAATGTTTGCTGAAGGTTTCTTCTCACCCAGGCTCATCTGCATTAATGACACGGTTGTTCTGATAGAAAACACTCGTGGAGCCTTTGAGTAAACTGATAACACTCCTGACATGCTCATCACAGGCTCCTGATGGTGACAGTGCAGTTTTCTGCTTCAGATGTTCAGCGATCTCCCTCTCATTTTTCTGCAGGATCTGCGTCCTAGGAAACCGCACGCTGATCACGAAGGGCTTTGATGTGTGTGCCAAGGTGATCGAGCGTGACAACGGCACCTTCACCACCAAGCTGTGGCAGATGTTCTGCGACTCGGACCTGCTCAACGCCACTTGCGACGACTACTTCGTCAACAACAACGTCACCGAGATCCAGGGCATCCCCGGGGTGGCCAGTGGCATCATCACAGGTGACCGTCCCCCACACAAGCTCAGTGCAGCCTGGGTAACCTGGGCCTGCAGCCCTCAGCACAGGCCTGTGGTATGCCCACAGACCATCATCCTGTTCCCCCTCCCTCCATCTCCCTCCTTTCCCTGTCTCACTCTCTCTCTCTTTCTCTCTGTGGCAGAGAACCTGTGGAGCAACTACCTGGAGAAGGGGGTGATAATCGAGAAGGAGGGAGAGCCCTCTTTTGTGAACGAGGACGCGCCCATCACCATGACCAACCGCTACGTCCTGGCCGACATGACCAGTTTCTTCACCCTGCTGGTGGGAATCTACTTTCCCTCTGTCACAGGTGGGTGGTAGCCCGAGATGGAGAGGGCAGAGAGGCGAGCTGATCGTGCAGACACACGGGGAGTGATGGACCTCGTATTGCTGCATGATATGATGACACACACAGTGCTGTATGTCTTAGCTTCTGCGTCAGTACGAAATCATCTCAGAAAGTACCGCTGTCTTTTTCTCTCCAAATATCTCTGCTTGCTTTCTTTGTCCAGTACACCCCTGAAGAAGCTGCAGAGATAAAGTGTGATGTATCCTAATTTTTTTTATTAATTCTCATCTTGGAATCGGTGTCTCCTTGTTCCTCACTGGGCAGAGAGATCCTGTCTGTGTGTGGCTCTGGGAGACTAGACTCCTTTCTGCCTACAATAAGTATGTAAGAGATATACGTGACATTTTCTGTTTTGATCCAGAAATCCTTTCATTTTGTCGCAAGCACATTTGCAGTGTTAATTTAATCCCTCACTAGTCAAAGCTTTGTTAAAATCTTTATGAGACTTCAGCGTCCCAGGACACTTACTAGCCTCTTGTGGCCTATCACTCATCATCACTACCGTCAAAACATGCACACTCACACACGAACACGTTTCCATTTAAATCGCGTTTCTCTCTCCTCCTCGGAGCTATTCCAATCTCTCAGCTTTCTTTCTGCACTGGCACCACCACTGCGTAATTAATTTTTAATTACATTTTCGCTGTTGCTGCTGATGAAAGGTGGCAACAGTGAGGATCCATTAGATTAGCACCCTCTGAGGTGTCAGTGGGAAGTGAGAAATGGGATAGGATTGGAATTGAGCAAGCAAACACACGCGCGCGCGCACACGTGCTCCGGCGTACACGCACACACTAAAAAGCTGTCGGATACATCGGATCCTGTTCTAGGCGTCGGATACATGCGTGGGATTCTCCATTTGGACAAATGTCCTCACACACCGGCGAATACTCGTGCCGTCCTGCAAACCCACCGATGACTGAAGGAGACACACGCATATTCACACCCCCTCTTTAATAGTCACAAACAAGGTACCCTGATCCTGATGTCACAATAGAGGGGAAGGCCGGGCCCCACTGAGGGATGTTTGACACCCCCCTAGGACCCCCCTAGACACCCCATCCAGAAAATAAAGGAGTAAGACACGACGAGGCCCTCCTTGAAACGCAGGAAGAACCCCGTCGAGTCCTACCCCCCCCCCTCTCCCCTGGAGATCCAGATCAAGACCACCCCTCCCTTCCGAAAATCAAATTAACCATGACAGGCCCCTCCCTCCCCCCCTCACCCCCCCCCCTGCTCAGATGACGTACCGGCCAATGCGTGACGCAGCAGAGCAGCAGTCATTGATCCAGAGGCACAAGGCCTCTGTGTGTTGGACCTGCAGGATGCGGGTAAAAAGAGCTGAGTAAGGGGCTGGAGCCTAGAGCCAGGCGGGTGGGAGGCAAATGGGCCACAAGGAGGCTTAGGTGCAGAAGGAAGATGGATGTTCCTCTGACCCCGGTGCGGTGTGTTTCAGGAATCATGGCTGGCTCCAACCGATCCGGTGATCTGCGAGATGCCCAGAAGTCCATCCCTGTCGGGACCATCATGGCCATCACCACCACCTCACTTGTGTGTATCCTTCCGGGACCAGCCCACGGGGCCCGCGGACCGGGCTCTCTCCACTGTTTCCCCTTTCAGGCACTGGAGGCGCACAGATGAGTCCAGAGCAGTGCCGGCTGGAATTAACAGATGTGCGCTGATGTCTTCCACCACACACAGACACATCAGCAATCCTCCTGTCTGATCAGGAGGGCAGAGCTCTGCCCTGGATCACTGTACAAACCCCAGAGGCGCAGTGCACACCACCGAAAACTGAACAAAGACACCAAGAGACACCAAACGGTTTTCTTTTAATAATAATGCATTTTATTGAAAGTGCACTTTCCATAAGTCGATCTGAAAGCGCAGAGTTATGTATTGACGAAGAAACGGAATGTTTTTTTAAATGCAGGTGCAACGTTTTTAGCCATACCAGCCTTCCCCAGGTAGCAGTGCCTTTAGATCATTATCAGGGAGGCGGGTTCGACGCCGTTACGCAGCTGTTTTGTTTGTTCCAGGTGTTCGTTTGAACTCCTAAGCTGCTAGCCATGTGGTCAAAGCCGACCTTGGCTCCTTCGAAGAAAGCAGCTAGATGCGATCCTGTAGTCAGTGAGACAAGAGAAACCAGACCAGCCAACAGCAAACAGATGAGCTGAATGGCCTCCTGTCGTGAGAAAGCCTCCCTGTGTGCTTGAAGAGCACTGCTGTACCAGCAGAGATGGGGCAGCAGCGCTGTGGCCTGCGCCTCCGTTCCGCTCCGTCACAGACAGGAGGGAAGCAAGAGGGTCTTGGTTCCGATCTGTCCTTCGCACGAGGCAGGAAACCGGCAGTAAGACTGGGCAGAGGCAGATCCTGGTGTAGATTTCATCCTGCAGTCTCTTCAGAACAAAAGCCTCTGCTAAGAGGCTAATTATTATTATTACCCTAATTATGAGAAAGGGGATAATTTTTTCTCCGACGTCGTTCGCACGTGGAACACCGGGCCCTGGGTGTGCTGTCTTGCCGACTCTCAGCCTTCTTTAACTGCCTGCACAGACATGTCCAGCATCGTGCTGTTCGGAGCCTGCATCGAGGGCGTGGTGCTGCGGGACAAGTAAGTGCCCGGGCGTGTCCCTCTCAGCTTCTGCTTTCATAGCCGCATTCCTCGACTGTTTTCCCTGTGGGGTAGCCCGGCACGCGCGCAGCTCGTTTCGAGCCCCCAGCTGTTCTTGCACCCACCCTTGTGCTGCGACCGCAGCAGCAGGTCCTGCAGGATGGGGACGGGTACGTGCCGTCCTCAGGGGCGTGCTCGGGACACGGCCGCCCGCTGTTGTCCACACAGCTCCCACGGGCCCCAGGCGACGGGGGTCCGCCTTGCAGGGAGAGCTCAGGGTGCCCTGGTCAGCAGAAGTGCTCCAGCGGCCCTTGTCCGAGAGCACGTCACTTGCCCGGATATTCCCATCCCTGCCGGCCAGTGGCATAGCCCTGGCACAGTCAGTCCTGGCTGCGCCGCTCGGGAAATCTCTCTCGGTTCCGTCCGTAGCTCCAAGAAATCTGGACAGGGAAGTTGACAGCGCCAGTGCTCCTGAGGGAGACTCGCGGCTGTTAATCCGCTCATCACCTGCGAGCACCACGTCAACTGTGGATATTATTACCTTTATACCTGTAATAAAGGCACAGTTGTCGGGCCTCTTAACCTCTCTTTAAATTTCATGATGCCACAGGCGATAACAAAGCATAATAAAAACAAAAACAGATAGTGGGACCTTCCTGATACAGCGCTCTTGTGCAATGACTCTTGAATCGACATTAGCACGATACTACAAGACACCAGATGCCGACACGCTAGGAGTGATCTAAACCCGGGTGACTTTTCCTCACTGCCTGCGACGTCAGCTAGGTTGTGACAGTGCCGGACATCGCTGGCAACAGAGGTGCCGGAACCTCTCCACCCGCGAGGTGGAAGAGGACTGAGCAGGAGCTCGCTCTTGCTTGCAGGTTTGGGGAGGCGGTGAATGGGAACCTGGTGATCGGCACGCTGGCCTGGCCCTCCCCCTGGGTGATCGTGATCGGCTCCTTCTTCTCCACCTGCGGGGCGGGGCTGCAGAGTCTGACGGGGGCGCCACGCCTCCTACAGGCCATCTCGCGCGACGGCATCGTCCCCTTCCTCCGGGTCAGTTGGGTCGTCTCGGCCGCCTGTCTGTGTGCGTGTTTCTCTGTTAACGAAACAGACGATAGAGCATCCCTAGCGAACCGAAGCGCCGCGCCATCGCCTGGTCAGCCTGCCTCTCCCATGAGCCAGAACAGGCACAAGAGCACACAAACACATTCACAGAAGCAGCCTCCGGCTTTCATTCCAATCCAGCTGGAAATGACTTATTTAAATCATCCCCTTAGTATATTCACTGGTGAAAAAATAAGCATTTTTACTATGGTTTTAGTGAGCAACTTATTAACATACCTATAAAAATCCTGTTTCCCTAGTTACATTGTTAACACATTGTAATAATGTTAGTTATACCAGTATATCCCATTATAATGATGTTAATTTAGGGAGCATGATGCGGGCTGGATTGGTCATGTCTGCTAACTCTCCCATTATCAATCACACACACACAGAGCAGGTGTCCTGGGGGAGCAGAGGAGGTAGTGGGGTCCCCAGGCCTGCGTTCTCTGTGAGAGCGAGGGGCAGTGTCTCCCCACCGCTGGTCCGGCAGAGCGATTCACGGGCGGGTTTGTCTCCCCGACGTGACCGAAACGGTAGGCGGGGATGGAGCACTGCGGCATCGGCCCCGGGTCCGCGGGGAATTGCTGTCGGAGCAGGAGTGCGAGCGAGCGAGTGCCTGTCCCATCGGAGCATCCCCGGGGCTCAGCGCTGCAGCAAGGCTCCCAGCTCTGTGTGTCAGCTGGGCGATCACTCCCTCGCCTGCTCCTGGCCGAGTCTCAACCCACATACAAACAGAAGACGTTCAGCGGGATTCTTGTGGAAAGGTCCTGCTGAATAGAAAGGGAAAATATCCTGGTGCTCTTTGTCCAGGGAACAGCTTGCAGGCCTCCTCCTATAGTAAGAATAAAAATATTCCTGGCGTTCTGTGAGCTGCTTCCACAAAGCCTGGAACATTTGGAAGAGCTAAAGGGTTTCTGTATGTGCAGGATTTTTCTGCGGGGATCACTTTCTTCAGCAGCCCCCCCCTTCTTCCTTCTGTGTCCCAATCCCTGTCTCTCACTCCCAGGTGTTTGGCCATGGCAAGGCAAATGGGGAGCCCACCTGGGCCCTCCTCCTGACCGCCTGCATCTGCGAGATCGGCATCCTGATCGCCTCCCTGGACGCCGTCGCCCCCATCCTCTCAATGTAGGTGCACCCCATTGAAGCGTACACCCCCAGAGACACAGAACCTTGTAGCCAATACCAAACACCCCTCACTCTTCACGCATAGGTATGCTGGGTCCTTCACCCAGGTCTCCTGAGTCAGTCATACAATTATAATTTCTCACAGCCCACCACTTTAGTTTCTTCTAATTCATAAGTTAGATGCTTTACGTTCTGGTTCTCAGCTCTCTCTGCCTCCCCCTTCCTCCCTCTCCCTCCCTCTCTCTCTCTTTCTCCAGGTTCTTCCTGATGTGCTACATGTTTGTCAACCTGGCCTGTGCCCTGCAGACTCTACTCCGGACCCCAAACTGGAGGCCCCGATTCAAATTCTACCACTGGTGAGGGTCCAGTGCCTTGCTTGCACTCCGCTCTTGTAGAACCAGCCGTCTGCTGGCGACAGGGAGTCCTAGGTTCTGCCCAGTGCATGCTGAGCCTGTTTCTTGTCTCTGGCAGGGCTCTGTCCTTCCTGGGGATGAGTCTGTGCCTGTCCCTCATGTTCATCTGCTCCTGGTACTACGCCATTGTTGCCATGGTCATCGCCACCTGCATCTACAAGTACATCGAGTACCGTGGGTGAGTGACTGCTGACCTAGAACCTAGAAGACTGCTTATGCACATGACTGCTTGTTTCTAATTATTGTCGACTTCCATCGCAGTTTCAGTTTTTCAATTTTTACAACGGTAAGTAGGTATTTCACAGTGCATGCAAGATTTATTTTGTCAGAACAGGAATGCAGACCCTAGAACAGATTCAACTGTCCCTCCTAGCTCTCAGTCGTGGCTGCTTTTTCTCTATCATTGCTCGCTGCACGGAAACGAGAAACAGAGGGATTTAGCAATTAAATAAAGCATGTCCCCGTTTTATGGTTCCCTCTTGTGGACAGGTCTGATATGACATCCAAGTATGAAACAATGAAAGGAAACATTTTAAAGCAGGAAACCTGGAGTGTCTGCATGATTTTCCAGGTGTCTTTAAGATCAAGGCGGTAAGTTAGTAAAATTAAGACATTGACAAGCTGATTGAAATCGTTTAGCTCCAGAACCAGGACGGGAGACCCCTGGAGTAAAGAGCTGAGGCTCTGACCTTGTGCCAGGGGGTTTCATCAGGGGCGTGTGGTGACGTGTGCCTTGTGTCGCAGGGCCGAGAAGGAGTGGGGTGATGGGATCCGGGGGCTGTCCCTCAGCGCGGCTCGGTATGCCCTCATGAGGCTGGAGGAGGGGCCTCCACACACCAAGAACTGGAGGTGAGAGTGGCACCCCACAACTGAGACAGCACGACACCTGCTGGAAAGTCCACACCCTGCATTGAAACCAACACCCCAACTTCCGGAACCCAGAATGTAGCTTCAATGGCACCTACTGTAATGCATACTGTGAGAGAAATGGTTGTGCAACAATATTTCTCGACAGTCATCCTATCCCCTCTCTTTCCAAACCCCCCCTCTCTCCAATTTCCTCTCTCTCTCTGTCCCTCTCCCCTCTCTGTCTTCAATCCCTTCTCTCTCTCTCCCTGACTCCCCAGGCCTCAGCTGCTGGTTCTGGTGAGTGTGGACCAGGACCAGAACGTGGAGCACCCACAGCTCCTGTCCTTCACCAACCAGCTGAAGGCGGGCAAGGGGCTGACCATCGTGGGCACGGCGCTGGAAGGCACCTTCCTCAACAACCACCCCCAGGCCCAGCGTGCGGAGCAGGTCAGAGCAGAGCCCGGGCCCCTCGGTAACAGGCCAGTCAACCAGACACCCAGTCAGTCTCTGTTTTATGACTCTTGATAAGCGCCATCTCAAAACTCCTCTTCGAGCCATCTTGCAGGAAGTATTAAATAATTCAGTTTTAGTAATTTAATTAATTAGAGTTCCTCGGAGGTTTGTCTGTAATTTATTTACGCATTCAGTGGTATGTTCACATGCTCTTTCATTCATTATGCGAATTACTTGTTTATTAACGACTTGTAAGAGCCAGATTAACTGGCAGGCTGCTTTAACCCATTCAGGACCGATCAATTTTTCAGGGTTGACACACTCCAGATACCAGGCATTTTTAAACACAATTTGACTCTCTTTCTTCAAAAATCAACGTAACTAAAAAAAATAAATCTGTTTCCGGAACGGAAATCGTACAGAAGCTCAGTCAGAAACCAGGAGGTGATGCACGATGCCAACGTCTCCATCTTCCCTGCTGCCTTCTCTCATGTCTCCTGCTCCGTCTCTTCCCCCGGCTCCCTCCCTGACCGTCTCGGCCCCGCAGTCCCTGAGGAGGCTGATGGACGCGGAGAAGGTGAAGGGGTTCTGTCAGGTGGTCATCTCCTCAAACCTGCGGGACGGGACGTCCCACCTGATCCAGGCGGGGGGCCTGGGGGGCCTGCAGCACAACACAGTGCTGGTCAGCTGGCCTCGCAACTGGAAGCAGGCTGAAGACCACCAGACCAGGAGGAACTTCATCGGTGAGGGGCAGAGGGGCGATGCAGGAAACACGAGGGGGTGATCAGGGGCTACTGGTCAGTGACAGTGCATTAGGTTGTGTCCCGGTTTTGGGGGTATCACAACTGGACACTTCATGAAGTCCTTATTGCTTTTTATTTAATTGTCGGCTGTCATTGGTCTTACAGCAACCAGTTGAAAACGAGGCCATGAAAACCTGTCATTAACTTTTTAACTTGACATGCTTCTGAAATAATTTTGAGGTCTCCCTGAGTGATCTTTCATTATTTAAGTAGTTGTGGGGCCAGTTCAGTAGTTAAGGCTTATTTAAGTGAGGAGGCAGCTGATTGGAACCTGCGGTGATCCTGCCTCAGGGCTGTGTGATGGTCTCAGGTCACTCAGGCTGAGAGCTGTGAAACGGACTGGTTCTCTTTCCATGGGACAAGGCCTTTACCGCCATATCTCTCCACAATCCCAGAACTGGTCAGGGAGACCACGGCCGCCCACCTGGCCCTGCTGGTACCCAAGAACATCTCGGCCTACCCCTCCAACCAGGAGCGCTTCACCGAGGGCAACATCGACGTGTGGTGGATTGTCCACGACGGAGGCATGCTCATGCTGCTGCCCTTCCTGCTCCGCCAGCACAAGGTAGCACTTCCTGTGTCATTAGGTCAGGCTACTGCCCTTCCTGCTCTGCCAGCACAAGGTTGCACTTCCTGTGTCATTAGGTCAGGCTGCTGCCCTTCCTGCTCCGCCAGCACATGGTATCACTTCCTGTGTCGTCAGGTCAGGCTTCTGCCTGGACCCCTTGGACAGGCAGACACTAGGGAATTCGTGATCAGCTGTTTGCAGCTGTCTATCTTGAGTGGAGGAGTGGAATGTAACTGGTCACTGAGGGGGCAAGGCAGTTATTCAAGGACAGGATGCAAGGAGCTGGCTGAGTGTGAGGGAGTCGATACAGCCATCTTAGCACTTGTGTGTGTGTCTGTGCATTGACAGGTCTGGAGGAAATGCAAGATGCGCATCTTCACTGTGGCCCAAATGGACGACAACAGCATCCAGATGAAGAAGGACCTGACCACCTTCCTGTACCACCTGCGCATCAGCGCTGAAGTGGAGGTGGTGGAGATGGTGAGGAGCTGTCTGTCTCTAGAGCCCTCCCCCTGTCTCTCTGTCTGCCTCATCAAAAGTATAGGCTCTGTATGTCTTAGAATATATTTGCATTAACAAACCAACTCTCTGCCCTCCTCCACCCCTTGCAGTTCAACAGAAAAAAATATTTTTTACCATTAATTAAGGCTTCAATAACACTAAGAACACATTCAGGAGAATTTTTTTTTTGCCTTGTGCTCCTGCTGATATAGCTATTTATTACACCTTCATGAACATGGGACACTGAAACCATTCTGGTTTTCTCATCACATTTTTCTTATTTGTTATTTTCCTAGAAGCGTCACGGTGACAGATTCTGCACGCTCCCAAGATGTTTCTATCACGTGATGCTATTTGTCACATCTTTTCTCTATAAATACAGACTCCACCTTTGCAGAAAATGTTTTTAAGCCCCAACCTTTTGCATCTTTTATTTTTAAGTCATCCTCTTCTTCTGTTTAATGTTGATGTCCACTTCTCCAGAAATGTCATCTGCAAAAGATGCTCTGCTCCAGCAGTCTGCTCTAATCCTCCTGTCAGGCGCTGGCTTGCAGTGGTGGAATGACAGACTGACCTGTAGTTTGGCATATCATTCTCTCCTGAGTGGGTGCCGGAGCCACTGCAGGAGAGACAAACCTTTAGACGAGGTTTGAGACAGATTGACATCTGAGGACTCCAGCTTGATCCAGCTGAGCTCCTTCGATTCGGGAGCAAAAAGAGAGCTGGAGTTTTCTTTAGTACCTCTAGCCACCTTCTTGATCCAAGTAAAACACTGTTGCATTTACTTGCTCCTACACTGCGAGCTGTGTTGCACTGCGGCGGTCAAACACGGTCTGACTGCAGGTGCTTCTCCCATAGCACGACAGCGACATTTCCGCCTACACCTACGAGAAGACCCTGGTGATGGAGCAGCGATCGCAGATCCTGAAGCAGATGCACCTCACTAAGAACGAGCGCGAGAGAGAGGTACAGCACGCCGCCTGCAGTCCTGCACAGAACCCCCCGAGCAGTAGCCAGCCTACAGCTGTCCTCCGAGCTTGTTCGAGCAGGACGCGGCTTACCCTGCCTCGTCCTCCCTCTGTGCAGATCCAGAGCATCACGGACGAATCTCGTGGCTCGATCCGTCGCAAGAACCCGGCCAGCACGCGCACGCACCTGAACATTACCGAGGAGCAGCCAGGCGGCAGCGAGGAGGAGAAGCCGGAGGAGGAGGTAACCCCTCTCGCAGTCTCTCACCCCTCCCTTATCCATTGTGCTCTGTGCTCCATTGCTGCCTCCTCGTCTCTGTTTTCCATTCTAATCAGTCCTTTGCTCTTTGCCCTATTTTTCCTTGTGCTTAAGCAATGAATTTACGCTGTTTTCCTACAGTTGCCTCACCTCATTTTTCATTGTAGCTTTGCCCGCATCACTTGCCTTTTAGAGTGCTATCATTCTGGTTTGGTAATCTGCTGGTTCCTTTCCCTTCCTTTCCTACTGCAGTGGCTTTGCAGAGGTTCAGTTTTTTCCCAGTCCAAGTTTGTCTTTTTAGACCTCTTACCATTCCTTCTTTCTCCTCCTGCAGTTGCATGACTAAAGGAAACCGTTTCTAACGCCCAGGGAACTGGAAGAACCAATCCTGTGCGTTTCTGCCTGTGTCTGTGGCACACGGGGAAGTCAGGAGGATTGGTCAAGACCAAAGGCTCTTGAGTTGGACGCTAGTGGCTCCAGATTATCTTGCTTCTGGGCGAATTTTGAAAAAACGTTACAGATGTAAACGACAAAAGCAAGCTAACGTCTCTCTCTCTCCTTCCCCTTGCTTTCTCACTGTTTTCTGCCCCCTCTCTCAGTCTGTCGCTCTCTCCTGCCCCCCGCAGGTACAGCTCATCCACGACAAAAACGCCACGCCAGTCCCAGCCAGCCCCCAGTCCCCTGCCGAGGAGGTGGAGACCCCTGGGGAGAAGGTGCACATGACCTGGACGGAGAAGGGCAAGGCCTCGGGCACCACCACCCCCGAGGGCATCAAGGACATCTTCAACATGAAGCCGTGAGTCCTGTCCTGCGCTGTCCCTCCTCCTCTGCCCAGGGCTGTAGCTCTCCCTGTGTTCGCACCCCTCTCAAAGCCAGCCAGACGCTCCGCCCTTCTCTTTGCTCGATGTGCAAGAGAAGAAGAGAGCACCGCTCTTATTTCACCTTGCCCCAGCACAGTTTGGGGTTGTCTCTGTGTGCCTTGCCCGATTGTGTCACTTATTATTCATGCACAACGCAGCAAGACCTGAGTCGTTATAAATACGTCGAACACTGTCCTACCCCACGCAGTTTGTAACTGAGGCCAGCACTGCAGTCCGCAGTCCTGCTGCTTTCACCCTCTGCCCTGGTCTTGTTGACTGTTGCCGAGAATCGCCCTTCTCCAACCCTTGTTCCTCTCTGGTTCGCGAGTCAGGGCTGTGCTGAAGAACAGCCGTTTAGGCCTTGAGGTTAGAGAGGAGCCGCTGTTTCGGACTCACAATTTCAGTGTGGATGAGCGGGTAAAAAGATGGATGGATGAATGGATAAGTGGGGGGATAATTATATGGACAGATGGGAGATGGATGGAGATATGTATTAACTGCAGGGTCTATCCCAGACAGAGATGACCCTTTGTGCCTTGGACAGCTGCAAGGTCCCAGGTTATGTCATGGAAGCCCATTATATCACCACACCATTATATCTTCAGCTGCTCCTTTCTCAGTCCTGCCTTCTGAAGCTTTGATTGTCTTGGGAGTGTTATGTGTCTGCATATGCAAAGCCCTGTCTGCATGTTGTGTATTAAGGAAGACTATACACCGTGTGTGGAGGTGTACTTTACCAGCTTCTTTGCTCTATGAAAATCCATGCTCAGAACTGTTACTGTGATGTTGCAATGCTGACTCTGTCTTCCTCTCCTGCCACGCTGCAGAGAATGGGAAAACCTGTGAGTACCTCTTTATTCCACAAGCATTCCAGGCGTTTGATCCAACAAGCCCCTCATTCACACTTGATATATGAAAAACATCAGGATTCAAAGCAGAAATACACAAAAGGTCAACTGAGGTGTGCAGAACGCAGTCTTCTCAGGTCTTCCCTTTTATTCACCCTTCCAGACTGTGAGATTTTAATTAAGATTTTAATTAAGCAGACACAGAAGGTGATGGAAAACAGACAGCCTGCACTACTTTCCCAGTGGAGTTTTCTCTGTAGCTCTATGTGCTATTTAAAAACCTTTTCCAGTGCATATTTTCACTCACTCACACTCACACACACACAGAAAGGGCCTCGTTCGCAGAAGAGGTTTGGGCAGGGAGCTGAGTCAGGAGGCAGCCAGGAAAGCATCAAGTACAGGTTAATTCTACTCACAAAAGCAGAGAGGAAAATGCTGTAGATGACCTTATTCTTAGCTCTCAGTGGAATCATTTCTTTTTAAGCCTCTCCATTCATGTACAGTTTTCGTTTTCAGTTTTCACGTCTCCTGGAATTTGCCTGTCAGAATTCCACTTCTTTGTCTCCTTTCCCATCTGCCAAACCTGGTTTCTTTCTGCTCTTTCTTTCTTTCTCCTGACACTTCATTTCCTCTCTCGGAAAAAGGCACATATTATCTCATGACCACATTTTGTGATTAAGGCCCGAGGACTCTTAGTAAACATGAAAAGGCTCGTGATTATGAGTAACACCTGTCTCCTGACACCTTTTCCACCATCTCTCTGTCGGGACAGGAACCAGTCCAATGTGAGGCGCATGCACACGGCCCTGAAGCTCAACGATGTCATCGTGAAAAAGTCCCAAGAGGCCAAGCTGGTGCTGCTCAACATGCCCGGGCCGCCCAAGAACAGGAAGGGCGACGAGAACTGTATCCTTTATCCTGAGGACACCGAGACCAGACTGCCGGGGCCTCTGTGCCGAAGGCAGAGTGGAGGTGGAGAAACGCTGTGTGTCTTTGCTGGGCTCCAGGGCAGCGTGACCCTACAGGTTTGCTCATAGTCTTTCTCGTGGCAACCTGGGTCAGAGGTCGTTTAGACCGGTTGTGCACAACCTCTGTGTATGAGGGTTTTGATGTTTCCAGAGCAGAACACCGCCTTTAACCCTTAACTCCTCCGCTCTGCCAGACATGGAGTTCCTGGAGGTCCTGACCGAAGGCCTCAACCGGGTCCTCCTTGTGCGCGGCGGGGGCCGTGAGGTCATCACCATCTACTCCTGAGGGGCCCGGCGCGCCCCTCCCACCACCCCTCCCAGCCCCGCCTCTCCACAGACTGCACCCTTCCCCAGCACCCTCGCCCCCCCGGGACAGTCCCGCCGCCCCCCACCACCCCAGCAATAGCCTCTCCTGCCCCCCACATCGCCCAGAGCACCCACAGAGCCCTCCCCCGCGCCCGACTCCCGCCAACACCCCCGAGTGTCCCAAGACCAGTCGTGCTTCTGCCAAAAACCACTCCCTCCCTCACTTCCTGCTTCCACGCCTCCGTGTCTGCCTCCTCCGGCTCACGTGTGACGGGGGCCGCTGTCCCAGATCCCACCACAGCCCCGGCTTCGCGGCAGGGTCCGCGTCTGATCTCGATGTCCGCTGCGTCGGGCAGGCCCCGGAGGTGCCAGTTCGTGAGAATTGAAAGCGCGTGCCATCCCGAGCATGCGTGTTCTAACACGGCGGTTGTTTTTTTTTATCTTCGCGCCACGCCTGAGGGAGCCCGGCGCCTAGCGAGATTCGTTCAGCTGTGTTTGCTCGGGGGCGGAGGGTGGAGCTGCATCTTCTCCAGGCCTGACGCCTGCAGGGCGCCGTCTCTGCGGTTCTGGAGTGGGGGCAGGGGTGCGCTTGTCTGTTTCTTTACTCGCTTCCCGCCCCCCCTGCCTCTTCAGATGCCCCCCGGAACGCGAGTCTGTCCCGGAGCAGGGCCAGCTCGGCCTGCCTGCTGCAGGGGCTCTCTCCCCGTCTGCGTCTCCTTCGTTGACGCTGGGTGCGTCCGACTGTGTTCCCTGTCATTCCGGGTGGTGGGCTCATCTCGTAACACCCCCAGCCCCCCAGTCTATCTTTCATCAGAGTGGGGGGCGGGGGGGGAAGGTGGGATAGCGTGTTTTATGGAGTTCTTCTTTTCTGTGTTTTATTTTATCGTCTGTAAAAAAAAGGGGCAATTTTCCACAAGAAGAAGGTGGGGAATGGCCGAGGGCAGGGGGAGTGCGGGGAGCTGTAGGCAGTGGAGTGCGGTCTTCCTGTGGGGTGGTGGCAGAGCTCCAAGAGGACAAGACATCGTCTCTAAGGCACAGCCACGGCTCAAGGGTGGAGACCGTGCAGCCCATCTCTTTCCAGGCCAGAGCAAGAGGCCACTCGGGCAAAGCATTGAAAGAATCGAGCACGGAGGGTGGAGAGAGGCCTGGTTCGGGAGCTGACGGCCCGCGGCCTGCAGATGGCGGTCCTGGGGGGCTGGAGTGACTCACGGGACGCTGGGTTCTGAGCGCACTGCACTTCCATAGCACCGCTCTTGCTCATTTCCCCTCTGGCGTGTGGACTTTCAACGCAAGTGGCCCAGTTACAGGTTTGCCCTGCTCAGAGATCCTTATGATCAAACCCAGTGGATCTCCAGCAGTGTGAAAGGGTTTCGCTGGAGCTCAGAGGAAGGGGCGCAGGGGGGTAAGAGAACACTCCCCGGGCAAAGCAGGGCCGTGCCTGGCAGGGAGAGCAAAGGAGAGGAGCGCGTGCGAGAGGCATCTCGGCCGGAGATGAAAAGGGGAGAATTGAAAGAAGAAAACGGGACAGCTTTGCCTTTGAACTCCGCAGCGCTGGGCTGCAGGGGAGCAGCTGCCTTCGCCTGATTTCAAGAACAAGCTCCAGTTCCCTTTTACTAAACCAGGCAGTGGGGCGGCTCTCCAGATTGGCGTTCTCCTCCGTTTTGTTTTTTCCTTGTTCTTTAAAGAACGCCATGGTTCCTTGCGCTGGTGTGAGGCCCAGGGCGAGAATGCCTTTCCCCCTGCGCGGCTCTCAGATAGTGCCTGATGTCCCTGCCAGCTGGAGCCCAGCTGTCCATCACCTCTCCCACATTTTGAAAGACAAAGTCCTTCTGAGCAGGCAGCACCGCTGCAAAACTTCTTCTAGTGCTTTCCCCAAGAAAAATGTCTACATTTCTTTCTTAATAATGCTACTGCAATTCAGGACGTCTGTAACGTGCATATGAAGCATAACGCATTTGGCTTTTTCGTCAATCCACATGCCTATTCATGTTTATAACTTAACTGTTACTTCCAGGAAAGAGCAGATTGCTTCATTTTGAGAAATAATCTATACAACGGGTAGTATAGAGATCCTTAAGATGCAGTCTAATGAAGGTAACGTAGATGGCAGGGCAGCCTGAACATCGCCACCAGGAACTCAGCTCTAATAACTGACCTGTGGCTTGCAGGTCTTTTCGCCTCTGTTCTCTTCGGGCAGCTGTAGCTGATGGCAGAACTGGTTCCCAGCTTGCCGTGATGGTCCCACACTTCTGCAGACAGCGTGCAGCTGTATTGTTCACTGGAGAGGGGGCGCGCAGCAGGATGGGTAGTCTTCTCTTTACGAGGATCTGAAATAGGGTGACTACACCAAAGTTAGGTTTCTAACGTGTTCCCTACCAGGCCAATATCAAGCATGCAAAGCAAGCTCTGCACTATGCTTTCGGTATGGAAGGAGTGTCCATTATATTTGCACTGAATTTCAGCCTGTCTGTGTTTGTGCTGGGGCATTTTCTGGGTCTGCAAGGGAACACAGGCAGAGGGGAAATTAGCAAGCCAGCTGAGAGACTGTTCACTCTGGAGACGGGACAGACGCAACCCAGCTGAATGAGGAAGGAGATGGGGAAACATCTGAGGGACCATGAGCACTGTGAAAGCAAGGAAATGGGCCGCTCTCTCACGCCCAGCAAAGGGACTCCCTGCTTTGGAAAGACGGGGCTGGATCCAGACTTTGAGTTTGGTAGTACTTTCATCTTTGGGTAAGAGGCCGTGGGGGGAATTACTGAAGCAGGTGAGAGAGCTAAGATCTGTGCAATTCTGGGGGGGGGGGGGATGTGGGTGTGGAGGGAGCAGTGTCACACAAGGTCAAAGGTCACTGTCCAAACCCAGACATACGTAGCCGATAATGGATTCTGCAGGTCCTTTGCCAAGTTTGTCCGAGTCTTTGTTTTTTTACACACAAAAAAATGCCGGGAGCCGAAGGAGATATAAACCACATCAAAAATGATTGCACCAAGTATCAGTTGGTTGTTGTGCCAAAGAAAGTGAAGCTGGAAAAGAAACTGTGGTACTGGATAGATGCTGTGGTCTCTGAAGTGGGCTGGGCAGTTTCCTTTATTATTCTTGAAGAAGGCCTGTTTGACACTGCTGGGAGGTGCTCTCACTCCACGCCAGAAGCTGGAAACTTGTAAATAGTGTACAAAGCCCAACACATTGTTGTATATCAGTAATAGTATTTCTGTGACTAATTAACAGCTTCTAGCAG
The DNA here is from genome assembly GCF_059453375.1 of Lepisosteus platostomus. Classification (NCBI taxonomy): domain Eukaryota; kingdom Metazoa; phylum Chordata; class Actinopteri; order Semionotiformes; family Lepisosteidae; genus Lepisosteus; species Lepisosteus platostomus. The sequence goes on along the minus strand of NC_142625.1, from coordinate 25,606,048 downwards.
AGAAACATATTTGCCACAGACTGGGTTCACTCAGAACGCTGCAAGGTGGATTTCTCACATCTGATTTTTCTTCTTGATATCGATATGAGGTTTTTCATGAAAAACTAACGAATTGCTCCTCTCCCCTTGTTTTGAAGAGAAGGGGAACAGGAGGGGGCACTGTGCAATGGTGTATGTACTTTACCAAAACTGCATTTTTTTGTTCTCAAGTATTCTATATACTCTCTTACATGTAGTTCCTCTGAGAAGAAAAAAAAACAGGGGAACGAATATATTTTTTGTCTATGTTCAAAGTAAACTACTGGGGGGAAAAAAGACGTTTGTAATTTACCTGTAGCTACATGAAAAATTGGAAAAGAGAAACCAGTGCAATTGTCTGCAGTAAAGACATTCTCATTTCGCATTCATTCCAGTTGAACGTTTTGCAACATTTGCCAAAAAAAACAAAACATTTAAAGATTATTTGTTGGTACCATGATGGAACCTGCAGTTCCTTTGCTAGTTATGTGAGAGATTCTGACTGCCCACATTGGGCAGCTGAGAGGAGGCAGAGTGTTTCCCCGGTTGCTCCAGGCAGGGGGCAGGTGTAGCAGAAGGGATGAGGACGGGGCATAGGAACGCATGGCAGTATGGGATTGATCTGCAGAGGCCGGCAGCCATGCATTTCTCCACAGGTATGGGCTGGCTTACAGGCCACAAAACTGAGCCTCTCAGTCCAGCTTAGCCGATTGCAGAACGCTTGATTGAGGCACGAGGGCTGCAGTCTCACAGAGCGGCACAGGATTTCAGCGTCCTGCTTTATTCTGATTGGCATGGGAAAGCAGGGTCCTAATGGGAGCTGTGGTAAGCAGTGTGTTGAAAAAGAACACCTGTGGAGAAGTGGTTCCTGTTTGCTGGCATTGTTTGTCTTGAATTGTGCGTTTCTGGTTAGGGGTTTCAGAGCTCTTCAGTCTGCTCCATGCAGGTTCCATTCACGTCTGTGGAGTACTGTCACATTTCACTGCCAGAGCAGATAGTTTTCTGGTGCCACACGGATTCTTAAAACAATCACAGAACTCGTCAAGGTGGAGCTTCGTGAGAAAGAGCATTTTTCAGGATTTTAACACCATTATTGATCAAGGCAATTTTTAATTAACAAATCTGACTTGAAACCTTGCACCTTTAGGATGTAGGACCCACGGGTACTTGCACATCCGAGAGGAGTGGAAAATAGAGTTTCTTTCTGCACGGGGCACGCGTGGAGATTCTGTTTGAAACAGTGTTCGAGTGGGTGGTTAGAGGGTTGGAGCAGAACTGTTGTATTTTACAATAGGAATGTGCAGTGCTTAGAAAACAGATTCATGCATTCATACTATTTATTTATTTTTATACAAAGTGATATTTTATATATGTACTTTTCATAACTAAAGAATTCAGCTTCAGTAAACTTTGGAGTAAAGCTGAGTGAGTGAGAATTATAATTTATCGTCTGTACTCTGATAGAAACTGTTTTTTGGTCATATGTAGCAGAGATAAGATGAAGAATATTAATTATATCTAGATATATATTTCAATACACTTTGTTTTTGGGAAAAAAAAGAAAATTAGTTTATAGAGTCGTCTTAAAAATGACGAGCATTTATGTTTTTTGAGTACGTCTGTGAGAAGTTGTTGCTTATAAGAGAAATTTTTAAATCTTTATGAGTTGAGAATGCTGCTAATCTATTAGATTACTTTGTACTGTATAAAAAAATTAAAAGAGTGTAAATTGTATACAGGAGAAAACCAGAAAAGGGTCGATTCTCAGAGAAATACATATCAGTGAGGGTGGGTATCCCTTCTGAGAACTGGCAGGGTTTGAGCACTTTTACAATCCTGGTGGCCGAGTGGGGGAGACAGGAGGCGGATTCAGGGGGAACAGTGCACTGTTACAGGAATCAAGTCCAGGCTGTTTCTCAGCCTAGCTGCATGTAACACAGAGTAGGGGTCTCCAGCCCTGTGCCAGACTCCCTTATTTGTCAGGTCTGGCAGCACCAATGTTTTTTTTTTTTAATCAAATAGTCGCTTTTGATCAGTCGAACACGTCTTGTGTTCAATCAAGGGAACTCTGGTCCTCTGAGGTCTGCAGGGTGCCGACTGAGTTCTAGGTTCTCGCTGAATCTCTTCATCTAGCAAATCACCTACTGAGCTGATGGAGGTGAGATACCCTCCAGGCTTCTTCAGCATGTGGGCAGTTCTGTCCCGGGCTGCCAGCTTGTGGAAACAGGTGTTGCCTTGTTCTGCTTGCCTGGCGCTACGAAGGGATCTGCAGCTGGGAGAGTCGACAGGCGTGTTCATTACATCGCTGTTGCCGTACTAATTCTGAGCACTGCAGGCCAGACAGTGTGCGGTGCTGTAGTGTGTCCGAAGGCTCTTCACAGCCCTCCCAGGCCCGCATGCTCCTCATCTTCGCTGTCCCAGAGGGACCATGTGCCAGACGAGCAGCTCGCTGTGCCTCAGTGGAGCCCGTGGACTGCATGTGTTTAGGCATGCGTAGTGGGGGGCACCCTGGGTAATTGGCCAAAAGAGTCTGAGGCGAGCAGTGAAAACATGACAGGATACGATAGGATAGAGGGGCAAGTCCACACTCCTGATGGGCAAGGCTGCGCTGTGAGCACACAGGAGGTCCCAGTAAGGAATTCTGAATTCTGGATTTTTCCATAGGAAGTGCTGCGTCGACCCAAGCCCATCAGAGTTAGAAGGCACATATCGCTAAGCTCCAGCCAGTACCTTGTCCAGATAGATTGCAGTTTACATTACATTGCCTTCCTAAAACCTTATCACTGACGACTGAACTCCATGCAGTAATAATGGAGCTGTCTGGAGATCGACAGCTCAAAAAATATCATCCAGCCTGTAGACTGGAGAGTGGTCACGTTTATGTAATTGTTTTTTTTTTTCTTAAATTACTTTCTGTGTTTGATGCACTGCATGCTTCAGTGGCGACCGGAGTGGTGTCTGTGGACGGCTTGCATGGAGGCTTAACAATCCTGTCTTTTCTGAGCTGTGTCCTGATTCACCGAGCTGCTCAGTGTCGACATGTCAAAATAGTTATAATCCGAGAATGCCGGGAACTGGGATCACGGCGGTAGCCAAGAGGCACTGTTACAGAACAGTGTTTTTCTTATTTCAGATTCTATTTGTGTTGTAGTAGAATAAGAAATAGGGATGGATATTGAATGGGAAAGGTTTTCAATTGTTTGTGAGCACTTGGGATGGCAGCAATAGAAAATAAAATACAACTTGATGTCCCTTGATCATTTAGCGTTCTTCTGTGTTTCCAGATGACTTAAAAAATTAGCTTAGATGATAGTTTTGCATATGCCTGCGTAAAAGTGCAATAAAGTTTTACGTTCTTGTAGTGATTAAAAGGAAAAAATGATATAGTTCTAATATCATTCTGTGCTGCTTCATGTGTTATATGTTGCTGCTTTCAGTGACTGCAGGAGCAGTCTCGATTCTGTTTCAGTTCCAGCTCTTTCTGCCTCTTATCTTATCCTAGAAACACCCTTCTTAAAGGAAAATATTTCTAGTGTGCGGTCAACTTGGTTGCAGTGAAGAGCACTTGGAAACGGGTGAGCTCTGGCTTGGACAGGGGTGAAAAACTCCCCCAGGAGTCTTGTGTCCGGTACACACTCTCCCCCTAGTGGAGACATGTAGCACTGCATCCTGCGGAGGCAGAGTGAGGCGGGAGCAGGAGAGTGTGTGTGTGTGGGGGGGGGGTGCTGGCACTCACAGGCTGAAAACCCTGACAACAGACCTGCAATTAAAGGAGAATGAGAAAAAGATAGAGGGAACAGCATTGTCCAGCAGACCATGAAGCCCACGGCAAGGAGCTTATTTAAACAATTTAGTGCTCTTGCGGTTTCATGGCATCTGGAATGGGTTTTATTTTCACAGCAGGGGCAGAACCAGCCAGGCCAGACGAAGGCATTTTAGGCCTGTCTATCACTGTGTTCCGTTAATTGTGTCTTGCTGTGGCATTGCTTGTTTACACGGCCCTCAGACTCACTGTTTTACCTAGATGTTCTGCAGATTATTGTGGGACAGTTGCATTTGCTACAATCCTCAGTTTTAAATTCACATTAGCGAAAAGGTTTTCTGGCAGGATTTTTCTGTGCATAGGTGTGCATTTCGGGCTTTTGTACTGCATCTGTTAATAGGACCATAGATCCCCACCTTGATTGCTGCCAGAAGGTGTGCTGCTTTCTGGCGAAACGCTTTGGGTCTTGAGAGGAACTCTGCTGGTTCCCCCACTCATTAAGCTGAGCGCCCCCCTAGTCCCCCAGCACTGAACATGAGCCAGTGGTTGAACTCTGAGTACGGAGGAGAGAGTATTTACAAGCGCTTCCAGTACTGACCTGGGCTCTGCTACAACTGTGGACTTGGGGCAGCGAGTCCTGGCTGTGCAGCTTCCAGAGAAGCTCCACACCCTGTCCCAGAGCGAGCCCCCCACATCTGCATGGCCGCTCCGGGGCTCCCTGGGCTGGGCTGGGACCCCCAGTGCTGCAGCCCTCCAGCCAGCCTGCGAGCCTGCTTTCACTGCCAGCTCCCTCTCTTTTCTTACAACCATGTCAGATTAATCTTGTTCTGAAAACTGCATGCAAAAAAAAAACTAACTAAAAAGGGCTGTGAATATTAAGTTGATGAACAATATTATAATGGTAAGTCTTGTATATTTATCAGTAGTTACTCCATTAAACCGTAGTTACTTTGGACGTTTTCCCCTCTGCTATCCAGATCCCTACCAAAGACCTTGCGCTAAAAAGAAATATCCATTCAAAAGTAGCTCTCGGAGATAATTCGGATTGGTTCAATTATGGGAAACATACCGCAACATCCGTGTCAGCAGCTGAAACAGAGCCAGTTCCCACTGGGCAAAGGACCTATGTCATTTCACACTTATTTTGCTAACCTGACTGAAGGTGGGCAGAAGGCCTCCTGTCCCAGCTGTAGCAGAGCTCCAGGCCGGTATGTTCCGTAACAACGTGCACCTTTTTCTGCAGAGGTAGTTCATTATTGTTATTGAGGTGTTTCATTGGCATTGCGTATTTGATCGTTTGAGCTGTTTTTTTTATTTTTAAGTGTTTGTTTTTTTTACAGAGTTATCGGGTTTTAATTTTATTCACTTTTTGGGGGGTTGGTTAATCAGAGTTCAGGATCTATCACTTTACCAATCCGAGGCTCTGTAATCTCCCTTAGATATGAATACACTGAAAACATTCAATATAAACCTTATCATCATTTCAGCACTTTTAATATGCAAATTACTGCATTTGATATTAGCTGCAGATAAACTGATTACCAAATAAGTTACTAAACGTAGTAGTTACTAATTTAGTGTGATTATTAATCTTTAAGAGGATTTAAGAGGATAAAAACTCCTTTTGAGGTTTGAGTGCTCCAACTGCACAGATGAGTTAGATCAGGGCTCTGCTGGCCTGGTCCCAGAGAGATTCCTGCAGACATTATAATGAGTATCAGATGGTAGCTAGAGGGAAAAATGTCAGCGCTACTGATTAGACAAGTGATTGGTGCAGTTAAGTCATTCAGCTCTCAGTAGGAACAAAAAACTGGAAAAATCTCTTGGCTCTCCAAGAATAGGACTGCAATCTCCTGAACTAGGAGGCAAAAGTTTGCACGTCAGGGAGGGAGATGGGAGAGGAAAATTCTACTTTCACCTCATGGTTGGTCCCGGCTGACACCACTCCGCACAAGAAGCACTTTCACCTTCCAACACATTCTCCGGCTGTTCAGTAGTGCCACTCTGGGCAAATACTGAACCTGCAGGTGCTTTCCCCCCACAAGCAGTTAAATGACACCAGCTCTAGGGCTGCGCAACTGTCCCAGCCCATAGAGGAAAGAAAAAGCACTCCAGTTTTGTTTAGTCTCTCACTGTACTTACATACAGGGTGGCACTGTCGCTTTGTCTCCTCAGAGATGACACGTTATAACTGTTTACTCCAGGGAGCTACAGTTCCAAAGGCAGGTTTGTCACGTTTTGCCAGTGTTTCTCTGTGTGCAAAAGTGATCCGGAGGTGGCTGGAACACCAGTTAAAACACGATTTTCAACAAAAGAGGACACCTTCTTTATTGATTCAGTTTTTTTTTGTTCTATTGTTATCCTCAACTTTGTCTGATAAGGACATAGTTTGCTACTATTTCCTAGTTTAGTCCCGGAGGCTTGATCTAGAGTGAAGCGCAGCAGGTACAGTTATAGACGCTTGCTTTCATGTGTATTTGGTAGCGTGATGCCAGAGGGACAAGTCCGCAGGGGTCTTGCACTTTGTTCTATACACTGTGGACTAAGCTGGTTTTCAATATTGATTTACTGTAACAATAAGTTCAATGAGGTAAGACGTAGTATCCAAGCTTTCGGTTACTCACGCATTATAGGACGGCAATGCTCGATACAGCCAAATCAACAACTCACAGTAACCCCCAGGCACATTAACACTCCCTTAACTGTTTTGAAGTACAGTCAGTATAGGAAAATGTACCTGGCTTTCACGTGCATTTATATTTCTAAATCCTTAAACAGTATTGTAGAGGATGTCCTCATATCGCTGTAGTGCATCAAAACCTCGGCGTGAGCCCCACCACCGGCCGAGTTCACGGAGAAAAACTGCAGCGGCCTACACACATGCTGACCTCTTCAAGAGGCAGTGAACGTGAGTTTCCAGAACGATTCACACTGCATGTGCAATTTCTACTGCCTCTTTCCACAGGAGTGGGGCAGAGTACACTTCCGCTATACATTATGAACGCCGTCATTGAAAAGGGAAATTAAGGTGGAGGTTGAACACTACAGCCCTTTCCCACTTTATTCCAGAAATCCTCTCCCATCCGAAAGACAGGCCTAAGAACCCCCCCCTCCCCCCGAGCAAGAGCTAGCAGACAAACTCTTGAACTGCCAGAGATGTGGTCTTCTGACAGGGTTTGACTATTCTATATACTTGTTTGAATTCTTTATTTTTAAAATTGACTGGAGATGTGTAATTCACGTTTTGTATGAATGTTTTCACAGTCGGGATTAATATACATCAAAGGAAGTACATCTTAGAACACAGACTTGTTGGTGTTTATGTTCTTAAAGCAGATTTTCTGTTCTCTTTTCCAAGTAAAGATATTCTGGTAGACCTGTTGTGTTACTTTGTGTTTTCAGTTCTGCGCGCGCGCGTGTGCGTGTGTAGTTGTGCGCGTGTGGGTGTGTGTGCCTGCAGTATAACCATGCTCAAGGGAGGGGGGTGAAGGGAGGGTGGGGGGAATATCTGTAAATAGAAACAACTATCAGAAAGGTAGTGCTTAGCTGTTTATTTTTCGTGTCAGTGTAAGTTGAATATTTTAAATATATAGAAATGTATTCTCTATTGTGTTCATTAATTATATATTTAAAAGAAAAAAAACAGTAGTTTTATCTCTTTCATGTCAAATGCTTATATCAATGGCTTATGGCTTTCCTGTACCATTTTATAGATTTTGTCTGCACAAAATGCAATAAACTAAAATCATTTTATTACACCTATTGCTTGTTTTATTCTTCAATGAAAAGTAACACAGTGTATTTCTTCTGCAAGGCTGACCTTTTACAATTAATCTGTAATCCAGCACTGTTACATGATTTTATTAAATGACACTTCTGCTTGGCTACATTTCACAATAAAGAGTTGTAAAAAATTCACTTTTACAGTAATTGTGAAACTATCTGGTTGTACAAACCAAATCTTGAGGATCCAGTGCCACCAGCTGTTAAATACTTCCCAGGGTTCTGGTAGAACAAAAGCAGGTTTTGTTAATCGTGCTTGTTAAACAGATCTTTCGTGGAAGTTTCAGCCACTTGCGCTACTAAGGGAGAAAACAAATCCTTAAGTTACAACAGAAAAGAGCCTGTTCTTTTAAAAAAAAAAAGTCTTCCTAAGCAGATGACAGAAAGATGCACTGTACATGCTTACATGCCAGGATTAAAAAAATATTTACAAGAAACTGCCAAAACAGGAAAAAACGCTCTTCAACTTAAACTTAGAAATCTCTGAGGAAGCTCCATGTACTCATGTCGTTAAAGAGAACATACAAAAAAACAAAAAACATGAAAATTAAAATTTCACCTTAACAAAAAATTCATTAGTCAACCGTCCTGGCAGGAGCACTGCCTTAGCCTTCTGTCTCAACCGACACCCCCCACCCCCTCACTGCACTGCCCACTCCTGGCGTGGGTGCTCAGTAGTGGCGTGGGTAATGGGACATTGGGGGTGCCTGGCCCATTCCCTGACCCATTCCCTGACCCATTCCCTGGCCCATTCCCTGGCCCGGCCTGAGCACTGCAGCGTTGCCTGGGTTGACGAGGTGGTTTATGGAGGGTCCGCTCTGAATTAGGGTGTCCAGGGCCTTCTGCACACTGGGGTTGTCGAAATTGATCCCAGTGCTCCCCGCAGCCGGCCGCTGGGGTCCCACCGGCGCAGACACGCGCCCCTGGGGCAGTCCGTAAGGGGGGGCCACGCCGGGCGGCACGACGGGGGGGCGCAGGGCCGGCCTGGGGGCCATCACGCTGGGGTCCTGAGAGGAGGGCGGAGGCATCTTGGAGAGAGACGGAGGAGGGATGGACGCCGGCGGCTGACCGGCGGACTGGCCGCCCATCGAGGAGGAGTAGCCCTGGGAGGGAGCGGACCCCCCCGTGCTGGCCGGGGGGGCCCCGGAGCCGCTGTTGAACAGGCTGAGGATTTTAGCCTGCAGCTCCTGCTGGTGGCTGGAGGAGCTGGCGGGGTTGGAGGCCGGGGGCGGGGGCAGGTGAGGGGTGTGCGCGGGGTGAGAGGAGAGGGAGGAGTGCGCGGGGCGGGCCGCGTGAGCCCCGTGAGCCCCGTGAGCCCCGTGAGCCGCGTGCGAGGCGCCGGCCAGGCTCTGGGAGGGAGGCGGGGGCTCCAAGGCGGAGGGCACAGCAGAGGGCCGAGAGCCTGCAGAGGAGGAATAAAAACCACACTGAGTCCACGCTGGTCTGCACACAGCCGGGGAATCAAAAACGTCATTCTAACGGCTGGAGAGCTGAAGGGCGACGTTTTGCCTGCCTGTGTGAGGGTCGCTGGTGCTGCGCAGCAGCCGCTCTCTCTTGTCTCTCAAGTAGTCGATGAGCCGGTCCAGCTCCTCCAGGGTCAGGAACCTGAGGGCACACGAGACGGTGACGAGGGTCCGAACCGCGGCTGTGAATAAGGCACGGCAGGGACGCGCGGGGCGGACGGGCCAGGCCGCGCGGACATTCAGGCCCGGGTGTCCCAGCCTCCCTCTTCAGGGGCGGGAGGCAGGCTGGGGGCTGCTGCCACTCACCGGCCCTCGGACAGCAGCGTGACGATGGGCTGCAGGGAGATGGGGTGGCCGTCGCGCTCGTGCTCCCTCATCAGCACGTCGTCCGCCATCTTGGCGGCCTTCCGGGCGATGTCCTCGCGCTCCTTGTCCCGGTGCTCGGCCTTGAACAGGTCGTAGTTGTGCGCCACCAGCACCATGGCGTCCTGCATGGGCATGTTGCGGTGCTCTGAGAGGAGCCAGGACAGACAGCGCCGGGTTAGACAGCCCCCTCACGGCACTCTGCCGACGGGATCCAGGGCTCGAGACACGCTAACACCAGCCTGAGAGAAACGAGGCTGACGAAGCCACAGCTTTCACTGACACAATCCGAGAGAAGCTCCTCGCTCACGGCTACAAAACAAGTCTCCCACCCTGGGCTTCAACCCACGACCTTGCAGGTGGTCATGATCGCTTACGACCGCAAAACTACTCGTGAATACGGCGCTACTAAGAGATACCGAGTATCACAAGGAAACGAAGCACGTTTTAGAAAGAAACTGAATTTCGGATAGCAATTAAATGTTTTAGATGTCACTTGTGATTGAATGAATCATTCCCGACCGACAGCGATGCACTCAGTCGCTTCACCAGTCGGAGAGCTCATCAGTCCAAGTCAAGCGATGAGGTGACTGAAGCCCCTGAATATCTAGCCTGTGACGTCTACAGTAGGCCCCCGATGATGACCCATGTCATGTCCGTTACAATTCTGTCACGGGCTACAATAAAGTCTAGTCATTTTCCTGACGACAAGTGACATTTCCTTTGATGCCGAGTGTCCGGTAGCAGCGCCTGCACTCCCGCCGGAGAACACTTCCGGAAGGCAGTTTTCCGGAGCCGGTGGAAGGCCACGCGGACGGGGGACCCCACCTACCCTGGGGAGTGCCGAAGAGGATGTTGACGGTGCAGGAGCGGTGCACCTGGTGCTGCTGGGTGATGATGATGGCGAAGGGGGTGCGCGCGCGCCCCACGTCCTCCAGCGCCTGCGTCAGCGACACCTCCGTGTTCAGGAAGATCAGGTCCACCACCATGCCCAGGTCCCGCACCTTGCGCCCCACTGTCTCCGCATACTCCCTGCAGAGAGGGGCGAACACAAGGAACGCCGCGGGGGGGCGGGGGGGGGGGGGGTGAGGGAAGAAAAAAATAAAATAAGGTCGACTGTTCCTGACATTTCTCGACCCCACTGACCTATACCCGCCCCTCTCTAGGGTGCTCTGGAAAAGCAGAACTGTCACTAACAGCCTCTCCCCTCCGACCTGAACAAGGTACATTTCAGATTCAATAAGCCAGGTACCCAGAAGAACGCCTCAGACAAGCTCCAGGCGGTTCTGTCCCTGGCCTGACTGTGCGCAGTGAAGAGGAAGGGCGGCACCACAGCAAAAGCAGACGATCCTGAGGCCCCAGCAGGCGGCCCGTGATAGGGACTCACTTCTGCTGCTTGTTCACCACGATGACCGAGCAGTCGACGGGCCGCTCCGAGTCGTAGCGCCGCTGCAGCTCCTCGTAATACTGCCGATAGAGCTCGTTGCGCCGGCGCTCCTCCGCCCGGGGGCGGTCATCTGGAAGAGCCGAGGCACAGCTCACTGCACAGGGCACAGGGCACACGCTCACTGCACAGGGCACAGGGCACAGGGCACAGGGCACAGGGCACAGGGCACAGGGCACAGGGCACAGGGCACAGGGCACAGGGCACAGGGCACAGGGCACAGGGCACAGGGCACACGCTCACTGCACAGGGCACAGGGCACAGGGCACACGCTCACTGCACAGGGCACAGGGCACAGGGCACACGCTCACTGCACAGGGCACAGGGCACAGGGCACACGCTCACTGCACAGGGCACAGGGCACAGGGCACACGCTCACTGCACACAACACAGGGCACACACTCACTGCACAGGGCACACACTCACTGCACAGGGCACACACTCACCGCATACAACACAGGGCACACGCTCACCGCATACAACACAGGGCACACGCTCACTGCACAGGGCACAGGGCACAGGGCACACGCTTACTGCACAGGGCACAGGGCACACGCTCACTGCACAGGGCACAGGGCACACGCTCACTGCACAGGGCACAGGGCACACGCTCACTGCACAGGGCACAGGGCACACGCTCACTGCACAGGGCACAGGCTCACCGCATACAACACAGGGCACAGGCTCACCGCATACAACACAGGGCACACGGTTTCCGCGGCGGGGAGGGGCGTGTGGACAAATCCGCCGACACCCCCCTGCAGTCCCGACGGCTGAGGAAGAGGAAAGGCGAGCCAGCGTACCTTCGGAGTCCCTCCTGCCATTCCAGGAGTCCCTGCAGCGATCTGGGTAGGGGTCCTCTTTCCTGCGGTAATAGTCGTCGTCGCGGTAGTACCGCTCGTACTCTTCATCTCTGCCAAGCAATCGATTTCCAGAGAACGACTTTAGAAACGCTTCACTTTCAGAGTCATGCAAGGGAGACAAAAATCAAACTACGTTACACACCTTTAGGCCACACTCTACAAAGGAAGTGAATTCCCCTCACTATTTCACCAAATAGACAACAAGGGTTCAACACCGACACCTCAGTGTACACACGTGTTTCTACAGCCCCGTTACACACTGCATTGACAAATTTACAATCGAGATTGTTTTTTAAATCCATACTTCTGGATTTAAGTGCTGTTACTGGGACTTCACCTGGGGGTCTACATTAACTTCATTAAGCAGCAATGCAACACGCACAGAAATACTCCCATGCAAGCAAAATCTACATCACATAAACAACTGAAAATGTGAATAAGAACAGGGTTCTGAATTCGACATGGTTGGAACAGTTCTCTTCATTCACGTCAGGCTAACGACCCGGCGATGTGAACTGTGTGCATGCTGGGACAGAGTCACCTTCTCCACCACCATTAACAACAGAGAGAAGCAGCCCCGCACGCAGGAGCCAAATACTAGAGCGGTTACTTCAGTCACACCCGCTCCCCGACTCCTATAAAGGCTGTTCCACAGCTCTCTACTAAACCCGAGACCTCACGGCACGACAGGAGCAGCCCCTCGCAACACAGAAGCCAAGCCCACGACAGACGAAACATCGCGCTAACCGCCAACACGTTTCACAACCTTTTAAGGAGTAACGAAACACTTTAAAGGCATGCACAGGGAAGAGGAGATGCAGCCCTGGAGAGGGAGGGAGGGAGAGAGAGTGTACTTTTATTTTTTGTTTTGTTTCATGTGAACTTCATTATTTGTGCTTGCGTTGGCAACGCTGATCGCGCCCACCGGCCACGCTAATAAAGCACCTTGAACCGAGAGAGAGGGCGGAGGGGACACGCACGGCTCCCGGCCCGCTACCCAGCTGCCCGAAACGCTTCTCACACAAGGGGGCGCCAACGTCCGCCCCTAGGGGCCACTCACCTGTAGTGCGGGTCGCGGGGGTCGCCCCGGGGGTCCTTGTCCCGCCCCTCCGAGCTGCGGTAGCGGTCGAAGTGGGGCTCCCGCGGCTCGTGCTCGCGCGGGTGGCTGCCGCGCGGGTCGCGGAAGTCCCGGGCGTCCCGGCCGTCCCTGTGGTCCCGCGAGTCCCGGGCGCGCGGCGGGGAGCGCGAGCGCTCGCGGGGCTCCCTGGCGTCGCCGTAGCCGCCGTACGGATTCCTGGGGGGGGGAGCGGCACGAGTCAGGGGGCGGGCGCCGCACGCAGGTGGAGAGTCTCCTTCATTTATCAATATAGATTAAAAAAAACACCCCAAAGAGAGAGACGAGCGGTCAGCAGCCCCCGGAGCGGGAGAGCTGGAGCAGGACAGCCGGCCGGACCGAGGGGGACCCGGCTCGGAGCCGGAGAGGGCTGAGCCGTCCGGCCACGTCCAGTCCAGCTCCAGCGTCATTCCTCGGACCCCAACGCGCCGAGCTCATGCCGGAACTAGCGGCCGCTCCACGGACTCAAGTTTGACCCCCGGGAAGCGCCCCCAGCCTCTTCCGAACTGTACGCGCCTTAGTGCAGCAGCTCGGAGTTCATAATGATGGGAAAGTCATTATTCTCCGGCCTGGGAAAATACTGCACCCAAACAAAGCAAACTGGATATGGTCAAGATTTTCACATTTTAAAAGGAGGGGGTAAAAAAGTTTTACGCGCGCAGTCTGGTCGTTTCCCGTTACAAATCGGACCTGAAGCATTTAGTTCTGGCGAAAAGCCTCCCGCAGAGCAGAGAGAATCAGAGCGGGCTCTGGAAAGACTTCCCCAGTCCTTGCAAGAAGAAACGAAAAAAAAACGAGTGTTCTCTTATCTTTTCCATTAGGAAACTCATTTTCCGCCTCCCGTTTTCCCAACGCAGTGAAATGCTACAGCTGCCCACGCAAGGGCCGACTCGTCTCCATCTTATCAAACGAGATTCCACGCGTAGCGATGAATGGAAATACTCCAGAGAAACGGGTCTTCAAACGCAACAGTGAAATGATGATCGTTATTCCAGAGCATCTCCTGTTCACGTACATCCGTGATGTACTCTCCTTCCGTGCCATCCGTTTATCATTACAAATATCTCCTTGCAGAGGTCAAGAGAAACCTCTGGTGTGCACATCAACGCACCGGTGGCTGGAAATGATGTTTTTGTTTTTTTAAAAAGGGGGTTCAAAACAGACTTGGAGGTGGTCAGATCTTCAGAGGCTCATAAAAGATGGGAAATCAAAATTTTGCGCGGATTTAACTCGGTACGATCGATTCAGGCTCCCGAAACAGGAGAGAAAATATATAAAGAGATAAATTGTAGTCGTATCCAAGACAGACGCGGGGCTAGAGCATCACCACGTACAGAACAGATCGCAGATAAAAACCCGTCCACTGCTGGGATCGTCCCGTGAGCGCCAGCGACAGGAGGCTGCGAGAAGCACCGCGTCCGAGCGAACCGGGTCGCCGCGCAGGACGGGCCCGGCCGGCTGGGTCACCGGAGGCGGGTGGCTCTCGCCCCTGCTTCTCCACACGCAGCGTGTCACCTGTCAGCGTTACTTTACCTGCGTGGGGGGCTCTGTCGGGAATGAGCTTTATTCTGCCGTCGCTCCGCCGCCATATTAATATCTGAAAATAAACCAACCCACACGTTCAACACATCAATAATGTTAAAAAAATAAACGATTCGCAAAAATAAAAAATACACCGTGAGGCGCAAGCAAATAAGGGCGATGAATAGTGCTCGTTTTTCCTGTTCTCCATACAAATGCAGCTAGGGACGTTTATAACCGAGTGTTTCTTGCATCTTGAAAAGTACACAAGATACATGGATCTTCTCGGCAAAATCTATAGTACTGCTTTAAAATTTGTCAGATATTTTAATATTTTACAGAGTTTGATTTAAACCTTTGAACTACTCGTGTTTAGGGTCCTTCTGCTCCCCTGGGGGAATCCAGGTTTTAAAGAGTACACCTGAAAGTACAAATTCATCCCACCAGGAAAACTGGGGATGTTAAGTACAGTGACCCCCGAAACCATTAAATTATTCGGTTTTGTATTGCAGTAGTAACTTATCGAAGGTTTCTAAAGCAATACATATACATGTTTGTATACATACACACACAGAGAAAAGGGAGTGACCTTTTGTTTCGTTTGGCATCTTGACACATTTTTAACAACCTTCAGAGCAAGTATCACATCTTCCAACGTCAAATTCATACTTCACAACTACCATAAAATTATTTGACAGCAATAACTGCATCCAAAAAGCTCTGATATTATATTTTCAAGGTGCATATGAAATGACTGAAGCTTCAAAAATCCAGGATTTTGCGACTGGGGGAGAAATGAAATATCCCCCCCCCCCCCCCCATCAGGAAGCAAATGCAAGCACAGTGCTCATATGCTTTTTAATTCACCATATATTCAAGTGTCATGGAAGAAACATTTAAAATATAAATATCAAATATACACACAAATAACACGTCTCTCATTTCAGACCCAGAAGAAAACTCTCAGCCATGAGAAAGTGCACTGGAGTGTTCTTCAAGCCTGGCACTGAAAACATCACCAGAAAGTAATGTCTCTGAGGCTACAGGCTTTTCAGTTTTACTCCCCCTTTTAATTACCGTGACGCAAAACCCTCTACTGGCTTCTCCTTAAAAACGACGAGGAGAAGCAACATTCAACGGCTTTAGACAGAGATGAAACTCTTCTGAAACTCGTTTGTCTCAGCGGTGTCTGTAGAACCCGTTTGCCTGACAGGTTCCTGGTCCTTTAAGAGTACATCCGTTCATTCTTTTGCGAAAAATGAAATTGAAGCAAACAGAAAATAAGACGCAGACATTAAAATCTTCACTGCAGCTGCGTAGAAATGACCGGAACCCTTGATAGAAATGCCACAAGCACATATTTTACATTTTTTTAATTATAAAACATCAAACAAACAAAAAATATGCTTTTCTAAAGTCTCACATTTAAAATACAGACCATGAGAAACTGTCGAAAATAGCCCTGAGCTTTACAGCGCCGTACATGTTTTTTCCAATTACAGACAGCAGGGGTGGAATATTTACCACAAGCCGGCAAGCGCCGCTCTCCGTGGGGGAGACTCGAACCCGGTGCCAGTGAAGTCTTACCTAGTTTATAACCTCTATAAATGCGACCGGTTTGTCCAGCCTTTGCCGCCTCTGCCTCCTCGGCCCGCTCAAACTGCACAAATCCGTACCCACGGAACATGGACAGGGCTGGAAAGAGAAGCGTTTTTTCTCTTTTAAACATTCCCACACCTACAGCATGATGCCAGTTATCCACAAGGACACAGTGTGCAAAGTCTGCCAGCATGGCTCAAGGTGACAGGCAAAGAATTTTGACCTTTTCATTCTGGAATATATTAATAAAAACCAATGTCTTTACACAAGCATGACGCTTTTCCTAGAGCATTTCTTTGCTTTCTGAACACATTCAAAGTTTGAGGTTCGTTCCAGCAGCAGCAGTTCTGACTCGAGACGGGAGAGCCTGGTCTGGCACATTAATGTACCCTTCAGAGTGCTCTCTGCTGGCTGAAACACTACAACGTTATGGGGAAAAAGAAAAGTCATTCCTGTCCATTTCGGGTTAAAGAACTCACACACTTTTAGAAAAAGCATTTAAAAAGCATTTATGCATTTAATAAGACCTTGAAATACTTTTAAGACATAAATCTGAAACTGATTCTCTCGCACCCAAGTCTTAAAATCTGTATCAGTACATTTTGCTGCGAGTTTCTTTGCTTTAATATGTTTGAGACACCTGATCCGAGTCAGATTTTCCCTTGATTATCCTGATTAGACAACAGAGGCATACAAGCAAGATGTACAAACTGCTTTAAAAAAGGAAAGCTGGTCTGTGCAAAGGCAATTTATCTCTGCCACAATCTGAACGTGTATTTAAACTATAGTGCAAGCTCAGTTCTGTAAAAAGCTATAGTTTTAGCACGTATAAAAACCAATGAGATTTGTCTCATTTAGTGTACAAAGTGCTTCCTATTCTGCTTACAGCAACTTGCAGCTCTCCCTCAGGAGGATCTTCATTTGCGGGGTTAGGATTAAATAATCTCTTGCACCCCAAAATGCTTCCCATAGAGAAGGGGACCCACTTCACCCCCACTGAACACAAGGCAGCTGCTCCAGGACACACATCAGGTGGAGAAATGAGAGACTGCTTCACCCACGGAATTAAGGGGGAACGGAGGGAGGAGAACCTATACAAACCCTGCATGAATTCAGCCAGGACCAGCAGCAGTCCTGTTCTGAACACTCCCACAGTGTTTAATATCTTTAATAACCAAGCAGGCACAACTTTGCTTTGCAGCTCCTCTGAAGGACAGTACCGCCTACAGCTGTCACCACATCCCGGCTTTGTTTTGAAAATACTGCGCCACCTACTGGTCCACTAACACCCGGTGCATCTGCAACCTGGTTTACCTCAGAGGCCTCCCAGTCCAGGACTGAAGAGGGGTCCAGCTTTAAACAGCTTCCCAGATCTGACAGGAACAGGCTACAAGGAAGACAACTCTCTCTCAGGGGGACAGAGGAGAATAAGGGGCTCTGCTACATTAGTAGTCCAGCAGTGTGTTTTTGCCACACTTTTGTACCTGTGGTTGAAATATGCAACTTTTAACACACAAGAGGAAGCACAGAAGTACAGTACTGAAACTTATCTAGTCCAAAACATAAGCAGCTCACTCAATAATGCTCACCTTAGCCAAAAGGGTAGTAAATGTCTTATTAAGGAATTTGCTGAGATTCTCATTCTTTCATCCATCCTCATACAGATCACAAAACAAGATCACATTTTGCTTTACTTTTGACTATGGACACCTTTCAGCTTTGCTTGCAGTTATAGTCCATCCATTTTGTTATCTTGATTCTACTCCAGTTATTCACACACCAAGCAATGTTTACTTCAAGCTCCACACTGTAAATTCTGACTTCTGAAGTTGAAAAGGCCTTTATATTTATGACAAACTCAGCTAGAACATGTAAAATTTCTGCTTGTGAAAATGCCCCTGTAACACAGGGTATATATGGCTACTTTCCGACCTACGGTTGACTACACAAGGCAATCTTCAGACTGAACGCGAGATCAACCAGTATAACACACACACCAGCCTGTTATTGCATATGACCAAACAACAAATGGAATTAATTTTAAACTTAAAGACTACATGGGGTTAGTTTAACACAGTAAGCTTAACAAAAAAGAAATAGCCTGAAATACAAAGTTCCATTTACTTTCCACATTGACAGTATGATAAATCACATACAAAAAACTGACTGAAGTACACCACTTCACAAAAAAAAAAGTTACATTTCCGTGATGATTATCATGCGTTTACAAGAACTGTCACAATAACATTTTTTGATGGCAGCAATGTGCTTCTGATAAATGGCAATCCAGCGGATATTTCTTGATTACTTGCACACATTCGGTTTAATTGCTAGGGGACAGATATTTGTATGTTTGCAATGCATTTCTTTTACTTAAATACTGTTTACATCAATTCAGCTGCAGAACTTTCCTCGCAGTCACAGTCATCCTTTGCCCTCTGGAACTGGTACAGAACAGAATAATTAATAAAACCTTGACACTGTCAGCTCTGATTTTGAAAAACTTATCAACTCAATGTTTCTCAGAACACTGCATCAAAATCTATTTAATCTTAGTGGACTACAACAGAAAACAAAAATATATATTTACAAAAAAAATGAATTATCTGGATAGCCTGTTTCCTTAACTCAACTGGGTCTTATGACCAACGGCTTGACTGCTCTGCACAGTCTGCTTGCTCCTTTTATCGAGATGATCTTACATTCACAGCAACAGTTCTTGGGCTGCTCTGACTAACAACACTGAAGACACCTCCATGGAAACGGACAAATACTTCTCAAGTCTGAAGTTGGCCGTGGAGGTCAAAACTCCAAAACAAATTAAATAAAGTGGGAAAATGAAAGGAAAACTTCAAAATTATTTGCCTGTCTCCTGTGTCCGGATCAGCACTGCTGTTTCAGCTGGCAGAACAAGGCACTGGGTGAAAGGGTCTCTAGTAGGACAATGTGCATTAGCTCTATTTTTTAACTCATCAGTCTTCGCAAACCATTCACGAAAAACTAACACTGTTAAAATGCGATTCAATCTGGAAGCTACAAGATAACCTTTTTTGTGATCTATAATCCTAAAAGGTTCATACTAAATTAAAACAGTAAAAAAAAAACGTATTTTTTTTTAAGTCTGGGATGATAAGATTTGAGATGAGTATTTTAATTTTAGGACTGACGGAGTCAAGATATTTTGCAGGCTGCCCTGTTACAGCAAGTGTGGGATGGAGAGGATACAAGTTTAGTATCCGGCCCTTAATCTACATTTACACTAAAAAGCTGGGCCGAGGAAGGCAGGCCCGTTCATGAGCACTACGGGTGGGGGGGGGGGTGGTCAACAGGCCTGGCGAGGTGAAGCCGCATCGCAGCGGTCGGGTCCGCACAACACCGAGACGCGTTCAGACGGGGTTTCTGACGGGACAGGAAAAATAAAATAAAAATACAACGACACCGTAGCGTCGCACTACTAACCGTTGATCTTTCCGTAGGGCCTGAACAGGTCTTCCAGGTCCTTCCTGTCCATGAGGGTGGTGGGCAAATTCCCCACAAAAATTCTCCTCTCCAGGTCCCGCGGGTCATTGCTGTTGGTGGTGTGGTGGGAGGGGCTCCCGCTGCGACTCCTTCGGCGAGACATCTCTACCCGCCGGCGCGACCGCGCTCCGCTGACCAGAGCGCCGGGCCTGTCCGCCTCTCCGCTTTTTTGTGCCCGTCCCGCGCGCTTATATTACTCGCCTACTACTCCAGGTCCTAAAATATATCAGCGTGCCAAAACGGGAAAGGAAGAAAGAAAATGAATAAAATTCCACAGGTCAGGCCTCTCCACCAAGTACGACAAAAGGAGATAACAACAGAATTTTTTTTTTATTTATTTTTTTGGGGAAAAATCGCCTTGAACGAGAATGAGGAAAATATGAGCTTGAACGGAACCCGGTCACGGGACGAAACGCTATCTTATTCACCCGGTTCTGTTTCGTTCTCTCGGTTTGAGCGCCACCTTACAGGCCCGGTCGCCAAGATCAAATACACACCACCTCGTGCCGCAACGGTCTGATGGGAAACGACGAAGGACGCAGCACAAAGTCACAAGGCGAAGGAAAGCAGGCAAAAATGAAAACAGAACCACGGTATGGATGGTACTTTTCTCTGAAACAAGGAAAACGAATTATGGCAAAAAAAGGACAGTGAACCGATGCGAATTAACCACATTTTGAAAGCAAGATATTAAAAATAATCTTTATTTATTGGACTCATGTTCAACATCACAATTAGATGACGCACCGTTCCTCGCAGTTTGTAAATCACGGAAAATGGAGGGACGTCTATTCCAAATATTTAAACCAAAATCCACGACGGATCCGAGCAACTCAATTTCTACCCCTCAACGTGAAAAAAGAAAAAAAAAAAAGAGACCCACTAAGTTTCAGTCTTGCCTTCTGCTAAACTCATAAAAGTGTCAAAATTGCTTAAGATATCCAGCAGTGACCATCTCCTCCTCGCACAGATGAAAGCAATATGAAAGAGGTACACTTGGTATTGTCCACATACACACCAAAGGAGATGGGGGAGGAGGGAGGTTTAAAAATGTATTTCTGTGCCATAAATAACCAGGAAAAGAGAGAAATGCAAATCGAAATGAAAACACACAGGATATCAAATTAACCGATAGCCACTGTTTATGTTTATTCCGGCAGTCCAACACACATCTTGTATCACAGGAGACAACACCGTCGAATGAGAAAACATATTCGTGACAGTTTTCGGCTTCGTGCACAGAACTATAATTTCCAGGGTCTCCTTCAGTATGCCGAATGAGCTTGTATCCTCTTCCGAACAAAAGCTGGAGCGTGGGAAATTCAACATGCAAAAATGCAATCCAGAATGCTGAATTAAAGATAAAAGAGCTGAATAACCTTTCAACATCTCGTGCCGGGACTAACTCGGGGCTTGTGCTACTGAGCACAGTTCGTGGTACTGAAGTGACTCAGACAACGCAAACGTTTCCCTTTTGCAGGACACTGAATCCCAACACCCTGCATTTCTCCTTCCAGATTGATTTTTTTATGAGCGTGCAATTATATTTTATATTTTAATTCCACACTGAAAAAATGAACCCCTCCTTGCTCGGTACAGCTCCCCGGTCAAATTTAAAGCATTTTTTTTTTGAAGTGGTTTAGGGGGTTTAAGTGGTTGACAACACTTTCCTCCAATATCCACTCCTGATCACGCTGTAGAAACAGGGGGCTTTGTCAGCTTTTGCCAACAGATTTGAGGAACAATGTTCAGATAAAGCCCCTTCAGTAACAACCATTTCCTCGTGCATGCTTGGGCTGTAGAGCCAGGCTCTTCCAGACATGCGTGGCTACAGCTCACACCACACTAGGGGCACCAGACGGACATCCACCACCCACCACCTGTCCACGCTGTCTTGCTCCAGTCACAAACCTTATTTATTCACATGCGACTTATTAGATCTTCTCAGCCGCACGGCAGAGAAACTACATTTTCTTACATACTCTTCACAACTGCCTGGATATCCACAAGATGAAATCAGTGGGTATGCATTAAAAGTGGGAAAGGTATAACCTGCCTGTTGACAAAACACCTCGATCTAGAATGTTCTGTATTCTGCCACAAAATCGAGGGTTTTCGTTTATGTCTTTTCTAAATGAGCTCCTAAATGAGCACAGGAGGAATTTCATTGTGTCGTTTCTCCCTGTACACTGCCATGCTGTCAACAAGCAGCATGTCTTCACAAGACTTACATGACTGCTGTTACCCTGCAAGGTTGGCTATGCAATGCAGTTGAGTTGTATTCTTGAGAGGGACACATGGCTTTCAGGACGTTAATTTCTGCAGGCCAGGCATTGTGGATTGTAAACGGTGCGTGTTAAAATAAATGCTTGAATTTGTCTTGATTTTTTTATTCTGGCAATTGTTTTCTTTCACTTAATCATGGCGGTTTTTCGTACACTAGTTACACATACCCGTCTAATGACCCTGGATAAAACCCAACCAAAAAGCCCAGGTCCGGTCAGGTCGGTCCCCCTCAAGACTAACACACAGGTCAGATCGGACCAGCACTCTCCGGCAGGCCTTCCGACACCTGCAAGGCCAGCTGGGATCACACCGCCTCCCCAAACCCCCAAACATCATCTCGGCACCGCAGAAGAAGCGTGTTACTTAAAAACACACCACAGGTTCGAAGGAACAGATCCGAGAGTCCTCAGAAAAGAAAACGGGCTTATACTTCGTTTTTCTGGTGACTGACACAAGCCAACACATGAAGCCGACGGGCTGCTGACTGGGCTGAACTGGGAAGGCGTCAGGCCCGGTTCACAGCTGAAGATTCGCTTATTTGTTGGTCGCAGAGACTGTGCCGCCGGGGGAAAAAAAGCAACAACACGGCGCTTCTGCACGACAGCCCTAGCGACACCGGCCGGGCTGCAAACCTCCGGGAAAACTCCCGTCTTGAGGAAAAGCGCCGCGACAGAAACAAACCTTTTGAGTGCTGAGAGAACGGGGAAAAAAAAAACACATTTTCATCCCTGTTTTTCTCGGACTCGGAGACGCACGGAGGGAGGGAGGGAGAGAGCGAGCAGCCGGGCAGCCCCAGCCCGCCCTGGCAGCCGCCAAGCTCGGCCGCCACCCAGGAAACAACCGCGGCTGCACCACCCGCGTCCAGGCCCCGGCCGAAGACGCGCTGCCCGGGGCTCGAAGCCAACAAGAGGCCCCCCAGTCTCTCGGAGAAACGCCGTCGTGGTCGCGACTTCCATTTTAGGAGGGAAAAAAAAAAAACACCACCACCCTCTACGTCCTTCCCCGCACAACACATAGATATACACCCCTCTTGTCCCTGTCATTCATTCCAAAAAAACAACACCGCATCATGCCTTTGACGAAGACGCGAAAACAAAGGTGTGGAGAAAAAAAAAACGAAGAAATAAAACAAACTCGGGTTCTGAAACGATCAGGACCCTCTCGGGCGCGCGCCCCCTCCCCACCACCTCGCGCACCACACGGACAGCCGCTCGCGCCGCCGCCCCCGCTCGCTCGCCCGCACGAGCCGACCAGCAGACAAGCCGCCGCCGCCGCCGCCATTTTGAGCGGAGAAGAGCCGAGCCGGGCTCAGGGCTCAGGTTCACCGGCGGCGGAACAACTCCACCTCACAGGGCCCGAACCCGCCCCTGACGCCTCGGTGGCCCGCTTCACCCCAGAAACCGAAAGACTCGCGAAGCAAAAGTGGAAGGGGGGGGTTAAAAAATAAAATAACGCGTCAACAACGGTTTCATCATTTAAAATGTCGTCGGCAGCGACGCCAGAAATATGAACAACGAGACCCTCCAGCCGCGACGCGAGGGGAATGAACTAGTCAAGTTATGAGATGCTGAAATCAGAAATTACACGGGGAAGAGGGAAATGGCCTCCCGAGATCTTTTTTTTTTTTACAAAAATTGGATATTAAAGTTCCGGCTGTTTCACTTTTGGTTTAAAAGGAAACAAGACAAATGAACCAGCCCGGCCGCTTCAAAAAACCATATTAATAGAATAAGCTCTTACCTTTAATCCGTAAATTGTAAATTCGCCCGTTTCCCCCTGGGTTTTTGGTAGTATTAATGTTCAAAAACGGACCAAAGACCTACTTCTCATCTCCTAACGCTTCCCTCTACAGCGCGAGTACACTTCTTTCAGTTTGCTTATTTACTACAGTTTCAACCTGCTTTACGCTAGCGCCGCGCCGTTGCTATGTAGCGTAAGACAGTCTCTTGGCAACGTTGAGCAGGGTCAGTTCTGCGTGAAGGCTATAGCTCCTAAATACACAACAAAGCATACGAATTTATCATTATTATGATATTGTAAATATGTCTGTCCGTAGAAGGAGGGGTCAATATAAGCAGTGAAAGAGTGAGAATAACTTTATTGATAACTGTCGTAACCGAATTACCAAAAACTTAACTGCTGTGCTTCTTAATTAAATGAAGAACGCGTTTAAACCTATTTTCAAAATGATTTATTATTGTAGGGTACATGAATACAAGCTAAGGTTATAAAAATAATGGTTAAACAGTTTTGCCTGCTATTTTTTCATGGCCAGAAGGGATTTTTCTGATGGATAATAATGCATTATTAAAATATGGTGTAGATGCCTTTATTTTGTTGTGCAAACCAAATTTAACGGTGGAATTTAATAACAAACCCCGTATAAAGCCTTTATCATGATGAGTATCTCCAGGTGATATAGAGAAACAATGCTGTAGCCCAGTTCATTTGCTGATAATATTCAGTGTCACACAGAGTCCAACAATGAACGACGTAATTATCTGAGGTAATAACACAATAGAGAAGGCCATGGTACTTCACAGTATCAATTACAGATAATACAGGTAGAATTGTTTAATGTGGTGCTCCTGCCAAAAGTAACCAGTTTGAAACAGACCTGTTGATGCTTGACTCCTTGGTTGTGATTCAGTTGAAAGCTTACAATGTGAAACTTGTCACCACAACAGCGCAGACCGAGTACTTATAAAATCCAAGTGTTATGATACCATTCAGGACTCGTGCACAGCTAGAAAAGGCTGCAGTAAGGCACGAGCTGAGGTTAATTCCACGCTAAAAAAGCAGACAGACGAAACAAGACATGTGGGCTGTTGAGCTTACTGCAGGCTTGAATGATGGTTCTGGTTCCCGAGTGTCCGGAAACAGAACAGAACAGTCCAATTCTTCCACACGGGGTCTGCTCTGCTGACCGGGAGCTCTCCATATTTCTATCATTATAAATTAATTAGCAGAAGCTGACTGGGATTTGATGTTCAGAACGAAGACCCTCCATGAGCAGGATTTCAGAAACGGCGGTCCTGTGCAGGGCAGGGCAAAAATGTCAAAAACCCCCTACTCTGAGCACGGCTGACAACTCCGGAATAAAGCTTCCCCAAGCCATTCCGGGAGGATTCCCGTAATCAAGGCCCGTGTCCTCCCGAGAGGAACATGCTTCCCAAGCGACTGTCACTGGCTCCTCTGATCGCACCCTACTGTCTGTGTGAGGGCCGCCCAGGGTAACGGAAGAGGGGTATCTGCTGGCTGCTCAGTGGGGACACGAGAGCTCGCTGTCGCACGGGTTTGGGGGCCCCTCCTTCTGCACTGCCCCGGCTGCGGTCCCTGGCGCCCCGACTCCGTCACTCGTACTTGCAGTAGTGCTTGAGGAGTTCAGGGAGCTCCAGCCAGTCCAGGGCCATCCTGTGGACGATGTGCTTCTGAATGGTCTGGCGGCACAGGGTCTGCAGAGAGGGGACTGAGACGAGAGACAGGAGAGTGAGAGGGAGAAAAACCCAACAGGAAAGGCTGTGATTTGGCTTCGCTGCTGCAGGGGCCTCGTTTCATGCAGGCCTCTGCAAGCTGTAGCAAACCCTGTCTTTGCTCATTTCACCGTGAAAGGGGAGACATCAGGTCCCAGAGATGCTAAACTAACCAGGAAAACTCAGGACTTTTTAAACATGCAGGTCCTTTGCATAACCAAATGAAAACCAACCGACTAATTTGCACTTTTTCATTCTCTGGGGCTTTCAAAAGGTGGGGAGGTTAAGCCTGCTGACATTCACCGAGAGGCGGTTGGGCCTGCTGGACGCCCCCCCAGACAGAGCGCGCGGGCCACACTCACAGCCGTACTCCACCTGCACCACGCGCACGCTCTTGGTGGCGGCGAAGACGTCGACCACCGCGAACAGGGGCCGCTGGGCAGGGATGCCCCTGGCGCTGGCGCCCATGTCCTCCCCGTTGATGACGATGTGCATGTCGGCGGCGCCCCGCCCGCTGGGCACGAACAGCACCCCGATGCGGCTCCGGCGGGCCGTGGGGGGCAGCGTGTTGGTCTTGTACAGGTCGTCCAGGATGTGGCTGAACCGGCCCGGGCGGCTGCGGCCCACCAGCTTGTCCCGGGGGATGCGCGCGCCCCCGATGTGGAGGTGGGTGTCGGTGAAGAAGCTCTTGGGGGAGCTGCCCCCCTCCGCCTCTCCCTCTCGCTCTCCCTCGACCACCCTGTTGTGGTTCCGGGTGATGGCGAACACCCAGCTGTCGCCCATGCCCACCAGGTCCGGCAGGGAGTACTCGGGCACCGCGGCCAGGCCGCCGGGGTCGTGCGCCGTCAGCCCCACCCTCAGGTGTCCGCACCAGCCCAGCTCCTTGTCCTCGATCTCCACCAGGAAGATCTCGCCAGGGGCCAGGGGCCGCCTGCTGAAGCACAGCCCGTCGGCGAAGCTCTCCACCCGCGTGGCCCGGGTGCCCGCCTGATCCAGGCGGACGTTGGCGCCGTGGACGGGGTGGAACTCCAGGAAGCGCCCGGCGAAGCCCTCCATCTGGGCCTGCTCAGCGCCGGCCCGACTGCGTCCTCTCCGGCAGGCCTCAAGCGGGTCTCTGGCTATTTCAGGCCTGCCGCAGGGCTCTGTGCGTCGTCACTGCAGCTGTCTGACAGGTGGCAGAGTGCTGTGGGGGACAGAGGAGACTGGGGGAGGGGGGGCGGACTTGAGGTCTCCATAAAAGGCCCGGGAGAGGGCAGTGATAACAGGACTCCCTGAACGCTGGAGGACTTCCCAGGCCCCGTGCACAAGACACAGGGATAGAGCCGGGGTGCTTGACCCACGGATTTTAATACTACAGGGACAACCTTGCAGGACACCTCCCCGACCCCAGGAAAACATCCCGTTTCCACGCATTTCCGCTCCCCGTCCGTCCAGACGGCTACCGAGCTGCCCGAAGTCACGTGATCCTGATCGCCCCCCCTCGTCACCTGACGCCCCAGTCATGTGACGTCCCTTATCAGCCGGGTCACATGATCTCACCCCCCAAGTCAGGCGCTCGACGGTCAGAGCGCATTCAGGAAGGAGCCGGACTAGCACAAAAAGGTAAAGCTGAAATCATTGTCGTTTACAGTGATGTACTCGGTTACAGCGCTTAGAAAGCGACGGCTTCCAGCTTGTGTTAAATGTACGAGTGTATTTCAGCCAGTCGCTAAGTTTCGTGGCATCTTTGGAGGACGTCACTGTGTTTCTGTTGTCCCCACACAGAGGGGACTGTTTTTAAATCGCAGAACTTTCCATACCGGTCTGCTTCCCGGAGAGGTGAAAATCGTTGTCGTTTATTGTGAATTAATTTGGGCAGCAGCTTCAAGATGCCGCCCTCGAAAGAAATATGCGGCGGCGGTCGGTGCACGGATGTGTAGTTATTAGTTTCGTTTCTGTTCGTGTAATCGGCATTCAGGAGGTCTTGTTTTTTTTTTTTTTTTAGAAATGTTGAGATGTTTCGGTCAGGTGCCGCGACAGATCTTTTGTGTTGTTGTTGTTGTTGTTGTTGTAACTTTTCAACACACGACATTCAGACAGATGCCTGACAGAGGGGCGGTGAAAAACGAGCTCTGCGTGACTGCCCTGCCCTTTCCCCTGCTCCAGGAGCTCTGCGTGACTGCCCGGCTCCCCTGCCGCCTTGTCCTGTATTTCTGGGGGTCCCCCACGAATAGCGCCGGTTTCCGTGATTGAAAGACATTGCGATGGGCTTTTTTTAAAAAAAAAAACACAGGGAAGGTGAAACCAGGCAAGGCGCAGAAGCGGACACGTTATGAGGACACGCAGGACGCGCCTGGTCTCCCACGGGCTACAGGAGCTCATTCTCTTTAGTAGTCCAAGTAGGCAGCTGCGTCAGCACGCGTGGGCTGTAAAGTTAAGGTTTCTTCCCTGCTGGAGGGATGAGAAAAGAAATGCAGTGTTGAGGCTATGGAGCCGTCTTGAGACACTTCCCTTCCAGACAGGGCCGGGCAGTATCCCTGGGGCAGGCGGTCTGTGTGTGTGTCTGTGTCTGTGTGTCTGTAACGTCCCCCTCTGTCCCTGTGCCGCTCAGGGATGGACCGAGCGCTGCTGCCTCTGCTGCTGCTGGGAGTGCTGAGGGTCCAGGGGGCTCCGGACGCGGACGAGATCAAGTACCTCCCGGGCCTGGAGAAGCAGCCCGGCTTCAGGCAGTACTCTGGCTACCTGAACGTGTCCGGCAGCAGGCACCTGCACTACTGGTGAGTGTGGTCCCAACCCCTGATCTTTCCAGCTCACTGCCCTTCCTGCTCCCTGCTGATTCTGGGAAGCGAGCGTGGGAAATTCCCTGGGGGGATCCCTGGAGCTGGTGACTTGGTTTCCAGGAGACGTCAGGCGGCCCAGGTGAGGGGGCCCTCAGTTTCCAGTAGTTCCCAGGGCGCGTCATGGGATTCTCCCGGGATCGGGAACCCCCTCATTCCTGGTTAGGACCCCAGGGATCTGGAAGCACAGGGATCTGGAAGCCACGCCAGCGAGCCCACATGGACACGTCAGGTTATTTCCATGAAGGTCAGGAGCAGTTGCTCAGACGTGCCCGGCAATCAGCCCTCTGCTGCCAGGTGGGTTCTGTGCCTCCCGTGTTGTGCAGCATGAGGTGAGCTGAGCTCATGGGAATAAACATTCACAGACCTGCTGCAGGGTGCGCAGCTGCAGCTCGGGGGCCCCAGGCCATGCGGTGTCTGGAGCAGGAATTGAAACCGCTTGCTCTGAATTCCTTCCGATCCCACTTCCCTTTCTCCTGAGACTCCTGCGTGAGAGGGCCTTCTGTTCGGCTCGACTTCACAGGCGTCACTGCTCTGAATGCCATCAGAAGGTGCTACCTACCTTTCCAGTAACAAGACAGGAACAATCCGATGCTGGTAAACAGAGAGTGGCTATTTCAGAACACAATAATCCGGCTCACAGAATGGACTTGGGCCCTTAAAGCTGAGTGTGTGCCCCTCCCTGTGCTGCAGCGTGGCTGCGTCTGTCTCATACCCTCTCGAAAAGAGAGCCTGTCTTTGCATATCGCCTGTCCCGCCTGTGTGCTACTTCTCGCTTTCCTCCCTGTCCGAGCTCTCTGCTGTCTTGTCGCCAGGGAATGTCGTGACCCGGCCCCTGCCCCTCTCCTGCAGGTTTCTGGAGTCCCAGAAGGACCCGGCTGGCAGCCCCGTGGTTCTGTGGCTGAACGGGGGACCGGGGTGCAGCTCCCTGGATGGGCTGCTCACCGAGCACGGGCCGTTCCTGGTAAGAGCGCCTGCCCGCACGGCCCTGGGAAAGATCCGGGAGGGCGCGCACGTTTTCCCGCGTTTTGGGGAGGTTCCGGGGAAAAACCAAATCCAGCGGGCGGCGGGGTCTGCCTGATTCCTTCGCCAGGTCTGCGTGTGGCCTTGGGCAGCGCTCCCTGCCAGCCGTGTTGAAAGATCTGGGCGCGGGGGCGAATGAAGGCCTGTTTGTGATTCACGTCTGTTCCTGCTGCAGATCCAAGACGACGGCGCCTCTCTGAAGTACAACCCCTACTCCTGGAACACGGTACGCTCCCCGGTTCTGAGTCTGCTCGGGTTTCTAAACCGGTTCCGGTTTCCGATCGGGTCTGAGCATTATCCCGGCGCCCTGCTTTGTGGTTCCTTTCCCGATTAAAGGAGGAAGTGGAACTGTCGTTACTTGAGAGTTTTTTTTTATAGGAGAAGTCACACACGTCAACAAATTAACAAATACATTCACATTCACGTCTTTTTCTGTGTCAAAACGAAGTGAAAAAGCAAGTGGTCGAGGGATTGCCCTTCTTGGGATAGTCTGAAAGATGAGCAAACGTGAGGACAGCCGTGAGCTTCCCTCACCTGCTACATCTGGAGTAAAGTTACGCGTCGTTTTCCCAGCACCTGGCAGACCTGTCCACACGAGCTCACGAGCGCCCACTCCTGTCATCCTAGCTACTGTGCGGTCTTGATATTGAGCAACAGGAGCGACTGACACATCTGGGTCTGCGCCCCGAGAAATACCACCCTGTCCCCAGAGCGGCACGCAAATGGCGAGTCAGAAGTGCGTTCAAATGAATGATTCATGGAAAGACAATCTGAGATGAAAAATTAAACAGCTTTTTGAGATGTGGGGCATGGAAGATTTCCAGAGGGAAGGGTGTAGGACCTGGGAGTTCACGGGCGTGCCTGTCGTCCGCAGATAGCCAACATGCTGTACCTGGAGTCTCCAGCAGGGGTGGGCTTCTCCTACTCGGATGACAAGGACTACGTCACCAACGACACGGAGGTGAGTCAGCGGGGGGGACGGAGCCCGTGTCCTGGCGCCGCCGTTTCCCAGCGCCGTGGGGTTTTGCACACGTCCTTCTGCGGACACAGACCGGACACCGAGAGCTTGACCGCTCGGGTGTTTTTTTGCTGGAGCCTGTCCGCAAACATGCCGAGGTTCGAGAGGGGAGATGCGTCAGCTCTCCAGCCCCACAGGCACCGTGGAGTGGGAAGAAGAAGCTGGGAGGTGTGTGGGCTCTAGAACAGGCACTGCTGGAGCAGACCTGTTTAGAGGAGCTCGCCTAGGGAGCTGTCAGAATACATAGGCTGCAAAGGAACAGGTATGGGTACCGTTCAGCATGGAATCAACCTTTACCCGTTCCTTTGCAGACACGTTTAGCCCCAGTCTGAGGTTTTAACGAATACCCTGCTAGCACGGACTGTAATTCATTCTGCAGCGAGTGATTGGAATATATATTTTGCTTGTTTAAAATTGAAAGGAGGCAAGAACATTAAAAAAAAAAAATTGCTTCAGCTGTGGATCACGTTTTATTTTTTCATCTTTGTTTTTTAAGAGTGGAATATACCGCTGCCTGTTCCTTTACGCTTATGCAGTAGCTGTGCGTCGATCCAGCGATCGACACTGTTGGGCGGAGAGGCGCACGCACGTGCCTCAGTAGGTCTTGATGGAGATGCCGTTGCAGCCGAGGCGCGTTGTCAGTCCCGATCGGCACCGTGAGCTCAGATGGCTGTCCTCTCCTCTCCGCAGGTCTCCCTCAACAACTACCTGGCCCTGAAGGAGTTTTTCCACCTCTTCCCAGAGTACAGCAAGAACCAGTTCTTCATCACGGGAGAGAGCTATGGCGGGATCTACGTGCCCACGCTGGCTGAGAGAGTGATGGAGGACAGCAGCATTAACCTGCAGGTGGCTGATGGGCAGAGACCCCCCTGGGCCTCTGTGTCCACAGGCAGCTCCCTGTCTGTTTTCCTGGCTGAGTTTTAATCATCACAGATTTCCAACTTCTTTATGGCTCAGAAGCTCAGTGGGTGGGCTGGTTTTCCATCATGGGGGTCACTTATTTATATAGCGCCTTACAAGGGAGGAGGGGCTTTTTTTCTGTTGAGTCCCAAAGCTGCCAGAAAAGAATCAAACACTGCCAGAAGAGACTCATATAATTCAGCTGTGATGCTCTACTTAAGGAGGGTTAAAGTTGTGATTGTTTGAACCTGGATATTATACACACTGTTAATGTTCTTTGTACTTTTCAGTTTTATTTATGTCGTTATTACTCTGAAATTTTGAGCTGCCAGTTTTGTTTATACCCAACTTCCTATGGACCGCCAGCCCGAGAGAACTCTCAGGAAACCCCTGTGTGCTCCTGCCCATGGGCGTGTCCACCCACTGGGGGCGTGCTCTCTCAAAATATAGGGGTGTGTCATCCCACTCGTGGCTTGTCCTCTCAAAACCCTGGGGATGTGTCCTCCCAATGGGGGCATGTCCTCTCAGAACTCGGGGGGGGGGGGGGATGTCCTTTCAAAACTCTGGGGGCATGTCCACCCATTGGGGTGTGTGTGTGTGTCCTCTCAAATCCCAGGGGGCGTCTTCTCTCAAATATCGGGGCGTGTCCACCCACCAGGGGCGTGTCCTCTCAACCAGGAGGCGTGTCCACCCAATGGGGGGCGTGTCCTCTCGATTTTGGAGGCGTGTCCAGCCACTGGGGGCGTGTCCTCTCAACTTTGGAGGCGTGTCCAGCCACTGGGGGCGTGTCCTCTCAAAACTCAGGGGGGCGGATGGACAAAGACCTAGGTATTGGGAACAGTCCCTCAGGCAGCGTTAAGACGCGGAGAGAAAAGGGAGATTCTAACCAGTGGTCTTGTCTTTCCCAGGGAATTGCCGTTGGAAACGGGATGTCCAGTTACGAGATGAATGACAACTCCTTGGTCTATTTTGCCTACTACCACGGGCTTCTGGGAACAAAGTGAGACTCTGATGTTTTTCTAAATGTCGCCGTCCCACAGGTGGAAGCAAGGCTCAGTGTGTCCTTAACTAGAACTAATGGCGTAGCTCCCAGCTGGCCTCACAGGCGCAGATGTCATGGGAGTGTTAGCGCTGCGTTTATTCTCACAGCTTCCTTCCCATGAAGAGTTAAGGTTGCAGGTGTTCACTGCTGACCAGCATGGTGGTGCAGTTGTCAGCATTGCTGCCTCGCAGTGCTGGGGCCCCGGGTTCGATTCCAGACCGGGGGTGCCGTCTGTGTGGAGTTTGTATGGTGTTCCCTTCGGGAGCTCCAGTTTCCTCCCGCAGTCCAAAGAAATGCTGGGAGGGTTTAGGGGGCTTGTGGGAAAACTGACGGGAGTCTGTACCTATGTGTGTCCTGCAACGGACTGGTGTCCCATCCAGGGTGTACCCTGCCTTGCTGGGATAAGCCCCAGCTCCCCTGGGACTCTGTACTGGATACAGAGGTCATGAGGATGGATGAATACTGTTTGAACACTGTTTAAAACGTTTGTGATGTGGATTCTGTTATAGTTTTAAATGAATGTGGAGTGTGCATTAAGCCATCTGCTTAGCCAAGCAAAACGGGCCGTACGACCCCAGCCACAGGACCAGGATCTGCTGACAGAGAGAAGACCACCAGGCCACCTGCTGACAGAGTACAGGGGGCTCTAAGAGAGAGGAGATGGTCTCCTGCTGTTCTTGATTACAGTCCTGCTTGTGTTCTGTCTCAGGTTGTGGGCAGAGTTGCAGAACTACTGCTGTTCAAAAGGGACCTGCAACTTTTACGACAACCAGGATGAGAACTGCACGTTGAGGGTACGTACACTCTTGGGAAGGGTCTGTGGGCTTGTAGAAACACTGCTGAAACAGACTTGTTAAGCCCCATTCAGGTTTCAATGAATTCCTGCCAGCCCTTGCTGTGATTCACTCAGCAGCCTCTAGGTGGCAGCCTTTCAATGTAGCAAGCAGGTGTAGCCATGCCTACAGAGTGGGGAAAAGGCTTACAAATGTTATACAGCCCAGTCCTATTTAACCATAACAGAGATGCACCGTGTCATAAAAAAAATTCTTATATAAAGTCAATGTTAGATGAAAAGAGCAGTTGCTATTCTTAATTAAAATGTTTCTTCTTGGAGAGGTTGAAGTGTTGTTTTAGAGACTTCAGTCTGTGTGTTTGGCGCCAGTGGGAGTCTTGGCCAATGAGAGACCTTTCCCCCCACAGATGCGTTGTGATGTAATGTACCCACAATGCCCTGGCTCTGGCAGCCTTGACGAGCTGTACACTAGCTGTCTGTGTTAATTTATGCATTTGTTTTCAATGGGATTAAAAATGTCGTTTGTCATTGACTTAATCGTTAATCTTGCTTTCCTTGTATACATAAAATGAAGTGGTCTCAGAATACACCCACATTTGAACAATTTAGAGTGGACATAAGGGCATGTAGACATCATCTCCAGAGTATTTCTCAATTGAAGAACATGAGAGCTGTGCATACTTTAGCTCATTTAATCTTTTTAGTTGTATCATGTAATCCCGATGAGGGTCCATTCAGCTTGTGTGTAATGTGTGTATAAAGTTTGATGGAGTATCGCAGATGTCCAGCAGCCTGAGTTCACTGTGTCTCTGTCTCGCGCTGCAGGTGGCTGAGGTGCAGGTTCTTGTCTACAGGTCAGGGCTCAATATATACAACCTGTATGCGCCCTGTGCAGGAGGGGTGCCCCAGAAAGTCAGGTGAGGTGCTGTTGGGATGGTGACACAGTGGATGGGAAGCTTTTCTCCCCACAGAGGGGCCGAGAGACGTGCAGTTGTGTGATACTAGCAAATTCCTTGCTAATTACCAGCACAAATATTTTTTTTTTTAATGAAACAAGGGTAAATACACATGATTATTTGGGGAACAAGGCAGCTGTGCATGCGGTAGGGTTGATGTAATCTTTTGGAAATTATCTTTGCAGCTGCATATTGTTCAATATAATGTGCAAAATGACATTTTTTGCACCGCATTTTTTTTAAGTGAAGGAATTGAGGTACTTCCTATGTGTTCTCTAACTCCTTGTCTGTTGGTTAACAGCTACCAGAAAGATCACCTGGTCATCCACGACCTGGGGAACCACTTCACCCGTCACCCCTGGACTGCCATGTGGAGTGAGGTAGGCCTGGGCTCGGCGGGGGCCCTGCTCGTTACTGGCGTCTCTGTCATTCTTGTTCAGCTGTGTCCTGACCTGGGGAAAGAAGAGACAGCACGACGCGTGGGATAGGTTTGATTGGCCTGTCTAAATTCTCACTTTGGGAAGAGGGGGTTTGATCGCAGCCCTGCTTTATGATGCTCTCTAGAGCAGGGATTCCAACAGCCTTCCCTCAGGAAACGACTGGATAAGATGTGCGCGTTAATGGTAATGTGGCTTCCTCTCCTTCGGTGCTTTTCCTGATGTTGTCAGCAATGTGGCGCTGCTGTCTTGCAGAAACTCCGGAGTCTGGCCTCTATACACAGGTCCGTGAGGCTGGACCCCCCCTGCACCAACTCCACGGCCTCCACCGTGTACCTCAACAACCCCTACGTCCGCCAGGCCCTGCACATCGCCCCCCAGGCCCTGGACTGGGTGATCTGCAGGTCAGAGGCCTCACTGGCGTGGGGGTGTCCCCTGTCCCCACACTTGAGCCGCTGCAGACATTGACCTGGGGCAGAGGATGCAGAAAGTGAAGCTTAAGCATCAGAACCACACCTGCTGGATGGGAAAACGTAGTGAATTTCGGATGATGTTGTTCCCTGTTCAGAATGTCGGCCCTGACTATACCTGACGCATGGTAAAATGGAACTAAGTAAAAGTTTAGCTCAGTGTAGGCGTGTACAGACACTGGGCCCTTAATGTGCTGTTTAGCCACAGCCTGTCTCCATGCAGTCCTGTGTTTCACACGGGAGTCCCTGTGCCCCTGTCCCTGCTGCCGGGTCACGTCTTGTGTTTGTTTGTGCTGCTGCAGCGCGGAGGTGAACCTGAACTACAAGCGCCTCTACATGGACATGAGGAAACAGTACCTGAAGCTGCTGGGGGCCCTGGTGAGTGTGGTGGGGCGCCTGTGGATGGTGCACTGGAGACAGGGCAGCCCCGCCACTAGGGGGGGCGGGTGGGTGGGGGTAGGCTGAGTTTATGCTAGAGGTGAGAGTTGGCGGCAACAGCTGGGCAGGCCGTGAGCTGGGGTCAGCGCTGCGTTATCACGGCGAGATTGCTTTATTGGGAAAGCACTGCCGGGAGCACAGGATATTCCCAGGAGGAGCACTAAGCCAGGGGGTCCCGTTAGGCGTCTGTGTGTCTCGCCCTGGGTTGGTCTCCTTCACGCCGCGTGTCTTTCGTCCATGCAGAAGTACCGTGTGCTGGTGTACAACGGAGACGTGGACATGGCCTGCAACTTCCTGGGGGACGAGTGGTTCGTGGAGTCGCTCCAGCAAGAAGTATGAGCTGGTGTCTCTTTCCATTCCTTTTCCTCTGTCTGTTTAGCTGCCCCCCATTGCCCAGGGGGTGTCCGTACTGAGTTAGCGTCATGTTCTCGAGAACTAAGGCCACATTCCTGAGAGAAAATTGTCTTTGGAAGTCAAGGGACGATGGCAAGGAGATAAACCGCCTTTTTGTAGCGTTTGTCCTGAGCCTCCTGTAGCCCCTGAGAGTTGTCGCACTCCCGAGCAGTGATGTCACTCTCTCGGGCAGTGATGTCATTTTTTGAGCAGCGATGTCACATTTCTGAGCACCCATGTCACGTGCCGCAGGTGCAGGTGAATCGCAGGACCTGGCTGTACAACAATGGGGACAGCCAGCAGGTGGGCGGATTCGTCAAGGAGTTCTCTAACCTTGCCTTCGTCACGGTCAAGGTGAGCCCACCGTCCCGTTACTCTGACTGGGGGGGGGCTTCAGTCATGAGGTTGGAAGCGGGGGAGGAGTATGGAACTGCTTCTCTCTGCACACACTGTGCACTACTCCCTACCTGGCAAGCATGGAGCAGGAAGTGGTCTCTCATGGTTTCATTTGACATAGTGTTTGTCTGTCAAGACGTCTCCACGCACTCTACAATTTAATGAACAGCAGGGAAACTGATAGATAAACTTTAAACCTTATTTAAACATTTAAGAGCGAAGTTATTTCAGAGCATTTCTGCCTTGTACTGGCTGCGTTGGTAATGGTTTCCTGTGTGTGTGTGTTTTCCGCAGGGTTCGGGACACATGGTGCCCACTGACAAGCCGATGGCTGCCTTGACGATGTTCACTCGTTTCTTGAAGAAGCAGCCCTATTGAGGAGGGAGGCGATAGATCTGCCCCCCCTCCTCGCCTCTGACATGAGGGGGGGGGGCAGGTCTGCTCGTCGCTTCTCCCCAAGAGAGGAGTCACATCCCGTTCAGATTCTTACCTTTCTGTGCGATCTGATCTTAAACTGTCATGTTCAAACCGTGCACTGGGTTGGTGACTGCGTGCAACGTCAGTAACTGAGATGTGTTGATTTATATGCACAGACGTGTTCCAGGAATATAGTTTGCACAAGCTCTTTGCAAGTACCATTGGGCTACATTAACAAAGCTTTCGTGCCTTTTGACGTCGTGCGCTTGAGTGTAGCTCGTCTCTGTCTTGGATTAAACACTTAAACGTTTTCCCTTCTATCCAAAGCCTGATTGCCTTGTCCAAAGCCTCTCTAAACGATACTGCTGTAGTGGACATGTGTGAACTGCTGTCGGTCAATCTGAAAGCTACTGAAGGCATCTGCATGTCCTGCAGGTGTGATTATATCCTATTCGCAGCACATGGTACAGCCTAAAGCCATCGAGCAGCAAGTCCTGAGCACAGCATCGCTTGCCCAAGTTTACTGCAGAGCCCGAAATGAATATCTAATCGGTACTTTGTTACTCTTGTCTGCATTTGTCATTAGTTTATTTTTTATAGATTTTATATTTTGCACAGTGCATTCTCTGAAAGCATTGTAGAGTTGAATCAAAGGATAAACAAATCCTGTCAGCCACTTCTGCGTTTTATTTTAATGAAATCGTGGAATTCCGTCAGCAGCTATAAATGTCTTTGTAAGAAGTCAAATGTTTGAGCCACGGTTGTTGAGAATAACGCCTCACTGAGCACTGAGCTGGAATGTCACAGCCTGTGAGCCATCAATAATGTCTTATGTTGAACTACATATCGGACACGGTGAGACTGTTCTCACAGCAGAATGTACTGAAAGGGAAATCAAGCCTTCGTGCGAGCTTCCTTGGCGGTTGCTTAAGTTTATAATTCGTTAATTTTTTTAAATAAAGTTTTTTTTTCCTCTTTTTCTCCCGTCATTTAAAAGTGTCGAGTGTTTTTTCCGACGGTGTAAGTGAAGGTGGGAGAGGCTCTTAGCCAGCGCCGGGCCTGTGGAGTTTCAGAGGGACGGGCTGAAGAGGGGGAGACGGGTCTGTGAGCGAGAGTCCTCAGGGGGTTCTGGGAGATAAGGGCCGAGGGAGTGGGCCACTATCTTGGTTGCCAAGCAACAGCACTTGGAATGCCCTGGGCAGAAGCTGTGCTCCCAGAGGAGTCAGGGTGGAGTTGGAGAGGAAGCCTGTTTGGGGGGGGGGGAATTCTAGTTTTGCTCACGCCAACTCACGTAGACCCCAAGTTCTTTTACGTGAACCCCCGATCGTTGGTATGTTACTACGCAGGATAGCGAATAAGTTTCGAAGCTCCGTCAGTCCTAACCAACTGCTAATAAAGCTTTGTGATTCTCCCTGTTTCACTGAAAACACTCTTTACCCGACATGTGGTGAGAGGGAGGTCTCCTGGCACAGCGATAAGGCCGATCAGCTTCACTCAAGTGTCTCTGTCTGGCCTGACCTAAACTCCTGTCCTTCAGTAAACATGTGACGTAAGTACCTCTTCCCCATCCATTCGGAGATTTCTCCTCTGGACTGCTGCCCTTTGTGCACAATTGGATGTCCAATATTGTTCAAAGGAATTTGTTCTAGACAGGCTAATTGACAAACCTTTTTAAAAATGCTGTGAGTCCAATATTATTATTATTTTTTTTATGCTGGGCTGCTGTTGATTTCTCTGTGCCACTGAGGGACAACAGGCATTCCTCAGACCCTTATCTAAATCCAACCTGTGGATCAGCCTGCAACAACGTCTGCGCAGAATCGGGCAGACGTATCCCTGAGCCACAACATTTCCTCTCCAGCAATCCCCATCGCTCCTGCTTGGAAAGCTGTGTTTTCTGGAGGGGGGGGCGGTGCCCCTGCACCTCTACTCCAATGGCTCCTTGAGGCTAGAGAAGCTGGGAGAAAGGTAGCAGTAGCTCTGATGAAGGGAATATTTTGGGAATCCTACTCCATCCTCTACAGTTAGGAAATAATTAGGCTGTTTAATTGACTACTGAGGTTGGAATAAAACTTGGATTCCCAAGCCCACCATTCTATACATCTGTTTTCTAACCACTTCCACCCAGGAGCCAGGGCCTATCTCCGCAAGCAATGGACACAAGGCAGGATACACCCTGGATGGTAAACGTGTCGTTCACAGGCTTGCACAGACACGCACACACGCACACCAACAGGCGTGTCTTTGGACTGAGGGAAGAAACCGGAGTACCCTAGAGGAAACCCACACAAACACGGGGAGATCATACAAACTCCACACAGACAGCACGCCAGGAACTGAACCCAGGGCCCCAAAGCTGTGAGGCAGCAATGCGGACCACCCCTCTTCCAACACTTTGATTCTCTTCTTCTGCTTTGGATACATTTTCTGACTTTTCCTGTCTCTGCCGCTCTGTAACAACTATGAGCAGATCGGAGACCATACTGTGTATATTCTTATTTATTTCACAACACTATATTGACTATATATATTGGCAATATGACCGGTTCATTACATGGGTGTTATTTTGCAGAATGATTTCCTGCACATTTATAATCATGAGGGATGAAATTTTTTTCTATTTTGAAAAACGTAATAAAATGTTAACAACCAAAAAAGTCAAGTACCATGTACAGTATCGGAAAAGAAGGTGAATTAGCAGAATATGTTTTAATGATCAGGTATTGTCTCTTAACAGCATTTGACAATCTTTTCCCGTTTCTTACATTGGATAACAGGGTTCTGTCCTAGATATAACCACAGAGCCCTTTCTAAGTCTGTTCCTCAAAAAAAAAAAATCAGTGATGTGCAGTTTTTTTATTCTAACATCAAATTAATGACTTTGTATCAAACCTTCATTTTAGCAGTTCACCAAAAGGAAAGCTGAATGTCACCATCGTTTTTCTGGGCTTTGAAAAAATAATCTGTATAAAGTCATAAGGAGTAAGAACTGGCAGTTTGAAAAGAGAGAGACCGATTATGCAACTTGTGTACTAGACGGAATACTTTAGATATTACGAAATACAAGGGCCTTGATTACAAAATAGCACACATGGGCCTGAAAGGATTGAACTCAGGTGGCAGGATGTCGGTTCATCTTGTTAAGATCCAAGCTCTCCCTTTACTTCATTCCTAGTTCTCGGAGTGTGGTTTCTCCCAGTCTCCCAGTCAGGATCTCGTAGGGTGAGGCTGTGGACAAGTCAGCGGGCCGTGACGGGGAGTGGATCCCTGGAACGTGTGGGGAGGACTAGGAGGCGACGGCTTCCTCGGAGAGTGTACAGCCGGGAGCTGGGCTGGCTCTCCCGGGGAATGCTGGAATGTTTCAGTGCGGGAAGCGGGAAGTGGAAGTGGCGGCCCTGTCGCTGAAGGAGACGAGCCGTGACCCCGGAGCGTGCTCGCGAGCACCACCGGAGAGCACGCCCGCTCGAATCCCGCCGGGCTCCGGCGCTCTGCAGCCTCACTGCCGCGCGCTTCCAGGAAGCACGACCGCTGGTAGCAACAAGCACTTGTTTTGACGGTATTTCCTCTGAAAACTATGGACGTCGGTTCCGTGAGCCTGAGAAATGAAGACGCAGAGTTGAAAGCGTGGCGCGGCGGCGGTGGGTGCGGAGAGGCGTGCGGGGCGCGGGCTGGGCCGGGGGGGGGCTGTCGTCGGCTGTGGGGGGGCTGCGAGGCGCCCCGGCTCAGTCCAGGGTGCTGTTGGTCTGCAGGGGGGAGCGGTTCTTCTCTATCACCTCCCTCAGGCCCTTGCTGAAGTGCAGGTTGGCTCCGATGGTTATGAAGCCCTGGGCAGGGGAGAGAGAGAGGGCACGGATAAGGACAGGAAGTGGGGGAAAAAAAACAGGATCCAGCCCATGGGAATTCAGAGCACCTGAGGGCACACTGCCGGCCCCAGAGGAGAAAATAAGCAGGAAAAATACTCAACCAATCCAGAACAGCATGGGAATGAGCTGATGATCCCAGACTGTGAAAACTGGTGGGATTAAAGTGCTCTGTGATTTCTCTTCTGCATGTCTCACTGCAGAGTATCCCCCCTTATTTTCACGCTCCCTGCCAGAGCTGATCTCTGGTAGTTGTCTGGTTGTCCTGAGGCCTCTGTTCACATTCGTTAAGATGTAGTTCCACTCCTGCCTGTACAATATTCTACAGCATCGACCGCCATGCGCTCCGCACCCTGAAGGGGGCGCTCACCGTGTGGTATTGGACCACTTCCTCTGTGAAGTCCATCCCCTCAGGCAGGGGGATCTGGACCCCCTTCTTGGTGCGATCTGGAAGCAGAGAGACGCAGGAAGAGGTTCACACACAGATACAGCCCTTCCAAGACACGCAACTGCATGCACAGAAGCAAATACACACAGCCAGGGGTACACACTCACGCACACATGCCCACACACACACACATACAGGAGCACACCCTACACAGCAGTACAGGACATCCTTCAAGACAGAGATAGGATGTACAATTTACAGCTGGAGAAAAATAAGCGTGCATAAAATAGATCATTTTAAAAAAAGCTCCACTTATTCGTTCCAACTTTCAAACATCACCATGGTCGTGGGCAAGTTTGTGGGAGGCCTCTCGCGCTCAGAGTGGTCAATGGCGAGTCTCCCCCCAGCCTGCACTCACCATTGATGATGGGCACGACCACCAGCTGCAGGAGGGTCTTCAGGGGTCCCTGCAGGGGAATGAGCTGGGGGAACAGGACAGAGGACTAAAACGTGTTCCGCACCGCAGAGAGACCCCCCCACCATCCCAGAACCTCCAGGACTGTCTCAGCTCCTACAGCTAGGAGGAGAGCCCCACATCCCAGACAGACTCCGGTCCTGGTCTCCCGGCACGGGGGTCTACGAAGAGCCGAGGGACACGGAGCCAGGAGAAAGTGGAGGTGCAGGGGTCAGGGGTCAACCTTGGTCCCTGTCAGCGTGGGGAGAGAACCCTCAAACGTAACCTCATTCCGGGGAGGAGAGCTGTGGGATGAGGTATTCTTTCTGGAGGGGAGTGATGCCTTCCTCTGTGTTTATTTGACCAAAGGGAATACAGTCACTTACAAAGCGGACCACTTCGAAGTGCCGCCTCGCTTCGGGAGCGGGGTTTCACCGAATACAAACGCACCGCTCTTGTAAAAGCCAACCGGTGCTTACCCTGGTAAGAGAAGGCTGACGTGCAGTAAAGCTGTAAAACAGTGAAACTGTGCTAAAGCGCAGAGAGGTAATGGTAGATCCTTTCAAAAATGGCAAAAACAGATTGAAATTTACTGTGGTCAACTTTCATAGGGGTTGCTTGCTCTGTCTAAGGGTATCTACCCTCCATCTGTGACCTTAGAACAGCTGTCAGGGTGTCCCCTTCATCTACTAGAACACAACCCTGCAAATCTAGAATGAACCCAATATCGTGCTGCATCTAGATGATTGGTACCACAGAATTGTGCAGTACTGATGTGTGCACAGGGGTTCTGGACAATACAGAAACAGGATACTGTGCATCAGACTTACCGCTAATGATTCCAGAGCAGACTGGTTAGAGTAGATCCTGAAGCTGCAAAAAAATTACGACAAAAGCAATTAAATGACAGTAAAGCAATGGAAGCATTTTAAAAAAAAGTAATGGTTTCAACACCGTCACAAGTCTCCCATTGCGGATAAATACAGAACGTTTCTCCGACACTCTCCTACTCCTCACAGTGTAAATATCAGACTCCTGTAGGAGCACCTGCTTCTCGGCCTGTTTGCTTCTTGTGGTGCCTGTTGCTGTGTGGCGCAGACCGTCTCTATGCTGTGTTGACGTGTCCGCTGTCACGGCCGCGCAGAGTCCGACACGAGCCTCTCGCACACGCAGACTCACGAGTACCTTGGTGACACATGACCAGACACCAGCCTCCGCCGATTCCCGACACAGGTATCGGTTAGTTATC
Organism: Lepisosteus platostomus; assembly: GCF_059453375.1. Classification (NCBI taxonomy): domain Eukaryota; kingdom Metazoa; phylum Chordata; class Actinopteri; order Semionotiformes; family Lepisosteidae; genus Lepisosteus; species Lepisosteus platostomus. The sequence continues at coordinate 25,563,789 of NC_142625.1, read as the reverse complement.
CGATCGGTCACCTCGGCACCAGACTATTTAAGGCTTCATTCCCATCATCACGGGGCTCGGTCTTGGTTTGCCAGTGGAGCTCTTTTTCCTCGCTGTCACGCGCTTTCGATTTCCTGACCCTTCGGCTTCCCGATCTGCGTCTGTCACGACCTCAGCTAAGGATACAAGCTTTGGCTAAGTACAGTACAACCGGCTCTTTGCTAAGCCAGGTTTTCGCCTTTTGACCAAGTTCCGCATAGGGTCCTACATTTAACGTGGCTACGGCGATGTAACACCCGCCCTGTGCGCACTCCGAGTGGCTCGGGCCTGCACTGCATCAGGCAGGGGGAGCGTACCGTCTCAGGTCCATGTGGATGGCCAGCTTCTTGCCCTTCATGGACACTTTGGCATTCATCTTGTTCTCCTGCGGACAGGGAAGAGACCGTTACAGTGCAATCTCTGTGGAAGACACTACCGTACAGATGGGGTGAAATGCACTGGGCTGTGAATAGAATGGGGGTAGAAATTAAAGATATGGGGGCAGACTTGAGTACAGGCAAGAAATTGGACATAAAAATAATTAAGCCATTAACTGAATAATGCTGATATTTGCTTGCTATGAGTAAAGCTATTTGGAAGAGGCAAGGGGGGGGGGCTATTGCCAGAGTATGTTGTATATTTATGGTCAGTTTGTACTTGACTATCAGGCATAGAATCTATAGACTGGCTGTGACCTTCCTACTGTGCTCTCTGATTGGCTGTGACCTCCCGACCTTGTGCTCCCTGATTGGCTGTGACCTCCCTACCTTGTGCTCCCTGATTGGCTGTGACCTCCCTACCTTGTGCTCCCTGATTGGCTGTGACCTCCCTACCTTGTGCTCTCTGATTGGCTGTGACCTCCCTACCCTTTGTGCTCTCTGATTGGCTAAACATCGATCCGTTCATTCAATGAATCGGTATCTGGATTGTAGCCTCACCATGGTCATGCTGCTGAGCTGGACCGGCGGCTGGCCCGGGGGCAGTGCCATCACACTGACCACCGCCGTGACGGACACCGTGGCCCCGGAGGGTTTGATCAGGCAACGTGGCGCCGCGGTCACCTCCAGCTCCAGAGAGATGGGGGCGTCCATCAGTGCTGGATTCTGGAGCAGAGAGAGGGCAGGACATCAACTCCACTCTCGCAAGCAGCAGGTGTGCATACCCCCCATTCACCAGCCTACACTCTCCGCAGGAAGGCTTGTACTAGGTCTTGTAGCTCCTTTCAAGGAAAGCATCCCTCACAAAGCACGGTACATTGAAAACCATTCAACTACAAAACAGCTCACGTCACCAAAGCATTCAAACCTGACACTTGCAATAGAAAAACATATTAACAACGGTTGTGAAAATTTCCACTTTAAAGGGCCCCAAAAAGCAACATGACAAGCCTACAACTGCAACTACAGGCCAACATGCACTAGTATTATACCTAGTACTATACCTTAATTGTAACCCTAACTGAATCTACTCTGCAAAACCCAGTATTTAGGAAACAAGAATCTTCCGATTATTCCAGGTCAACTCCCCAACAGGTATCAGCGTTGGGAAGGAGCCGGTGTCTGCAGTATCACATGTCCTATGTCTCGGAAGAGATTCATTCTTCTGGTGTCAGGTAGCACCAGACACTTACCAGCATCATGATCGTGCCAAAGTAAGTTGTCCTGAGAAGCATCTCTACATCTTTCGGCATCTGAAAAGCAACAGCGTTAAAGGTTTTAATTCACAATCTAATGCCGGATCCGCCCGACTGAGGTCAAGTAAACACTGCTGGGAGTTGAACGTGTTCTGTCTGTGGCATCAGGAATCTGCACAGGGCTTGCTTCGTATTTTCCTTATTTATTATGGGCCGCTGGCCAAAGGCCAAGTATAAATAGACATCTTGATCTGGCTGTTGAGGTGTGCGCTATAGCTGAAAAGGCAGCATTCTCGTGGGACTGCTGCTGTTACATTTGTACCTTTTTAATCCTTCCCCCCTGAAACATGCGGGGTCTGTCACCCTTAGCAAAGCCTTCGAGTCGGCACAAGCACACAGGCTGGACACAGGCAGATTTTGCTGTTATTTGAAAAGTGCTTAGGAGCAACTCCAGCGGTCCAACGTGCCCCTTGACCTTTCACCCATCAGCCTGCAACAGTAGAAACGCCTCCAATTTTCAGTCATGTCATGATGTCATGAGAGAACACACTGTGGCACTGCGGCCAGCCAACACACACCTGTGCTCCTGCCCTCGCAGAACCCCAGTGGCTTCACCCTGCGCTGGGCTCTGCCACTCGGGAGCCAGTTTCCTGTCTTATATATCTTATATCCACCCAGTTTGGAATCTCTGACAGCTGCTCTACGTCTGGGTTGGCCAAGACGGCCTCCGCACCCACGCACTGGGGAATGAGGAATAGCAGACGAGCCCCCCCCCCGTGCCCCACCCACGCTTTCGTCTTCCTGCAGAGCGAGAGCCACGTGGAGGAGCCCGCCTCTCGCCGACGCTGCCACAAGGCTGCCGGGCACCTGGGAAATGGGAGGGGCCTGCGTTTGGCCCAGAGGCAAGAAGGGAGCTCCGGCCGACGGTTCCCATCCCTGCCCCCCCGGCCCGTGCCGTAGCCATTCACCGCCAGGCTGGCACCCGTGACGTGGCCAGGCTGCTCCCATCGGAAAGCGTGGCGATGCCTCGAGCCATGCCTACCCGGTCGCGAGCTATCTGCATCCTGAACACGCCGGCCTGGAAGTAGGCGTACATGCCACTGTCAAAGAAGTACTCGGACAGCGCCAGGTACACCATGCGGTCAAACTCCCGGATCACCGGCATCGCCGCGTAGTTCACGATGGTGTCGCTCTCGTTGTGCCGATCGAAGAACATTCCCTGCAGAGCCACAGACACAGGGGACGGAGAGGTGGAGACGGGAGAGACTGTGAACTGATGTTTCTTAGAAAAACACAAGATCGGCTTTTTAAAAAGAAAAATCCATTAAAGGAGACTGGCTGGCATGGGTGTGATTTAAAAATTTATAAAAATAAAAATACACTTTGTAACTATGCAGATTTTCTTGCAGTAAAGTCAGGTGAATGAAAAATACAGCTCAGAGTGAAACAAATTTTAATTTATTTTCATTCTGCTCGTTTGTGAGCTGTTCAGGCAGGAAGAGGTGGAAAAATCTATACACTGATTAAGTGCCAAAATTCGGACGGGTAAATAATGATCACACACATTACATCTGTTTGGTGCTGTGTGATGTGACTGGGGGGGCTATGTCGCAGTTACCCTGAAATCCATATCAAGGCTGGCAGAGGTCACCTCAGGGTCACTCAGTAGAGAGTAGTCAATGCCTACGTAGTTGTCGACAGGTGTGCGCACTGCAGAGACAGCACAACAGCACAGCAATAAGAGGTGGAGCAGGCTACAGCAGGGTGCACTCACTACACAGCAAAAGATGACTTATGGCAAATTGTTTCTGTTCCTGGGACAGTCAGAGCACAACTCCCTGTCTTGTTCATGTTCTGATGCTACAAATCTCCCCCTAAGAAGAAGTAGGTCAAGGATGATGTACAGTATCTAAACTGTACCTCTGGAATTAGGGCCACATGGGATTTTTGCAATAATGCAATGTATCTATACATTTAATGCATTTAAAATGCATTGCATCTAAGTGATAAACTGAACTTATCGTATTTGTCTGCATAACAGAAACAGGCATGTCACTGTGTCATGTCACTGTCAATAAACGCGGGGTGTGAGTCACTGTGGGTGCAGAAGGGAGAGCAGGGTGCCGAGGGGTGTCTGCAAAACCTCACCCGGAACCGTGTCCAGCAGAGAGTTCATCAGGACCAGCCCGGCGTGGTTCAGGACAGGGCAGATCTGGGACACACAGACAGAGAGACCACGTCTTTTCACTTAGACTTACTCCTGGTTTTCATGCTCTGCCTAATTCTTAAAAGTATATGGGTATCGGTCAATATTTCTCAAAACTCACGATTGGCAACCTATTGAATGTCAGCAGGTGTGAGCCTGGTCAGTACCTGGATGGGAGACCTCCTGGGAAAGCTCAGGTTGCTGCTAGAAGAGATGTTAGAGGGACCAGTAGGGAGCCCTCACTCATCTCGACGATCATAACATATTCCAGGGCGTTTCTCAAAAAGAGTAGGGGTGTTACCCCGGTGTCCTGACCCAATTTCCCCCAGGCCTTTACCAATCATGGCCTCCTAATAATCCCCATCTCTGAACTGACTTCATCACTCTGCTCTCCTCCCCACTGAGAGCTGGTGTGTGGGGAGAGGACTGGCACATCATCCAGGTACGGCTACAAATGGGTGGAAACAGTGGGATTCCCCATTACCTGTAAAGTGCTTTGAGTGGAGTGACCAAAGATGTGCTAATATGTGTAAGGAATTATTGATTAAGGATTTTAAAAACTCAAGTTGAAGTTAATTGAAAGCAAATATTGATTAGTGCCAGGTGAAGCTGGACAGAACTGCTTGAAGAACACAAAGCAGTGAAGGTAACTAGTGCTTCCGTGAGTCACACTGCCTCATGTCTGCTGAGGGCTCTGGACCCTGGACAGGCACCTGCGTGGGTCGGCCTTACCTGCTGGTTCAACAGGAACCGCATGCCGGTGGTCAGGAAGGTCGCCAGGAAGTCGTACACCCTCCTGCACAGAAAACACGACAGGGTCGGCACGGTCGGCGCGCGGGAACCAGCCCTCCCACCCTCGGGAGATCAATTGGCTCGCGCTTGGGAATCATCCCAGAGCTGTCATGCTTCGTCAAGGGGAAGCATGACTCCTGCATTAGCCATGCACAGTCATTTAATAGAAGACACTGGCTGCCAGTTCAAACAGCTAAATCCTGGAGCACATCTCAACACACACACACACACACTTCTGTATAGGGTACACACTCAAGCCCGGCTTCCTCCACAGTCCCTGTCCAACTCCAGCCACAACCACTTATTTCATCCCGAACACAGAAGTGGATATCACTGCTGCCTCCCATTCTGTGGACACCAGTAGGCTCTGGAAAGCCACTGTCAAGTAATGGGTTTAGGATAAGCAATTACTGGGTGGGTCGGTGCTAGGACAGCTGAAAAAATAAACTATTACTTAAATGAAGTGACAGACGTTCATGGGGAGACAGACGTCTTGCAGACTCAGAGAGCGGAGGCTTAACACTTGCTCTTGGATTGCAGTGCGGGATTAAAAATAGCTACCCCAGGGTGCCGGAGAACTTGGCGCGCATTTTGGAGATGGCAGCGTCGCAGGAGATGTTGGAGATCTTGAGACGGCCCACGACGTCGCGGGACAGCTGTAGGGCCGTGTGGATGTTCACGCCCTCCGCCGAGGCGTTGATGGAGCCCACGTCATTGCTGAAGAGGTGAGAGAGAGAGAGACGACGCAGGCCGGTCAGGACACACCCCAGCTCGGACTCTGACCCAGAGTCGCTCGAGACCAGCTCCCACAAAACCCCCAGGCGATCAGAACAACTGATCAGCTGTGAATCTTCTTGATGCAGGAAGCTGTAAGGACTAGTAGCTCGTCAGCTTGTGAGATCTGATGGGCCCAGAGGCCTCAGATTCTCCTATTTATTGTTTTTTTTTATGGGTTTGAAAAGCTTCTTAAGGAAAACAAATGATTTTCATGATGAGGTCAGCAATGAAAGGACATCGCAGCCAACCTGTGGATCTTTTTTATAGCCAGAGTAAGTAAGAGTAAGGGCGTTACCCCAGCTTCCGGGCCAAAATTCCCATTGGCCTTTACCCATCACGGCCCCCTAATAATCCCCATCTCTGAACTGGCTTCATCACACTCCTCCCCACTGGCAGCTGCCAATATGGCTGCATATTGGTGGTGGCAGTGGGATTCCCCATTACCCGTAACCTTACCTGTAAACAGTGGAGTGTCCAGAAAAGTGGTGTATACTTATGAGGATACCGTTCATATCTTTTCAACACCATAGACTCTGAGCCCTATGAATCTTCCCCTGCGCACAGGGGCAGGTGTCGGCGGAGCAGGAACTCACAAGAACCAGTAGAGGATGTGCCTCTGGAAGTTGAGGGTGATGGAGGAGTTGTGCACCTCGAAGAGCAGCCCGAGGTCCGGCTGGAAGCGCAGGTCTGCGTGGGTCAGGTTGAGCTCTGTGATCTTCACACTTTCGGGGAGAGGGGGACAGTGATGGAAAGGAGGGGTTCGGGGGAAAAAGCAGGGGCCACGCTGAGGCTAAAGAGACGCAGTACTGGAGGCACTAATGCCAGAGGCAGTGCTGCAAGAGCAGAGCTCAAAGGCCCCCTGCTGCAGGCACAGGCACGAGACTGGCCAGGTAACTTCAAGGTCCTGCTCACAGCACAACCCGGATGGCTGACTGCAATTAGAACAGCGATGTGGCACTTTGCTTAGATCACTGAATCTTGTTTTTGTTTAACATGATTGATCATTCTGGCGAACTGAGCCTTTCTGCTTCCTCTCTGATGCCGTTTACCAGGTCCGTGATTTGTAGGACAGCTATATAACCAGCAGTGGCTGCCGAGGACTAATTCAGGACTGGACACACTATTTCAGGGGGTGTCCATTCCTGGGCCCCCGGATGGCCAGTGCACATGAGGGTTTTCATTCCAATTCTAATTATAAAAAGTGCAATAGCTGTTAGAACGGTCTACACCGGCTGGCTACTGACTTCGCTGGGACGGTTTAATAGCTTCTCCCAGCTCTTCAGGTGCTGCTGGCTGCTGTAACCAGCCCTGGAAAAGCCACAGGCACGCCGGCCCCCAGGGCTCCGGGCACAGAGCCCCAGGGGCTGGTCACGAGACCACGAGGGGACAGAGGCGCACGGGCATCGGTCGGACTCACTCCTTGATGGAGTACTGGAAGCGTCCCTCCTTGCCCTGCAGGTCAGGGATGGTGATGTTCTCCAGCTCCTCCTCCACGAACTTCAGGGTTTCCTGCCTCACTGCGGGGCACAGGCGTCAGGGGACACATGGGAAACACAGGGAAGGATAAGAACAAGGACCCACAGGGAGGGACCAGGTGGGAGTGGGGACAGAGGACAAGGGTTCACAGGGAGGGACCGAGTGGGAGTAGGGACAGGAGACGGGAGACAGGGGACAGAAGGACACAGGGAGGGATATAGTGGGGGTGGGAGTGGGAAAAGGGGACAGGGGCCACAAAGGCACACAGGTAAAGAGATATTATATTTTACGAGGGAAAAAAGTGAATTTTGTTAGGTGTCACTAGAATTTCACAAAACTCAGCTTTCAATGAACAATGACTTTAAGAGCGTCTCACAGGCGTCTATTACCATCGCTGTAACTACAATTAATCGGTCTTACACATCTCGAGGCCCTTGGACGTGACCCGGATCTTGCAGCCGGGGGGCTCGTTGGTCGCCATGGAGACGAGGGGGAGCAGAAGAAAGATGGCGGCTGTGCGGGCGGCCATGGCGTCTCAGGGAGCCTACAGCAGACAGACAGACAGAAAGACAAGCACACACAGCCGGGTCAGGTTCATCGGACAGGGGCTCGGCAGGCGGGGGACAGAACGGCCCTCACAGCGGTGTTCTTTCTGACCAGGTCGGTCCAGCCCGGCCCGGACACCCCCCTCGCCGGCGGCTCTCTGGGCCGCCCCGCAGGCGCGGGCACCGCGGGGAGTCACGCGTGGCGAGGCCGTCCACACGCTCACGGAGACGGGGGGCTCTCACGGCAGCCCGGTACTGTAATCACGCCGCAGGAGACGCTGACGGCGAGCTTTGTGCACAAGCTCCGGGACCAGCGACCTCAGGTCCTCACAGCGGAGGGCTGTGCCTGAGAGAAGAGCTGAGCTCTCGAGCAGCCTACTGACTTTCTGCAACAATCACGAAATCCTCTGGACAGCTTTATTATTCGCTTAACGCCCCCCCCCCCACTTCCCCAGCCCCTCCTCAACACGTCTACTGGAATTCAGTTTTCAAACGCCTGGAAAGAAAACAGACCGAAAACTAATTGCTCTGTTGTTTTTAGAGATTAGACATGTCCTGGGTTTCATTTGACAAAATGTTGGTAATGCACAGGAATATATTGCTCACTGACAGAACCCCCCCCTCCCAGACATTTAACTGTTGATCTGCCCCCCCCTCCCAACAGCACTCACTCTCCAGGAGAGTCTGATTTGGAGTCTGCTCAGTGAGAGGGCGCTGCAGGTCAAGCTGTCCAGGCCTGGCACGTCTGAAAGGCTGTTGAGGAGCCTCGCTGCCCCCTGTGCCTCTGCGCAGGCGTGGGCGCTGGCTCCTGCAGCTTACCTCTCACACACGTGCACGGGCAGGCGTGACAGAGGACCCCCGCTGGTCACAGCTCGCAGGGCTGTGCAGCTTCACGCCCACGCTGGTCAAGACACGGTAAAACCCCCGTTTCTGATCCGTCCTGGCATTTTCATGTGGGTCGTTTCAGACCCCACGCTGTGTCCCCCACAGGCAGTCCACTGCGCGGACAAGGCGGCATGGCCCCCTCTTCTCCTCCAGCCCACGGCCAGCTCGTCCCCTGCACCCGCACGGAGCTCCCTCCGTCTCACTCAAGGACAGCCAGAGAGACAGAGACCAGCCCGACACACTCCCTTCATAACTCCCAGAGCAACGCCGATGTGATACTGCAGCATCCGGGGGGGCTGCAGGGCTTTTGCCTTTCGCCGATGCGGCGTGGAAACGGAGCGTCCCAGAACGCACCTTTCCCGTCCGTCGTGGGCAGAATCCCGCGGTCGGCCTGTCTCCTGTCCGGCGGAGCCCGGGTAGCCGGTCCAAGCCTTCACTGCGCTGCTCTCTTTGTCTGAGGCAGCGGGGGGGCGGGGGGAGGGCCGGCAATCGAGGAAGAAACGAGGCAGCGCTGAGCGGACAGCAGCTCCAGCAGATGGGGAACGCTCACCAACCCAGATGGTCTCTCCTGAGCGAGTGACCCAGCTCCCCCCACACACACACACACACACACACACACACACACACACACACTCTCTCTGCTTGCAGAGCCCCCATGGACAAAGGAAGAAACGGACACCGTGTGAATGGGAATGGCCAAGAAACTCCCCCTCCACCCCACTCAGCCTCCCTCTCAAATCACACTTCTGCCATCCTGCTAGTTTCTCAGAGTTCCCCCCCATCCTCCCCCCCTCCTTAACTTAACATGTGCTGCTCCAGTAAACAGCCGTGGAGGGGTGGGGGGTGGGGGAGGGGGGCTGTCCGCTGAGTAAACAAGGGATTGCTTCATCAACACTGTGAGCAGGTCCAGGCCTCGGGTCCTGAGCGATTCAGCTCACTAGTCCAGCATCTGTGGGTGGTTTTTTTCTCCACAAAAAGGAAGCAAGATGCTCGGGCCTGAAAGGTGTTGGAATTTGACAGATCATTCTTTCAACTTTGTTGGCCGTTTCCGGTTTGCTTTAAAAACAAACGACAGAAAACATCTTGTCTGGCGTGTGCACAGGGGTCAGGTCATTGTCATGAGAACCAGCAACCTCGTGTCCTGCCAGGCTTCTTGGCACTGTGAGGCGCTGATGGAGGAGGACAATTTTGGAACAACTCATTTCTGGGAATCTGGGAAAGTGTTTCAGGGAACCAGAGGAGATGAGTAACACTGGTTGCCCTGCTGCTCTGTAGCTGCCCTTGCACATACAGCTGTCAGCACACAGACGGCATGCTCGGTTCAGACGCCGAGCTATCCTATAAACACGCTTGGGTCACGCGGGCTGGTTCTGTGACACAGACACGTACACACACACACGCAAACAGTACAGACACCGGATAACAAAAACATCCGACAGTCACAGAAGCAGATCCTCTATTTTTTGACAGCATGGTTAAATTATACATTTTGCTGGGTTTTATAGGGAATGTTTCATTTCCATATGAAGATTGCCCGGAGAGGAACCCTATCATTAAGAACTGAATCTGTGACATGAGCAGAATTTTTCAAGCATTTTATCTGGACCATAATCCGCCGGCACAGTTAAGTTAAAAATATTGTTCCTTAACCACTAACTGAAGTTATTACAAGAACTCTGATGTGCGATCATGGGGGATGGCGGGGCCTCGAAGGGGCAAGGGGTGTTGTGCAATGATGAAGGATGAAAGTGGACACAGCGCGTGCACACACACACAGTATCACACACATGCAGCATCAGTCACATAGCGTCTCACACACGCACACACAGCATCAGTCACATAGTGTCACACACACACAGCATCACACACACAACGCCACACACACAGACAGCGTCACATACAGTACACAATGGCTTGCACACACAGCATCACGCAACCACAACATCACACACACAGCAGCACGCACACACAACCTCATACACTCATTGTGCGCTGAGAAAGATGAGCAAGGCTCAGCCTGTGTGACCACCTCCCTGGCCTGGACCGTGTCCATCTGATCCGGGGTCCGGAGAGACACCTCACCCCAGGACACGGACCTGCCATGGGCGTCCTGCCTACACCACTCCTACCACCACTCCTGAAGCTCCCTCTACCTTCCTCATATAAGTACATCTGGTAATGTAAGATAAGATAAAATCACTTTATTGGCCATATCCAATTCTTGCATTAGGAATTTGTTTTTTCACATACCCCAGCTTGTTCTCCATGAGACACACAGACAGAGAGAGAGAAGTTTGGGGTCAGAGTGCAGGGTCAGCCATTTATATGGCACCCCTGGAGCAGTTGGGGTGAAGGGCCTTGCTCAGGGGCCCAACAGAGTAGGATTCCTCAGCCAGCCACGGGATTTGAACCAGCAACCTTCCAGCCACAGGCACAGATCCTGAGCCACAGAGCCACCACATAGCCGTAAATGTATATTATGCATTTATGAAATCATCTAGCGAATATTTTAATTTCCTAACCATTTCATTAAAAATACACCAGAAGTCAGTCAGCCACGAGTTTTACGTAAAGCATATTGCATCTTAGAGTTCATTCCACATCCTTCGTTTCCTGTGAATTCCACTTACTCCCCACTGAATGCAGGCACAGATTTATCCAGTTAAAAACACACAGGTCCATGTTCTCATTTATCCCTGTGGCCATAACCTTGCTCAACAGATGAATCTCTTGTTCAGGTACATGTGTATTGTTTGTTTGTGTGTCTCCTTGTCTGCTTCTGTAAAATACGTTGCCCCTTGGACTCCTGGAGATCACGAAGACACTCTCGCTCAGACATGTTTCTGCCCCTCAGGAATCTGACGGACAGATACAGATGAAGCTGCACATGATTAACACACTTCATTCTTTGTGCTAATGATTTCTTTTCTTTCCCCAGAGACTGGGGAAAAGCGCCTGACCTCTGTACTCTGGATTTAAATGATCCTTTTTTAATTAAAAAAGGACAGTAAAAGCCTCACTCAGTATTAGGCTAGAGTTACGCAAGATGATATTCAATCTTAAATACCAAGGCAGATTCTGAATATTGAGCAGCAAGTTGGAACATAGAAACCTAATTTCAGTTCTTTCTCGAAGGGTTCCTGCAATCCTGAGTTTTCTCTTTAATTGCTAATTAATTTGGCTGAAACTGTTGCACAAAGGCACTGACACTTAGACCCATTTGCTGTCGTGCGTTAGGCGTCCTATCAGCACAATCGAGGCCAATTAACTCGATCAGATAGGTAACTGAAGACAGACCAGCAGTGTCTGCCCTTGGATCTGAACCCACAAAGTTCTACTGGCAAATCCAGAACCCTCACCCCTGCTTTTTTGCTATCATTTCTCTCTCCACCGAAGAGAACAGAGCCAACCCGTCTCGAACAGCACAGCGTTCCTGCCCGCCTGACGGATCCCGCCGGGTTTTGACCCTCATTCAGGCTCCTCAGTGCCATGACAACGCAGCCTTCGACTAAAGAAGAGCTGACTCAGAGCAGCTCGGGCTCCGTCCGGACTCACTCACCTCTGCCAGTGCCATTGTGTAGGTGTACCACAGCAAGCCCTCTCCCACTGGCAGCTCCAAGGCTGCAGTGCATTCTGAAGGCTGTCACCTCTGCGCACAATTGTTTCTGCATCTCAGATGTTCTCATGAAATGTTATTTTGAAAATATTTTCCCTTTCACCCGACAGGGTTACACAACAGATTCAAAATACTTACAGCGTACTATTGGCAGGGAAGTCTTGCTCAGCGCTGGTAAAAACTTTTCCTTCAGCTGCGGGAGTTGATTTACTGTGAAGTCTTGTTAACCGCCTGGTGCTCAGATTGGCCTCAACCCAGATGACTGAGAACGATGAGGTGGTAGCAGCAGAGTAAATCCCTCTCCCTCTCTCTCCTTTGCTCTGCCTCTCTCTCCCTGCTCTCTGGAGGACCTGTGTTTATATAGGCTGGGTGGTGAGGGGACGCGAGGGGTGTGGGTCTGGGCTGATCGAGTCGCCTGAGTTTGTGTGGTCACCATAATGATGGTAATTCATTTTCTGAACATCAAGTCCTGGCAGAGCTCCAGAGCTCTTCTCCCTCTCCCTGTCTCTCTCGTTCTCTCTCACAGGCCCCAGTTTTTCACACATCAAGTGTGCCGACGTCAGATCTAGAGAAGGTAGATTTGTGACACTGGGGTTGCTCTGTGTTGTCTGAGTTTACGATCTGCGCGTCCGCTTCAGTCCTATTCAGACCCGCAGCGCCGTCTTCAAGATCATTCGTTTATAGTAATAAATACCCTATACAACCAGAGGAAATCAGGAATCTAAAAGGAGTAAAAAGACAAGAATTAATACAAGATACACAGGAAAGCTTATACAGAGCATGGTTTAACTCTTTATTGTAGTTTGAGCTCTTGTCTGCTATTTTTTATATTTACCTTGTGCAGCAGCATTAGCACATCATAGCTTGGTCTCCCCTGGTCTCTGCAGATACAGAGCATGGCCAGGCCTGGTCAGTGCTGGGATGGGAGACCTCAAAGTGAAACCACAGTGCTGTAGTATGTGTGCTGGTGGACCAGTAGGTGGTGCTCTTCCCTCTTGACCAGAATTTCCAACCGAGTGCTGACTGTAGGACACTGTAGGACCATTGGATGAGATATTTAATCAAGGTCCTGATCTCTTGGTCATTAAAGATCCCATGGCACCTTTTGAAAGAGCATAGCTGTTAACCCTAGTACTCTGGATAAGGCCAATCTGAGCTTGTACAGTCTGGCCTCCCCCAATTCCACCTTAATTAGGAGACTGGGGGTCAGTGGGTGTCCTTCTATACGTAAAGCAATTTAGGTTCCCTGGGGATGAAAAGCTGTGTATAAATGTAAAGAGTAAAGTATTATGATTACAGCTTGTATGAAATCCATTACTGCTTAAAACAGATGTCCCACTCATCTTTTCTTCGAGCCCTCCAGGTAAAATACCATATATAGGATCAATAATTCCTATTTAAAGTAAAATGGAATGTCATTTCTCCAGGCCAGTTACAACACAGAGGGGCCTGGTTTTCCCTGTGGGTGAACTAGCCCATATAATCCTTTAATAATGGAGTGGTATGTTAACCACAGGGAAAACTAGGTACTTAATTATTTTGACTTCGCTGTGCCGGCACACGTTCTGAGGAGCGTGTCTGGTGCTGACTGAGCTGCCGGCCGGGCTGGAGGCCGGTTGTCCTCACGCTGCCGGCGGGGAGAGGGAGAATCCGCCAGGACGCACACCGCAGCCGCCTGGCACGGGCGCACGCCCCAGGGAGGGGGGGGAGTCGCCGCAGGGATGAGGCAGGCCGCCTCTAGATTTGGGAGTACCGTCCCAGAATAGCAGCGGAGCCGGGAGAGATGAAGGGGAGAGCGGCGAAGCCACAGGCTGCTCCCACCCAGAGCGGCTCCTCTGGGATCTGTCCTGCGGCTGGAGAGAGCTCCCTCCCCGATGCTGCAGGGAACTCGCCCTCCTTCCCAGTTTCCGTAGAGCTTGGCATTCCAGAGGCCGGGGCTCTGGGGCAGGGAGGAGGGTGGGTGGATAACGGTGGGCCTTTCCTTCCCTACAGGTGTCCTGCAAAAGCCAAAGCCCTTTGATCCGGGGCTGCGTTCACCGAAGGGCAGAAACAAGAGCAGGCAGGAGGCTTCTCGCTGTCGCCCCCCTGTGGAGCTGCGTGCGCCTGGGCAGGACTTCGGGATGAGCGATCTTCGGCCTGCCAGGTGGAGGCGCACTGCAGCAGCGGAGACTCCCGCTGGCGCCGCTCCCGCGGGGCTGTGTCCTGATTAGAGGGTTGCGATGATCTGAAGAGATGACTGCACTGCGAGGGGGGGACGCCAGCTCCACAGCTCGGTGAAAAGACAGGATTTAACCACGTGCCGTTCGTTACCCACAGGGGCCACATTCATGACTTAACCGGGGAGACATTAGTGCAATCAATCGCCGCTCCTTGGTTTGCGGAAATGCTGGCTTGCCTGCCTGCTGTTGCGTGGCGCCTCTCAAAAGGGCAGCTTTCAAGCCGGTTTTGCATCGTTTTTCTCGGAATGTCCTGCAGTAAATCACTTGGGGTGGAGCCCCACGCAGCGGCAGGACACACAACCTTTACACAACAACCCCGGCCCTCGGGGACAGCCCCCCACCTCACAGTCAGACACCTACAATTAGAGACGCCCGGGACTCCCAGTCTCCCCGCAATTACCTCCTCTGTAGACGAGGCAGGTGGGATGAAAGTTAAGAACCAAAATAGAAAAGGCAAACACCTGCAAAAAAAAAGTGTTGTCTGTGTTTAAGATTGGTCATCTTGACAATTAGAGGTGGTAAGAGCATGCACGTTCACAAACCTAAGTCGCTATATTTAGCAGATGCACAGCAGGACTCGCTAGGAGACGTCCGTTCTGGTGCCTCAGCCGTGACAGAGGGGCAGGACTGAATGACAGGGCATGTGCTACAGACAGAACCCGGTGTCTGTTTACCAGCGCACACCCGAATCAAAGGGGGAGGAAATAAACACAAGATCCATCTCAATGAAGCAGGATCAGATCATGATCTGTTATTGAACCACAATTCTCATTTACAATCCTGACCTGGCCAAGAGGTGCCACCGCAGTACTGCACATAAGATACAGAAGTGAAAGAAAGGATGAAAGCAAATTGACCAAAAAGGACAGAACATAACTGGGCAGGGCAGTGTTAACGAGCACTGATCTCAGGGCGAAAGGATTTCTGTCACATCTCGGGGCTTTTGTGCTATTTTTTTTTTAGACTTGCTGAAAAGCTTGCGGGTGTGAATGTGGACATTGTCAAGGGCAGCACCAGCGACCACCCTTGGAATGACTAATGTGTCTTACAGAGAGAGAGCTGGTTATGGGCTGGCCTGCAAAATAAGAAAATACACGTTTGAGAAACAAGGGCTTCATGATAAATGGTTACCCCGTTCCCATAGATCACATACCGAACTGGAATAAAAATGTAAAAACTCTGAGCATGTTAGAATAGCACAACGCCGTGTGTTCTAGTTGAGAGAGAGACTTACTTTTAAAGAGCCCATTTTTTCCAGGCAGCTCGGATTCTTTCGTCAGCCAGTGACAAGACTTTTGCGCAACGGTGCGTCCCCTGGTGGTCTATAATCCCTCAGCAATTTTGTGCCGTGGTCCAATACAAACCAGGGGAGCTTTAAAAACAAGCCGTGCGTCACAGCGCCTTCAAATCAATAACAATGACAATATTTACAATATTTCGCTCCTCGGTCTGCGGAAGGAGCTCTGTGGAGCTGCCCCTCCCCCGGTAGGATGTATATTCGGGGATTTGATTTATTTCAGCGAGACATGTCGGTCTACTCCTCGATTAGATCGAGTAGGTAACTGCGTCAGCATGCGTAGGCTGCAAAGGGACAAGTAAAGGTTGAGTACATCATTCTTGAGTATATTTACTCAATGCTTTGCCAAGGGAAACGGCCGCCTAGGAGGACCGCCAGCGACTGGGACCAGACTCCTGAAATTCATTACGCAATTTACTTCTCTAAATAATTCATCTTGGCATCGACTTGTTCCCAGAAAAAAAAAAAACTTGTTTTTTTACCCATGCTACTATATTGTTCGAAACCGAGTAGGTACGCACACCATACACATCAGTAAGAATATTCGTGCACGTCTGCTTATATGGCCCTTAGAAGACATACTACTGCTTCTCCCTTTTCATCTTTTTTCCCCAATGAACGATGGAAACAGGAAAGCTACAATTCCTTCCCCCCTTCCCGTGCATCGAGATATTATTCTCCCGAGGCATGAGAGCTACAGCCAACCACCATTCAGTAAACACACACCTTACCACCCCCATCGCCCCCACTGCTGTGACGCAACGGGGGCAGCTAATGACAGAGGGGGCGGGGTGTTTACTTTCGCAGCAGCCAATGGGAAGCGGGTGTTCGACCGACTCCCGCAGCCAATCAGCGCCGCGCTGCCGTACCCAGACCGAGGTGGGCAGCGCGAGGAGCCATAGCGGGTGTGGCAGGGCAGGAGGGGCGCGAGCCGCCCCGCTTGCGTCCTCGGGACCGGCGTCGCCGGCTACCGGGTTTTTTGTTTTTAATGAAAAACGTTTTCAGTCCTATTGACTGCTTGGACGGGATGACTACCGGTAGAGTGATTGCCAATATCGGCTTCCTGCATTCATGGCACACTTTTTAGGCGTTTAGGTTGAGGCTAAGGATTATGCAAGTTTGAGAAAGCGGTAACTTTTTCCGAGCCCCTTCTCGACAAGAGAGCGCTCAAAGGTTGCGTATGTGCATCGACCTCTCAGCTTGAATCCACCCCCCCCCCCCCCCCCCCAGCTTAAAGTCCTTCATTTAAGCGACGTTGAACAGCATTCATTCATTCAGGTGGACACTGACACGGCGATGACTCGGCTTGTGCTTCGTCACTCTCGGCGGCAAACAGGAACATCGCATGGGCGAGAGTCAAGAGTGAAACCGACTCGCGTGGGGTCTCTGTCGTTGGGTAACGCGCTCCAGCAGGCTTCTGCCTTGCAGAACAAGCGGGAGGGGAAAGATCCACACAAGAACTGATCCCTGGTTTAAAACCCAGCAAAAGGGAGAGTTCTCTCCCATCCTAAGGATCTGAACAAAATAAATGTAATGCAGTGTTGTTGTTTTTGTTGTTTTTTAATGACTTTTATTAGGTTCACTTAATTGTTCACAAGTTGACATTACAATCACGAATTCAACACTTAAGAAACAAAGTTCCCTTTTTTTTTCAGAAGGCATTTTCTTCAAGAAGCGAGTCCCGAACGTACCAGGTTCGTTAATTAAACATTGAGCATGGCTTAGATATTTGGTTGTCACTTACAACAACCACAAAATGTACAGAACAGCAGCACACTCGGGGACAAAATATATGAAACAAACATGAATATACGTTCGTACAGAACCTACACTTACCACACTTTCTTGTCCAGTGATCACTTCACAAAAAAAACACGATCAGCGATATCACAGAACCTGCGGATCCCTAATCCTGCTTTTGGTCCAAGTTCTTATTTCAGGCAAGCTGATCTTGGTCTTCTGCTGCAGGCTTGATCTTAAACGTGCTTTCAGCTTTTACAGGTGTGAGGAAGCCTGCTTCCCTGTATCAACGCCTGAGCATCAGAACGCTTCTCTGTCAGGAGTTAGGGGGGTTTTGCGGCATTCTTCACACAAGATGTTGTGAGAGCAAGCAGGGTCTCAGCTGAATAACGAACCCACAACACCGTTTGCAAAAGCAGCGACGTTAACCTCAGCGTCCAGTCTGAATTCCACTCGAGGGTCGTCCAACCTTGCCTCCCTAGAAAGCCCCCTTTATTAAACTCGGGGATCAATATCCTCACTTCTGTACGGATCTGCTATTCAGCGAGGGTCCTGGTGGGTCCCCTTCATACGTGCCGAGCCTCTGGCGTTCATGTAAGCCAATAAGCCCGGCGATTAACTTTAAATGAGCTCGATAAGGCATTTGGAAAAATAAAAAAAAAACGATTTCACCCTTACATTAAAAGAACGACGAAGAGCGTCTTATACGACAACAGATCTGCATAGCTAAGGACGTAAAATCTGCAAACCGCACATTCACGACCCTGAGCTAGCGTGTCAGGGAGAGCCGCTCCGGACACATCCAAGATGGCCGCCGGCTGCGGACACGTCAGCGCCGCGGCCCCGAACGGGCTGACGCATGCGTAGTGCCCGGGGCCGGGTCCCCAATACAAGATGGCGGAGACGGTGGGGAGAGAGAGGCGGAGGCGGGTCTGGATTGAGCCGAGCGAAGCCTATACCGGATTCCCAGCAATCCTCTCAAAGGTAAGGGAATTACCCCCGTCGGTGGGGCAAGGTGGGCACGGACAGGTGGCGGAATGCACCGGGTACCCGCACGTCCGCTGCGAATGTGCATGTCTGGTCTGCGCGCTTCAAAAACAGGCAAAGTTCGCTGCAGGGAACGCAGAGCCTCCAGTTTGGGCGCGCTCGCCATTTTGTTTACAGCTTTCCGTCCTCCCCACCCCCCTCCTCTCCCGCCTCCCCACACCCACCCACTACAAGAAGTGCGCGCCTTTAAAAAAAAAAAAAAAAAAGCCGGCGGTCGGGTGAAATTCCGCCTCGTTTCCCCGTTTTCTCGCCACGGCCAGGCGCCGTTGTCGGTTCTGCCCCCCCGGCCAGCCCCGCCAGCCCGCATTCGACTCCGTCTCCTACCGCTTTTCGGCCGCTTTTCCCCGGCTCCCCCGGCGGCCGCTTCCTTCTCCTTCTCCTCCGTGTTTGTTTTCGGGCGGCTCGAGCGCCTGGGCGGGCGGCGCGTCCGGCGCATGCGTACCTGCCCCGCGCTGCCCGCGAGCCGCCGTTGTGCTGGGAGACGCGGCGGCGGCGGCGGCCGTCTGCGCAGGGCGAAATTAATTTTTTTTTTTGGGGGGAAAAAAAATAATAAAAAAACACACACAAAATCCGTCTAAACGTGTCGCTCTTCGGCGTTGTCCTGTTCTTAATTCCCTCATCCCACCGCGAAGTGTCGAAGCCCTCCCCCACTCCTCCTTTAAGATCTCACTGTCCCTCTGCAGGAGGAGAACTAAAACCCAACGTATGAATGTTTGTTTTTTTTAAAAAAAAAACGTAATCAAGCGTTTGCCCGCTAAAAGAAGAGGGAGGGAAAAAAAAGCCCCGCATAAAATGGAAAAACCCGCCACGTTTCATTAAAATAATGTCTTTAATCAAGTTTCTTTAAAAATAAATTCGCGAACTACTTTCTTTCTTTTTTTGGACGGTTCCTCAGCCAGCAGCAGCGTTGTTGACAGCCTGCTTTCTGGTGATTTTGGTGTATAAAGTAACCACGGCTGCTCAGTGTTAAAAACCTTGGACTTTATCGCCCAGACGGCATTTATTTAGTCCCCCAAGTGTAGAGGAGATGTCTCAGTCGAAATCTTTTAGTGTTGGACTGCGATTACCCTGTCAAACCCCCAAAAATCCCTCCGATCCGCTGTTAAGTACCCAGCGGACCGGCCGGCGACAGCTGCTTTCGCAATTCCGTCATGAATTAGCTGCAGCTCTCCTAATTGACATCAGCGCCACAAAAACATAAAATAAACATGAAACATCCTGATGGCGCGGAACCACATCGAGCACCGCCAAGGGTTACAGAAGTTTAAGATCTGGCCGTTTTCTTACGCTACCGAAATTTCCGCTCTCTGGGTCCGCAGGACTGTATTTACACCATTAAAACACGCCTCGCTGCCCATTAACGGGTACTGGTTTGTCGGTGATGTCGGGGTGAACGGTGTCCCCACGATTTCGCAGTTTATAAAAAGCTCTTGGCTCCGTTTCGAAACTGGGAGTGACGCTATGAAATACTTAGATGTCGTTAGAAAGAGTTGACCACACTCGTCCTCTTTGTGGACCATCTTAAGAACGTTTAAACCAAAAAAATGTTTCACAACATTTTAATTGTCATTAAAATTAATTGTAAGTAATTTAATTGTGTAACGTTTACAGGTCAACTTTAGTAGGGTTCTTTAGTCCTCTGTTGAAATTATTATATTTCAGTATAACAGTGCATTATATTTATTATAGTTAATTTCTAAGTTAATTTCTTGCCCAGATACTGTTGATAATCGCAAATCCTGCACTAACTCCCCCAGCTGTGGACTCATGTTCGGTGTGTGTCAAAGAGGAGTGGTGTTGAGTGTTTAGACAGTTTGAGACAAAGTCCAGCCAGAAATGCCATTAGCAGAAAGATGCTCATTCCTGGAGAGTGCTGAAGCAATCCGGAGTTCATCCTGGAAGCACAGGCAGGGCTAATCTTCTTTGCACAAAGGGTGGTGGGGGTGTGGAACAAGCTCCCCAGCCCTGTTGTTAAAGCCGATACCCTGGCTTATTTCAGGAAACAGCTGGATGAGATCCTTGAATCAGTTAGCTACTGACTACCTGTTAACAGGCTGGAGGGGCCAAAGAGCTGTTCTCAGCTGTCCAGTGAGGCTTCAAGTCTCATTTGAGGCAGGAAGAGTTCTTTGAAAGCCATTTCAGAGCAAGTCTTCTCTGCTGCTGTAGTGCCTCGTGACTTGGGAGGTGCGCTCCACGCCACTAGTGGGTCCTGCAGCAGGTGTGAAAGAGGACTAACATAAATACAAATGCTGGTTTAAGTAAATACCCGATAACAACCTGCAATTCCGGAATGAAGGCATTAAACCAGTTCCTAGTTCCTAACAGTGTGCACAGCTGTTATAAAATGTTTACAGCAGACAGCATGATAGGGTAGGCAGGATGGTGATGCAGGTGTGAGCATTGCAGCTCTGGCACCTTGAGTTCAATTCTGGGGGTGCTGTCTGTGTGGAGTTTGCATGCTCTCCCTGTGTTCGCGTGGCTTTCTTCCCTGTCCCCCCTGCGATGGACTGGCATCCCGTCCAGGGTGTATCCTGCTTTGCTCCCATTGCTTGCTGGGATGGGCTCCGGCTTCCCTGTCACCCTGAAGTGGATAAAGCCGTTAGAAAGTGGGTGGATGACTGCGTGTTTAGTGCATGTTTTCATTGAGGTTAACGGAGCTAGTTGCAGTGTGTAGTTGTCAGCGTTTCAGTCCCACCGGGTCGCTTAGTGGTGCAAATTTCTTCTCTGGACTCCGCCAATGGCCTGACGGTTCCAGAGGTACAGCTGGCACCAGGCTCAAGATCAGCGAGAGGTGGGTGGAGGAATAGATAATTACAGCATTGGGTGCCATAGCTTTCCTTGTTCAGTACAGCAAAATTTTGGAGACTGGCAAAGCTGTAGAATTCCGCATGTTGGTTTTAAAGCATGTGAAATAAGGAGCACGTTTGCCAACTCGCCCTAAAGACCTCAGTTTTACCAGTGGCGAGTCAACATTTTCAGCTTTATACGTTGTGCAGAGTCGTGTTATTAATGTCTTAGTGTGTCAGACACTTCTGGGTAGTAATAACCCGTGAAGGGGTCGAGGAATTTGTCCAGTAGAGTACTGAGACCTCCTGAGACACGCCACAGTGGATCCAGGGAAGTGCAGCTCTGTGAAGAGGTGGGATGTGGTTGAATTCCCGGGGTTGGGAATGGTCCTCCATGGGTGGTCCATCAGTCAGCGTTCCTGTGAGCAGCCCATGTGTCACACCGGGGGTTCATGTGGTGGTAAAAAATTAATTTCACTCGCTCCTCCGACCCTCACCGTAGTACACGCAATCAAACCACTGAGCAGGATAGTGAAGACGGCCAGCAAACGTACTGTGTACGACAGATACAGCTGTCAAACCTCTGCTTCAATCAGACAGCCCAGAAGGCCAGTATAATCACTGACTCTCATGACCACCCCTTGCACAGGGAGGCTGAGCTCCTTCTGTCTGAGCGTCAATTAAACTACCCAGAACCAGGGTTTTACTTTATTCCCACGGCTTTTAACCTGCTTAATTTGAACAGTCGATATATGTAGAATATTCTACATTTTTTTTATACATTATATTTTTTCTTCCTTTCTCGCCATACGTGTGTTTCTGATTCTTCGACGGGTTCGTGTTGTGGTCAACGATGTGCGTTTTGTGCGTCGCGTCTCTCGCCTGCCTGCAAAGCAGACGTCCCATCCGGGACAAGAAGAGATCGGAAGGAAGGAGTCAAGACCTCTTCCCCCCCCCCACTCACTTCTCCCTCTCTCGTGTCTCCTCCCTCCCGCGGCGCAGGACAGATGAGGAGAGATGGCGAGTGAGAATCATGGAACGGCGATGGCGGACTCCGCGTTGGTCATGTCCCCCCCGGGCTCCTCGGCCCAGGGGCAGCCCCTGTCACCCTCTGCCAGCAAGCCTGGCCAGGAGCTGCCAGGTGAGGAGGGCGTGGGGAGGTGTGGGGGGTGTGGGCGTGTCTCGGTTCACTCCCCGCCCACTGGGGCGGTCTCCCGCCCGGCGGGTTTATGCGTGTCGGCCGTGGCTGCAGAGCCCGTTGCCAGATCAGAGCAGGAGTGAACAGCTGCGGCTGGACACCTCCGGACACCCCTGGGCCGATGCAGCAGGACAGCCCCCATCCTGTAAGTCTTGTAGATCACCCCGAGTCTCCTGTTTCCAATGACTGGGAATGCTGGTGGGTCATCGAGCCGTTAAGCCTATTTGTTCTATTGCAGGCCTGAAGGGGGCTCAGATTTCTTACTTATAATAATAAACTTTATTTTAAATAGCGCCTTGACAAGTGGCGCTCTACAGTAAGAAAAGAAGTACACACTGAGAGGAGACGGCGTGATTAGACTGCTGCAGTAAGGGTTTGGAACGCAGTAGGAATGTAGGGTTCAGACACAGGAGCAGTTCAATAAAAGCCCTTTTAAAGAAGGAGGTTCTGAGTCTTGATTTGAAAGTGCTCAGGGAAGGCGACTCTGTGCTATCCTTAACCATGTGATATCTGAGATATCCTTAGGGATAGAATTCCGGAGCTCTGGGGCGTAGCAGGAGAAGGCCCTGTCACCACACCATCTGGACAGGCTTGCGGGACAGACGTTTTCTCCCTGTCACCTTACAAATCACTGGCGTGATATTAATCAGCTGAAATGATCCCGGTGAAATTTCTTAGGGTTTTTTTTTTTTAAAGAAATTTCAAAGTGCAGGGTTGACGGTTACCTCTAAAATGTGCTGATCTGGGGGCTTTCCAGGATCAGGCCTCGGAGAATCCTGCTGAAAACCATTCCCCCCGCCCCCCGTCAAATATCGCCATGTCCGTGCCTGTTTCGACGTGTGTTTCGATGTCCTTAGAGGACAGTCCTCCACCTTCAAAAGAAATAGCAAATGTCCCAGCTTCTCAGTCTGCTTTCTGCTCCCGCAGCCCTTGTTGCAGAGAGCGTCTCTCTCCAGGTGTGCTTGCACAGCCCCGACAGGGCTCTGTCCCATTTGCCTTCTACTTGTACCGCCCTGCCCCACACCCCTGCCCTCGCCCCCCGCCGCGGTGGCAGCCCGGGCCGGCGGGGCCTGACCGTCGGCTTGTCCGCGTGTGCGATCCTTGCAGACGAGCTGATCCAGGCTGGCTGGTCCAAGTGCTGGAGCAAGAGGGAGAACCGGCCCTACTACTTCAACCGCTTCACCAACCAGTCGCTGTGGGAGATGCCGGTGCTGGGGCAGCACGATGTCATCGTGAGTGCGGGCGCCGGGGGGGGGGGAGGAGGGAGGAGGGGGCCCACACACGGACACACACGGACACACACGGACACGGAGCGTTTCATAGCTCTCTGTCCTGGCTATGGCTGAAGAGCCTTTTGCCAGTTCGGAGCAGGAATGGCCAGCTGCAGACGTGAAGGCCTGCAGCTGGACACCTCTGGACACCCCTGGGCTAATGCATGTTGCCGAGGTATCAGGCTCTTGTGCTTTGCAAGAGCTCTCTTGCATCTTTTGCCACTGAGAAATATTAGGACACACTTGTTACTACCAACGTTTTATGTTTTATTTGAACAAACAGCCTTGCCGAACGGATGTTTACGGCTCATGCATGTGTTGCACTAAGAAGGGGGAGGAAGGGCGCCAAGGGCACGAGGTCCTGAGAACCTGCCCGTGATAACGTGAGCTGTCTCCCCGGAATTTGCAGTCGGATCCACTGGGTTTGAACGCAGCCCCGGCCTCGGCAGAGGGAGGAGGGGTCCTTGCTGACCCCGGAGTGGGCAACGGGCAGCGCAAGAGACGCCTGTCGGAGGAAACCACGCCAGGGGTCACCAACAGCTTCAAAAGACCCAAGGTGAGCACTTCCTGGCTCGCCGTCTGTGGGGTGACTCAGGCTCTCCTCCGAGATTAAATTGCAACATCACCTGAGCGCCCAGCCTATTCTATTGAATAAAACTGACTTCATAGTGATCTTGAAGAACCTGAATGAGCTGGTTAACTGGCAGAGTGAGATCTCTCGACCTCTCAGTTACAGAAGAGCAGAACTGATGGAAGTGAAAGTTTTAACACTCTCCAAAAGTGATGATGTTCTCTGGCCGATGCGACAAGGCTGAAGCTCCTTTTCCTCTCCTGAGCTTCCTCTCTGTGCTTGCCTTCCTCGTAGGTGGAGATGCCGGTGACCCCTACGACCCCCACCGTCCCCATTTCCCCCAGTACGCCAGGAGCTAAACCGTGGAGCTCCAGCAGCGAGGACAAGCAGGCCCAGGCGGCCACGCCTGCTCCATACAGGCCCACGGCGTGAGTGCCGCCCGCACACGGACACACACCGGAGACAGGCTGTAGGTCACCCTGTCCCACACGCATGCACTGCCCCTCCTCCCCCCTAGGGGGCGCTACAGTTTCAAACTGGGGCATCGGCGGTGTTAAACTGTGTCAGACTGAGGACACTGGAGAATTCAGTGCGTTTCTATCGTTAGTGTTAAGTGACTGAAGGATTGCGCAGCATCTCTTGACAGGGGGCTGCCAGAGGTTTGAACGTGCCACCTGCTTCGGGCTTCCCTGTCTGTCCTCCGCGTGTGGCGCTGGCCGAATCGAACCTCCAGCCCACCTGTCACAGGGGCCTTAATTCTGCCAGCGGCGCTGCTGGGTGTTTGTCTTTCGGAATCCTCCTTCCTGCCTCCCGGCGGATTCCCAGAGGAAATGATCCTGCAAAAGCGCAGTGGGACACAAGGAGAACTTAGGACTGCTAAATGAGCACAGTACCCGCAGTGTAATAGCCACAGATGAGAGAGCCTCTGCTTCAGCAGTGCCACGCCCTCCTCACGCGCAGGAGGCAGGAGATCAGTGTCTTTTGCACTGAATCCTGCACGTCGGTATCGGTCCGTTTGCCATCAGACGACGGATTTCGAGTTCTTGGGAGGGGCAGCGGTTTGAGCTCGTCCGTCCGTGTGTGTGTGACCCCACTTGCGGGCCGCTGCCCCCCTGCGGGCGCGTGGCCTGTGCCCGTGTCTGTCCGGGGCCCCGCCTGAGGCCTGCGTTGCCGTTGCAGGGTGTACTGGGACCTGGACATCCCGACGAACGCGGTGATCCGGGAGCGCGCCCCAGCCGACCACCTGCCGCCCCACCCCGAGATCGAGCTGCTGCGGGCCCAGCTCACGGCCAAGCTGCGCCAGCACTACCACGAGCTCTGCTACCAGCGCGAGGGTGAGCAGCAGGGGCGCCCCGCTCCCCCTTCCTCGTACGCCCCCGAGAGGGGAGCTTCTGCGTGGTTCCCCCATTTCCCCCCACCCGAGCTCCCCCTTGCTCGGCTCAGCCCCCCCCGATGAGCCAGTATCTTTATCCGCTTCAAAACCATTTTCCTAGAGAAAAAAAAAACGTCAGTCTTAAAAAAAAAACTACTGATTTTCTGTCACTTGTGGGGCTTTTATAAATAATTTCAACGGTTGCAGAGCCGAACCAAATAAAATCTTATCGGCGGTTTTTCCCTGGGTTAAGGCGTGAATTAAGTGGGCCTACTCCTTTCGGAAAAGCCGGGACAAAGGCAGAGTTCCGGGATAGTGGGATAGAGATGGTTGGCTCTGCTGGGTGAAATGTGGGTGGACGGGGAGCAGGGTGGCGTGTGGTCCTGGCACTGTGGTTCACTGTGTCCCCCCCCCCCCCCCCCAGGGATCGACCCCCCCCGCGAGTCCTTCAACCGCTGGCTGCTGGAGCGCAAGGTCGTGGACAAGGGCAGCGACCCCCTGCTGCCCAGCGACTGCGACCCGGTCATCTCGCCCTCCATGTTCCGCGAGGTCATGAACGACATCCCCATCAGGTCAGGACGGCCGCCGCCCGCCCGCCCGCTCGCCCTCGCCCTCGTCCTCGCCTCCGCGGTGTCGGGCGCTCACCTGTCCTCTCTCGTCCCCGTCCAGGCTGTCCCGCATCAAGTACAAGGAGGAAGCCCGGAAACTCCTGTTCAAATACGCGGAGGCTGCCAAGAAGATGATAGAATCCAGGTGAGTGCCCAGGTCTCGTCTCGGGAGCCGCCCCCGGATTTCGGATTGCATTTTCCGACTGCGATTTTCACATTTCTGTGAACGCGGCTGAGCCCGTCCGTTCACCTGTGTGAAAGTGAGCGTGTCGCTGGGCAGGTGTGGCATTTTGCACTGTCTCTCAGCAGATATGAAAATGGGGGGGCTTTTATGCCAGAGTTTCTTTTTGGGGCGGGGGGGGGTCTGTGGTCATGTGAGTCTCAAACGTATTTTGAAAGCGCCTGATGCTCTCAAAATGTCACAGAGAATTTAGGGCTGTAACGTCCATTTGACATGGTGGCTGACTGAAGCAAGCGGGAATACAGCACCTTGCTCGGCAGCGTCCACAGCGGGGTCTGGAACTCCGCTCTGCCCCACGGGAAAAACAAAAAGTCTTATCCGCAAGGTCTCCCGGCGTCCGTGGTCCCCCCGGATGCCTCAGTGCTGTGTTCTCCCGGCAGGAACGCCTCTCCGGACAGCAGGAAGGTGGTGAAGTGGAACGTGGAGGACACGTTCAGCTGGCTGAGGAAGGACCACTCCGCCAGCAAAGAGGACTACATGGTGAGCTAGGAACCCGCTCGGTCTGGAGCGGCGCCTCTTCGCCTTGACTGCTGCTGCACCCCTGTGGTACTCAAAATGTGTTCTCGCGCCCCTGACCCAACATTACTGATGTAGGCTGGTTCTTTAAACCCAAGGTATCTGCAGTATCTCGTGACTAACGCATGCAAGAGTAGAATTCTCTGTTTTATTTCAATTTTGCAGTAGGATGACGCGCTACTTTTGAAGTTTTCCTTAAAATACCTGGGTCTGGTGGAACAGAGCTGCTGTCCTTGCGGGCCTGTGCTCAGTCTGTGTTTTCTGTTGGTTCCCTCCCAAAATCGTGGTCCTCCTGATGGGATCGCTACTAACTACCCAGTGCGCCAGAGGGGCCAAATGGCCTGCTCTTGTCTGTAACGGTTCTTGTGTTTGTAGCTGGTTCGCTTACGCTGTCGTCTTTCTTCCCCTGTCCCGGGCCGCAGGACCGCCTGGAGCACCTGAGGAAGCAGTGCGGCCCCCACGTGGCGGCGGTGGCCCGGGACTCCGTGGAGGGCATCTGCAGCAAGATCTACCACATCTCGGGCGAGTACGCCCGCCGCATCCGGGAGGCCCACAGCAGCCTGCTGAAGGACTGCAACATCGCGGGTAACTCCTCCCGCCGGCTCGCCCTCGCCCCCCCGCCCTCGTCCCTCAGCCTCATCCCCTCCTTCTCCCCCCGCCCCCAACCTCACCCTGCCTCCGCCCTCAAACTCACCCCTGTCCCCGCCCTCACCCTTGGCCACGCCCCCAATCCTTCACCCTTGTCCCTGCCCTCACCCTTGACCACGCCCCAAATCCTTCGCCCTTGTCCCCGCCCTCACCATTGGCCACGCCCCCAATCATTTACCCTTGTCCCCGCCCTCACCCTTGGTCACGTCCCCAATCCTCACCCCCATCCCTGCCCTCTTCACTGTCACCTCTCCCACCCCCATCCTTGGCCACGCCCCCCAACCTTTCGCCCTCGTCCCCGCCCCCGCCCTCGTCCTGTTCCGCCTCGCTCTTGCACTGTTCCTCCGGCGTGTGGCGTTTTCAACAGGTAAAAAAACGGCAGCACCGCCAGTGAAAATGCAGAGTTAATAACACAACCCACTGTGGACAACGTTCCCCAGACCTTCCGGAGGAATCGGAGTTTTCCCCAAAGCTTAATACTTGTTAATGCTCAATAATTAAAACTTAGTATTGTTCGCTCACATGCAGTGTAGCACAGCTATTACATAACGCAGTAATACTTAATGCTTCTTTTCCCAGTGAATTTCTATATGCAGGAATAAAGCCCAAACTTAACCAGTGAGAAACATTAAGTAAATACCGTCCATCCATTAAATAAGAGTCCATCCGTCCTGTCCTGATTTCACTCACCCTGGTGTGGGTTGCCATGGGTTTCGCAGCCCCGTGAGCCGAAAGGCCCGCTGCGTCCCGGGTTCGAGGCCGTCACGCTCCCTCCTGTCTCCCCCCCTCCAGAGGCGACGGAGAGCACGGAGGCGTCGGAGCGCCTGGTGTACTGCTACCCCGTGCGGCTGGCCATCGCCTCGCCCCCGCAGCCCCGCGTCGAGCTGCACTTCGAGAACGACATCGCCTGCCTGCGGTACAAGGGCGAGATGGTCAAGGTCAACCGCAGCTACTTCAACAAGCTGGTGAGGCACCCTGCTCTCCCCGTCCCTGCCCCTCTTCCTGCGTTTCCATCGCTTCCGCCTCTTTTCCCTTCTCTTCCCCCCCCTGTCAAAGCCTCTCCCTCTCGGTCGCCTCCTGCCTTCCCGCATCGCCCGAAACCTCCATGTTAAAATCTCTCGACGGACAACATGGCATGCAGACGATCCCCGCGCCGCTTCCTGCTTCTTCTTCTTCGGGGCAGCGGGATGTTTGGTGCCGGCTGCTTAGTTGCCTGTCCGTCGCTGAGCCGTTGTGGGGATAGAATTCCTTCCCCGGGGCGTGGGAGCGCGGCGAGACTGAGCCGGAACTGTGTCGTTTCAGGAGCTCCTGTACAGGTACAGCTGCATCGATGACCAGCGCTTTGAGAAGTTCCTCTCCCGGGTCTGGTGCCTTATGAAGAGATACCAGGTAACCGCAGGAGCAGTGGGCTGCCCAGGAGCGGCTAGCCCTTAGGGAATGGCGCTCCGTCGCTTCTGACCACCCCTGGAGCTTGACTTTGTTAACTCCCTCTGCCCCCTTCTTCTCCCTCTTTCGTCTCTCTCCCCGTCGTCTTCCTCCTCCCCCCGCGCAGGTGATGTTCGGCTCTGGCCTGCACGAGGGGACGGGCCTGCAGGGGGCTCTGCCCGTGCCCGTGTTCGAGGCGCTGCACAAGCAGTTCGGCGTGAGTTTCGAGTGCTTCGCCTCGCCGCTCAACTGCTTCTTCAAGCAGTTCAGCTCCGCCTTCCCGGACATCGACGGGTTCTTCGGCTCGCGCGGGTGAGTCTCCGGAAGGGGAGGGCCGGGTGGGGGGGGGGGGGGGAACGCGGTCTTGCAGACGGCTGCAATCGTGAAATGGGTTGACGGTCAGAGAAGAGAGCAGGGGTCCGTACCAGAAGGCCTCGCTTCTACCTGTCTAGCAAATGCAGAGCGGGACCCGTTCGCTGCGGTGAGCGGCCGTTCTTGACCGCACCGCTGCACTGTGTGACTCGTCCCTCTCTCTCGGCCGCCGCAGGCCCTTCCTGAGCTTCTCTCCGGTCAGCGGCTCTTTCGAGGCCAACCCGCCGTTCTGCGAGGAGCTGATGGATGCCATGGTGACGCACTTCGAGGTGAGCAGGGCGGGGCCGGGGGCCGGGGGGCAGGGCCGCAGCCCAGGTGGGAGGGCAGGGGAGTGAAGGAGGGGGCGAGAGGTTAGGGGTTAGGCGAGAAGGACCAGGTTACCCAGCCGTGTGATTGAAGCCGATACTCGGGTTTCGTTCGATCAACAGCTAGACGAGATCTCTTGCATCGCTGAACCCCTAATTGCCGCACAGGCTAACGGCCTCCGCTCATTCATAATATCATTTCTTTTGGTTGTAGATTTTGAAGTAAAAATCCCTTGGCGGTGTTTGGTTTAATTTTAAGTCTGAGCGCGAGACGCTGCCACTGATGCGTGTTCGTTTTGTTTCTCTCCTCGTCACGCATTGCCATTTCGCAGTGTTTTAACCGGATTGTGTGCCGTGCCTCTGTCAGACTTACAAAAACGGTTATATATATCTGCGTCTCAGCTGGGTACCGATCGGCACAGCGCGTCTCTGTGTGCTGAAGCGTGAGAACGGCGAGAGAACGTGAGAACTGTGCTGTGCGGATTCCCCCTCTGACCCCTGACCCCTGACCCCTGACACCTCCTGCCTTCGCAGGACCTCCTGGACCGCTCGAGCGAGCCGCTGTCGTTCATCGTGTTCGTGCCGGAGTGGCGCGACCCCCCGACCCCGGCGCTCACCCGCATGGAGGCCAGCCGGTTCAAGCGGCACCAGCTGACGGTGCCCGCCTTCGAGCACGAGTACCGCAGCGGCTCCCAGCACATCTGCAAGAGGTGGGGCCCCTTCCCGTTCCGTTCCCGAACTCCCTTCTCCGCCTTGCCGGCTCTCGCCTGCCCTTCACACTGGGACCAGGAGGCACCTCTTTACCTAAAGAGTGGTGGGAGTGTGGAACGATATACCCAGCCATGTTGTTGAAGCTGATACCCTTCTTTCGAGAAACAGCTGGATGAGATTGTCCCATCAGTTAACTACTGGTTACCCAACCAGTTTGTCACCTTTCTTATGTTCTTACACCCTTATGCTCTCCTTCTTGTTCTCCATCTTGCTTTCTTCCGTTCCCCCCCCTCTTCCTCCTCGCTGACGTCTGCCGTTCCCCCCTCAGGGAGGAGCTGTACTATAAGGCCGTCCACGGCACCGCGGTCCTGTTCCTGCAGAACGCAGCTGGTTTCGCCAAGTGGGAGCCCACCTCTGAGCGCGTGCAGGAGCTGCTGGCGGCCTACCGCGTCTCGGGGCGCAGCCTGGCCCCCTCCTCCTCCTCCTCCACCGCCACAACCACCACCACCACCACCACCTCCACCAGCTCCACCACCTCCTCCTCCTCTTCCTCCAGCGGGACCGGAGACAAGGATTCCCACACAGGACAGGGGCAGGGCACGAGCGGCGAGGGACGAGACGGCCTGCACCCCTCCTCAGACACAGGGATGTAATCAGGGGAGAGGAGTCGGGGGGAGTGGGTTTTTCGGTGGGGTTTGGGGACGCATTCAGGCTGGCACTGGGAGGGTGTTTGTAGGGATACCCTTGTCCCTGCTTTCCTTCTCTGCGTGGACTTTTTATTTAATATAAGTAGAACTGGCTATTTTTAACTATTGTTGTTGATACTATTATTGTTGTTGTTGTTATTTTTAATATTATTGTTTATAGTTATTTTTGGCCTCTTATCCTAAAATGACATCTTAATCTAGCAGTCAAAGGAAACTAGGTGGGTGGAGGAAGACAGGTGTGCTCTGAGGATTAGGCTGGAGGGCAGTGCCTGTTTGAGCCCTGGAGACACTGAAACCTGGCTCTTGTGGCCTCGGAATCATGAGGAGTCGTCTCTGCTTGGCTGCGGTCAGCTGGCCTAAATCTTTATGCCCTGCGTCCCCAGTCTGCACAGACCAGTGATTCCCAGCCATGGTCCTGGAAGAACACTGCCTTCTGGTTTTCACTCCAGTCAGCTTCTTCATCACAGGCTCATCTATTTTAGATTTCTGTTCCAAGGTAAATCTGTAAAATTGCTTTCAGATCTTAAAAGGTCTAGGAGATTTGTCACCAGAATCAACCCTCGGACCAGTTTCAGTTTCTGAGCTTCAGGTGTGCTGCCTGACATGGACCTGTGCAGGAGGACAGCAAGCTTGTGGGGTACGCTTGTGGAACACGGTGTGTCTGAGACAATGTCACTAGCAGCTGTGTCTCTTCATCATCAGTTGATCAGCAAGGAAGAGCTGGTCAGCCAGAAATAGCAGCCACAGAAGAGAGCTTGTGTGGAGTTCTGTGTGCTGAGGCTGTGGGAAACAGTACCCTTAAAAGAAGGGTCTCTGACACTCACAGCCGACTAAAGAAAAAAGTCTGAACAAGCGAGAACATCAGTTGGCACCGGAGATGCAGAGCTGGAGTGAGAGCCAGCAGACACAGTGTTCTGCAGGAGCAGGGCTGGGAAGGTTTGGTGTAAAAGACCAGGAGAGGGTGTAGAGTTCAGGCAGCCATGTTTGTGTGGCTGATCAGTC
This sequence comes from Lepisosteus platostomus, assembly GCF_059453375.1. Taxonomy (NCBI): domain Eukaryota; kingdom Metazoa; phylum Chordata; class Actinopteri; order Semionotiformes; family Lepisosteidae; genus Lepisosteus; species Lepisosteus platostomus. Next base: position 25,531,805 of record NC_142625.1, on the reverse strand, counting down.
CAGTGTCGCCCTTTTCTTCACAAAGGAGCACCACAGGTGCAGACTGGTACGATTTCCTGCCTTGTTCTTTTTAGGGGTGACTTCAGGTACCTCAAGCAGGGAGCTTGAGCAGCAGCATGTGTTGGCTGCAAAGGAACAAGTGAAGGTTTATTCGGGTGAGACACCTGAGGGAGGCTCCACAGCCCAAGCTGTGTCTTTTTATTCCCCCTTTCAGCATCAGGTACCTGGTTAAGCCTGTGCTGGGAGCCACTCGCTCTGTCAGACTGCTTGGTCCTGCACCCTGTGCACGGGTGTCTTACGGTTTTGCTCTTATTGGCTTTTGCTCGTATTGCAGCCACACGACCGAAGCCACAGCATCGCAAAGGCTGGACGCCCTCAGCAGCGCGGTAAACGAGAGCTCGTTTTCCCCCAGATCTTCTCGAAGCCCGTGCTCAGTGATGACGGGGAGGAAAGTATCTTCACCAACAGGTTTATGGCCCTATGTGAAGCTCGGCGCTCTTTTGTTTTCCATCACCAGGCTTCTACTTCGTTTTTGTCTGAGACCCACAAAGTGGCCCCAGGGGTTAGTGGAGGTTCAGTGTCCAGGAAGATGACAACATGATTGTGTTTTGCCTGGTGGAGGTCTTGCCAGAGGAGCTGAGGAGAGACCTCTGACCGAAGCAGAGGCTGCAGTTCGGACTCCCGAAGTGATGGCTCTCTCGGGCGGGCAGCTGTAGTGGAAGCACGGAGAGCAGTCCTGGTCATCAGCCAGCTCCTGCCTGACCTGCGATTTGATCGCTACTGCGCTCTCGTCTGCACAACTTTCAAGATGTGCCCCCATCTGCACCATGATCTTGTTCATCTGTGCAAGCCAGCAGCATGTCCTCTTCTCAAGAGCTACAGATCCGCTGCCCACTTCCTGTTGGCTTGCAGTTAACCCCTCATTTATTTAATCATCGTCTTCAATAATTAGAAGAGCTGTTTGTATTTATTCAGCCAAGAACTGAAAACTGAAATTGGTACGATGCGGTCTGAGATTACACGACAGAGCACAGCATTATGAATGTAAACAAAAAAGCATTAAAAGTTCTGGTAGCCTTCAGAGACTCGATCTGTTGCACAGTCTCATGAGGCAGGAAGTGCTGGAGTGGTCTGTTGTTCGTGAACAGGTTGGCTGCCCTTGAGCTGAACTGAAATTGTCTACCTTCTCAAAAAAGACAAAAGATTTGCAACTGCTTTCCTTTCTTTCTCTGGCGCAATTTTTGTTTTCATTTTCAGAGAGCACGAGCTCTGCCTGATTGAAGTGGAAGACTTGTACTCTGGGATTTCCAGGGCTCGTGCTTCTTGCCTGTGCCTCTCTCACGCTTCTGTCCCATCCGTGTATGTATCTGTATATAAATTGGCTATTGGCGGGTTATTTTTATATTTTGCTGTTGCAAGGACTGCAAGAGAAAAAGAAAATGGGGCGGGGGGCAGGCTAGGTCTTTCAGTTGTAACGTAGTTTTATCAAAGAGGCGCCTGATAGCCCTGGAACTTGAGCGATCTGGTGGATCAGGAGAAAAGCAGCATCAAGCCGATACTCGAACCCCAGTGTGTTTCTGTCACCAGCAAAGACATGTACATAGTGTACAGAGATCCGTGTGAATAATGTGTTTTCTCTCCTCTCTTGTATTGATCTGTATTGAAGCCGTTTTAGGAAGTGAATTGAATGTCGTCTCTTCGTCTATGAAGGTTTTATGTTGATTTTTTTTTCCATAGTGGCAGTTTTTTATTTTTTTATTTTGAGATGCAAAATCTTTATACGTTTTAATTTAACACGACTAAACTTTTTAAATGTTTTTAATTTTGCTATTGTGAATTATACAATTTGAAATAGGAAATGTTTTAAACTAAACCAAAGTGTTATTAAAAAAAAAGAATCTTTATCTTCTATGGAAAAGTTAAAACAATGAATGCTACTGCTCTAGGACACAATCAGCAGAATTTCCCTGATGTTTATTTTTATAAGCCTTTGATTCCTATGTCTTACTTTGTTTTCTGGAAATGAATGTTGTGTTTCCTGTTTGGAAATTAAATTGCATGGTCAGATATTTTTAAACTACAGAGAAACCATAAATGAATATATAGAAATTGACCTTCATAGAGATTAGTTTATAGATTATCGGTGTCTTGACTTAAACATTTTGTGTATTTGTCTTTGTTTATTTTATATATGTATACATTATATATACATACTTGGAAATTTATCCAAGTAGTAAAAAGGAAAAAAAAAAACATCTTTAAGCTCTCTGTCTGTAACCCAATAATGTTGTGTTGTAATGTATGCAGTCTGTTTTAAAAATATTTTCCTGACCTGTGTCTGATATTCCTAAATGGGGTGATGAATTAAACTAGCACTCCACCGGGAGACAGCAGGACTGTGTGTCAGACACCCCGTACTCAGTACCTGTAACAGGAGTCCCCAACTCCATCCTCTGGCAGCGGGAACCCACCAGCTTTTCCTTGTCTCCTTAAACTGGGGAAGCTGGGTGGACTGGGGCAACTGAGAAGCACCTCACTCAAGCCAGTGTCTGCAGCAGGGACCTGTACATGTAACCTGTCAAAAGAGGCAAAGCCACTACCCTTCACTGTCCCCAACAAGGCCATGGCCAAGGGAGAAAATAGTCCAGTCCAATCAGATTGTCTCCCAGGTAGAGAGCTGTAACTAGGACCTGGAAAAGCTGCTGGATTCCTGGTGCTGGGAACCACTGCTGCCACCACAACATGATAGAAGGGTTCCCAATTCCCCCCAAGTTCTGAAGACCAGAGATTTGGTGAAGGCATTGTAATCAGTAGTGTCCCAGAATGATCACTGCACTCCACCTGTTGTGCACTGAACTTCGTGTGTCTTGTGGACACAACCCAGCAGCCCTGCTGTTATAATTCACATTGACACAGTAATAGCACTTATCATTTATATTTGCCTATTATCTATTTGTCTATGCTTTATCTATTACTCTGATACTGGATCTGATCCACCGATGTCTTGCAATGTACACAGATGTTATAGTTGCCCAAACAACTTTGGACAAGACTGGAGCAAGGAATGTTGGACTTTCTTTTAAGGATTTTAGACAAGCCCATTTGTAAGGGAGTTGGGGACTAAAGTGAGAACTTGTGCAAGAACACCCGTGTTTATTTTTATGGTTCGTGTTTCCTCGATGCACTTGAACCCAAACAAGCCTGGCGAGTAGAATGACCTCCTCTTGTCTGTAAGCCTGCGTTTTAAAAATGTTGTGGCTGGAAATTCCTGGGGATTCAGCACACAGATGGAAAAACTCCTGCAGTTTCCTCCCTGCAAGTGGCGCCAGAGGATGAGACGGGATAGCGAGCGAGCGAGCGAGGGAGAGGGTGGACAGATGATGGGATGAAAGAAGCAGTGCCTCGCCCCCAAGACTGATGCGGGGACCAGCAGCATCGCTCTTGGTGCTGCTGCCCTGTTTCTCCCAGAGGGCGGCGCAGGGGGGAAGGGGGGGGGGGTTTGTGCAGAGGGCTTCCACAGCCACCAGGAAGCTCACCTGCCCAGGTGTTGCTTTGCCAGCGGTGCTGGCAGGGGGGCCAAGGGGCCAGGGAACTGCAGGGAGTTTGCAATTGCACAGCTCGGAGCTCTACAGCAGTACGCACTCAGTCAGCGACAGACATGTATATATAATATATATGGAGAAATAAAAATGAGTTCTGAAAACGAGCCTCAAACCCCTACTTGAGTGCACCTTTACCCTGATCCTTTCTCGCATATGATGGCCCGTGTCCTATGTGGGTTTTTTCCCCTGCATGTGTTTCCTTCAGACTTCAGCTTCTCCGCGTCACCTGTAGGAGGTCCTGGTCACACATACGTCTAGGCCAGATGCACTAACCGGCCTGACTGCAGGCTGTGCAGAACCCTTAGAGCTGTGTTGCACTCGCTTGGCGTACAGATTGATTTGTACTGATTTACAATGCAGTTAGTTCAAGACTTTCTTTGACATTTTTTGTGCACAATTTCAACAAAGTTTGTTGTCAGCTTTTGCTTTATAGTTCTATTCGATTATTTTTGTACCCTGTTGTGTTCTTTCCCCTTGTCGAGTATTAAACGTGGAGAAGGGTAAATATCCTTTTATTCAATGGATTGTTTTGGATGTTTTTTTTACAATAACAATCTGTAGAAAGCTACAGTTGTACAGATGATATAACGTGGTTTAAAGTAGTGTAATACCTTTTATGTGCGTGCAGTTTTTTTTGTAAATTTTATTACAGTGAATTCATATTGGAAAATCCTCTGTTGCAATTCAGAAGTCACGAGTTAAAATAAATTAGATGTTGCTGTATATTATTTCGTATTTGATGTGCAATAAATGAAACTACATTTTTTTCACCTGATTACACCTACAATGCTAACAATAATATACATTTTAAACACTATTTTATTATAGACGTGTAATAAACCTTATGTACAGTATATAAACATATTTAAAAGGTGCAGACAACAACAAAATAAAAAAAACGTCTGTGGTTTAAGCCCTCTGAATGTCATTCAGGAATGACAACTATATCATGCATACATTAAAAGTACATATAGTGTTTCGATTATGTCTGAGATTTTTTTTCCTGATAAAGTGAAACGATCTCGCCTGTTTCTGCAGCGCCATCACGAACTGCTGACGTCATGCTCTCTCGCTGAGAAAACGGCGTGGAGACCAGAGGGTTGTGGGTTCGATTCTCGCGTCGGCTCCCTCCTGAAGCTACCCAAGGGCTGTTGCAGAAATTAAAGAAAATAAAAGTATCGGTTAAAAAAAAAACGGAGTCATCTGATGCATATGCTAAAATTGGAAAAATCAAAACCTCAGCCGGTTACATTGCAAATAGAAAGTGCATTTATTCGAAGAGCAAGGGAAATGTTGAAGCAACGATGCCGGAATTTAAAAAAAAACAAGCATTGAGACGGCTATTTCGCATATAATGAAGATATTTAAAAATTGTTAAATACAGGTGAGAAACGCAACACGACCAAAAACTCCAGGCAGCTCTGCGACATGTGACTGACTGACCCCCCTCCCTGAATCTTGGCAGCAGTGGCGGGCCGTGATTGGTCAGAACCTACCCACGTTGCATCGTCCCGACATTCTGATTGGCTAGCCCATGTCTGGCTCTTGACAGCGCTGTGAGCTTTGATTGGTTAACGCTGCCAAGACCAGACAGCGCTCTTTGAGCTAGGAGCTTTCGATACGGCACGGTCTAATGTCGAAATAAAGACCATTTTACAGTAAAAACATAAACCTGAAAGCTCGAACTTAGTGATATAACTATCAAAGAATGATAATTAAAAAATTGTACTTTTTTATTTAAAAAATGTTATCAATATAAAGTGATTCAAAGTCGGAAAGTCAATTCAATTCAATTCAAGGTGCTTTATTAGCATGACCGATGGGTACAATCAGTGTTGTCAAAGCCAGAAAAAATAATCAAATTAACACGAAACAAAACAAAAATAAAAGTAAAATAAAGTCTATCCTAAAAGAGCTGTAGCTGCTCAGAGGATTGTAAGATGCAACTAGCATAGACTATTAACTGCTCTCTACAAGAACACTATGTGTGTATTTAAAATAACATTTGAAAATCAGACTATGTCTGTGATTAATTACATATGTATTCCGAACAACAGTCAGTGTGTTTTTTTTGGTAAAAAAAAAAACAAAAGCTTGTGGCAGGCCCCAGCGAGATTTGAACTCGCGACCCCTGGTTTACAAGACCAGTGCTCTAACCCCTGAGCTATGGAGCCACCGCCGGTAAAGCGGAGGTATTGTATCCCTCAAATATTAGTACACTGAGATTAGATTTCTCGTTATTTATGTCAAATATATGAGTATTTTCCTCTTAAGTGATTTACAAACGTTAGTACGTTTTTTAACATTTGAAACGCACAAAACCAACACTCTGCAACTCCTTACTATTGGCCAATAATGAAAAAGTTCTGTTTTGACACAAGTCTTTCTAAAAAAAAAAGGTGATAGCTATTTTTTCCCAACTAGGTTCAGCAGTGATGTTTCTTCAGACCGGTCTGTTTGAAAAGAAGCACCGTACAGAAATCAATCTTTTAACATCCGAGGAAAAGATTGATCCTCGAAAAGCGCGCTGTGCCCCTCAACAACATGGCTGCCGTACGTCGAGTGCAAACAACGTCGCGGAAAGAGATTGGGTAATTAACTATAGTGAGGTCACGGCGTACTCTTAGTGTTTGGAACAGTATTTACCACGATTTTACCTATTCCGCGAGTGTGTCTGAACGACACGGTTTCTAGTAAAGCTGACGCTGTCATCAAGCGCCCCTCTCAATCATGGCCGCCCTAACGGCTCTGGGGTTGGGGTTTTTTTTTCACTCGCGCTCCGCGATGACGCAGCCCGTCGGCGGGCGGTGACGTCGGAGCTCGAGGAAGTAGCGATTTTGCGCGAGATGGCAGGAGCATCCTGTCTGTGTCGGTGAAGACGGGAGCAGCGCTCGATTTAACAACATAATCCGCCGACAACTCGTCTTCGGGCGTTGCACCCCCGGGGAGAAGGGGATCCTGAAAGAGCCGGCACCGCCCCTGAGCTTTTTTTTTTGTAGCGTGGACCCGGCGCTGGCTCATCCGTTTTCACAATGAGACTCCGTCCTGCGCCGTGAAACGTCTTGTTGTCTGTGCGCAACAAGTTCGCCTGCTGATCGCGCCGCTGTTTTATTTTTTGATTTTTTTTTGTAACTGAAGCCAGAAGGGACATCCCACGTCCCCAGGAGCACCAGGCGTGAAAGGGTCCGACGCCGGGCAGGATGGGGGCTCACCGCAGCGAGGGGCGGAGGGACTGGCTGCCGCAGCAGGACGCCCCGGAGCAGGTCGCTGTGGTGAGAGTTTACCCCCCGGCCGCCTAGAAGCACCGCAGCCCGCAGGTCCTGTCACCTGCGTCAAGGCGAGCAGAAGTTCCCCTTCCCTGCCAGTTCTCGGGCTTGGGTGAACATCCGAACCCCTCGGCGTGACGTTTTCATAATTTCGCTTCACAGCAGCTTAACCCTATTTGGCCTTTTAAAACAAATAGCTTAAATAAAAGCGCTAAAACTGAAGATACGGACTCGGGGGTGGGTAGAATTGTAATGCGTTCTTTAATTGTCGTGCGTTGAAGCCCGCGATGCCAGGTCTTAACTGTGCTGGCTGTGGGCTGGTGCAAGAGTTTGAGGGGTTCGTGACAGGGTGCCGGCCATGGAGTTTGTCCGTCTTCCGCCTGGGTGACCCTCCCTCTCGTCTTCCAGAACCCGTGGAACATCATGATAAAGCACCGCCAGGTTCACCGCAGGGGTCGGCGCTCCCAGATGACAGTCAGGTAATACGACTTTGTGTGCGTAAGAAACAGCTTGTTTAGTTGGTGCTTTGCAGCATGTCTTGTGATGATAGATTTCTGCTCTTGCTGTGAAGATTCCCTCCCACCCCCGACTGGATTCTGTAAGTGGTTAATGTTTTCTTTAAATTCAAAAATTGGTTTGTGTATCGCGGCGTTGAAGGCTGATTCTGCCTTTCGGGGAAGACGGAGCAGAAGGCGTCAAAATGCTTCATGTAAGAGCTCCAGGGTTTCCACCAGCTGGGGTGCAGGGGGTTGTCATGGTGTTTCAGGGCGCAGTCGAGGCTCGGTGTGTTGTGTGGCGGGGCGGTACTGTAAAGACAGGAGCGCGCTGACCGTGTCCCCACCCTTCCCAGCTACACGGACCCTGTGATCTCCATGGACCTGCTGCGTGCGGTGCTGCAGCCCAGCTTCAACGAGGACATCCTGGCCGTCTTCAACAAGTACATGAAGGTGAGCCCGCGGGGGGCGGGCGCGGTGTGGGGGGGCGCCCCTGCACACCCCGCCCCGCAGGAGGAGGTTTATTTCTTGACCCCCTGACACCGCCTTCACTCCCAGCGCGCTGCTGCCGCGGAAAGACTGGACCCAGAGCTCCACAGCGGCGGAGAGCTAAGACCAGAGGCCCAGAGCAGGGGGCCATGGGCTGGGAGGGGTGCTTCTCACCATGAACATTTTTCTCCATCGTGGGAAAGGCTTGTTGGCATGATAAAAATACTGCAGCTTCCCATGATAGCAGACAGTGGCTGAAATGCTATGTACTGAGCTGGGAGACTGCAGGCCTCTTTGACAGGCATGTCCTGCGTAGTGTGATACTTGCAGTACAGGTGCATTGCAGTAACACAGGGCTTGGGTAGTGCAGTGAACAGGATGTGACATCACCTTGACCAGCCCCTCTGCCCCTGTGCGCTGCAGTTCTTCCAGAAGGCAGCCAGTAACGTGAAGGAGAACATGGGCGACGAGGTGCAGCCCGAGGTGCTGATCAGGGAGGCGTGCCGGAACTGCCTGGAGCAGGTGAGAGCGCCGGGCCGGGCCGTGGACCTGCACCTGCGCAGCCTGGGGGAGGGGGCTTTTCAGTCAGTCTGGGGGTGCAGCAGCACATACAGAAGTCAAAGGCGGGTGCTGTCGTACAGGGGACACCAGGGGGTAATGTCTTCCACGTCGTCTTGAAAGACTTTAGTTAAGATTTTCAGCAGCATTATAAAAGTATGTTTTCCTGGGAGACTGGAAAACAAGCTGTTTGCACAAGTTGTGATATGGGAACATACAGTGTCGGTTCTATCCGGGAAGCTTGCACAATTAGATCCTAATTCTGGAATTATACAAAAATACGATTCACAGTGTAAAGTATCACCTTATCTCCCGTAACTCTATTGTACTGTCTGCTCCGTTGGTAATGTTTCTCTTCCTGTTTTATTGCACTGTGTCAAAAACCAGATTTCCCCTGGGGATCATAAAGTTTGGGATGAAATGAATACACACTGCACAATAAGAACATCTCTTCAGATTTTCATAAATCAAAAAACATTATGATGCAAATACTTTTGTTTTTGTTACGCTTACAAAACCACCTGCTGTGGTGTCTTAAAATGGTTCAGTGTAGGATTTGTAGGTTAGTTTATTTCGTCAAATGAGTTTAGTTGTACAGGTCGCTGATAACGTCTTCTTGTAGAGTCTTCTTGTAAAGACTTCTATAGAAACAGCAAACAAGCTTTATTTTTTAGTGTTTGAATATTGTTATTACTATGAAGAGTTTATTATATTATTATTCAAGAATAACAATAGAGAATCTTTCTTGCTGAGAGTGGATAAATACACCCCATAACCTCACATGATTTTTGCTCTGAAGCTGATAATACTCAGAATGTGAAGAGTATTTGGATCTGTGGTACAGATGCATTTCATACATTTTAAAATGGATTTCTGTGTGTTCTTTTGAAATATTCTACATGATATAAAATGAGCTAATCGTGGCAACATGAACCTCCATCCCTCAGACTTATTTAGCTGCTGAGCCGTGCCTTTTGGGGTGGAGAAGTGATTGTGGGTTAGTGGGGCATGGCGTAATGTTTCTAAAAAATGCAGGACTTGCTGTGACTTGTAGCTGCCAGTGATGAGGATAATGAATAAGGTGGTAATGATGAGAACTGTTCAGGACTGTTAGATCTCTTGTGTGATCCTTCCTTCCTCTGCAGGCTAAACAGCTGTTCTCTGATGGGGAGAAGCCACCCCAAAGACCAGCTGTGGACCTCCCAGCCAGCAAGGTGCGAGCTCGACCTCTGACCTCTGACCTCTCTCCCCTGTCCTGGCCCAGCGGAGGCCTTCTATAGCCGTAGGGGTGACTTAACACTTTTAAGTGACAGATATCGCTTACAACATCTTAAATTGCATTGTAGTTTCATCTGCCTTCATTTCACAACTGTATTTTTATTTAGGTGAGAATGGGGAAGTATCATTAGCACTCTCGATGAATCCAGTTTGTCTGGCAATCAGATTACATAGTTTATATGCAAAAGAATGTAAGCCCTTCTAGAACTAACCTGTAACTGTAATAGATTACTTAGACAAAGGAACTTTTCCCCAGTTCTGCAGAAGTCATTCCCTGATCTCGTGCCCCTTTGGTGTAGGCTAGTGGTTTCTCTCCTGGTCCTGGTGACCCTCACACCTGCTGGATTTCATTCCAGCCAGGAACAAACAGTTCACATTAATGTTATTATATTAAGTCAATGAAGAGTTTGATTGTGTATCTGAGGACTCGGCTGGAACACACACCCGCAGGTCTGTGGGGGTCACCAGGACCTCGATTGGGAACCACTGGCGTGGGGACGATTGGGGGCGCACGGCCCCCCCAGCACGGTCAGCGGGCTCAATAATGTCTGCTCCTCTCCTCTCTCCCCTCCAGCGAGGCAGACAGGTGGACGACGAATCCAGCCAGAGGGGCAGTCCTGTTCCCAAGAAGGTAAGGAGGCTCCCGGCGATGAGCTTGTGGGAAATCCCGCAGAATGCCGCGAGAGAGCCGCAGTTTCGGATGGAACACTCTCTCCTGTTCATAGAGATGGGCTATGTCTTCACAGAGGAAGGGGCGTCCGCCTGGGCCCGTCATTCCTTACGACCGGCCAGTCTCCACTGGAGCCATGTGAGTACCTTCGTGCGCGTGCACACCCAGGCGCAGTGCTGCACGTGGGGGACAGACGCACCCGGGTTGAACTGGCCAGCCTGCCTCACTCGAGATCAGTGGCTCCCAGCACTGTATCTGCTGGTTTTCGTGCCACCTGAGCTTGACGTCTCCACTGTTCATTGGTGACTTCATTTAACCTGTTTCGTCAGTCAGCCCTGAATGTCAGCAGTACCCCACCTCAAGGGTTAGCTGGTTACTTCTGACTAAACGGTTAGAAGTTTGGTGGGTTGATGATGAACAGACTAGGGGGTGAGAGTGGATCTGTGTCAGACACGCCCACAGTGAGCATGCGGCTCTGCAGAGGCCCAGCTGGGTCCGTTTCGGGCAGCACACCTGAAGGAGGGCACTTCTGAGACTCAAATCAAAGTTTATTCAAATCAAATCAAAGTTTATTTATCAAACGCACAACAATACAGCGCGCAGCAGTAGCCGGTACAGCCGAGACCAGTGACAAACCCCAAATCTGACCTTTCAAAAGCTGAAAGCAAGTTCATAAATATGCCCCCACACAGAAAGCCGAAACACGTTCAGCCTGTGATTAAGAACTCGTCTGGCGCGAAGACCAGAGGAGACGGCGTTCGTGGAGGTTCCCAGGGGGCAGTGTTCCTCCCGGCCAGGCCTTCCCGGTCCTGCTCTCGTGCTCCCGGTGTCCTCTGGGTTTCTTCCAGCCGAGCTCTCAGGCTAAAGCTGCTGGGCTGCGGCAGTACTCCCACCTGTGTCCACACCTGCTTCATATCGGGGATCGTTAACACACTGCAGCAGAGCCCTGGATCCTGACCCAGTCCTCTGTCCTCTCTTCTGCAGGAGCAAGTCGAAGGTGTCTGAGCCCATCAGGAGAGAGGGTCCGAAGGTACCAGGGGGCTGTCATTGGGCTGGGGGGGGCTGGTGGTAATGTGCACGGGCGGTTTAATGGGCCGGATGTGCACCACACGGCCTTAATTGGTGGTTTGGAGAGGCTGTGCCCCTTTTTAAACCTGAAAAAACAGATGCGCTTGCCGTACAAAACTTTTAACTGACTTTACCGCCTGTGTGTCAACAGGTTGCTAAATGAAAACGACGTATCTGCCAAGGAAAATATTTTACAGTGAAAATAAAAGCAATAGAAATCAGTCAGAGTGACTTGGAAACAGAGAGCTTCAGTTTGTACTGTATGCATGATTTGCGGTGAAAATCTGTTTCTGATGTTCTTTTCCCGACCGCAGTGGGACCCTGCAAGGCTAAATGAAAACAGCACGTTCGTCCTGGGCTCTCGGGCCAACAAGTAAGTGGAGGCAGCGGGGCCTTGTCAGATTGAAGGCGAGTCTTGCTGCCTTGCTCTGTTTCCTCTTGAAGGGCGCTGTTACCTGCAGCGACCTGATGTCTGCGTCTGTCCCGAGCCGTCGTTCCTCTCTCCGATCCCTCCTGCCTGATCCGTCTGATTCTCCCCTCTCAGTCGTCTCATTGTCATTGCAGAGCTCTGGGGATGGGCGGCACCAGGGGCCGGATCTACATCAAGCACGCTGACCTCTTCAAGGTGAGAGCGCGCGAGGGAGCTGTGGAAGTGTGGAATGAGAATTACTCTTCTCTGCGATACCAATACTCACGACAGTTTGAAGCGCCACGTGACATCAGATGCCGGCGTTGAGAGTTGGTAGCTGTAAATTCTCTGTACGGACTCCCTTGCTAAGATGGCAGTAGTGGCTTAAAGGGACAGAGGTGGGGACTGTTCCAAAGGGCGCTGTAGCAAGCAAAGAACTGATGATTCTAGGCTCAAACAGCGATGTTTCTGATGGTTGCATAATGGACAGAGCAGAAGCTTGAGTGTAAAGTGTTTCTCCAGCGAGGGCCGAGCTGGGGGCGCGCGTGCATGCCTGACTCGGCCTGTGCGTCTCTTGCAGTACGCCGCCGACCCCCAGGACAAGCACTGGCTGGCCGACAGACAGCACATGAGAGCCACCGGGGGCAAGATGGTGAGTCCTGCCGGGGGCGTTCTTGTACATCCTAACGTTTCTAAGACGTCAGGTCTCCTCCAGTTCTGTAGCTGTCTTGTGATTTGTCTTTGGTGGTGGGGAAAGCTCCCTTTTGTGCGGGGTTGGTTTCTGCTGTAATTTAGTGTCGCTGAACATGCGGATCACAGTCCTGACGTGGCGTTTCCTCCATGCTTGTTGCAGGCCTATCTCCTCATAGAGCAGGACGTTCAGGACCTGGCCCAGAGTGAGGACTACAGGTAACGCAGACCCCTGCGTGCTGCACTCTTGAGTCGCTAAGAATACCTTCTGGCTGCTTTTGTTACAAACCTGCTCTTGTGTAAATACGGCGTCCCCGGCATGTGGTCACCTGTGCTGTCCTGTCCCCTGCTGCAGAGACTGCCCGGACCTGAAGCTGGACGAGCTGAAGCCCTTCACGGTGCCCATCTGGATGATCGAGAAGATGCAGAAGGCGATGGAGGCCCAGCGGTCAGAGAGGGAGTGAGGGATGATGGGAGGAGGGGCTGGCTGTGACGCAGGAGGTGCCGGAGAAGCTCCTACCCAACAGCCCGGGACTTCAGCGACGCGCGCTTTCTCATGGCAACAGCGCTGGCAGTAAACACCCAGACACCAGACTTCCTTTTTAACCCGTTCACACATTTCTGTTTACTGGCTGATCAAAACCACAGTATGACGAGGTTGTAGGTCCTTTATCTGTTGAATGCATCTACATACAAACTTTTTTAAAAAGGCAGACAGGCGGCAATTGCTTAATAAAGTACGGTTCTGTGCTTTTTTTTATTATTTGTAAACTTTGTGGAAAAGACTGTTAGAACTACTGTAGAAAGCACACTGAGCCACCACATCAGAGCAGGGGGACGCAGTAAAGAGCTACAGGAGTTAAGATGTTAGGAGACTGGAAAAAAGTGAGAGAGTTACCAACATTTTCAAAAACATCTCCCGATTAGAAAAATCTGTTTTCTTTCTGCTTACTCTGTATTCTTTCCATTAAAAGGTTTCCGTTTTCCTGACAGGCTGCTATGCTTTGTGAATTGTTCCAGTGATGTAGAGTCTAGGCTCAGCTTTTGCTCCTCAAATCTTCTTCTAGTTTTTGGCTTTAGCAGCTATGCAGAGGAGGCTGTTGGGGACAGACAATAAGATATTGTACCGGGATGAACAAGTCAGGGAGGCTCTGACTGGATTGACCAGACTTCTCGTTTCTGATTCAGCTACATAACTAATAGTCCATTGACTTGCTTTGCAAACTGCGCTGCTTTTTTAAGTTTTAATAGTTTTTTTGTTTTTGTTGTTGCTTCAGTCACCTTTGAAGGTGAACATGAAATGCAAATATTTGTAGCCCTCAAGATGTGTTCTTCTCGTGCTCGAGGTGATTTTTTTAGGATGACAAAGACTTGGAAAGACCTGCACCTGAGAGTCTATTGTGCAGGTCATCCGAGAAGCAGATTATCAATGAGTATTTGGTACCGAACGTTAGGAGGGAGTTTAAGACGTTTACAAGGAATGCCTTGATCAATTCGAGTGAGACGTCATCGGAGTTTTTGATTTCCACCTGAGATTTTTTTCCAGTTTATGCAATTTTTTAGTTTGTTAATATAAATTTAAAATGATCGTTTGCAACAATACCTTGTTAGAAGACGGGAGAGTGCGAGAATCAATTTTAGAAACGTCGAAAATGTTGTTTTTGTCAATGGAATGCCTAGTGAAACGAGTTGTTCCTGTATATATGAATACCGGTGCTATATAATAAAGTTTGGTTTATTTACAATATCGTTTGTGTGTTTTTTGTCAGAAATACTCATACGAATGAATGAAAAAGTAGTTCAAGTAGGGAGATGCGTAGGCTGCAAAGGTTTATTCCCTGCTGAGAAGAAAAACACAACGTTTCGGCTGTGGAGCCGCCTTCGGGTGTTTCTTTCCTTCTATTTTCAGCATGGAATAAACCTTTTACTTGTTCCAGTAACAACATGAACGTTACCAGTTAATGTATTGTACTGCATCAGTTTCCCCGGAAGCTGCTCCCCCCTATTTCCGCTCACTTTAAATCGCCCCGTCCAATCAGATTGAAATCCTAGCCGGGGTGCGTCACTCCTAGATACGGTTGCCAAGACCTTTGTTATTCCTTTTGTTTTCCAACCCTGCGGCCTGATTGGCCCGCACAGAGGGGGCCCGTGTGGTGATTGGCTGGTTGGACAAAGATTTGAAAAAATTTGAACGGAGGGGCGGGATATAGTATGCCGCCCAGAACCTGAATGATAAAATAACCAAACGGAGCTGGAGAGCTGAGGGGACAGAGCGAATTTATCTGGTAATATTTTTATTTTATTAGTAAAGAGATTCATAAGGAGGGGGGTTATTTTATAGACTAATACTGGGGTAGGCTGGGGAGGAAAGGGAAACCTGCAAAGCGGATTGTTTGTCAGTGAATTTCGTTGTTTTTTCCAATATTGGTAGGCTTCTTCCTCCCTGTGGAGTGAGTGATGTCATTGGCTTTAAGGAACTTTTATTTAAAATAAGTTTAAGTCACGTTTGAAATCTGTCTGGTTAGTTGCAGGAGTGGGTTAAGGATCTTTACCGTCTTTTGTAAGTATTAGGCGTTTTGGGCCTCGGCAGGCCGGGGAGTTTGGCAGGAGAGACTGTTCGGCCTGGAAATGTGCAATATTTCGCCTCTGGGGTGCAGAAGAGCCCCTTCCTCCGGGGTCAGGGGACAGACGGGCATGGCTGTACGGAAACTTCCTGGAAGTGCGCTTTTAATAGCGAGAACAGAGAACAGAGGGCACGTCTTTACACGCAGGGTGGTGGGGGTGTGCTACAAACTGCGTGCTGACCCCCCTGGCCTCTCTCAACACACGGCCGGCTGAGAGATCCCGTGGGATCGATGTGTCAATAAATCCGCAAGACAAATACGTGAATCGTATGAGCCGCCAGTCCTCAACCCTCTGCTTCACACCTTGATCTTGCCTGTAACTTACAGTGTAAGAGCTGCTGACGGTGCAGCGCTTGCTCGCTCGGCGGGCGAAGTGAAATCAATCTTCCTTTCCCCCAGATGTATACGTTTGCACGGCGACGTGGTTTTTATTTAAAAAAAAAAGAAAAGAAAAGCGCGTTTTGTGAGCCTCCCCGCTTCCCAGATCTACCTTTCCGCCCGCTGGAGAGGAGCGAACACGCAGTGCGCCTGGTCTGACCTCGTTTCTTTACAATTATTAATATTATTAAATTGTCTGGAGTGGCTCTCGGCTTCACTTGGGCGTCTTGCGTTTCTTCTTCTTCTTCTTCTTCCGGGAAGAAGAGCGTGCAGCTCGGTTTTTAACGTTTTAACATTTCTCGTTGTTGTTGTTTTTTTTTTTTTTTATCTCCGCATCCCAGAAAACACCGGCAACCCAGCCCCCCGAATCCAGTCATGGCTTCTCAGAACATGGACCCCGCCGCGGCCCCGTCCGCCGCCGCTCTGAAGGGCAGCGAGACCGGCGGCAGCGCGACCAAGGGCTCGGTGTCCAAGCGGTAAGAGAGCCGGTGGGCCGGCGGACAGACCAGCAGCAGCAGCTGACCGGGATCTCTGATGCATCCTGCCCGCAGGGGGGCCTACTAGTCTGTCGTCTGCTTACTGAGGGAGATAGCAGGGTTGTCTTAAGGAGCGCGTTTAGCTCTGGCTGTATTTTCTTCCAGGGCTTTAAATCAAACGTAGCCCGGGGTCTGTGTGTGCGCCTCCGGGCGTCCAGGCCTGCTCCGCACCGGGAAGAGTACTGAAGGAGATGTAGCAACCGCGGCAGAGCGCGGAGCTGCGCTGTTTCGCCGGGCGGTGCAGAGCCTCTCCATGTGCTGCCTGCTGGCCGGAGCTCCCGTTCTGTAGCGTCGCAGCCCCTCTTACAAACAAAACCGTGTGCGGCCGATCGACTGACATGTTTCCCCTGCCCTCCTGTTTTCCAGATTGCAGCAGGAGCTGATGACGTTAATGGTAAGAGAGTTGCGACTCTTTACCCCGCTCTCTGGGTCGGGGTTTGGTTAGTAAATGTTCATGGGATAATGGCATTCTGGTGAGCGAAGATGCTCGCTAGTTGGCTGAATGCATTTTCCCTCTCTCCGCAGATGTCTGGGGATAAGGGCATCTCCGCTTTCCCGGAAAGCGATAACCTCTTTAGGTGGATCGGGACTATAGATGGAGCTAAAGGAACGGTAAGTGATCCCAATTGTTGCGTATGCGGTGGGGCTGATTTTGCTGGTCTGGTAATCTTAATCTGTCATCCTGCTGGCTTTCATTGTGAGGAGAGGACGTGACTCCTTTCTAGTCCTGCGAGGGTTAATGTGTCTGTGAGTTAGGCTGCCTGGGCAGATAACAGGAAGTCCTCTGCTCATGCATTTATCTTTGTTAAACTCACCTGAAAGGTGGAAGGACGCCCACACTGAATAAAACTCCTAAGAGCTTTCGTGCACGCCCCAAACCCAACTACTCAACTGCACCACTTTGTGGAGGAGCAGTGCGAGAGCCCCCGGTGACCCCCAACAGCTGCCACCTGTTTCCAGCAGTGCAGCTGTCCAGAACAGTCGGGCCAGGCAGCACAGCAACTGTTCGGGGGGCTGTGAACGATTGTCAGAGTTGTATGAACCCAGGTTAGCTTGGTAGTGTTGTTCCAGACTTTTCTGGGGGGGATAAGTCAGATGCCCCTCAGGTGTGGGTTTTACCCCATAACAATGAACCCCTCCCCTCGCGCCCTGCTGCCGCAGGCTCTAACCAGCTGCCCCTGCAGGTGTACGAGGGCCTGCGGTACAAGCTCTCGCTGGAGTTCCCCAGCGGATACCCCTACCAGGCACCCCGCGTGAAGTTCGTCACTCCCTGCTTCCACCCCAACGTGGACGAGCAGGGCTTCATCTGCCTGGACATCCTGAAGGAGAAGTGGTCGGCCCTGTACGACGTGCGCTCCATCCTGCTGTCCGTGCAGAGCCTGCTGGGAGGTGAGGGGGGTGCGACGCTCTGCACTTCCATTGTCAGTGCTGCGTTCTTCTTCACTGCTGTTGGGTGGGGGTGCCCCTGTAGCTTTAGGGAGCAGGAAGCGGCGTCTTGCTGGGATAAGGACGCTAACGTGTTTCTGGATGAGTGCGGAGCGGAGTGAGTTAGGCTGCCTGGACAGCCTTGTGACTTCACCGCAGTCTAGGATCCCCTGCACACTGTAGTAATTCTCCTTACTCTGGTAATTGTAGACTCTGCCAGTACAAAGTAGAATCTGTGACCTAGTCAAGAGTAATGCTTCAGCATTTAACTTTCCTTCAATAAACCATATTTGCAAAACTCAATCACAGTGTTTGCCAGAGGTTATAGCACGCTTAAGAGTTAATGCCAAGGAGTCTTGTTTTAAGAGAAGAGCTGTAGGCAGAAGAATTCTTAAAGGACAAAGTTTTTGTTATTCTCAGGTTTCAGGGTTTTTATTTTGTTAATCTTCCCTGACGGACAGCTTCCAACAGCAATGACTTTCTTTTCGCAGAACCCAACAACGACAGCCCCATGAACACGATGGCGGCTGAGTTATGGGCGAACCAAGAAGGTAGGTGCCTTTCACACTCCGCCCAGCCTGCTTGTGTGAAACTTCGTCTCCTTTATTCAGCTGCGTCTCCCCTCTGTCCGCGTTCTTTTCTGGCTAACCTACACGTCGGGAAGGGACTGAGCCAGAATTAAACCACTCTGCCCTTGTAACTTTCATCTCATCCTGCGATTGGTTATGAATATAGTGGCTAAAAACAAGACACGGCTATTCTGTCGAGTGGAAGTGGCATTGAAGCCAACGAAAGAACATTAAAACCTAATTGTCCATGGATTCAAACTAGCGGTGACTCTGGCCATCAGCCATGTGCAATATCTAGACTTCAGAGTGGGATTAACCTTCATTGCTCCTCATCATTTCACGTACGCCTTTAACACCCCACTCAAACCTTGTTAAGCTTGTGCTGTTGCTGGATAATGAAAATGCCCTTCTATTCTCAAACTGGCATCGCTCTGCCTGCTGCTCGGTGGCAGTCACAAGATCACTCTGCCGTCCTGTTTCTCCTTGTGGTTCACTGCCTAATGGCTTTTCTCTTCTCTTGCAGCCTATAGAGCCCATTTGCACTCGACGTATAAGAACTGACCCCTGGGGCTCGGCCTGTCCTGTCTCTTGTATGTCTGATATTTGAATGTACCTTCCTGTCTGTTGCCTTCTCATTATGTAAATTCATTTTAATTTTTTTGTATTAACTTATGTGAATAAAGAGATGTCTTGTAAAATCCATCAATCTGTGCTTTGTGTTGGCTTTTGCCTCGGCTTCCTTTTTGTAGGAGGAAGGCCCTTGTGCAGCAGGCAGAGCAAGGCTGAGTGCAGAAGCTCCTGCCTTCTTGTCTGCAACAGCAGCCTGTTCCTTGCCTGGCCAGAACTATGGCTCTGTTGGAGAATGTGTGAATAAAATACCTAGTCAGACATATTGACTAACCAGTCAGGTTCACCCAAGAACTTTGTAATGAGTTACCCCTTGTGAAAATTTCTTGCTGAAACTCAGGTGTGTAATGAAGGTGCAGATTTGGTCTGTTTCGCATCGGTATCTTGCCAGTTAAGCGTCTCCACTAAGGAAAACGCCACATGCTTTTGAGCCTTTAGAGGATGGATGTGATTTCCCCCACCCCCCACAGTTTTGGAAAAAACTAGAAGTTTCTGCTTAACAAACTGGAATAAGAGCAGTCGGATGTGTTCTCTGCCATTGCTAAATGAGGTACGAGAGAGCAGGCGCGTGCTTGCGCGCCCCGCTGGGCCTCCCTGTGACGCACGCTGACGCTGGTGGGGAACAGCTGGGCTCGTGCTCAGTTCACCAGGCACAGGATCCAGCCCAGCCGGCAGCCCGGGTAGCGGCAGCAGCCGGCCTGGCGCTCCGCCCCCTGGGACAGCTCCTCCACGGTCAGCAGCTCCTCCGACGTCACCCTGTCGTCGGGGTCCAGCTCCGCCAGGCTGCCCTCCGCCCAGGCCTCCTGCGTGGCCTCCACTGACCAGATGGGCACGCTGACCCTCTGCAGCAGGTCCTGGGCCATGCGCTCCAGCTGGGCGATGTGCGCCCCCAGGTCCGGGGGGGGCTCCGCCGCCGCCGCCGCCTCCTTCTCTCCCTGCCCCCAGGGCGCCTGCACCAGGGCGGCCCGGGCTGCCACCTCGGCGGTCCGGCCCGCGGCGCCCGTGTGGAGCAGGGCCCGGCGGTCGCGCGGCTGGCTCAGCGGGAAGAGGGCCTGCAGGGCGGCGGTCTTGTGCAGGTCCTGCAGGAAGAGGTCCAGCCCCGACAGGAAGAGCACCCACAGCCGCTCGGCCTCCTCGCGCTCCTCCGGCCCCAGCTCGGCCCCCGTCAGCAGGGCGGTCAGCCGGCCCTGCAGCCCTGCAACGAGCCGGGACAGTCGCGTGGTCCGCGGGCCAACACCCCTCTACACCACCCTTATAGACCCACGTTCGGGGCTAGATCCTCCTACTGGCTTTAAACGCTTTAAATAATCAGCTCCAGCATGCGTCTCCGAAGCCCTCCGTGTCTACACTCCTGCCCGCAGGATCGGCTCCGGAGAGGGGGTCCTGTGCTTACGGCACATCCCTGGCTGAGGGTGACCATTGTCAAGAAGTGCCCTTCCATCGACTCGGAGAGAGACAAATCCTCAGACTCCCCATCTTCAGAACTCGCCTTTTGACTAGGGCCTGTATCCGCCATACTTAACTTTCTATCCTGTTTCTTTTTTTTTGCACAAAAGAGCAAAAGAAAATAAAAATATTGTACTTTTTTATCACTATGTACAGCATCCTTCCGTTTGGAAACGTGCTTTGTAAATAAAAGATGTTATTATTATACCCTAACAATGGAAATCTCTCTTACGTCAGCTAGTTCTCTAATAGCATCGCTTATCTTTAGCATGGTCAGCGTGGCAATTTGCATGCTGGGACTGTTCATGTGGAATGAACCGGACAGGGCTGCTAACCGAGTCCTGCCCTGGAGCAGAACTCCGAGCTGCCTGTCCAGGAAAGGTGTGCCCGGCGCGGCGCTGCTCGGTGCTTCGCCCTGCTCTACCTGTGCAGATGTGGTGAGCCTTGAGCCGGGTGTCCTCCAGCTCCTCCCTCAGGCGGCTGCAGTCCGTGCTGCCCCCCACGCACATGGCCAGCTGCTGGAAACAGGCGGTGACCCTGGTCAGGGAGGCCTGCGCCTTCTTGCACTCTGCCACCGAGCCCTGCGCCGCTGGCAGCTCGCCCACTGACCGCCTCCACGGGCTCATCGCCGGCCTTCGGCTGCCCCCACGCTCTCCGAGCCTGGAGGTCCCTGTCAGCCAGGAGCAGAGGCGGTCAGACACTTGGACAAGGTCCGTGTCTCCTGGTGTGCGTTAGCAGAGGAATGCCCACTGATTACAAGGCCACCTTCATCTCCTCTAGACGTGTAGAAATCTGTTCCAGAAGGCCAGGTTTGTTAGTAAGCAAAATCTTTCAGATCACCTGGTAGGAAAGATTTCCTTGAGTAATTGTCTTAACTGCACTATAAATTGTTTTGTTCCGGCTGCACGAGTCACAAGCTTTTGCAAAGGCTAAAAATAATAAGAATGCATGCATACAGTATAACAAGCCCTGTGTGCAGAACTCACATTTTGCTGAATGAGGTAAAGATCAGTTGTTCCCAGCTGCAGTGGGAGTGGACGTACTGTAGCAGTTAAAAAAGCTCAGCCTCAAGAGGAGCTTTACAGCTCAGACAGGAATCCACCCTTTCAGATCCACAGGTCTCCCCCTTCGCTTCCACCCCTGCCAGAATCGCTGCAGGGGGTCCAGGCACGAGGAGACCGACGGCATGCACCCTCTGTTTCTGTTGCCCGATTTTCATGAAAGTCCCAGCAGCGTCCCAGCAACTCACCTGCTGATCCCGGGGCTCTGGTGATGTGGGAAGCGGTGCTGGGCTCAGAGGCTCCTGTGGTGTCTCATGGTGTAGCTGTTGCTTCCGCGCTGGAGCTGCCCTTCTGCTCCCCCAAGCAAACTCCCCTCGCTCCTGTTTGCCCCTGCGGCCTCCCCTCTCCTCCTCCTGCGCCGAGTGCTGCCACAGGCCCAACGCCCCTCGATTCCTGCCTGGAACACCCCTCCCACCCCACCCCCACTGCAGCTGACGCACTGATTACATTAGGAGCGGTGCTGCGCTTCTCCGGAGACGCACAACATCTCAATTATCCCTGCCTGGCAGCTGATGCTCAGGGATGCCCAGGCCTGTGGTGAGAGACAGCATGGCCATGTGTGTGTGTGTGTGTGTGTGTGTGTGTGTGTGTGTGTGTGTGTGTGTGTGTGTGTGTGTGTGTGTGTGTGTTTTCTCATGGTACAGCTGCTTTAAACTGATGTTTCCTTGAGGACAACGCGCTGTAAACAAGGCTGACACTTTAGGAGTTGCTTTGCGAGTTCAGACTAAACACTCAGCTCTGCATCAGCGAGGTGCCCGTGGGGCGTCACTGTGCGAAATGGAAGCCACACCGAGGCGTCCGCCTCCTCAATCAGAAGTGTTCGCGTCTTGCCGATCGTGCGGACGTGATGAATGTGGGTCCTGCCCCTGATCTAAGCAAGTCCTTCGGATATACAGCAGATGTAAGGGATTTATTTCACATTTGGTTGAAGAGGCATGACGGACAGGGGACAGGGGAGGGGGGAGGGGGTGGAAAAATACCAGCCCTGTTTTTTGCCTCCTTCTGCAAAGCCAGCCCCTTGCCTGCCCCAGGTGCTGGTTAGTTAATCACCCGCTGTGTGCTGTGTGCGGAGCGAGGGGGGCGGTGGGGAGTGGAGATGTGGGGGGGGTTTCGGACCCCCCTGGGTAGCTGTGCTTACTACCACAGGGCCCCCCCAGGGAGTGGGGAGAGGCCCCTGATGTCACCACCTTCTCTTCCTCACCGCGTCTCCCGAGCAACTGCTGCTAAAATTAGCCCCCCCCGTCGTCGTGTGCAAAACAATTACCTGCCGCTGCCGAACTTGTGACCTGAGTGGGTGCTCTCTCTCCCTGCCTCCCCATTCACAGCCCCATCCTCTCCGCCACCTGCTGCCATTCACAAAAACAAGACGCCATCTGTCTGTCCGCTTCACGCTAACAGAGTGACGCTCGGCTGCAGCCGAAATAAAACAACAGCCCTGGTGATCTCCTCTGACACAGGAGGCTCCATACTACAGATGCTGAAACACCTCCATTGTAGGAAGCCTGCTTACATGCAGGTGGAGAGCGAAGTCTTGGCACTTTGCAGCCACAGCAGGGTGGTCCACTAATGTGTTAGGCGTGGCTAGTCCATGCTCAGTTATATGCATTAGAGTACAGCCCAAGATGTTGTATTAAAAAATGTTGTAGTAATTTATTCAAGGGCTGCCTCTGTGTTTCTTCATCTTCAAGTACATTACCACGTTGGGCATGGGTGTCATCCAGCAGGGATCACTGCTCCTCCACACAGCCCACGACTCGCAATAACCCACAACATGCTGAGAAGGGTCCAAAACGTTCCGCGCCTGCCAGTTCACTGAAAACACATCGGCCTTCGAGACAGCCAGTCTGGAAAACCCCTCCCCAGCGAGGCTTCGACGCAGACTGCACTGGGCCCAAGACAGGGAATCAGTGGGCTGAACAGACACCCACCTCGTCACATGCCCTCCCCAGCTGCCCCCAAGCCTGCCCACTCCACGAACACCGCACACCCTCCACACGGCTGGACCAGAAGCTAGGGCGCTCTTCTGCTAGCTTTCCAAATGCCCCTCCCCCAGCTTGTTGTTTGGCCCGGCTTGCCAGCCTCCCAGTTAGCCTGTTCCACACACCCACCACCCTTGGGGTACAGAAGTGTCTCCTGTCCTTGGTCTTAAATGCATTTCTGTGGAGGATTCCCTTGTGCCCTGTAGTCCGTGCGTCAGCCCCCTGCGCTGACGGAGTAAGTCCCTTTATGGAGTTTGAAGTCATTTTAACTCACGGGTTGTATCTGGACTGGTTCTGGAGCAGCGATGTCATTCTGTAATGTGGTGACCAAAACCCAGCATGACGTTCTGGATGAGGTCTTGCTAGAGCGATTCACAATGTCAACATGACATCCCTTGTTTTAAATTCCACACATCTAACTATCACTGTATATCTCAGCGGTATGTTCTAGTATTTTGCAGTGCTTTGCGTTTATTAGAAATTAACTGGAGCCAAGGACGACCAGCCCTGCGTTTGTTGATAACCTGTATACAAGGTAAGATGGAAGTTTAAAGTCGATATAATTTTTCGAACTTGGCATTCTGAAGACTACTACATCTCCTAGAAAAGCCTACAACCCACAGGAAGAGGACAGCATCTTTTTACCCGAGCGCTTAGCTTTCTTTATATGTGCGATTCTGTCCGCTTGTGCAGGTGTCCGGGAGTTATTTGTGCTGTAGACCCCACCCCGCCCGCTGATCTGGAATTTCTCCAGGAGTTGCAGTAACGTGAAGTTCCACCAGGCGGCGATGGACTATCTGACTGTCAACGAGGCCACACAGCCCAGCCTGAGCGTTTGTGCGCCAGCTTGCAACGTGCAACTTTGTCTGAATTGCAACGTCTGCTGATCAGGCTTAAGTTATAATAAGTTCGCCAGATAATACTAAAACTGCAGAAAGCAGGTTGTTCAAAAAAGAAACTATGCCAGCAGCTGTAGATTCAATGCGGATTTTTAGTTTCTCAAATACTTTCGGTCTGCTTAAAAAAAAAACAGACAAATACTTTTTTGTGCGGCTCCCTTCATCGGTCCGAGCAATCCAAGCGCGAGTGAATACGTCTTACCTGAGATGTCTGGTGGCAAGGCGAGACGTTTTTACTTTTTCTGCCTCGATTAATGACATGCTTTCAATCCAAATCCTAGTTAGAGTCTATGACTAGGACTACTCATAGTATGAGTCCCCTCTCCTCTTCCTCGCTTTTTCATTCCGTGTTTGCTACGGTTAATAAATAGCTAATCCCGTGGCCCTGTTACAACGGCCTGAACTTTGCTATTAATATCTTAAACGCTCTTCACTTAATAGAGCTTTAATTAAGGGACAGTGGGCTTATTTGTGTTTTATTTTGCTCGAGAAGCTGTGCGTGTTCATCTGCTCGTCTGTTTACAAGCATGTTCGGTGTGAAACGGTTTGTGCTCTAGGCCTCAAGATATCTTTAATGTATTATATAATACATGGCATAAAACAACAATTATTTTTAGTGTTATTACTCCACCTTTCCGTTTATTTTTTTTCCCTCGTGTCTTCATACTACAACAATGAAGAGGCGTGTCTTTAAACTTGAAGCGCACGTTGCTCCGGAGCAGAACGCTTGAATGACACCAGGGCCGCTGTTTGCGCCGCGTTCCCAGCTCCCCCGCGAGCCCCCCTCCAGCTGACAGCTCTTCCTTCCCATGATCCCACGAGGGGGTGTTTGGATTAAGAGGAGAAATGGGGGCAGCCTTCTGGAAAGCCCACAGCGCAAGCAGCAGCACCAGGAGAAGCGGTGTTTTTTATGATGGGAGCCGGCACCGGTCTCGCTTCAGGGCTTTGACATCCTGGCTCTCTGCGGCCGGACCACCGACAGAGCCGTGCCTGCGAGCGCAGGGTCTCCATCAGTCCCCCCGGCACAACCGCAGTCCTCACGATGACCTCGACCTCAGCTGTTACCCCACTCCCTTCAGCTGTTACCCCACTCACCCCCGAACTGTTCTAAAAGGGCTGTGAGAGCAGTGCAGGACAGTGCACAAAAGAAACCCACTGTGAGCCCAGGCACTGTGTTCGGGGTCTTTATTGGGATGGGCTTGGTGGTGTCAGTCCTTTCGCGTTCAGCGACGACAAAGTGTTTAAACACGGAGTTACAGCTCTGGAGCATGGTACAGACAGGCCAGTAAATGTGGCGACTTTAAACATTTTAAAAAAATATAGGAACACTATATGCTTTATGTGTGCAGACATAGTGTGTGCGCTAGGTTGTTAGAAAGCAAACCACTCTGTATTGCTCACAGAATTGCACCAAGCTCTGCAAGCTGATGTGCTGTTTCCTGTCTGCAGGATGCAGGATGATCAGACACTATCTTCCAGTTGTATAGCTGATTGATCATGATCATGATAACACTTATCCTCATGTCTATACGATGTCTGAACACAGAACACATGGCCCCTGTGGAGCTAGAGGTACTGATGCATTGAGAAGGAAAGAGAAGGTAACTTGACTTTTAATGCGGTCTTGAACCTGTAATGCTGATGGTCAGCCCTCTTTCTGGAGCAGAGACTCTGTGTAACAAAATCGGGCTGGTCTCAATACAGTCTGAAAGCGCTATTACGCCCATCCGGAGGTCAGAGGTCATTCCAAGAGTGTCACAGCCACTCACACGGGGAGACGGCATGACCCGGACAGCCTTGGCACGGCTCGTTTTAGCTCCACGAACGGCCCAACGGGAGGCTGAACGAAGAGGGCGAACAAGCAGAGTCTTGCAACTGCTTCCTGGTGGTGGCACAGGGGGCAGGCACCACGCCGGGCGGGATACGGGGCGACACGGGGTGCCAGGGTCGCGACCTGTGGCCGCCGTGCCCCCGCCCCCCCCCCCTCCCCGGGCGGGGGGGGCGGTCACGTGGCGATGGACTCCATGATCTCGTGGCACAAGCACTGGCAGAAGCCGTAGAAGACGCAGAGCACCAGCGTGGAGGGCACCAGGCTGACCAGGATGACCCCCAGCGTCAGGTGCTGGATCATGAG
This sequence comes from Lepisosteus platostomus, assembly GCF_059453375.1. Taxonomy (NCBI): domain Eukaryota; kingdom Metazoa; phylum Chordata; class Actinopteri; order Semionotiformes; family Lepisosteidae; genus Lepisosteus; species Lepisosteus platostomus. Next base: position 25,505,603 of record NC_142625.1, on the reverse strand, counting down.
CAGGTAGATGCCCAGCGGCAGCGAGCTGAAGTAGATGAGGCACAGGACCCCGATGAGGAAGCGCGGGAAGGTGCGCGAGGTCCAGGCCCGGCACTTCTGCACGGGCAGGTGGCAGGGCAGCGAGTCCAGGCTGGGGGGCCGGTACAGCCGCACCAGGTTCAGCACGCTCATGGTCTCCGAGGAGGCCGTGTCCCCCGGCACCTCCATGATGGTGATGACCAGGCAGTCGGAGGAGCTGTGAGAGGGGTCCCCGGGGGTGCCCCCGCCGCCGCCCAGGCTGTTGGGCGTCAGCACCACCTCGCCCGGCGTGCCAGCCGCCCCACTCTTCCGGGCCCGGTCCTGGTAGGTGAGGATGGCCAGGATGTTGCTGTCGTCCTGCAGCAGCCAGATCTCCTCGTCGGGGACGTGGGTCTCGTGGCGGCAGAAGGGGCAGCTGATGATGCTGGGAGAGGAGTCCCCCACGTCCACCATCTTCTTCAGGCATTTGGCGCAGACGCGGTGCAGGCAGCTGAGCACCTTGGGCTTGCGCGCTCGCGCGTCGTAGCGGTTGTAGCAGATCTTGCACTCCAGCTCCTCCAGGGTGTAGACCAGCGGCTGGGAGCTCTCGCCCTCCGGGTCGGGGTTCCGGCTCATCCTGGGCCGCGGGTCTCGCCGGCGGGCCGGAGCCGCCGCGTACAGGGCCGAGAGAGGGAGGGACGGGGGGTATGGGGCTCCTCACTGGCTGTCCCCGGACGCCCCCGCTGGGGGTGGAAGCGTCTCTTCCCGCTGGTTTCCCGGCGCGGCTCTTGCTCACAGCCGCTGGCCGCGGGAGACGGGTTTCCCGCCGGGCATCTCCGATGGCCGGGCGCGCCTCTCGGACACGGCGGGCTCCGGTCAGCCGGCCAGCCCGACCTCTTCGGCCGACGGGGGCGGAGACGTCTCGCTTGAAGAAAGGGAAGGCCTGCTCTCTGTGTTCCCTCCCTAGGCTGCCGGGCTCGGGGCTCCGCAGAGGGAGAAGGACCTGCTCTCCTCCCTGCCGCAGGAGGTGTGCATGTCTACGACGCTGTTCGCTGCTGGTTCCCCCCTTTGCAGCCTCAGGCTGACCCTCTCGGCAGCAGGAAGCAGGAGACCTGTGAGGCTGGGGTCACCCCTGGCCGGAGAGCTGTGCTAGTTGCCCCCGAGTCTGCTGCCCTGCGAACCGGGTGACACTTTCTGCTGCAGGACGTCACCCAGCAGTGCCCAGCTCTCATTCTTGCTCTGCAGCAAGAGTCAACGGAGAACAGAGTCTCGCTCAGATCAGCGGCCCCACATCTAGGAACCTCGCTGGAGAAGTCTGGGTGAAGGGGATCGCCCCTCGTGGGCAGCAGCAGCCTGGCACCTGGGATTCGAACCCGCGACCCCTCCGGTTCAGCGTCCAGATTCCCTGGTCCGAACCTACCTGTGCATCACCTCTTCATTCACTCATCCGTAGGCACTGGTGCATGGAAAACCCGGCTCGCTGCAGGAGCGAAAGAAGGCAGAAGACAAACGGGGCCTCGCTGGGTCCGTCGCTCCCTGGAAGTGCTCGGCGGAGAAACGGGGCCCCGACCAGGCAGCGCTCGTCACAGCTCCAGCTCCTCCCGAAAGCACCCAGAGGTCGTACGGGGGACAGAGCAGGCGGGCCGGAGAGTGGAGGGGGAGGCTGCAGGGTTACTGGCACCAGCCAGGTGCGCACGCGGCGGGTGTCGTCTCCATCAGCTTCACCCCCGGGCGTCCCGGGAAGCAGGCGACTCCCCTGAGAGTAACAGGACACAGAACAGAGGCGTGACTGTGTGGCCCTGCAGTCAGCACCAGCAGGACCAATCAGGACCATGTGTACAGCGTGCAGGACCAATCAGGACCATGTGTACAGCGTGCAGGACCAATCAGGACCATGTGTACAGCGTGCGTGGGCAGGCACGTGTTTTCATCTCCAGCCATGGATCCACTCATGTATTTTGCTTATTATTATTATTATCGCTCGTTAAACTTGTCGATTATACCTCTTTGAAGCTCGTTTAACACGCTTTCATCCCAGTAACTGGTATTTAACGAGCTAGGAATGCGTTGTAATACATCAAATTGACGAAAATGACACTTGATGTTTGATGTCAATGTTTGTCAGTGTAGAAATGTGCCCTGCGCTTGCAGACAGGTAGGATAAGTGAGGCCCCGAAGCACAGCACACAGGGGCCCCAGGCCTGTGTCCAGAAGGTCAGCCTGGCCCCTTTCCATGATTATGAGGCTTGCTGTGCCCCTCTCCCCCCTGCTGCTTCCAGGGGGAGGCTGGGCAGGTTGTCACAGAGCTGTGGGGGGGCGGTTGTCTCGCAACTGTGAGCATGGATAAGACAGCATGAAAATCGGCACGTTATGCACCTCAGAAATAAGGCTTTGCAGTTCTTATTTGCAGTCCTAAACCACCAACCAAACTGCATCCTTTGCTCAGAAACAATTGGGTTCGGTTTCCAAACAAACACGCCAATCTTTTTTCTCTTGTTGCACAAACAGCACGCACTCCAGCACACACAGGTGCGCACGCTGCAGGGGTAAACAATAACGATTCTCGGTCCTGCCCTGCTCCAGCCGGTACGTGTGGAACGGAGCTGAAATGCAAAAAATGTGAGGTTTCTGTCCTGTAAAACATGAAGGATATGTATATTTATTTTTCCTCAAAAGATCACAGACTTTTTTCATTTTCTTTTTCCGACTCTCCTTATCTAGTCTGGTTATGCAACGGTATCTCTGACTGAAGTAGGGCTGTTAAAATATGAACCAGCGCTATAAATAGCAGGGGCTGCAGCTGGAGGGGGGGACAGGATCTTTTATATAACCATCCCCCAGCAGACAGTGTGCTTTCATCTGGAGCTGCGCTGGGGCCTTTGCCTCTCTGGAAGCACAGGGAGACAATTATAGAAATTGAACAATGTCCACAGAAAAACACCATTCGGAACGATTTCGTAACGCGCAGGCAGACAGCCCTCCATGGCCGGTGCTGTGATCGACGGCTGTCTCCTCCGAGCGCGCTCCGGAGTCTCCATCTGCACTCGGGTGCAGGGTTTTCGACTGGGGACACGCGGAGCTGCTGTTTCAGTGTCGGGTCACGAGCTTTCAAAACCCAGCATCTGCCTGGAAAGTGTCTTAACGCACATCCGAGCCCTGGGAGCCCATGTCGTTCATAGCAGTTCACTATGACAAGAGTTAGTGCTTTGTGCATTTTTAGACTATTGGGTGAGAGAGGTTTGGCTTAACCGGCTTGGTTAACGGGCCACAGGACGAGGAGACTCGAACCCCAGCCACAGTGAGTGGACCTAGGGGCAGCTGCAGGGTGTGTTTGATATACAGAGCTGATTTCCGTGTGATTAGTAGCAGCTGTGTGAGAGCGGACTTGTTGCTGTTATCCCTCCTGAACCTCAGTTAATGACTTCCACTGAGCGTGGTGTGTGAAACAGGTGGGCCCGACCCCACCCTGTGTTCTTCCTGAAATCAGTGGTGACAGCGCCACCCGGATCCCGCACAATCGGACCCTGGGCCGGCGCCCCGGCTCTCTCGTCCCCCACAGCTCCCCTGGGCCAGAGAGGAGGTACAGTATGCAGGCAGGGACTGAGGGACCGAATGTAACTGCAAGAAACAGGAAATCGTTTCAAAAGCTAACCCTTAAAACATTGACTGTTTACGGGTGAATACGTATGACATTTTCAAAGCCATTCTGAATCCTTTGCTGAGTCTAGCGGAGTCCAACACACACGCATTCCTATCTCTGTCGATTAATTACGGGATGGACGAAGACCAGTTATCGCTTTCGCAATGCTAGAAGCTGGACCCTCAAGAGGATTAGAGCTCTGTTTCGCGTTTCAACGGTCAAAGTAATACCACACAGAGACACCTGAGATCAAACAAACGTGAAAAAAACATATTTCACCTTTCAGAAACATGATTTATGTCACCTGTAAAACACTGCAACCTGAAATCTGACCTTATTCCGTTTCCTCTGAATTCACTGTGCACATTCCTTCCCCGATACAAACTTCATTCCATTTATAAATCCTGTTGGAAGACCAGAAGATCGAATGAAACACGCATTCCGCATCCTGTATAAGACTGTAAGACTATGCGGTGGGAGCCTGTACTATCTCCATGGGGAATACTCATTCCCAAACTTCTGACAGCTCTGGCTGAAGCACAGGCAAGTCCACGACCTCAGCGACCGTCAGACCACCTTCTCGCAGTCTTCGTGAAAATCAAACGTTTTGCAACTAACCATGTAACATTCTGGCATATAATCCAACGATGGAACACAAAGTTACACCCTGATCGTAACGCGGTTTTTAATAGCAAGCGAATACACTGCATCAAAATTACCTAGTTGAAGATTTTTGTGTTGGAGGGCGGAGGTCATTTAAACATTCCCCCTCCACACAACGTGATCGGCCTCAGTTCTCGGTTGATTTTCTCGAGAATCTTCAACGCAATTTCATTACCCCTGCATCGCTTTGAAAAGATAACAGAGTCTTTGGCTCAAGATGGGTGACGTTATCGTTGAAATTGTAGCCGTGTAAGCTTCACGAAAAAATGTTCCTACAAAACTAAATAACACGAATATCGCTACCCTGGACAGCGCGACGTAGTTCGCAATAGAATTGCGTTGCTCATGGTCTGCAAGCACGGATTTAATGAGGAATATAACTCATTTCATAACATTCATCTTTATTTTACAAACATAAAAATACATAAAAATAACAATAAAGTTAAGAAATAAATAGCTGATACTCACTGCTTCAGATTATATATACTGTCCTGTTTCTCCTTTTCATCGATTGATCATGTTGAGAACGTCTGCCGCACGTGTAAAGAAACACAATAAACCACAACTCCCATGTTTCCCGGGACGCCTGGAGGAAGTGACAATCTCTAGGAGGTGGGGCTAAAGTTCTTGAATACCAGTAAAAGAGAATCTACAGTCTTGTCGGACATCTACGCTTGTTTGTGGATTTACTCGTGGAATGGGGGCACAAACATTAGCTTCGTAGCTAATCCAAGTGTTTATGGCAAACAACAACGGAAAAAATAAACAAATGACTGATATATTTCACAACAGTGGCTTGTAATTGCTTCCACTCAAAAAATAAAACAACAACTCCATTGTTTGCCATCTTTATCGGAGAGTTCAAGCAATTTGAAAGCCAGGTGTTGCCCTCATAGTCATCTCCATTGACAGAGGCGTGAGACTGTGCACATCACGTATATGCTGACTGTAGCCGTACGCATCGCATAAGGCTTGTTCAGCGATGGTGACTGTAAAGATGTAAAGAACTGAGTGTATTCTTTCAGTGGTGCCCAAGACTATGTCTTCTCTGTGTTCCTGTGTTGTTCTCTTCCTCTGCTTCTCTTTTCCAGCGTGTCCCCTCTCCCTGCCTGTGTCCTCTGGTTTCTGAGTGCAGGTCCAAAATGAATCACTCAGCGCAGATGGCTGTTTCCTCTCTGACTGCAGGTCTGACTGCAGGGCCTGGGAAAACCGCTCTGTCCCCTCCTGCGCTCCTTCACCTCTCCATCGTTTCATCTCTCTCATAATCCCGTGTTTCTCTCTCCCTCTCTCCCTCAGTCCCCTGACTCTCTCCTTCTGCCTCCCGTCTCCCTCCCCCTGTCCCCCTGTCCCCTGTCTCTCTCCCTCTGTCCTCTGTCTCTCTCTCCCTCTCCATCTGTCTCTCTCTCCCTCTGTCCTCTGTCTCTCTCTCTCCCTCTGTCCCGTCTCTCTCCTTTCCCTGCTCAATCATCTGAACAATGCAGCTGCTGCAGCAGAGCCCCCTGGGGCTGGCGTAGGGCTTCCAGATGCCGCTAATGTCTGTATCTCAGCTGTTTACAAGCACAGCTGACACTGTCCCCACTGACCCTGAGAGAGGGCACATTGCCAGCCTGTGCTGTGGGTCTCTTACCCTTCTCCCAGTGTGTCCCAGCACACCACAGATCTCTGTACTAAGCGCTTTCATTCTAGGACTTGAAATCTTTCAAGAGTCCTGAAGTTGCTTTTACAAGAGGCGTGCAGATTGATTTGACGTGATAAAAAAGAGATGAGAAAAAAAAAACATTGAACCTCGACTCCCAAAATGCTCTAAAGTGAATCCTGGGATATTCAGTAAAGTGCCGTGCATTTGGCTCACTGCGTTATTTCTGTTTTAATGGACGCAGTTCATCTCCTTTGCTATGGGTTGCAGTTTCAAATCCCTTTCAAACACTCAGAGGGGGACTGGCCTCGAGAGCAGCTAAGTGCACCTCCGGCCGCCAGCGCACTGGCACAGGCCTCTGTGGTGGGGCAGCGGGGCAGCAGGGACTGAGGCAGTACCATCTGTCGCCTGGCCACCTGCTCCCGCGGGCGCCGCGGGCACCGCCGTGGGCCAGGCTCCGTGCCCGCGGGCAGGCCGCAGCGAAGGCAGACTCTCGGGGATGAAACACACGCACGGCACTCGCAGGCCTGCTCGGTTGGGCCCGGGAGTCTGGTACCGGGTCAGGCCAGGGCGGGGAGCCTCAGTCTCGCCCCCTGCCAGAGGCCCGGGGCCCGGCCTCGTGCTGATCAGTGGGGACCGGTTTTAATTTCCTGAAATGCTCCGGGATCTCCAGCAGCCCCATCCTGTAAACTAGAGCACCTGAAGCCCCCTGCCTGCTGTGTGGGTTCGAGCCGCCTGTTTCTCACCCGGCCAGGAGATCTGGGACATTTCCTACATCACTGAGGGGCTCCTGGAAGAGCTGGGACAGAAGGAGGAAAGTTGCCACCAGGCCTGATGCCACTATCTTTTCTGCTCGGAAAATCACAGTGTAAAAATAATGTAAATGATAGTCATAATATAACAATTATAATATGAACAAGAGCGTTATTAAGATGAGCAACATGCACAGAGCGACTCTGAATATTTTCCGGATGTTGTTATTATTATGATTATGATTATGATGATTATTATGGCAGCGCTCTGTTGAATGTGTGCGCAACGAGTGGCCTAGATTCTCCGGAAGCGGATTAGCCGCGTCGGAATCGGTGCGGTGTGGGATAATCCAGACTAGCGAGAGAGTCTGCAATGTGCGGGGCCGGGCACCCCGGACAAACACGCCACGGCTCCCGGTCCTTCTGGCGATCGCTGTTCTCACCGGCGGTATCGTTAGCCACTGTCGCTGCCACTCGGTACGCGAACGACGCGCCGTGTCTCCGCGTCTTAATGTATTTTTGACTCATCCGCCCGCTGTCGCCCTGGCCCCTCTCCTGATCAGAATGTTGCCCACGTCAAAGTGAACGCCGTCTGCGCGGTCAAGTCTCTTCAGAATCGCGTCGCCGGAGAGGGGATGGCGGTATCTGGCCACAGAAACTCTCTCGGATAAGCCCACTCTCTCCATTTGTTGCTCTAGTTCAGTTTGACCAGACGGTGAAGTGTAGTTATGCGTCCGACATGATCACGAAGACGACGAATGCCGGAGTGATTGTGTGTATACATACATATATATATATCATATAGCATATATAGCATCTGTTGAACAGAAAATACCGTACTGATACAGCAATAACATTTAGCTCGATACAGAAATCGTGAAAACATTTTTTTTAATATTATCGAGACGGTGCATAAAAACTGGTTGGCACCCACAATTAAAGACGACTTTAAATGACGAAGTGGTACAACGCATGAATCATACGTGCAATGAAGCCGCTCTCCAAACTCACCCGACCCGTCTTTGGCGGCGAGGAAACGAGTCCCGCTCTCCGAAAGTCCTGGACCGAGACCGCGGCGCTGGACGCGCTGAGCTCCGGCTCCCCCGTTACCGGCAGCCCCCGCCCGCTCCCGCTCCGTCTTCCTCTCGCTCACACTCGGTCTAATGAGTCACTGCCGCCCCTCACAGCCCCTCTGTCCAGCCGGACTGCCGCATCCCCCTCTGTCAATGCAGCAGCAGCATCAGGACCTGCAGAGATTTCTCCTTCGCGGTTGCTGTGGCAACACCGAGTGCCAGCATGCGCTGATAGACCGTATCTGTGGGGTTTACACTGTATACGTTTCTGCTTCTCTCTGCCTCTCTCTCCCCCCCACCCCCCTCCTTTAATTTATCGTCTGCTATCCTGATGATTTAGTGGTTGTTTTGCACCGTATTTGAAGGGAACATGTCACCGGAGGAGACAACAGCACGCCAGCACGTACCCCTGTTGAACGCCGCTGTCAAAAGCGAGTGATCTTCATTTCAAGGGCTTGGTGTTGTTTTACGAAAAGTAATACACGTGAATATTGTTAAACGAATATGAATATGAGCTCACAATATTAAAACGCCATGCTATCCTTTAACTGTTTGATTTTTTTTTTTTAGGTGGAGTTTTTTTACAGGAGGCTATAACAAGCGATTCTTCTTTATTCCACACGATTGGTGGCCCGGTAGGGGGCGCTCTTCTCTCCGGGGGCAGACGTTCCGGTCCATGGGCCCGGTGGCAGTTTCTCGCCCGTGCTGTGGGCCTGCGCCGTGCGTCCCGCACACAGGCGCGCCTCCAGAACCAAGCGCGTTAGCTCAGCGTGTCCGGAGTGGAGCCACCGCGGATATTGTGGTGTGGTACACTCTGGGGTTGGCCTTTCCGGCAGCTTGCTCTGAAGCCACTGTACCTCATCCTGTATGGATTCACGCGGTTTGCCACGGGGGTCTACATAGTCCCTCACGTCCCCAGTGGGTGATGCATTTTAGGGGTGGGGGAACTGACCCTCCTATATAGGAGTAGCGCTCCGGGATTAAAGGCGCTGTACAAATGCAGCAGATCAACCACTACACGGGGTTTACAAGAGCACTGACTGACTGGCAACACTGCGTGATGCGTGTTACTTTAATCCGCTCGAGCAAAGACACAGAACTTCTCCTTAAACCCTAACCTATTTTCGGCAGAAATAGGCCACGATTCGTCATGCTGAGGAACGGTGCGAAAAGAAACCCCCCCCCAGCTGTGCGACCCGGGAACAAGCGCGTGTTCTCTTTGTTCCTCGGGAGGCCGAGAAATTGTACCTGGGCCAATAAAGTGATTTTATCCCGAGGGAGGGGGGCCACCTCTGATTGACACGTCCTGCGTTCGCACCGCTTCACCAGCGACGTTCTACGTGCTTTTCAAAAAGTGAAACATTGAATTTCCAACAGGAAGAGAAGCCCTGTTGCTGCAGACCAACTAACCGAAGCTCCATCCTAAAGAATTAATGAAACCGCGTAACTCCCGTCTTGGCCTCACAGACACAGACAGACCGGGGCGTCTCTCTTCCGGAAGGCACAATGCGCTTGTGCCTTCTAATACTGTTTGCAGTTACAGTGGAAGTGATTACATTTAACTCGCTTTTGAGCTTCTTTTTTGCTTTGCAGAGCGGTGCCTCGGGTTTGTGGGTAGTTCAACAGGGGTACGTTTATTTATACAAATAAATCCGTTCCATTGAATTAGAAACTGATGTCCCCCCATCTTCTTTCACGCGCAGAAATATGCCTGTATCCTCCGCTCAGAGCATTGCTGAAGTGTTTGGAAAAAGGGCTGCCGACGGGGAATTTGGCGAAACGCGGGACGCGCGCTCTGGGGAAATCACCCACCCGTGTCGCGCAGTCGTCTCCATAAGCCCACTGAGTATAACCCGGCGGTGAGGTTAGAGTTCTGCGCTGCAGCGCGCCTCGGGTAGAGAGCAAAGAGAGGCCGGCGGTGTCCTATTTCTGGAAGCCGTCAGGGCTCCAGCACGCAGGTGTAAGTGGGGCACTGTGCCGCGCCGCTCGCCCGCCCCCGCCCGGCCCCGACACCTCGCCCCGAGCGGATACCAGCGCCATCTGTTACCGCCACCCCAGCGCTGCAGCATCCGCCCGCGCTGCGAGGGGCTGGCGGCGTCTCCGCGGGCTGGCAGATTCGTGTCGCGCAGAGAGCAGCGAGGTTAGATAGAGAACAGGGACCGGGCCTTTGGTCCGCGCACAGGAAACAAAAACAAAGCAGCGGACAGAGTGAGACGCTGGCCCTCTGGGCGGTGGGGGTGTGTACATACTGGCTCTGCAGTCAGGGTCCAGGCCCGGTTCACGCGGCGGCTCGGAATGATTTTAATATACAGTAGCAGCCTCGAGCCCCGGGTTTCCAGCCTCAGCCTTTACGCAGAGCAGCGTTCATTTCATCAAGGACAGGAGGTCCCAGGTCCCAGTCCCAGCGTCCAACAACCAGCTGGGTGGACCCGGCCAAGTGGGAGCTTATGCGTCCCTCTGCTTCCCTGCCGTTTCTCTTCATGCTTGGGACCTGTGTCGGATGTCCCCGCTTTCGACAAACTACAGTCGTGTTGGAAACTGACCGTTTCCTTTTCGCTGAGAAGATGCTTTAGTCGCACTGTGTAGCAACGACGCGGTACTGCGCTGTGCTGATAGTTTGCACTCGCTGCAGATCGCTGCGCGCAACCAGTGTTTCACAGAGGTGCCGATGCGCACTCCAGAGGAACAGGCGCAGGTCCACACGCTGGACGGCCGGGAAATGAGTGTTAATTTCGATTTTGGTAAAACGTTCATCCTTTTCTCTTCTGGACATTACATACAATTCTGCGTGCATTTCAGACGTGTAAATATCACGTCTGGATAAGATCTTCGGTTCAATAACATACTAAAAACCAAACAATCTACATGACCCGCCTCTTGTTCGCGAACTTTTATGTTTTTGGTGTTCTGGTTGTACTTTAACTGTCATTTCTTCTGTAAACAATAAAAACGAGTTTGTTAGAAGTCAGAAAATAAGCCAGTATCAAAAGAACCGACTCCCACCAGTCAAGAAAGGTAGGAACTGCGCCTGTAGATAATATCGTATGTCGTACCCATTTAAATAACCATATCATATAAAAAATGAAGTTTTAACAGTACATAGTAATCCCTTTGCTAATTAAAATACAGTAATAACACCATTTGCTCCTGTGCTGCGCAGACGGGCACTCCGCTGTAGTGTGCGCGCTTGGCGCCTCCCTGCTGTCTTGTCCGCTAGCGCCACCTGCCGTTCACACGGCAGAGGTGTTCGGCCATTGTCTCTAGGGGCTCTGCCTCCCCCTGGCGGTCATGTCTTCTTACTACAGGCGCGGTGTCGGAGTAGCGTTTAGTAAGGAGGGATTGAGCTGGAGAAAAGCTACAGAATAAAAGCCGCTCCAGAATACAGCAGGTGCAGAAATACCATTGTGTGGCTGTAGCGTTTTAAATTAAGCTCCTGTATTATACCTGTATGAGACATGACGTGTGTTGCATATGTGTGTTTATATCACAGTGTTTTTGAAAGTAAATAACGGAACGAGTAGCATGCTCATTTAATGACTCACTAAATTCTCATATTCAGTTTTATTGGTATGAAACCGGTAAAATACAGTGTTGGCAAAACACATGGAATTTGACCAGGTCTATAGCGTGTACTATCTGACAAGGTAAGGCGAGTCACTAACTAAAGACCTCACTGAACAACGCAGAAAGCTATTGCTGGGTTAATTGTATCTGCTTTGGGCGACACTGTAACTCAGCAGTCAGGCCAATTTGTTTTTAAAAGATTTTTTTTATTAAATGTATAAAGAATTTACAAATACAAATACAATCCGAGGATCAAATTAGGTACAAGATAACAAACACAAACAGAAAAATAAGCAGTTAACCGCCAGAGGTAAGCAGTCAGGCCAATACTGTTGGAATGTGAAAGCAACACAGCGCCATCGACGTGCGCCGCTGACAAGCGTGGCCCCCTCCCGTCCTCCGAACTACAGGTCCCGGCAGGCACCGCGGCGCGTGACGTCATCCCGATCAGCTGTGAGCCTGGACCGCGGCCCCCCGCTCACGGGCTTCTGGGCAAAAATGACGCGCTGGTCGGCTGGCGCATATCAACACCGAGCTCTCTGAAAGGGAAGACCTGCCGTGCCCGAGCTTGGGTTCGACTTCCCTGCTTCAGACAAGCCTTCTGGGTGGCGTTGGAGCCTTTTGGAGTGCGGCGAGGTGACGTAAGGCCGGACCGAGAGCTGGGGGCCGGCGGCGATGTGGCCTGGTTTGTTTTGCGGTGGGGGGGTGCGAGGAGCTGGCTAGGATGTGCGCCCCTGCCTGAGCCTGTCCCTGGCTTATTCCTGCCCTGTTCTGCGTTGCTGTCGCCGATAACAGTATTTCCTAGCGCCAGCCCAAGAAACACAGCCGTGGGTGAGACGAGAGCGCACACTGGCCGGCCTACAATGAGCCGAAGATGTATCTGAAAAAGTCCGAGAGTCTGGGTGTCTCCTCGCCTTTGAATGGAATCGGCAAAAAAGGTAAGACTGAATTTTTTGTGTGTGTGTGTGTGTCATTGTACGTTTTAAATTCCTGGCTGCGTTGCTGTTCCCCATCGCCTTGCGCGGAGAATGCCCGTCTGCAAGCAAGCAGCTCGGCGCCTCTTCCTTGGCGGAGCGGAGATGCGCAGGCGAGCGCAGCGCAGGCTTGCAGTGGGGGGGTCTGGGGTGTCCCTGCTGCTGTCTGGGGAGCTGCAGGAGCCGGGAGCGAGGGACGAGCGCGTCTGGGCTGCCCGAGAAGTCTCCGGCCCAATCCACTCATTTGTAAAACCGAGTTTTCGGTTTCATCTGTCGAGGACAGCCGGGTAACGGGGGGCGGGGGGGAAACTGATCTTCGTGGGGTCAGCTTCAGGATGATCACGGACTGATTAACCGTGCGCGCCGCGGTGGGAACAGGAGCTCTCTCTGGACAAGCCCCCTGGTTTACAGGCTGACAGTCTTATAGTTTATGTAGGGGGGTTCCCAGCGAGATGCGAGCTGGTAGACCTGGGTGGACCAGACCAGCGCTGTAACCTCTGGATTTAGGGAGTCGCTGGAAAATTCGAGATCCACGTTGGCGATGCCGTGACTTTCGCACAGACGTTGTTTTATCAGTTCGCATTAATCCGAGGCAAAAGTTATGGGACAGAGTGCCCCGCCCCCCCCTTATGTTTCAAAATGATGCACAGAACGTGCAGACGCGCCCCCCCCCCCGTTCAGTTCCCCCCAGTGATGTGTTGGCAGTGACCTGCTGACTTCTCAGTATGACTGAAATGGGATAAAGGTCATGATTCCTGCCGGGAGCTGCAGCACTCCGAACTGGCCAGGCTGACCTGGTGACACGGTACTGGGCAGGGCTCTCGTCAGGACCAGCGAGAGGCGCCGTTCAGCCCCTCCCGCCCCTCGGTGTCAGGGTTTCATCCACCCCTTTCCTGAAAGAAGCAAGGGTATTGGCTTCGACAGCATGGCTTTGGAGCTCGTTCCACACCTCGACCGCCCTTGGTGTAAAGGCATTTCTACAGAAGAGCTTTCGGGCAAGAAAGGTCTGTCTGCTTGCCCGCTCAGAAACCGTAAGAGTGGAACAGCAGGGCTTGGGGCTTGTGTCTGAGTGGGGGATGTGTGAGCCTCCTCTGCCGTAGCCGAGATTGTTTCACTTGCAGGTGCGACTCTGCCGCTGAGCGTCCAGAGTGAGGAGCAGCTCTGCTCAGAGGCCCGAGTCTCGTGTGCAGTCATGTGTTGTGAGACGTGTGTCTTCATTGTAGCCTTGATTTGATCTTTCAGCTCCACATATGGGGTCATATTAGGCTGTTAGCGATAAAAAAAAAAAAAAAAAGAAACAGTTTCTTGGAAAGGCAGTTCAGTTTATCTGTGTTTGTCGGCCAGTGTCATTATTTTTTTAGCATGGCAGCGTTGTTTGCCAGGCGGAATGAGATGCAACACGAGCCTTGAACAGAAAGATCTGCTGTTTTCCGTACAGTAGGGCAGACAGTGGTGGCCGACACTGGTCCCCGAGAATCCCACTCCTGCAGGTTTCGTAAGACCACTTTAAATCATCTGTTTCTACCCGGGTAGAGCAATTCTGTTTTGTTCACTAGAGAAGGTGATTTGTTTAGTCAGGTACCTTAGAGGTTGTTTAAAATGCAGATCCCAACACGCCACAGTTTCGTGGGGGCCACAGTTGTCCAGTTCTGACTACGCTGGACCGATTAACATGCTCGATGTTAATTGATAAAACTTGCATCTGTTCCAGTGTTTTAGAAGATGTTGGCCTTTCAGGCCTGCCTTTTTCCTTCGTACTCTGGAACAGTGGTTCCCCGCCCTGGTCCCGGAGAAGCAGCGTGTCTCCCATCTCATTCTTAATCACAGGCTCGCTGCGGCGTATTTGCAAAGTTGCTTTCAGATCTTTAAAGGTCACACGGGACTTGTTCCTGGTTTCAGTACCGGAGCTGCAGAAGTGCCCTCGTGCAGGTGTACTGCCTGAAATGTAACTGGACCACTGCAGAAGAACATCCCCCACACAATCCGTTGCAGGTGGGCCTGACGTGGTGTCGGTGCCCCCTTGTCAGCAGGCCTGATATGGCGCTGGTGACTCCCACCTCTGTTGCTGATCAGTTGATCTATCAGTAAGTCAGGTGTGACGGCCAGCAGGCTGAGGGGAGGCTGAGTAAAGCTCTTGTGTGCTGAAGGTGTTGGAAACGGAACCCTTGAAGTAGGGTGTTTCCGACACTCAGCACCGAGTGAAGAAACCGGTTACACGAGACCTTGAGCACGCAGCCTCAGCAGCTGAGCTGCTCGCGCCCTGAGCTTGCGGCCGTGTGTTTCAGACTGCGACCCGAAGAGGAAGAGGAAGGTGGCGGAGATAACCCAGGCTCTGAGCGTGACCCCGGTGGACGTGGCCACGCTGCGGCGCATGGCCATCAGCGAAGGAGGCCTGCTCACGGACGAGATCCGCTGCCTAGTCTGGCCCAAGCTGCTGAACGTCCAGACCGATGACCTTCCTGAAAAACCAGGCAATGTGAACCCCTGACCCCTGACCCCTGACCCCAAGCCCAGCCTCCACTTTGACCCTGACCCTGCTGTGACCCAGCCACAGCTCTAGCCTCCACCTTGACTATAACCCTAAACTAAATTCTATCCCTACTTTTAGGTGGAAACATAAGTTTCCTTTTTTGTATCAAATACATGTTACTCGCACGTCCATTCTGTGCTCTGTGTAAAGATTTTTTCCCCCTGTGCTCAGCAGGGGCGGAGCTTCGAGAGAACAACAAAGATTACCAGCAGGTGCTGCTGGACGTGCGCCGCTCTCTCAGGAGGTTCCCGCCAGGTGAGTGTGTCACCTGTGTCTCAGAATGCAAACTCCTGTGTTTGTCCAGGAGCAAGAACTGCGTAATGTCTCCCCTTTAATCCACATAATCGACTGTGTTTATGGTTTGTTTAGCTTTCGTGTGGTTACGATGTCTTTTGCACGCTGTCAGGCATGATGTCCTCTTTCTGCCACGGCTGCTCAGTTTTCTGGAAACTTGCAATTGATGTGCCGTGTCCTCAGTGATTTTTGTAAATGGTTCTGTAACAGCGTGGAATTATGCGATTTGCTTTTTTCTTCTTTATAGACTTTTGGTTACGCATCTGGTTTGAAGAAGAAAAGATAATTGGTCTCTGTGAGACATGCTATTTTTAGAGTTCTGTTTTCCCGCCGTGACTAAAGTCCCTGATATGTGTCACGCTGCTGGAGAACTAATGATAGGATGCTGCTTTTGGAAGTTTTAAAACGCAGGTGTTCGAAGAATGTCACGCCGAGGCTATGCGATTTGTTACATTCAAATTGTGTTCTTCAGCAAACCAGACAAGCGCTGCTTTGTTTGTTATTATCCAAAGCAATTTGCCCCCCCCCTCCCGCCCTGGGCTCCAGCTGACGGGGGGGGGGCTGCAAGGAAGACCAGCCCTGCCTGCGTCTGTGCTTTCTGATGCGGTGCGGGTCTCAAGTTGAGGCCAAGTCTCAAGCAGATCCTTAGCCACAGAGCCCTCATGGGGGGGGAACTGTGCACGATGACGATGAGCTGGCAGTGCTTTTGTTGCCTTCTGTGTTTGAAAACGGTCACAGCGCACTCGCTTAGAAGTATTTGGACATGTGGCCTGAAACCAGTTCGTCCAGTGATTCCAGTCAGGTATCCTGGAGGACCCAAGGCTGTGCCCGGTGTGCTGCGCCTTTTTGTAATAATCCAGTGATTGTTGGTCAGCTTCACCAAGTCTGAAACCCCTGGGGTTGTGAGGTTGGAGTGTGAATCGCTGTGCATGAACACGCGTCTTAACGCCTTTGCCTTGCCTGGCCCTGTGCAGCCGGTTCCCGGCGGGAAAGGGGCTCCCCGGGGCGCTGGGCCCGGGGGTCACCGTGCGCTGTGTCTCGTGCAGGCATGCCCGACGAGCAGCGCGAGGGGCTGCAGGAGGAGCTCATCGACATCATCCTGCAGGTCCTGCGCTGCAACCCCCAGCTGCACTACTACCAGGGCTACCACGACATCGTGGTCACCTTCCTGCTGGTGGTGGGGGAGCGGCTGGCCACCGCGCTGGTGGAGAAACTCTCCACCCATCATCTCAGGTACGGACCCCTGGGGGCCGCCCTGGCCGCAGGCTCTGCTGGTGACCGATGTAAACCTGCAGACGCACGGCCCCCCGGGCCCTGATCTCAGCACGCTGAGCGGACACCTGGGTGCTCTCCCCCGGGCGAAACCACTGCTGGTGCTTAACATGAGTAATACGCGCAAACGCCATTCTAGGAGGTGTGTTTGAGTCATTTTTTTGTTAATTAATTTAGTTGATTTCGGCTGACCTTCCTGTCAGAGTTGTAATGGCAGATTTGTTTAGTCAAATCTGAACTGAGGCAGTGAGGTATCCGACAGGTGCCGACAGAAATTACACGATGGGGGGGGAACTGTGCACGATGACGATGAGCTGGCAGTGCTTTTGTTGCCTTCTGTGTTTGAAAACGGTCACAGCGCACTCGCTTAGAAGTATTTGGACATGTGGCCTGAAACCAGTTTCGTCCAGTGACGCCAGTCAGGTGTCCTGGAGGACCCAAGGCTGGGCCCGGTGTGCTGCGCCCTTTTGTAATAATCCAGTTATCACGTTCAGGATGCACACCTGGCCCTGGAGTAGGTCTTCACGTGTCCATGCCTGTGGTCTCGATCCTCTCGCTGGCTAGCTCTTCTGCTCGTTCTATTGGCCGGCCTGTTTTGGTGAGGCGGGGACTTGGCATGTTGCAGTAAAGGCAGTGTGGGTGGTACCCGGGAGCCCTCAGCTCCGATTGGTTGCAGTAAAGGCAGTGTGGGTGGTACCCGGGAGCCCTCAGCTCCGATTGGTTGCAGTAAAGGCAGTGTGGGTGGTACCCGGGAGCCCTCAGCTCCGATTGGTTGCAGTAAAGGCAGTGTGGGTGGTACCTGGGAGCTCTCAGCTCCGATTGGTTGCAGTAAAGGCAGTGTGGGTGGTACCTGCGAGCCCTCAGCTCCGATTGGTTGCAGTAAAGGCAGTGTGGGTGGTACCTGCGAGCCCTCAGCTCCGATTGGTTGCAGTAAAGGCAGTGTGGGTGGTACCTGTAAGCCCACAGTTTACGTTTCCTCTCTCTTTCTCCTCTGTAGGGATTTTATGGACCCTACAATGGACAATACAAAACACATTTTAAACTATCTGATGCCCATCATCGAGAGAGTCAACCCAGAGGTGCACGATTTCATGCAGAGGTAAAGGCTGCATATTTTGCCTTAATGCAAAACTACCCAAAAGCTATCAGTTATCCTGTGAATTTCTGCAAATGGGTTGATCATCTTTGCAACGTGTAATGTCCGCTTTGCTACCTTTTCACAAGAGTCCTGTTCCATTATCTGCCCTGTTATTGCTTAACCACGTCAATGATGGTCGGTTAAAAACTTTGCGGTTTAAAGTTTTTTTTTTGCCTCCTCTCTCCTAGGGCAGAGGTAGGTACCATCTTTGCCCTCAGCTGGCTCATCACCTGGTTTGGCCATGTCCTGTCAGACTTCAGGCATGTGGTGCGGTTGTACGATTTCTTCCTGGCCTGTCACCCCTTGATGCCTATCTATTTTGCTGCTGTGGTAAGTCCCTAGGTGGCTTTGGCCTTAGAAACCGGGCTCTGTATCTGCTGCTCGTTCGCTTGGCGTGATCTGACCTTTAGTGCGAGTACTGCGTACCTGGCTGTGCTTCCGAAACGCCTCTCCCGGCGTGCTGTTGCCGTGACCTGTCCCGTCCGGCGTGACGGTGGCCCACCCCCTCCTGGGGGGGGGGCGGTATCTGTTGACCCGTTTCCTGTCCCGCTCAGATCGTGCTGCACCGGGAGTCGGAGGTCCTGGAGTGCGAGTGTGACATGGCTTCGGTGCACCACCTGCTGTCCCAGATCCCGCAGGACCTGCCCTACGAGACGCTGATCAGCCGCGCCGGAGACCTCTTCGTGCAGTTCCCCCCCTCGGAGCTCGCCCGCGAGGCCACCCAGCAGCACAGCCAGCAGTGAGGCCGCCTCCTCTTTATTACAGTCCCCGTTTTAAAGTTCAGACGATACTGTTCGAAATCACGATGACCTTGCACAACAATCCTGTTACAATACAAATTGACCAATATACATCACACGTGAAAATTTAGTCTTTTCTTATCAGTTCCCTTAATATTTCACTTCTAACCGAACGATATGCGTTCAAAGTAAGGAAGATACATTTTTTATGATTTGTAAAGAGGGAGGGGCGAATTGTAGAAATACTAATTCCAGTTCTTTCTGCATCTCGACAAATTCAGACCTCAAAGGCTCAATGTACTTAACCCCCTCCTCAAAAACATATTTGACAAATTTGTTCATCCGTAATTAAAGTGAAAAGGCTATGTTTTTTTAAGTTTATGTAACTGTAGTTGATTAATTCAATCCAGCCACGGGTAGTTGGTGAATCTGGGAGAAGCTGTGTTCTTGTTATAGATTCCAAACAGGTGTTTGTCAGTCAAAGCCAGCTGGCCGAGCGAACAGACCCAGGGCCGCCGTCTCCTGCGGCACGCGTCCGTGTCCTCACGCCAGCCCCCTCTCTCGCCCGCAGGACGGCGGCCTCCACCTTCAAGGACTTCGAGCTGGCCTCGGCGCAGCAGCGGCCCGACGCGGTGCTCCGGCGGCGGCGGTGGCGGCAGGGGGAGCGCGCGGGGCCGGGGCCGGAGCCCCGGAGCCGCGCCGTCGTGCCCGCGCCCCGCGCCAGGCGCTTCGCCCGGCTGGCGGTGATGGGGCTGACGGTGGCGCTGGGGGCGGCGGCGCTGGCTGTGGTCAACACCGCGCTGGAGTGGGCCCCCAAAATCGACCTGCAGCTTTTTCCCTGAAGCCCTGCGGAGGAGCTAGGGGGGGGGGTGGTGGGGGGGGAGAAGACTCCGGTTTCGTTTTTACCGAGACTTTTTGAAAGTAAGTCCCGGATCGCTTTGGAAGGGCCAGACTTCCTCCCGTATTTGAATGGACAAAAAGTGAAATGTTTTGGAGCTGTGAAAAACAGGAACATTTTTTTTTAAGGAAACTTAAGTGTTACGTTCACAGAAATTATGCTGCGGTCAGATTCAGTGGGATCCAGTGTTTGGAAGAGCTCTTCTGTGAGCTTGTGGAGGTGCTCGTGCTGGCTGGAGTGTCCTGGGTAGGTATCCTGGTAGCTGACCAGAGCTCTGGTCTCTCTTCCTGGTCTGCGCCAAGAGATCCCACCTCTCCTGGGGAGCCTATGAGTAATGTGTGGCAACGGCGGGGGATCTCCTGGGGCCTCTCTTCCATTCAGCACAAAACTTCTTCCACCCTGGGGCGTAGACGCGATAGTCAGTGCATCACGTCTAACCCTTTTCATTTCTGCAAACTTGAGACCAAAAACAGGAACAAGTCTTTGTATATCTGGCAGGAAAAAAGCTTTATTTTTCAGGACCTTTTTTTTTTTTTTTTTAAAAGAATCTTTTCTAATGTCGAACGCGCACAGGCCCGACCCGCCACGCATCCCCCTGCCCGGTGGCTGTGCTCCTATCCAGCATGCCAGCCTCGTCCCGGACCAGCCCCTCCCCCTGCACAGGCCTGGCGGCGGTTTTGCTTCTGGTGGTTTTGTGTCCCCTGCAGTACTGGTGTCTCCGCGTTGGGTGATCTTGGGGTACGTGAGGGGCTCCGTGATGCTCCCTCACCCCCAGCCACCTCTGCCCATCCGAGCCCCCCCCCGGAGCAGGACAGAGGAATGGCCTCCAGCTTCCATTCCCCCCCCTGTGGCGACACCACTCTTGTTCATGTGCCCAGAAACGGGAAGACGAAATCCCTTTGGCGTCAGATGGTGGAAACCTCAGTTCCCACACAGCAGTGTTCGATAACGCCGTGCGTGTGTGAAGAGAGAGAAAACAGTCCCTGGCCGAAACACTAGGATCTCTAAACGGGATCTCTCGGTGCGGAGGATGCCTGTTTGGGCATGAGAGGGCAGGAGCCACATTTCCATCTCGCTCTCGGGCTCGAAAGGCTCCCAGCTGAGACAGGCTGGGCCGCGCTTTTCTTAGGCTCTTCCCACCATTCCCCTGGCCCTCATCCTCGCGGCAGCTGGTTACGGCTGTCCTCGATGACCGGGGAGGGACAGGATGGGGCTGCAGCCGTTTCAGAGCCTTGTGGAGTTAAGGCCCGGGCCCACTCAATCTGCTCTTCAGAGGGGGGTAGAAGACGGGCCTTTGGGGTTCCTAATGTTTTGGCCTGCGAGTGGTGCAGGAGGTGCTTTTTGGCTGTGCTAGGCTTCCCGAGTTAGTAAAGGGGAATGTTCTTTTGGCGGGGGAAGGGGGCGAGTGTGTGTTGAACGCAGCCAGAGAGAATCTTAATAGTGCTGGGGGGGGGGGACTGTTGTGCATACAGATCTACACGTGTAAAAGTTCAAAGGTTTAAAGAAATGTAGTGCATGCAGGGCTTGCATCCCCTTATATTTAAATACCTCTGCTCCCCATGTTGGTTAAATGGCGTCAAGTGCCCTGCTGCGGTTCACGGCTCTGTTCAGGCTGGGCCGCGGCACGGAGCCCGGCTCTGCGCCACTCTGCTCTGTAACCCCCCCCAGTTGCAGACTCACTGCGTGCTTCCTGCTGCTGAACACAACGTCAGCCCAGCAGCTCTCGGCCACCAGGGATGTGTGTCTTGGGACCGAGGCGGAGCAGCTGATCCCAGCTGTCACATGTCCTTACAGAGCCCCTGCAGCAGGCATGACCCCCCCGGGGCAGTGTATGGAAATGGGAATCATGTTTTTTTTTCCCTGAAGGTGCCGATGTTCACCAGCTGAGTGATGCAGAATTGACTAATTTGATTGTAGCGTAAAGTACTGTGACCACTTCTTTGAGGGCAGCTTTTGCTAGAACCCTGGTCTATTTTCTTGGAATAATAAAAAACAAAAGTATTAACGAAGCTTTCTCAAGTATTCGTCTGTTCTCAGAAAGCTGCTTTTTCCTGGGAAGGACTGGGGCAGTTTTTTTTGTTGTTTTGTTCCGTGGTCAGAAATGCTCAGGAAAAGCGAGGAGGCTGCTACCAGCACCTGGAACAGAGAATGCCAGGCTTCCCCGTGTCCATGGGCCTGGGTTCGCCAGCGTGCTGGCCCTGCTTGAGTGGAGGTAGGGAGTCACCATCTGTTAATGGATGAGTCAGCCTCATATTAGCTATGCAAGTGTGTGTGTGTGTGAGATGCACAGAGAGAGAACCTTTCTGATGCTCCAGTTGCACTTTGTAAAGGGAACAACCCCACGCTGGTTGAAAATACAACACTTTTCAGCTGGAGCTTCATTGGAATTTATTTTTTTAAAAGAGTAAACATCCTGCAGCTCTCACTTCCATCCAGTAGCTCAAAAAGCCAGGTGTATGGTTGTTATTAAAATGGAGCATTCTGAAAAATCATGCAACAGAAAAATCATATGTACAAATTGTAACGTGTTAACTGGGTATTGTAAACATGTCAGTAGGCGTGCTTTGGGATACTGCTATGTTTTCTACAAGGCAAGTAATTGAGAATCCCATCCCAGGACACATGGAGTCTTTCTAGGATGACTGTCCTGGGAGTACAGGCAATTGATGGGGCTCAAAAAATCCATTTTAGCAAAGTATTTTTTCCTGGAAACAAATGCCACCTTAAATTTTTTGAGAAACAAAACTCCCTGCACAAACACTGTAACAACAGAATGCTGAGAGACTGAAGTGATCAATGAGCAATCAGAATTTAAAATAACTTATGACAACTCGGGCCGTTTTTGGAACGGTAAGGTTTCAAAAACAGGTTGTCTGTGGCGATTCAAAGATAATGCTTTGTACTTTGACCCCTTCTCCCCTTTTAAGAAAATCAGCTTTTGCTTCCTATACAGAAAGTATAGGAAAGTATTGGTTTTAACCACATGGAGCCTCAGGACAAGCAAAGCCGCCAGACAGGATAAACCTTCCTAAGAGAGAGCAGATAAGGGGGGAGTATAATAGTGTTTTTTTTCCTGTTCTGAAATACATGTCTGGGTGGGGAAAAAAAGGGTCCGGATGCCCAGCAGATGTTTGAGCACAGCTGTTCCAGGGTGAACGGGCGAACTCACACCCACGAGACCGGATTCCGGATTCGGGAATTCCCCCTTGGTGCTCCGGGAGTCGATCCCCGTCAGGGATGCTCGGTACTAAGGGGGGTGGGGAAAGAAGATGCTGTAGTGAACATGGGGTACAGGGCTCGGCCCTCAGAGCGTCGGCCCCGTTCCTGGGGGAATCCGAGTCGGATATCGACAATTGGATTGGGGCCGAACTGGACTCCCGATTCGTGATTCGCCTCCCGAGGACTTTTTTTTTTTTTTTAATCCCTGATCCTACCGCTTTCGGTTTAAATTTCGGTTTTCATGGGACATTTCTTCCCGTTTCCAGCTCCGGGTAGTTCGTTATCCCCGCGGAGGCGCCGTTAGGAGGGCTGCCGATACCGGGGTCACAGGGATCTGGATTGGGGGGGTTCTCGGTCCTGGAGAAGTGGACAAGGGCCCCTCCTGCATGTTCCCCCCCCGCTCATCGTCTCCTAGGTCCAGATGATGGTGCTGTGAACGGCGGTGGGCGCTCTGGCCAGGCTCTCCTCTCTCTGCTCCGGCGAAGGACTTGGGGGGGGCATCTTAATGGCAGTTCTGGCAGTTGGGGTGACAAGGTACCCCGTTCACTCTGCATCTGCAGCCACCTGACGTGTCCCCCTGACCCTGCAGTCAAAACCAGAGCACTGTTGGAACACTGTGTAGTTGTGTGAAGGGATTCAAAACATCCTCTGTGCAGTGGAGGATTATCGGACATAAATTCATTCTCTATGGTGAATGGGAAACATGCAAAGGTTTATTCCCTGCTGAACGGAAAAGAACGTTGTCTCTCTCTTCTCTTTTCAGCAGGGAATAAACCTCTACCTGTTCCTTTGCAGCCTACACATGCTGACGCAGCTCCCTTCCTGAACTTTATGGCGTATGTTTATGTCTTAACCCCTTTGTCCTGGGTGAGGCTAGGTGTTTAAGAGAGAGACCACTGCAAAGTGTGTTAAATGTGTTCAGGAGTTGGACAACGATGGGAGTCCGTCTATAATAAAGCAATAATAATGTGAGAGAGGACTGGGGTCCTGCTGTAAGTGACCCTGCAGCAGCAGTTACTGATGCTCAGTTCACCTCATGGCCCCTGGAGTTCTCCCTGGATAAGTGAAGCAGCTGAGTTGTATTACTGTATCACCACTGGCTTTTAGATACCAACTTGTGAGGATCCATCACAGTCTCAGGGCAGCTTAAAAACCGTCGTCATGTCTTGGAGAAGTGCGCCAAGGAGTTGGGTAATTCTGGTAATACAGCGAGTAAAAAAAACAAACAAACAGGAAAGGCGTCTTGCCTGCGGCCCCCAGCGCGGCCCCCTGGTCACCCAGCAGATCTCCGTCTTGCACATCAGGCAGCAGATCCAGTCGCACCCGTCCTTCTTCTGCACGATGACCTGGCAGCGGGGGCAGTGCATGGCCTCGCCGCTCTCCACCATCGCCTGCAAGGCACAGCCCCGTCAGCCCCCGGGCCCAGACCAGCCCAGCCCAGCCCAGCGACCCCAGCTCAACATGGACAGCCTCAGGGTGGGGCAGCTTGGGGGGAAACGGCTATAGTGCGTCTAAACCCGGATTCTCCGCGAATCTGACGGAATCTTGTTAAATATGCAGCAATATAAGACACAGATTTGTCCAAATCTAGTAATGGTACATATAGGACAGTGAAATGAAGGAGGTACATCTTGGATTGACATGCACTGAGAGGGGGGGGGGAGAGGCTCTTCCGGAATGCGGAAAGCGAGGGGTTAACGCCGCCGGGTCCTGACCTTGAGCATCTCGCTGGTCTGCCTGGCGGCGACGTCGTTCTGGGCCCGGACGCGGAGGTCGTCCTGGTACTCCCTACAGTTCATCCCCTCGTGGATGGCCTGGCGGGCGGAGACAAAGCAGAAAAGCCCTGCGGTTTTGAGAGGCCCTCCGCGTACGGACCCAACCCTCCGCATCGCGCCAGCGGGACCCGTCGGGTACGAGCGAAACGTCTGCAGGAACGCGGGATTCGGATTCACGCGGTCTGAGCTGAAAGCGCATGCCCACCGAGGCCTGTTGGAGGACTGTGCAAAACAAAAGCTTCAGTCCAGCGCTGAGCTCTTCCCAACTGTGAACAACTGAGCCTTAACCCGACGTACTGTAAATACCTCTGGATCCCCTATTGCCACTCTGGTCTCACAGCAAACTGACCATCAATCGAGCATCTATTCAGTCTTCATTTAAACACAGCACTGGGTAAATATGGCTCCATGGCCGAAACGCTGAGCGTCTCCCTTCTGGACTGAGCTTTGGATCGTTCCCGTGTTGCTGGCTCCCTGCTCGAACCCCTGCGCTTGAAAGGGGTCGGCCTCATCAATACGCCTGTGCAGCCCGCGAGGTGGGGGGTGGGGGGAGGGGGCGGAGACCTTGCAGAGCAGGCAGTTGGTCTTCCCGCACAGCTGGCAGAGGAACTCGTTGACCTCGTCCTCGAAGATGCACCAGCCGGGGCAGTCGAGGGTCTTGCAGTGGTAACTGTTCTCGCTGCAGGTCTCGGCGATGCTCAGCCTCAGCTCCAGGAACCTCTGGTACTCCTCCGCCGACAGCAGCTGGGCCGGGGGGGAGGGAGAAGAGCAGAGACGTCAGGGCGGAGCGCTGAACGCTCCCCCAGGGAGAGGAGCAGAGGAGGAGGAGCGCTGAACGCTCCCCCAGGGAGAGGAGCAGAGGAGGAGGAGCGCTGAACGCTCCCCCAGGGAGAGGAGCAGAGGAGGAGGAGGGCTGAACGCTCCCCCAGGGAGAGGAGCAGAGGAGGAGGAGGGCTGAACGCTCCTGCCGGGAGAGGAGCAGCAGAGGGCTGAACACCACCATGACCTGCGGAGCGAGGGGCCGATCTGGGAGGCTGGCGTTCCTGCTGTCAGAACTGAGCAGAAAACCGGGCGGTTTCACAATCTCAAGATCTCAAGAGCACAGAAGGTCCTCTGCACGGGTTGTGCATGAGAAGAAACTAGGAAATTATAATTACACGTTAAGAAAAATACGAGGACACAAATCTTGAATAGCGATGAAATGACAGGCCGTGAGATCTGTGGGATGAAAGGCACTATATAAACGAAGGACACCATGGTTACTGTTCTGTATTTGTGCAGATGTAGCTATTCTACAGGACAGTTGGGTGGCCGGGGGGCTAAAATGAAGGTCCCCCGCTCCGGGCAGTAGGGTTACTTCCAGATCAGAGGACTTACAGATCGGATCTCCCGGTCCTGCAGTTTGCCGTTACAGGCAAAGTCATTGTCCGAGTAAGGACAGGCCACCTCCGCGTCCGTGCTGTTGACTATCGTCCCCTTCAGACAATCCCTGTTTGGGAGGGAGACAAGCAAGTTCTCATGACGGGGGGGGGAAGGACAGACAGATTGGACCTTTTGTGCATGCTTCAATTTGAAGAGTTTCCTTATAAGCAGAAAAGCATGTCAATAATTACCTTCCGGAGTTTCAGACAGGCAGGATTGCCATTGTATGTAATGGTTTCCATAAGGGACAATTATTCTAATACAGAGAACAGAATGCTTTTTGTTGTGTGTGTGACAATGAACTGCACATACATGTAAAAATTCTGCTTTAAGTGTGCTTAACATATACACTGGAAACATCAATGGGTGTCGCAGTGGTCGGTACGGCTGTTTCGCAACACTGAGGCCCTGGGTTCAATCCTGGGCTGCTACCTGCGTAGAGTTTGTACAGTATGTGCTCCCCACATTTACACGGGTAATACGTGCTGGTGGGTTAATTAGCTCCTGGGAAGACAGGCCCGGGTGCGTGTCTGTGTGTGCGTGTCCTGCAATGCCCTGGTGTCCCGTCCAGTGCACCCCCCTGCTCTGATCTCAGGCTCCGGCTCCCCCACAACTATACACTGGATGAAGTGGTTAGAAAATGAATGGATGGAAACATCAATACCATCGACAAGTCTATCCCTTGTTGTTTCTGTAAGTACGTACCACCTTTTAAGGTATAACTTTATTTCTGACCCGATGAAATGAAACGTTCTCATACTTGCAGAAGCTGTGCAGGCACTCGCGCAGCGTGGCGCCCTCTCCTGGCTCTATGAGGACATAGCAGATGGGGCAGTCAATCTGCAGCCTGTTAGGCACCAGGCTGTGCTGGTCCGTCTGCAGGAGCTCCTCGAAGTTCCTGGTGCGCTCCTCCTCCAGGGCCTGCCAGAAAGAGAGAGAGGCAGGTAGGGCAGTGCCACAGCAGCTATCTGGCAAGAATCAACTGCTGACACCCTGGCTCTTGCAGCAGGGCCCAGGGGCTCCCTCACTCATCACTTCTGTAAGAATCCTTAAATTCTCTGGATTACTTAACAAAACAGTTCTACAGGTGAACTGTAGCTATTTTTCTTCAAACGGATTATGTTCTCAGATCGCAGCTCTGTTTCTCTGGCCATTAACATTGGGACAGCCGTCTTGCTTCCAGTAGCTCATGACTATTGAAATGGCACAGTGCAAACAGCTTCTCCTCCTGCTGATTCTTGCCAGCCCTGTGTGAACACAGAGGGCTTCGAGGGGGATCACTGCAGCCCTCAGTTCGGTGCAGCTCAGCAGTAAGTGCAGGTATAGCGTCATCTACACAGCCATTCACTGCTAATCTGACGGAATTAAAGGAATGTCCTACACTGCCAGGGCAAAAGAACCAAACCCGTATGGTCTTGAACACAGAAGACTACAAGGGGACTTGAAACCAGGACTCAGAATCCTCAAAGGTGCTGACAGAGAAACACGAACCAGAGGACACAAGGGGGACCTGGGTGAAACTGCATTTTAAACCGGACAGAAGGCACTTCTGTACACAAAGGACTGTGGGAGTCTGGAACGTTGTTAAAAGCAATACCTTGGCTTCCTTCAAGCAACAGCAGGATCTGATCCTCGACTCGGTTTGCTACCGGCTCCCAGACGGGCCGGAGCTGAGCCGAACGGCGCCTCTCCTCTGTAGCCCCTCTCACTGTCTCAGGCCCGGTGTCGAAGGAGTGGAGGAGTGGCCAGGCGGGCTCCTACCTGCTGGTACAGCTGGCAGGCTGCCTCCTCCTGCTGCAGCCTGCGGGCCTCGTCCTCGTCCGGCTGGTAGACAGCTGGCACCTGGTAACCCGCCGGCCTGTCTGCGCTGCACATCTCGCACCCGGGCCGAGTGGGCTTGTTGACGAACGTGCACTGTGGGCACTCCCAGCCCGGCTGCACACAAGCACACAGGCGCTCACAGGGACTCCATTCAACACAATCCTGGCTGCTAACATTACTGCTGGCAATAGCACTGCAGGGACTGCTGCTGCTGCCCCTGCCACTGCCCCTGCTCCAGCATCTACTGCCACTGCCCCTGCTCCAGCATCTACTGCCCCTGCCACTGCCCCTGCTCCAGCATCTACTGCCCCTGCCACTGCCCCTGCTCCAGCATCTACTGCCCCTGCCACTGCCCCTGCTCCAGCATCTACTGCCCCTGCTCCAGCATCTACTGCCCCTGCCACTGCCCCTGCTCCAGCATCTTCTGCCCCTGCCACTGCCCCTGCTCCTGCTCCAGCATCTACTGCCCCTGCCACTGCCCCTGCTCCAGCATCTACTGCCCCTGCTCCAGCATCTACTGCCCCTGCCACTGCCCCTGCTCCAGCATCTTTGATTCGCTTTAATTCAACATGGTGCAGGTAAGCCCTACCTTTGGCTTTGGGGGTAGCATGGGTGGGGCCGGCAAGGCAGCACGTTTGGGGAGCAGTGGAGGTGGGGGTCCTGTGGCTCCCCTGTGCATATCCTCCTGCTTCTTGGCCTGCTTTATTCCCGTCGTGCCTCTGGGTTCAAGCACATAGCCCACAGCACTGATAATCTCTGCAAGAACAGAAGCAATGCCAGGAGAACAAAATAACCCTCAATAACGAACGACTTCTCATTCAAAGAGGAGCAAAAATAAGGCCAATCTTTCTCTAAAGCTTCCCCAGTTTTTAAAACATTAGTGTCTGACATCCTACAATGTCATAGTGAAACCCGTGGGTGAAACAGATTCTCTACATCGTTCTGCCAGTGTGTATTGAAGTAGTTGTAGCTCAAAGAATCCTTTAGTGTTTGTGAAGTAACCGTGGGGTGTTCTGCTGTTCTGGAGAGGTCAGAGGTCAGAGGTCAGGGGGTCGGGGTCGCTCACCGCCCAGGCGCTGCTGCTCCTGGTCGTACTGCTCCTGCTCCCGGGTGAGCTGAGCCTGCTGGGCCGATCGGATGTACAGGAAGGCGGCGTCTCCGTCTTTCCTCACGCCGAGGCTGAAGAGCGTCTCGGGACCCTGGGCCAGGCGCTTCCCGATCACCCAGGTCTGCAGGGAGGGGTGGAAGCCGTAGTCTCGGTTCACCTGCGGGGCGGGGGCATAGAGAGTCACCCCTCCACAGCTCCGATGATCAAGAGGCAAGGCGAGGCGCAGCCTGAGCTCACACAACTTTAACCCCTCAAGTGACACTATAACCTTGTAACCACAGACATGCTTTAAGGGCAATAATCAAAATATGGATCAGGTCCACCGTTCTGAGCATTTAAACAGCCTCATCTGTAAAATATCCATCCATTGGATACATCATGTGTGGGACGCTGGCCCATCTCCAGGCACACACACTCACACCAGGGCCCATCTTCCCAGAAGCCAATCAACCTGCCAGCGTGTCTGTGGGCTGTGGGAGGAAACGTGCAAACTCCACACAGACAGCACCCCGGGTCCGGAACTGGACCCAGGGCCCCAGCACTGCAGCACCACACCACCCCCAAACACAAGATGTCTGAATCTTCTTCCCTTTCTTTGCCTGACTGAGCTCATCCAGGAAGGCGATGAGAGGAGCAGGGGGTCAGCAGGGCTCATGTCATACCTTGTCTTTCAGCTCAGTGATGGTCATGTCAGAGGTCACCACGATGGCCACAGGAATGGAGGCGTCCGCCTGGGCATCTTCCACTCCCACCTTTAGTCTACGGGACAGAGGCACAGTCAGATGGCAACAAGCACGCGACAGATACTTCCATGATATCAGTCAGCTGACACTACACGGGGGAAAAGAGGAAATAATGTCTCCACATCTCCTGCTGCTGACTCATCAGGCATGGGCACTGCAGTGAGCCAACAGCACGCTCACTCCTAAAGAAATCCACCGTCTCTGCATGCTCCACTGTACAGCATATACCCAACATGGTGCACAGGAACGTTCAGTCATTCCTAACAGGTGGTTGACATGGGAATGTAGTGTAAATGGATTAACAATCTGTATACAACCTGACTTCTGAGATCATTCCTTCTGGAAAACTCCGGCAGCAATGTCGGCGATGCAATCTAAACACAGGCGCCTCAAGCAGGCGATGTTTCTTGAGGACTGGCACAGTTGTGTAGTCGTGAGGGTCTGCTCTTTCAACTGCCTTGTAAGGATTAACACCTTTAACAATCCGGATTGCCCCCTCAACAGGACTACAGACTGTGGGTGTTGGAGAGTTAAAGGTTCCCAGGGAACAGGCCTGGCAACTTGTTCCGGACACCCGCCACTCTTTGTGCGAAACGTGTCTCCTGTTCTTGATGCTGGACCCACTGGCCTGTCACTCCATCTGATTCCCCCCTGGCAAGGGGAGCCTGTGAACTTGGGGGTTCACGGCTACCCCACCTCCCCGCCTGTGCGGACTCACCTGATTTCTTCCTTAGGGTACACGTCCGGGGTGACCCTGACGCTCAGGGGGACCCGCAGGTCCGCCAGCTGCTCCACGCAGCGACACGCCCCCTCCCGGTCCCCGAGGCCGACGGCTGTGCCCAGGCTGGCGGCCAGCTCCTCCGCTGCAGGAAGAGGAGAGCAGGGGCTGTGGCAGAAAGGCATTTTTAAAAACGCCTTTTTTATTCTTACTGAACACCTGCTCATGGGGGTCAAGCTACTTGTTTTATTAGCCTCAGCCTCTCCACAAACAATCCTCTATTCTCTCGGGGTGGGGGGAGCAGACTTGTGGACTCACACCTCCCCCTGAAGTCGTGCAAGCGATTGAGAGGAGGGTGAGCAGGGACTGGAGGAGCAACGCGTCTCTCACTGACATCACTTCCTCTCACAGGGAGATTCCCCCCCCCCCCCCTCCCCTTGGGGACCAATCACAGCCTTGTATCCCGGCGGCGTTCAGCCAATCATACGCCACCGTTACTGGACATCCGGTGGGACAGAAGGGTGACGGCAAGCTGAGCACAGAACACGCTTACCTTCTTGCAGGGTCTCGGGACTGAAAGCAGCAGGAGTGGCCATTGTTTTCAATTAACAGCTCCTCTAAACCGAAAAAGTCCAAATTAAGAAAACAACACAAAGTCACGTCTGGAAGTCTGAAATTTCCTCAATTTTAAAAACATAACCGCGCAGCAACTTACACTTTAAAGGGCAATACCTAAAAATAGTGTCATGATAAATAAAAGTGTTACATAATTAACAAGCATGTGCATGTCACGCGTCATCTAGGCGTCAATAATTTATCATCCATCGCGAGTTACTCTAAATAAAACATCAACACACCTCAAGAATTAAAGTTGAAAAGTAAATAACACTCATTTCAATGCACAGCATCTGTGAGCAACCCAGGGCTCGTGTAAACCTTTAACTTCACAGGGGGAACACCCGTTTGTAAAACAACAAAGGAAAATCCAAAGCGATATATATTCGGAGGGTCTCGCAGTGCAGCCGGAGACTCTGCACAGAGACGCGCCGTCTCGAGGCTTACCTCTGACCCGGCCCGTGCCGACGCGGAGAGGCACGCGGAACACTTGGGCGTGATATACAATATCGCACAATAACGCAACACTGTACTTCTCCCCAAAGCGAGAGGGTTGCATTTATTTAGCCAAGAACGGATTGTCCTCCGTTACTGTGGTCGTGACTTAACCAACAACCGGAGGAAATGAAACAAGTTGTGAGAAACGGCTATTTTGGGCAGTTCCTGCAAACTGGAGGTTTAGAACTCAGCGGTTGGAGAGATTATTAAGCGCACTGTTACCTGTCCCCCCCATAGCACAGTAGAGGCAAATATACAATATCAATAAGGAAATAATTATCAATAATAAAACTCCCATTCAGCAAGAAGAGAGATGAAGGAATCATTTCGAAACCACAGTTTCGAAAAGCAAATGACCAAATTCTTCATCAGCTGCCAGGCGCTTCCGCAAGGTTTCGGTGGAGGAATGACACATTATTGACATTTATTTTTTAATCCTACTTTGTCGAAATCACCCGCTAAAACAGCACGGGAACTACCTAGCGTTTTTTTTTTCCGGGAGTCTTTTTTTCCTGCGTTACCCAGTAAACAACCACCAGAGTCACGACATTTCCCCGAGTTAACAAACGGTATTGTTTAAGACACAAGTTCAGTTTACTTTCTTTCCCTCCTTCTTAAATCATAGCGCAAACGTCAGTCTGGAAACTTGTACCTCCGCTGTCCTGCACCTTCATAAAGGAGTCTGTCCGACCACCCGGAGCA
Organism: Lepisosteus platostomus; assembly: GCF_059453375.1. Taxonomy (NCBI): domain Eukaryota; kingdom Metazoa; phylum Chordata; class Actinopteri; order Semionotiformes; family Lepisosteidae; genus Lepisosteus; species Lepisosteus platostomus. Next base: position 25,473,811 of record NC_142625.1, on the reverse strand, counting down.
CCGTCTGTATTCTGAAATGAAAAGTGAAACGAGCTTCTGCACCAGGAAGTTTCTGATTTAAAGGAACCCTCGTGTACCTACAGGGGAAGATCTCAAGCGGAGCAGCTCCGCACACAGCAAGCAAGGTTTCTCCCACGTCCATGCAGCGCTATCCCACTGCCTGAATAACGTTAGAACAGTCGTCTAGTGATGTATTAGGAAGCGAATTCGAACGAGGGCTTTTGCAACAGCGATTTAAGATCCAGGAACTTACGTCGCATAAATCCCTGGAACATTATGAGCGCAATAGTGCCACAATGCTCATCTTGGACATGGAACCGAGCTCTGGTAAACTACAGAAACATCTCGTCGCAAACTATTGTTTTTACCACGATATACAAGAGGATCGCTGCACAGCTGTCTTGCAATATTGACCGCCGATCTGTCCGAAGTAACCTTTCTCCTTCTCGCACTCGTGTACGGGGCGATAGTATTCGGAACAAGTCCCTCCTTCGCAAAGGACTGATCTTTGTGAAGCCAGAGCTTTAAGAAGGAAAACCGTTTAAAAATAGCAGAAAGTTCGGACTCCGTGCTAGACTGTCCCTAATTCATTTATTCCCTTTTTTTAACTGTAGAATATTGGGCAGCCAGTTTTTTTCTCCTTACTGAGGAGTTTTTGGTTTCTGGTCTTTTCTGTTCTGTGTTCGCAACACATAAGGTCACTTGCTTTGTAAAGCGCCTTGGTGCAACCTTGTTGTGAAAGGCGCTATATAAAAATATACCACCTGGGAGACACACAGCGGCCATTCTGCACCGGCAGCCCCACGCACAACAGATATATTGGACACGTGAAAAACTGCACCAGATGAATTAAAGAGAAGCTTTAGGACTGCACAACACTCAGGCAAAAAGCACACCGCCGTTTTCCTAGCTGAGCGTAACCCTTGTGAAAAACGTGCATGGCCTAAATATTTAATCAACTTTATTTTACCTAGTTCCTTTAAAAGCAATGTTCTCAAAGCTACCCAGGGCATTAAAAACATCACAATAAAATTAAATTAAAAATCTGATAACCAAGTAGGTTCAAAAGATGGTACAGGTTTTGAGGCACCACTTAAAAAGCACCCACTGTGGTGACTACGTCTCTCCACCATCGCGTGTGGGGTGACACAAGAAACACGGACACAGTGAACTCGAGGCACCCGAGCAAAGGTCGGCTGAGGTGCGATTATCAGATCCAGTTATCTGCAGCGCTGAAGAGTCCTATATACAGTTTTCGTCCCTAAAACCAGTTCCCTTCAATCAATCAATCAATCAAAGCTGATTTATCAAAGGCACAACAATACAGCGTACAGCAGTAGTTCCAGGCAATGAAATGTCTTTTCTGCGAGCTCATCGTGCAATGAAAATTGAATTAAATAAACCCAAGACAGAGCTCAACATAAATAGAGCTGCGATGTGTCGTCCAGGGTGTATGCAATACATTATGTCCAGGTAGTGCAGTATGCCGAATACAGTGAAAAATGTACGTCCGTGTAGCCATTACGGGTGATTTGTTGAAGGAGCTGCAGCTTGGCTATTTAGCTGCCTTATTGCCTGTAGGTAGAAGCTGTTCCGTAATCCGTTAGTCTTTGACCGAATGCTTGGATACCGATTACCGGACGGTAGGAGAGAAAACAGTTTGCAACTGTGATGACTGGTGTCCTTGAGAATGGACCTGGACTTATCCAATAATCATATAGAGCCTAAACCTAAACAGCAACCCCCCAAATAATATTTTTTTACTTCATAGAATGAGCTGTACTTTTAATACGTGTAATTCAGAGTTGCAATTCACTCACTACATTAAGTTGGGCGAGTAAACCAACACTGGATCACGTCCAGCCAATTACGATGTTAAGATAATATTCAGAACTATTTATATTCTGTATAAACTGAGAAGTTATTTAGCGGACACCCACTTTTCATGAATACAGAAATGTTTAGAATTTAATTTGACAGATTTAGACATTACCCAGAAGCGACACCCGGAGGTGGACGACAGGACTGCGGGTAGTTTAAGCGAAGAAAAAAGGAAATTATCCGAACAGCGAGAGGTTGTTTGGAAGTACGTCAGATTAGGTCGGACTGTCTAAACGGTGAAAGACATTAAAAATAAAATCAGAAGGTTTTTCGCAGCAAGTCAGTGGTTGCAGCGAGGGCTTTCGTAAGCCTGGGATTTCCCTTTGAATCCCGTTCAAAAAGCTGGGATGTGTAATTTTGCGTTAAATTTCAGTTTATTCAATGGCAGGTATTGGAAATTTCACAGTAAAAAGGAAGACATTTTTATTAGACACAGAAGTGTCTTAAGCCTTCGACAGAGATCGTTTCCGCGTCCGTAAACTGGTATTTTGTCTCTTTTGTTTCTTTACCGCAGGCTGCTAGCCTTACATACATTTTTTGCTTTTGAATTGAGAGCGGCTGCTGAGCGGGAGCCGACCCGGCGAGAGCGCTTTCGAACTCGGTGCGAGCTTTAACTTGAGCAGGCGGCTTTAGGGGACGGGGTAGGCCCAGAAGTTGCAGCGCTGCGTTTCGTGTCGTCGAGAGTTGAGGAGACCGAAACATCGAAGAGGGTTAGGTTAAAACAATAACAACGCAAGATAAAATTTGGATGCACACTTTGTATTTTTTTCCCCCCCAAGGCGCTTAAAAAAATGAACATGATTGGTCGAGCACAGGTTAGGAGACGATGCGAATGAACTAATTCTTGTTTTAAAAGATCTGAACTGCGGTACTTCTTTAGATGTAAACATTGCTTTTGCCGAATTGACGATAAGATGAAACTCCTGGAAAACTCGAGCTTCGAAGCTATGAACACTCAGCTCACGATAGAGACTGGGGACTGTCAGATCATCGGACGGTGAGTTTTACAGTCGCAAACCTCTCCGATACGCGACACGCAGGGACGGCGAGTTTTTTTTTTGCGTGGGTGACGGGAAGACCTTTACCTCTTCTCGATCTTCAGCTGAGCTCTTGAACCTTCTTGATAGCCTGTGACGGGTTGAGGTAGCAGGCTGTTACAAACTGAGCGATATTTATTGCCGTAGCCCTGTGTTTAGGACGCCAGCAAAAAAAAAAACAAACACTACATGTTTGTTTTTTTAAGTGTTTTTACTAGCACTGCATTCATGCACTCTTATAACTCGGTTGAAGTTATCGCTTCTCCCGAGTTAATCGGTAATCCGTCTACAATCTAAGATAAAGTTGTCTGGCAAGTAACGGAAAAGTCGCCCGAGGGCTGGAGTCTACCATACTTGAGGGAAACAGTTAAGTCCCACTGCAGAGCAGTTTGGCCTGTTCTTGGCTCCAGTGCTCCTATCGCAGCAGGAAAAAGAAAAGCATCGCGGTTTTTTCTTAGGTCTGTGCTCCCCGCAGCTCCCTGCCTGTGTGCATCTGTCATCTCGCAGCCCTAGAGACCAGCCCTGTGAGCTGTGGTTTGTACAACCTGAACCGGGTCAGGCTCCTATGCATCGTGAATTCGTTCACCCTCTCCTGGGTCTTTAATTTCTGGAGCCTTGGTTAAGTGGGTAAAAGCCCCGTGCAGCCCAGCACCTAATTAGTGCAGCTAATTAATCAAGAGCTCGGTTGTGAGGACGGAGAGAGGGGAGAGAGTGCTTTTGCTCAAAGGCCTCCTGCTGTGCACCAGGAATCTGTCTGTGATGGGTGTCAGACTCCTTATTTACTCATCCTAGCCCAGTGGTTCCCAATCCCGGTCCTGGTGACCCACACACCCTCAGTGACATCATCAGACCCTGCATTGACTTTTTTTAACAATAAGAATGAATGTGATCTGTTTGTTCCCGACTCTGACACCGTGTTGGGGCTTTAACTGTTGTGTTTTGTAAGTGAAATAAAATCCCAAACGTTGGACAAGAAACAAAATGCAAATATTCCAATGAAGCAACTTCTTTAAATCAATGAAGGCTCTGATTATCTCATGAAGGCGGGCTGGAGCGAAGCCCCTTGTCCATAATGCCCCCTGCTGGTGGGTCACTTCCAGTTGGGCTCGCTGTCTGCTAGCCTATTCTCTATCAGAGATGGAGAAACTGCAGCAGGTGTCTGCTCTAGTTTCCTCTAATTGAACAATTGACCCGGTTTATCTTAGTCAGACAGGCCTGTATAGAGCATGTTCCCTCAGGTCTTGTGCAGTTGCTCACTTTAAACTTTTCATTAGAGGTACAGTTCCTTCTAAAGCACCTCGGAGCCAAGTTAAAGGTACTGCGCTTATGCAGTTAATTAAATAACTGGTTGCACTGTGTAACGGGGATCACTAACGAGTCTGAGTGCTCCTGATGCGGTCAGCAATAGTGCAGCCCCTTCTTCAGTGAACAGCTCCAGCGCTGTGGGGTTTCATTTCACCTCTTAATCTAATCGCTTGCTTCGCTAGACCAGTTTTAACGCTGTTAATGATTTAAGGAAACCTGTTGGACTCTGGTCCTGGAGGACTGGGTGTGTCCCCCTATGCTCTGACTTGTGAAGTAAGGAAAACCCAGAATCTCTGCATGGGAAACTCTTCTGGGATGTTCACAGTGCTCTCAGTTCTGAGTGATGCAACTTTCTTAGGACTTCGGATTTGAGCAGTATGGGAGAGAACGTTGTTCAAATAAAAAAAAAAATAGTTGGATTGGTTTGAAGTTCGCAGCTGGATTGGAGGTTTTAGAGAATAAACCGGCAGGGTTTTTTTTTTTCCCCCCCTGGGGTTACTGGGTAGTGTTGAGTTCAAAACCACTGAGATGGGGAAGTGTCAACATCTCCTCTGCTGCTCCCTTGTTGTTCCACAGGATCGAGAGCTACTCATGCAAAATGGCCGGGGAAGACAAGCAGATGTTCAAGCAGTTCTGCCAGGAGGGTCTGCCCCACGTGCTCGAGGCCCTCTCCCCCCCACAGACCTCAGGAGTCAGCCCCAACAAGTAAGACACCGGTGGGGGCAGCAGGGCTCAGGGTTCCGGACTCGTAACTGAGAGGTGGGGAATCGCTGTGGTGCCCTTGAGCGAAGAACTTCACCTGAGCTCAGTCCATCCATTTTCTAACTGCTGTGTCCAGGACTGGTAACATGGGGGAGCAGGGGCCTATCCCAGCAAGCATCGGGCGCAAGGCAGGGTACATCCCTGGATGGGACACCAGCCCATCGGAGGGCACCTATTGACACACACCCACTCACACCCGGGCCAGTCTTCCCAGAAGCCAGTTAGCCTGCCAGTGTGTCTTTGGACTGTGGGAGGCAACCACAGGGGAGGCGAGGGGAACATGCAAACTCCACACAGACAGCACCCCAGTAAACCTTTACTTGTTCCTTTGCAGCCTACGCATGCTGACGCAGGTCCCTACTTGAGTGTCTGGTAGAGTAGCAGAAATCACTGTGTGTACTCCTTCTTCTCGGAGATCCGGGGGAGAGCTGGGAGGAGCGAACCGCTTGGGGGAGCGTGAGGCGGGCAGGAGCGGACACTGACCGCTCCGTTGTCGTCGTTGTTGTCCGTTCCTCCCCGTCAGGCTGAGCCACAGTCAGAGCGGAGACGAGGGCGAGGGCCCCCTGTCGGACAAGTGCAGCCGGAAGACGCTCTTCTACCTGATCGCCACGCTCAACGCCTCCTTCCGCCCCGACTACGACTTCAGCCGCGCAAAGAGCCACGACTTCAGCCGGGAGCCCAGCGTCACCTGGGTGAGGGCGCCGCCGCCTTCGCGGGCAGCTGGGCCTCAGTCTGTGTTAACGCGTCCGTAATAGATAGATAGATACTTTATTGATCCCGTGAGGGAAATTGCAGTGCAACAGCAGCTTAACACACACAACACAGCCACAGTGTAACGAATTATATAATAATAGTACAATACATACAATACAATACAAGAGTTACTCACAGTCCGGACACACAAGAGCAAACTAGAACAGAACAGTACACAGAAAATCGTATCACACATATGAATATAAATATAGATGTAAATATAGATATAAATGTATTGCATAGGTCCCTGGCATATATTGCACAAAAGTGGTTGTAAACGGGGAAAAAGAAAAAGAAAGAGAACAGATGTAGCAGTAGATGTGTAGATGCGTTTAGTCCAGAAACAGGTCACTGTCGATGTTGCCTCTGCCAAGACGTAAGGTGGATGCGTTGTACAGTCCTATGGCAGACGGCAAGAATGACCTCCTGTAGCGCTCCCTGTCGCCCCGTGGATGAATCAGGAATTATAAATCGTTTTAGTTTTCTCTTTTCGCGCGAGTAAGCGGGAGTTGAAATCTCTTTTTTTTTAATCGGACATGCCTTTTAAACGGGCTGTGAACTGGCGGTGTGTGGAAGGCATGGACCTGGTGCGTGCGTGTGCGTGCGTGCGTGCGTACGTGTGTGCGAGCAGGTTGGACGTGCGGCACACGCAGTAGCTCTGCCTTCTGTCTCCCAGGTGGTGAACGCTGTGAACAGCAGCTTGTCGTCCGTGGCCGGAGGGGAGTTCAGCCGCCTGCAGCCTCAGCTGTGGCAGGCTATCGACGACGAGATCTGCCTCTCTGAGTGCGACATCTACAGGTGCGCCCCTCCTGATGAAACCTCTTCCCCTGTAGATGGCGCTGTGTGCGTGTGTGTGGGGTGCCTTCCTTTTTTCCCAAGATCAATAAATATTTCACATTATTACCCTCATTTAGCTATGTCTTTCAAAATAATTTTTCGGCACACTTGCAAGGTACGGTAGCTGATAATTAAAGTGTTGATCAGATAATCTTATGGGGGAGATGAATGACACAGATTAGGGGCACCAGGCTTTGGCATCGTCAGCTGTGGTCTCAGCAGAACAGCGTCTCATCCAGACGCCAAAAAATCTTCTGTCCCATTTGAAGAGCTTCCATGGATCTGCGCTAGTCTGCTGAGATGTTCTGTGCTCCCCTTGTCTGTGTTCTTTTGCTCCCTGTTGTAATTGTTTCCCAGTTAACTGTTTACTGCGTGCTGGGCAGCAGTGCTAAAGCGTTTGCCATGTGTTTGCTGTGCTCCCCGGTTTCGTTAAGACGCATCAGACACAGAGATGTTTTTCTCGATACTTATACGCTCAGTAGTTTTTCAAACATGTCCGCAAATCGCTTGGTGACTCTGCAGCTATAACCCAGACCTGGACTCTGACCCGTATGGAGAGGAGGGCAACCTGTGGTCCTTCAACTACTTCTTCTACAACAAGAGGCTGAAGAGGATCGTCTTCTTCACCTGCCGCTCAGTCAGGTGAGGAGCAGTTGCTGTACTGTGTGTGTGGGTGTCGCTTGGACAGGAGGAGGTTGCTCCTGCATCTATGGTAGTTATATTCCAGTAATGTTCAGCTGGCATGCCCAGCCTTGGTCCTTCTAGAAATCTGTTACTTATTAGTTGAATCTCTGTGTGATGGGTGCTGAGCTGCGCCGATGTTTATCTGTCCTTGAGGACAGCAGTCTAGAAGGCTGGAAGAGTGCTCCTTTTAGTCCAGCTCCCTGTATTGTTTATCTGTGGTATCCCCTCTAGTCACTGGCCACAGGGGTGGACAGGGTGTGGTGGGTGGAGAAGCAGTAGTCTGCTCTTTATGTGCAGTGCAAGAAAAGACCCTCATGTCTCTGGAGTATAAAATAGCCAACGCAAACAAGCGAGTGAAATAATTAACTCTGGCCAACAGTCGTTTCTGGGTGTGGTTCCCCGTTACGCCCCTGCTTGCTGGGGTGGGAGAGGACACAGGGGTCTCTCCTACACCTCTCTAGTTATCGGTTAAAGAACCGAGGGGCGAGGTGTGACAGTGTTCTGCAAAGGGGTGGACTGGAAGGTCCTGAGGTCAGGCAGCACTGGCCTGTGGCTGACCTCCCTCTTCTCCTGTGTCCAGCGTCTTCATGGCCCCGCGGGACTCGGGCCTGGGCAACGACCTGGACCTGGAGCTGGAGGAGGGCAGCTACGAGGAAGAGGAGAACATGGACGAAGAGAGGTGGGCGCACTTGTCGGGGTTGATCCCTGCACTGCTGGCGGCCCTGGTGGGCAGCCTTTCAGAGGGGTCACTCTGGATCGTGCGGCCCGCCGGCGAGGACTCCAAGCCCGGCTACCGTTGGTCGGTCGGCAGTGTGTGTTTTACAGACGCCCCAGAGTGTAAAACGTTGGTCGGTCGGCAGTGTGTGTTTTACAGACGCCCCAGAGTGTAAAACGTTGCTCCCTCTGCCGGCTGCAGGCTGGGTGGCGCGTGTTGGGCTCCACGTGCTGCTGACCTGCCGCTGTTTCCCTTTCTCTCTCCAGGTACGGCGCACTGTGTGCTTGAAGCTGCTGGTAGGAGCGATTGCCAGCTGTTCTGGACGGGCGTGCAGAGCTCTGAGATAGCAGCGGCCAGACCTGGAGGCCACCAGCATTTCCTTTACCATCTGTTCCACAAGCACATTTACTGTTGGTTTCGGAGAGAGTGAAGCTTATCTTCTGTACACAGGGGCGTGTGAGCCTAGCGTGGTAAAACCCAGTCTTGTCTCTGTTTTACTGTTTTATCTCTTGCACTAGTCTAAAAATTCACTTTTTTGTTTTTTAAAACATATTTCGTATTCCTTATGTTCTATTGGAGAACCAGGCATATGGAAGAATAGAGAAAGAACATGTAAGAATTGAGTGTCTTGCTCAAAACAGCAGAACTCCGATATGTTGTGGAGAGGCGAGGCCTAGGCGTGTTCTGACAGCCCTTGAGAGAAATATTCCCTTCTGTGGGAGTGGAACGAAAGCCCAGGAAATTTTGTTCAAAATATTTTTATTGGACTGAAGTGTAATTTCCGGGGGGACTTTGAGAGTCTTTGCTGTTTTCCTGATGTTTGTATTATCCAGTGTTGATATTTTTCCATTTTTTCCTGTCTTTTTTATTAAAACCCATGTGTTCTAGTTACATTTTAATCCTAAATTCAAGTATCTTTTTTGTCACAGCTTGTAATGTTATCTTTTTATTAATAACATAACAGGCTGTGATACTGTTTGTCTACAGCTTAGATGAGAGAGGCAGAAAAGACTTTGTGGTGCACACAAGTTCAGACACTAGGTGTCACCATAGTTGCATTTCGTTGTTTGTTTAAAGAGAAGGCAGCGTCTCCTGATTTTCTTACTATATGAATAGTACAGTATTGTGTTTGTCTTTTCAAACACATGAGCAGGGCTTAATAGAAGCTGTGATTGTAGGAAATGCTTTCCCTATGATACTGCAACATTGTGTAGCCCTGGAGTGCTAAATCTCTATTTTGGAATTCAGAGAGTTGAGGAAGTAAAGGAACAACCAAGCGTTGCGCCCTGTACTCTTGCACTGGGCATGCTGTGTAGATTGCCAATGCAATTGTTTCTCACCTGATTTACTTCTAAGAAAAACATGTCTGGCATTTCAAAAGATGTGCCGGTTACAAAGTTCCAGACTGCTTTGCGTAAGCATGCTCTTTTCTCCTGCAGCTGTAGAGGAAGTGAAAGGCCGTCTTTGCCCGTGAAATCTCTTTTCTTTTTTATTTCTTTGATCTTTTCGGTGGTTTAATGAGACGGGATATTTTTACACCTTGTACAGGGGCATTGACACATTGCCACTCTCGGGGGGGGGGGGGAGAGAAGTGATCAGGTTGTTTTAAAACCGTGAATCGCGCTGTCAGACCGATTAATCTCGTAGGGAGTTAAACTGTGAGACAGCGCAGCTCTGCAGGGCTTGAGTGCGAGACCCACGCTGCACTTGTACATTTTGCTCTATGGCCTGTACACTGCCTTGGCCTATCCAAGTAAGCCGTATTAACATTTTGTTAAGTTATTAACATTGTCGCTCTATGGCACAATACCACGCAGAAAAAGCATGTGGGTGCAAGCATTGCAGTATTGGGCATCTTGGCCTTATGTAGTGTGCAGTGCCTAGCAGAGCACCTCATGCAGCAAGCTGTTCTGTGCATGTATGTAAGTCTGCGGTAGTATGGAGTAATATTAAGAGCTCAGGGCTCCCAAGTTAGAGGCCTGTGGGTCCAGTCGCTCCTCTGTCCTGCTGTACAAATGGGTCCCCAGCCCGACGTTTTAAACGGGCATGTGCTCTTCATCGACTCCCATAGTATGGGATTAAATGAATTATGGAGCTGGCCAAGCCCACTTTGCTCTGAGCAGGGGTTGTCATCGGCACCTGTTCATTTTTTAATGTCAGCATGCATGATCTTTCTAGAATCATATGGAAGCACTGTACCCATATTTACAGGTTTAGGGGGTCACTGTCTTGGAAGCATTAATCTCATTCGACACTTTTCTGCAATAGATGGTGATTATGCATTGTGCCACAATTATATAGGCTAAAAAACTGCGACCATTTACTGAGTTGCATTAATTGTATAGAATGGACATAGTAAATGTCATATACAAATCCTAAACATTGAAACAGTCCCTACATTAACATTGTAGGTAGCAGTCTGTAATGTTTTGGTATTGAAAATAGCTAGACCTAATGTTGAAAATAGGATGAGACCCACTGGATAGGAAGTGGTGGTTTTAAGAAACCAGGACTCTGTGTAAATGCGATGTTTGCTTTGTGCAGTTCTGGGAAGCCTGAGCTGCTTGTATTCTGTAATAGTGTAACCAAATGCAGTCTGTTATTAAACCTGCTGTCACACAGCTAGTTGTGCTGTGATTGAAATATCCGTCAACTTCATACATATGTCAACTCTGTAAAATGGGTCTTGCTAGTTAAGACGCACATGGTGTGTGCAACAAAGCCATTTCTGTGTGTCTGATGGAAAGTTTCATTGTGTTTTTGTACTTTAAAAAATTCAGCTCGGCTCCTATGCTGCATGTTCACAGTTGTTGTGTGCCGTTACCGTGATAAACTACTGTCAGCTGGGACTTTTGACAAAAATCTTTAAATATTGAGTTTACTGAAATCTGTGCCGGTTCTTTGTTTCAGCTGCCTTCTGCTTGTTGGCAGCTGTGATGAATGAATTTGTGGTTTATCATACCATAAAAGGTTGCAGGTGTCTGGAGACCCCATGTGGACTCAGGTGGCACAGGAGTTCCTTCTTGTCTGGCAGATAGAATGCTGCAGCACATTCTTTGCAATAAATAAACAGGTCTGTGACAAGACGTTTTTTCTTTTTAATCCAAGGAGTGCAAGTTTCTGAATTCCTCCGCTCAGTCTGTTGCTGAATGTGAATCTTGACCGTTTTGAGTGATCAAGAAACAGTCCGGACATCATGTCTGGGAGGAAACACTCGGTAGATCGGTGGTCTGTTATAGCCTCTTAATCTGAAGGCGGCATTTTGGTGTACATTTTATTCGTGAAGCAGGTATTTAGAGTTACCCCAAAGACATTGGATTCTAAGTTGGAAGACGTTTGTGCTCATCTCAGCCACATGTAAGCAGTGTGAGAATAAACACTTTTTATTCAGTTTATAGAGTGACAGGGGGCTGGAGGCTGGAGCTGTGGTTGGACTGGCCCAGTATCACAGTAAGCGGCACTGGGCTGTTCAGAATATGTATGTGCACTTTGCCCTCATTTGCAAAGTGCAGTTCTCAAGAACTACATGCATGTTGAAAACCTAAGAGTGTATTTCTCACAATTGTGTTTTTTTATACCTTGGATTTTTTTTTTGAATGAGGAAAAATTGTATGCGTTTCTCAAGCTGTGCACTTTTATGTTTTTTTAACCCTGTTGGTTCTGTGTATGTAACATGGACAGAAGTGCTGTCTCCCTTCTTGCGCAGCTTTATTACAGGTGTTTATAAACTCGTTTATTTTGTCGTCTTCTATGTTTGATGCATTTTTCTCACATCTATATTGTTTTAGAAAAAAAATAAATGTGTGTAAAACTAAAGCTTTTTGTTTGCAGAAATAAAATTTTCAGTCTTATTCATTACCAATGCAGGTGGGTCATCACTTGCCATCGCAGGGCCATAGCCCAGAAAGCAAGGAGATCGTAAATCCGTGAGCCTTTCAGGAGGAGTGACGACTACGATCAAGCATTTTTCCAGAAGATAGTCGTCATCCCTGCATGAGCTCCTATTGCGGTATCTGGGTCATCAGCTCAACCCGGCTGTAGGCCATCAGCTGGTGTTGGTCAGCCACTTGTGCTCGCTCTGTGTCTGCAGTGCTCATTGTTCTCATTTCTCAGGGCGGAGCGGTGGCTCTGTGGCTCAGGATCTGTGCCTGTGGCTGGAAGGTTGCCAGTTCAAATCCCGCAGCCGGCAGAGGAATCCTACTGTGTTGGGCTCCTGAGCAAGGCCCTTAACCCCAACTGCTCCAGGGGCGCCGTATAAATGGCTGACCCTGCGCTCTGACCCCCAGCTTCTCTCTCCCTGTCTGTGTGTCTCATGGAGAGCAAGCTGGGGTCTGTGAAAAAACAATTCCTAATGCAAGAAATTGTAAAGGGTTAATAAAGTGATGATGTTATGTTGTTGCTGACTGAGGCTGACCCACAGCCAGCGGCTCACTCGGGAGTGGACCCCCCCCACATGCCAACCCCTGTCCTCTGACCCCTCACCCAGCCAGGGAATAAGAGGTCCAAGGGCCCCGATGCAGCCTCACTCAAATCAGAGGAGCGGAGATGAGCGGGGAGCACTTTCACCGAAAACGTACCATCCCTCCCCCAAAGGGGAAACCCCTACCCTCCAGCGTGCACCCAGACTGCATCAGCCAGCCTGAAACCGAGACTCCCGACACCCGGTGAATAAGAGTTTCTGCTGCCTTTCCTTCAGTTCATTGACTAACACTGTGGTAAGCACCCGTGAGGCAGGGGGAATCTCCGCCGACCACGGCTAACGGCGAGTCTCCGCGGCAACTCGGGTTCGAGTCCCGCCGGCGCCGGTATTCCCCGCTGCCGCTCCCACCCCTCACACTGCTCCCCGCAGCTCGTGCCTGCGGTCCAGGCACTCCCGGCGCGCGGTTCTGAAGAGCGCCTGCCCGGCCCGCTCCCTTCTGCCAACCCGCGGCGCCCTGGGCAAGCCTCCCCCAGCTTCGTCCGCCGGCTCTTTGGCAAGGTTGTTTCCTGCCCGCGGTGCTCGGGCCGAGAGCCCTGCGCTGAGATCTGCAGGCGCCGCTGCACCTGCGGGGCTCCCTGCTATGGGCTATAGAGTTGAGTCACCTCTCTTGATGGAGACGCAATGGAAAAGTCACAAACAACTTGCTGCAGGGGAGGAATTCAGAAACACTTCAGTACCGGGGCTGCAAACGAACAAACGTAACCCACAGTACACAAGGACAATTATATAATGTGTAACGCAGGTGTCAATAACTCTGATAAGTGGCTATTAACCAAGAAGAGCTCGACATGGACTATTAACTAGAGATGAGATTTGTCATTGAGACCTGGAACAAGTAGACTGATCACTCTAGACCTCAGCTGCTGTGCTTATGGACTGTAGAAAAAAACAACAGTAAATATCACTTTCATTTTCAGATGACTTTCATGCTAGTTCTGTAACTACTGTATAAAAATTGATGCGTCGTATTTTAACAATGTGGACGAGATACCCAGGTACATCTGGCTCGGGCCGTTGGCCTAGTGCTGTAGCAGATCAGGCCCATTTAATTAGAGGGGCTTCGAACCATACAGCCCGGAGACAGTAGAGAAGTAGGAAAAGTCAGGCTAACTTGCTTAGAAACAATAAAACAAATTTCAAGTTTTTATTTTTATTGGCAACAACAAAAATATATTCACTTTTTATTTTGCATAAACAAATACTCCCCTTCCGCCCCCCCCCCCAAAAAAACGTAGTGTGCATGTCTTTTTGCAAAATTAGAAAACGTTATTTACAGATTCACAAAACAAGACTTCCGCAGGCACCACAGCTGCACAGCGGGCTCCTCGCGCCCGTGTGGCTGCACCCTGCTCCCGAAGCCCAGCGCCCACCGTCCTCCCCCCTGGAACACAGGCGGGGCATCGGCCCCCACCAGGGCTGGACTGGACGTGTGGCCTGCAGGCCGTGTCCTGAGCAAGGGCAGAGCTGGAGCAGGACTTTGGTATGGAAACTCATGATTGGATTAATAACAGCAGAACAAACAGCTTCTTTTCCCCCCAAAAAAAACCAAACAAAATCTTCCTTTCCTTTCGTGGATAAAGGCACTTCTGAATTCCTGGACCCAGGCTACCACTTGCAAAGCAATATGTAAACAACAGTACAAAACAAGGCACCAACCTCATTGAGCATCAAGTATTCCAGGACAGTATGGAGTTCAGAGGTATCCGAAGATAGTAATGCTACAGCCGATTTCAGTTCTCTTCCGAGATCACGCCCCCCCGATTATTCGTCTTTCGCACTGCTGTGCTCGTCACCCTGCAGCTTTGCTGTTGTGCCAAGGGAAAGACCGGTAGCAACACGGAGGGAACAGACAGGTCACGGCAAGATGCACACAGGGATTTTCCATCCGTGAGGAAAGGGCCAGAGGAGATGCAGACTTTCGCGTCAGTCTAAAATCCGCACTGCCTGTGGGCTGTCATTGGGGCCCTGGTTCAAAACAAAAACCCCTTCTGAAGGGCTTCCCTTGTCCTCGGACTAGTGAAGCCGATTTTTGCTTCTCTCTGCCACTCCTGTTGACCTAAATCCAACCAAGAAAGTGGTCTCAAGAAATGATTTTTTAACAGAACATCAGGAGGATGGCGTTTTTCTCCAGCCGGCCCAGAAGCCCTCTGAAACGCCCCCCTTTGCTTTGCGCGCACACGCAGTTCTCCGCACAGGGCGGTTCCCACAGCTTCTCCGAAATCGCTTAACCCCACCCCCGTCTCCCAGACAGGCCCCCCGCCGTGGAAAAAGACCCGGCCGAGTCCCCATCCCTCCGAGATCTCGTCAGCTGCAATGACATCTTCAAAAACCTTCCTTGTTCACCGCCCAGCGCAACGCCGCTGCAAAATGTCAGTTCGTGGTAGACCATGCCCGAATCTCGTCTGCTCTCCTCGCCGCTGTGGGCTCTGGCAGCCCCCCGCCCCCCGCCCCCCGGCCATGAGGGCACAGAGCAGAGCGTGGTCTCCCGGCGTGTCTCGGTCGGGTCGTTTCGGGGGGGGAGGTTCCCCCCCTTCTCTTAATTATAAGTAGTCAGCATCTTCGCTCCTGTCGAAGTCCGGGACCACCTGGTCGGCGCCGTGCCTGTCTGTGGGGCCGAGGGGCGCGGGGGCGGACACCGTGCCGCCGCAGCGGAGCCAGGGGTGCAGGAGGATCTCGGAGGCCTCCAGCCTCTCGGCCGGGCTCTTGCGCAGCACGCAGCGCACCAGGCACTTGGCACGGGGCGAGAGCGACTCGGGCACGCTGAAGACGCCCCGGCGGATCTTGTTGAAGAGGGCGGCGGGCTCCACATCCTGGAAGGGGTAGCGGCCCACCAGCATGGTGTACAGCACCACGCCCAGGCTCCAGACGTCCGCCGCCTTCCCCGAGTAGGAGTGGCGGGAGTTGAGGATCTCCGGCCCCACGTAGGCCGGGCAGCCGTGCTTGTCCGTCAGGGAGTCGTCCTCCCCCTTCAGGAGGCAGGAGTCCTCCAGGTTCTCCAAGACCAGCTTCGTCCTGCAGGGACACACAGCTGTGGTCAGAAACCAACGCAGAAGAGGGAACGCAAGAAAACTATGCCAACGACCCTGCAGAGCTCCCCCTGCTGGTACACCAGCGAGCTGCTCTCAACCTGCCACCCTGAAGCACTGCGCCTTTTAATTCTGCAATTCCAGTAAAGGGAAGCAACCCGGGATTCCGAGACAAGCCCCTATGGTGCAGGAGGTCCTGTCCTGTCCTCCGTGACCACCCTGCCGGTCAAGATCCCATTGCACTTTCCCAAAAGGGCCGGGGAGCTCGACTGGACACCAGGACAGGCTGTGCTTTGGGCTTCTACAGACTGATCTCCCCAGGTCACGCTCTCACCCCTCGCCCTGCTCCGCTGCGCTTCATGGGGGAGAAAGTGAGTCTCCTCCTATATGTCAAGCACTGGGATCCCTTTTCATTGAACAACTGCAATCGACTAAATTCATCTTCTACTGCATAGCTTTCTCCCCCACCTTAGCATGAATTTCATCCTCCGTAGTGCGTTTTCTAAACACAAGAAGCTTCTATAAATAACACTACGCTTGCATGGAAACGGGCTCTGGGTCTACAGCAGTGCTGATTCAGCCCCCTTATGAAAAGTGAAACTGTCGCCTACTCCTCAGCATCTTATCATCATACAGTAAAGTTCAACTCATTCTGGAGTTCAGTTCTCTTCGTGTGGTTTGACCTTCTGACGAACGACAAGTGGAATATTAGAAAATAGGGAAACAGCCCACCACACAGACAGAGAGACAGGGTGTCGAGGAAGCAGAGGCAGCCTGCACACAGCCACGACAAGTCAAATCACCAAGCACTCTCCTGCACTGCGCTCCTGCTTATAAAAGGACATTTTCATATGCAAACCCCCCTGGGCAGCTCTTCTTCGTCCTGTCGCCTTTGGTTTCTGCTGAAAAGCAGGATGTGGGTCCGAAACTCATGTTTCACTATTCAATCCTCAAGGGGAAAAAAAAAAAGCAGCAACCATCCCCAAGGAACACCGCTGAACTGCAGCACCACAGCTCCGCTGTGCACCCAAGAGTGAATCAGTATGAGCAAAACCAGCCTAGATGAACAATTAGCAGCTGCTCGATGACCGTACGGCACAGGGGGAGCGCAGCACTGGTGCAGGCTGGGGAGGGAGAGCGCGCTCACACTACTTATTTGCTTAACCTCCCCGAAACGCTCCGGTTCGAACCCTTTCCAGGGCTCCTGCAGCTGGCACGGACGCTGCAGGGCGCCACAGTGAAAACAGGAGCGAGCCGCGTTAGGGGCAACACCGCCGGGCTCCGGTACGGTGAGGGCGGATGCGTCACGCGGCGAAGGCGCGCGCTCGGGAGCGGCTCACCTCTGCAGGTCCGCGAAGACGAACTTGCGCAGCTTGAGGTCCCGCAGCACCACGCCGTGCTCGTGGCAGTGCGCCACCGCCGCCGCCATCTGGCCGAAGAGCCGCGCCGCCTCCTCCTCCGGCAGCCGCTTGCAGGCGCGCACGTAGGAGTGCATGTCGCCGTAGCTGCGCGCGAAGAAGACGTAGACGCTGCGCTCGCCCGTCACCACCTCCGACACCCGGCTGATGTTCTCGTGGGGCAGGAGACGGGCGTAGGGGGCGATCAGCTCCTGGTACCTCTTCATGGAGAAGACCTGTGAAAGACGGGAGCACCGGTCAACATCTGGAGGGCAACACCGCGGGGGCTGCTCGCGAGTTAGGTGGACGCTGGCCTTCAGCCACTCAAAACCTGCACGTTTGCAGCTTCGCCCACCCGGGACGCAGCTCTTCGGCTCCCTGGCCTTTTCACAGCAACAGCATTGTCAGCTGCCCTCTCTACTTCTTAGCGATTTCCTGTTGATTCACACTAAAATGCCCGCAGGATCGAATGAAACGCATTCCATGTTGAAAACAAAACCGGCACGTGGATGCCTTCAATCGCAAAGCTTGATGCGCCCCGGTCCGGTCCAGGAGACGCCGTTGAAGAGAGCAGCCAGCTGTGGGGGTGTCTTGGAACATGCACCTGCCACGCTAGGTGCACAGCAACCGGCCACACGAAAGAGCTAAAAGTTAAGAAGAGGGCAACTAAAAATACCCAGCGGCCAGGCTGCTGCTGTGAAAAGGTCAGGCAGCCGCGCAGAGTTACCCACGCGCTGTGAGAAGTCTGCTGCAGCCCGGGTGGGCGAGGATTACCATGTGAAAGCCGCGCAGAGCCTGTCTGCGGGTTACAAGCCTCCTCACCAGATTACTCACTGGGAGAGAGCGAGCGCTGCAAACACGACCCACATGCAAAACATAGGAAGTGCCGTCAGGCCAGCTCCTCGCTGCAGGCTGCCGAAGTTTGTTTTAAAGCTCCTATTTGCGATCAGCAGCAGGCAACTCTGCCGCCAGCGAGGGGCCCCGGCTCACTGACGGTTCGGGAGCTCCGTGTGCGAGCGCCCTCTACTCCGGCCGGCCCGAAGACTCGCCGGAGAAGCTCTAGGGTTATAATGGGAGGCGAGGGGGAACGGGAGGGAAGGAGGGGTTTTCCCCCCACTTAGGCCCGGGTTTTAAGAGAGACCCCCTGAAGCTCCTGTCCTTTCTGCACCGTCTTGCACATGGGCTCAGGCTGCCCTTTGCTCTCAGGTCTGCAGCGTGCGGAATGAGCCGAGGCAGTTCCCTGTGTGGGGGACCTCGCGGCCACCGGAATTCCTGCGGGGCGCCGTCACAGACCCGCGGATCCGTGCGGAGGAGACGCTCTGCTCCGACAAGGAGGGGATGCTTTGCCCTTTCCTTTAAAAAAAAAAACCTCTAGGGCACGTCTAGTTTTGTTCTTTAATTTGTGGGTTAAAGGCCCAATGCAGAACTGCTCCAAAACCACAGAAATAAGAGCCAGGCTGGTGTGAATCAACCAGGCAGCACTTAAAACACACACCCCTCCCTGCCTGCATGAAGAGCACCAGCTGCAGAAGATGACACAGCACAGAGCTGCAGCGTGCAGCACACCTGTCTGGGCCACGGTGTCCCCACTTCAGGCTGTCCCCCGTCTGTCACTGGTGAACGCAGTGGGCGCTCAAAGGTCACAGCTCCCGGAGGATCATTCACAGAACTGACCCAGCTCTCGGATGCACAGCGCCCTGCCCCCGTCCCTCACCAGCAGCTACTCGCCGCAGACTACAAAGCCCCAGTCAAATGCTCGCTTGCCATTTTGCAATACTTCCTAGGACTCTGGTTGGGGAAAAAAAAAATCTCTGCTGTTCTACTGCTGTTCTACTGCTTCCAGGCAAAAACTTCCGATCTGAGCCAGGTGCGCTCCCCCCCACGGTGGTGGGGCACAGGAAACTCCCCCCGAGCTGAGGCCACCTGCTCTGGACTGAATTCGAATGTAGCCGCCTGAGCCAGAGTCAGGGTCTCAAACCCAGGTCCTGCAGAGACTAGGATGCTCTGGTACTTGCTCCCTGCCTGAGCAGTCACAATTCAACACTTCACCTACTTAATTTCTCAATCAAAGTCGTTTTTCTGTCCCCTGAAGGTCTTTTACAGATGTGCAAAACCTTCATTTCTTTAAAGAGTCAGTGACTTATAAACCTTCCCACAGCCCGATGAGAAGTATTGTAATTACAATGCATTTGATGAAATAACTGTTTGACCAACTATACAACCGAAAGGTGAGGCCAGGACTGGGCTTGAGATCCCCGGCTTGAGCACAGCGTTTCTGCAGCACGTCACCCCCGAGGGCCAGCAGAGAGATCCAGACCCCCTGCAGCCGAGGGCCTCCGGGAAGACGCCAGAACAGGAAAGACCAAACCCACAACAGCCCGACCACAAGGGCGAGAGCTGTCCCGCGCTCTCCCCGAGAGGAGCGCGCAGGAGTGCGGACGAGGCTGCGTGGAATCTGCTCTCGCGCACGCACACACACACACACGCGCGCGGAGGGGCGCCCCTACCTTGCAGGTGTACTCCTGCTCAGTGACGCGGTGCACGGCCCGGAAGCTGCCAGCCCCCTCGCCCGCCTCCAGCAGGATGTAGGGCCCGATGCAGGAGACGCGGTGCTCAGCCCCACTGGGGCTCGGGCTCTGGGCCAGCGGCCGCAGGCAGGGGGCGAGGCCCGGCGAGGGGGGCTGGCTCAGCCGGGGGCGCTTGCATTTCGGGGTGTCGCTGTCCAGGGGGTCCTCGAAGTCCAGGCGCTTGAGCCTCAGGGGGAGAGCGCGAGGCGCCGGCTGGAGGTTCACGTTCATCTGCAGGACAGGAGAGAGGGGCTCAGAGCTGCACCAGAAACGCATGGGTCCTTCACAACTACACATGAATGGCCTCTCTTATAGACCTCAGCGTGCACTTCCTGTTCTCTTCTGCACAGAGCATGATGCTGGCCCAGAAGAAGGAAAGCTATCGATTATCCGGCCCACACGTCTTTCCTCGCACCCAGCTAATGAGGAGAGCGGTTCGGCGCCTGTGTACCGCCCGGACCCACGCTGGTGGACCAGAACCAGCATGTACCGCAGGCCGGTCCAGCCCGATGGCAATACAGGTAGTTGGAGAGACGAATTGCCCCCCACACAAATGAATAAAATAAAAGCCTCAAACAAGAATCCGTAAATAACTCGCAGTGTGCATTTATGAAGCTCCAGGGTTTGCACGCCTGGGGATAAAACGAAAAGTGCACTTCCACTGAAACGCACCTCGGGCGCTTCATTAACGAGTTCGTGTCCGGCTCGGACGGAGAAGCTCTCTCCGGCGAGTCGCCCAGCAAACACACATACAGGGTCCCGACCCACGCCGGGACCTGCGGCGACTGGAGCCAGGGCTGACCCCAAAACAGTCAGGCGAGGCGGTGCATCAGCGGGCTGTGCCGCCGGGGTATGGCTCCAAGACCGCCGGGCGAGTCACCGCCTCCACAGCCCCGCTGACACCCCACACAGCCGTGCATCCCCGGCGCGCTGCCCAACCGGTGCGCAAGCGATTGCTACAAGCTGCGCGGCGGGGTCCGCTGTTTCCGTCACGCACGTACGCGCGCACAGACACACACACGCAACATTTCGTCGTGGCTACCGCCGTGACGGAACGGGCGCTGGTTTTCCAGCATCCCGGGCCCCCGGAGCGGCGCTGCACCGGTGGTAGCTGACCTCCGGTGCGCACTACAGGGGAGGCCGTCGAGAGACTTTTGGCAGCGGTCCGGTCACAACAGCGGAGCGACCTGCCCATTCACCCGGGCCCCTACGCTCCGCCGGTACCCCGAGAGCTACAACAACAAGCCTCGGCTTCGGCTACCTTTTCGTTTTTTCACGGGTAAAACTGACGAACAAAACATCGGGACTGCCCCCTTACCTCGTCCGCGAAAAGTTGGGAGGTCTCGCCGCTCGTCAGCTGAGCAGAGCAGTTTCACCAGCTGCTCCCGGTGGGACGAGAACTAGAGCGCCTAGTTACCGCAACCCATCCACGAAACAGGGGAAGGAGAATTAAAAAAAAAAGAGAAATCCACCGAAGTGTGAAAGAATATCCCCACTGTGATATCGCTCCTCCGAGTCGGCCCCCCTCCTCCTCCTTCCCTTTAGCAAGAGGGGTCCCAGCACGTTCCAGTGGGAGCACAAAGGACCGGGGATCGAAGGGGCTCCGTCCGCCCGGGAACAGGATGAGCGGGTGGGATACCTCGGAGGCGAACTGCCCTTTAAATCCACACCGAGCACCGCCTGCTTTTGTCGGTCGGCAGAGACGGGGACACGCAGTCGAGCGATTCCTGGGCAGCACAGTCAAAGCGCAAGCCGGCGCCTGACTCGTCGTCTGCGGACTCCCTTTTGTTCCAGACTCGCCGCTAAGTTAAAGTGCTCTGTGCGCTCTCCGGCCTCCTCCTCGCTTCCCCTGCCTTGAAGGTGGCTTCTTATGTGAAAGCGCTTTAACGCACACACACACACAAATACAAAAGTGGGGAGCCTTTGGTTGCTCCGCGGCGTGTAGCTCCTGTGCGCAGACCCCCCCGTACTCCCGAGCCTGCCGTGGGGCTGCAGTCGCGCTCTCAGGTCGCTCCGAAGAGGGAAAACGCCAAGTGCCCGACACCACAACAAAGCCAGGTCAAGCTGATCGGCCCGCTGGAGTCGGAGTCGAGTTATCGTCTTCTGCCTGCGTGTGAGCCCGTGAAATATTCCCCCCTGACCGGGCGAGTAGGCGACTTGCTCTCTCTCTCCCCCCCTCCGTAAGCGCTACCTCGGTCTGCCTGGCTCACTGCGTCGCCGAGTCTGATGTCAACTACTTCAAATACCCTTCCTGCGCCGCTCTCCAGCCGCTGATGGCGAGCTCTCTCAGGATTGCAACATCTCCGCCCCGCCTTGTCGCATGACGACACCGCCGGGTTCACACTGGCAATACAGGCTCGCGGCGCGGATGACTCAAAACTCCGAGGGCTTGTGCTACAGCAACGCTGGAGTAATAGTTGCCCGTAATCCCACCTTTCTGTTTCACTCTTCTCCCCCCCCCCCCAGGTCAATATTATTACAGTGCAGATTCTGGCGTCTCAACGTGCTATTTTCTTGCGTTCTTGAAAGAGAAAGGCAGTGCCGTGCTCTCGGAATTTGGGTCTCATCGCCACGGGCTTGAGGAAGTCGTTTCGTAGCTGTGTTTGTGTTCATAGTATTCCGACCATGTCAATTTTATATGTATTGATTGTAGACAATAACCTCTGCATATTTGCACAGTGTAATCCCATGTCAAACACGTGCGGAAAAAAAGGTTCACCAGGAGCTGCTCACGGCCGTACGAACACAGGCCAGTACACTGAGCGACTGGCAGGACTTCATCTAAATGGTGGGAACGGCGTCACAGTACAGCTTGATCTAACACGTACCACATTGCAGTGCACGGTGCAAGCGACGTGACCGAGACCGGCGCTCAGGCAGAGTGACAGAGACTTTTTTTTGGGGCAGGTTCTGTGCGTAATGCGTTGTAATGTGGAGCGACAGGTGTTGAACTCCAGACGACACCGCCGCTGAGATCTACAGCGCTCCCTAGCGAGCAGTGCGGTGAGGGCTGAGCTACAGATCCCGGGTGTTCAGGAAAGAGGATATACAAATGGAGTTATCCATCCTCATCGTTATCGTCTAATTGTCAGCACGACATATCTCGCTGTGATATGCACATATGAAACGAGGCCAATTCGATTCATATGTTTCATTTGTCATATACAGAAAACGTTCAAGTACCACAGACCTCAAAGCACCCCCCCCCCCCAAAATAAAAACACGTAATTATGCATAAAGTTCTCCATAGTAACAGTTGGTTAATTTAGAAAACCTTCAACCCCCAGAACGGTAAGAGGGTCTTTCCAACGTGCTGCCTTGGACAGTTGCGCCAGAGTTACGCGTTCATTGTCAACGAGGCGCGCTTCGGTCAGCTTTCCTCTCGCATCGCAATGCGTTTCTGGAAAATCGCTCAAACGAAAGAAGAAAAAAGCCCCTTGTCCCGGGATTCTGGAATGTTCATCTCCTTCTTGTAATGGCAACAGATCTAAGTTTAGAAAGCGAGAGAGACGCGTCTGGAGGAGCGGGCGAAGCCCCGCCCCCTGCATGACTCAATATCAGTGATGGTGTTGCACCATTGAGTAACTCACGCCTGCGGAGACGGAGCGCACTCCGAGAGGAACGGGGGCCAGCGGTGTTCAAAGCAAACATGCGCGTTGCTATAGAAAGTGCCTCAACAGATGAAGCTGCTCAGTGTGGCCTGGTACAAAACGACAAATTTCTGTGGTACGGGTTTTCTGTGTGTGCGCACGCCTACTAAGGATGTGGAGAAAAGGGTTCTTCCCAGCAACTGGTGACATGAACTTGAATTCAGTATTACTCAGCAAAGGCTGGAACAAGTAAAGAGTGTAAAGTATCGGGTCTACTCGCGAAATCAGGCGTGTTCCGTTCCAAAACTGTGATGTCACCTTGGTGAGAAGCAAGGAGACGTGTTCTCCAGCTGTAGCTGGGGGGGGCTCGTCGGCGCGGTCACGGCTCCACGCGCGCGGGTTTTCTCTCCAGGCTCCCCCTGGCCCCTCCTGTAACTGTATCGAACGTCACTGCTCCCGCGACACAGCCGCCTAATTCAGCTGATGAACCTCGTCTGCACCTTGTAATTACACCGCAACGTACATGAATGGCTGTGCAGCAAATTAAACGCTGATAACTCCTGCTATCGTCTAGTCCGTTCACATTCCTGCTGTGTGTCTGCAACCCTTACAAGCAACACTCGTTCATACAAACAAGCCCCGCATGAAAACCATTTCTTTTTTACTCTGGATGTCTCTGTGTGCCCTTCCTGCATTTGAGGAGTAGAGGGAATACATTCAGACCCCTATATACAGTGTATATGGTGAGGAACAGCTTGCCTCCACAAGGCCAGTACCTTTGTGTGTATCTGCTCCCCTGTCCGCCCCTCGCGCCTGCTGCTTGCTGGGATATCCCCCTGAATCGGGTAAAGTGGCTAGAGAGTGCATGGGGAGGAAGACCACTACATTTCCATGAAAGGGAAAAGAAACCTTCGAGGTCCTATATCAGCCAATGCCTCCAGATCGCTCTGTTATAGCGGAGTGGGCACAGCGTCGAGTCCCTGTGATGTCGGCACACGGGGCTCGGTGAATTCCTAGCAACACGCCTGCTTTCACCAGCGGAGCGCTGGCGGCTGTGAGTCAGCACTCCGCTGGCTCCGACTTCCCATTGACAAACGCTCTTCTGTGGAAAGAAGGGCCTCTTCCAGCAGCGCTGACTCCTTACGGACTGACTTATCCTGGCGGATTGCGGCATGCAGCCACTCGCCTTCCTGTTCTGAACAATGCGCTCTTCACCCCGGGTCAGAGGGGTTTAAGTCATCTTTCTCTCTGCGCCTTCGCTGTTTTGCTCTCTGCCTGCCCCATCTCTCTCCATTGCTTTCCCACACACACGCTCAAACCTGACTTTCGGCAGAACCCAGAGGATGACTTCATGCTACCTAAACATACCGCGCGATTCAGTGGGAAGACAAGGCGCTGTGAGAGAAAAGGGGCTTTCCTATTCCACGTCTGCTCCGGGCTTGCTTTGAGGGAGCCCTGAGACCCCGAATACAATTCACCCCAGCAGAGTCCAAATGCCTGGGCCTGCAGTCTTTGTCACCAGCTCTGAGGCCCACTTCAACCTTGGACTTTGCTACACTCAGGAAATTCACAGCTGGTTGACAAGACAAGTTCGGAGCTGAAATTCCCAGAAGACACAAGTGACAGAAAAAAAAACTGCCCAAAAACCTGAATGTGGAAAACCCCAGTCTGTGCTGGAAGGGTTGTTGCTCCCTCTTCCTTCCCACGCAGAATACACAACCGTGCCTGAATTTACTCCTCCCGTCTTCACCTAAAGACAGCGAACTTTCACCTCGGCGCTGTTAGATGGGGTTAGTCACCCGCGGGCTATTTGTGTGCCAGGTGCTACGGACAGCTGAAAAACTGGAATGAAAATTATTTTCTGTTTGAAACAGGTTTAAAGCAAACTGTTTACAGCGTTTATTATTATATTGCTTTCCAAGTATTTTTGTTTGGAATTTAAAAGTGTTCTTTGAGGTTAATAATAATAATCTTACACTTACATAGTGCTTTTCTGCACAAAGTGCTTCACAGATAATGGGGTCCCCCCTCCGTGTGGCCCTAGGGTGAGACTGGGACTGTACCATGCCCCAGATCAGAGTGGTGTTTTAATTCGTATGGGTCAGCTTCCCCTCTGCCTGCCTGCTTCCCGTCACAGATACTCAAGCTGCAGTTTTTCTGCAGCTGTTGCTGGAGAGTCCGGGAAGAGCCACAGACAGAACCCGGGCAGCCGCTGCAGAGAAGTGGGGACGGGCCGGATTGGGCAATACTCATGCGAGCAACTTCCCCCCAGGGGCATTCAGGAAGAGGGACTGGGAGCTACTGCTCCGAAGTGGAGTTTGCTGGCAACTTCTCTCTGAGCGTCAGTGACTACAGGAGTTGCTGTACTCCAGCGAGCCTGACCTGCACTCTGGGCTGGTGGGGTGACCTTGGACAAGATAGCACAAGCCACAGATGCTGTGTCTGAAGTACCCTGGAAGGACACCATTATAAACATGATAATCAGCTTATTTTTGTCATTGTTGATATTATAGGTTCTACTTTTGTATGATGCAGAAGGGGAGCTTTAAAAAAACTAATCTCAAGAAATGCACAATTCATCTCATGACTTGAGTTTGCCTTTGACTCTTTGACTATATATATGTGAAAAAATTGTAGGGGGTGATATTTCTGCAATTTCCTTATTAACATATAAATGTACTGTGGAAAAATGTCTGAATAAAATTGATTTTTTTTTTGCCTTTAAGACGTGATTACTCTGGAGCTCTGCGCCTCAGCGGGGGACTGTCGTACACTAACCCCTCTGGAAACTGCTCAAACACAGCGGCTGGAAACCCTGTTATCTGAGAGACAGGAGCTGAGATAAGGACAGACAGCCTTGGTTTCAGTGACACATCAGGCTCCTGAACTTCCTGTGTCTCGGCTGGCAGATCTCTGAAGGAGGGACCTTGAGCTTAATCAAGCTAACGACTGCACTTCCATTCACCCTCAAGGGGCTGAATTACTCTCAGACACATGAAGAAGTCAGATGTGTATTGGACAATGACGCCCTGTATCAGTTGTCAGCCCAGATGCTGTTTCCATGCCTGTGTAATCTGGCCTGGGCAGTGGAATGAATTACTCAAAGCAAACGGGTGTCTCGATCGTTCACCTTCCTCCTGCAGCTCCAGCCTGGGCCCCTCCCCCCAGTGCTGGCAGGCAGGTGGCTGTTGGGATTGTTGTTTGTGCTGCTGCCGGTTTGCATCCTTCAGCTGTGACGGTGCTTTTTAACGAAGTGAGTTGAAGCCAGAGAAACACTGTGCCGGTACTCCGTTCATCCTGCAAGACTGCAGCTGCTTGATCGTGGGATACAGATGTCTTTGTATTGCGGCACACATGCAAATAAGCCTTTCATTGCACTTGTGCACGTGACAATAAACTGAACTGAGGCGATCGAGGGCGTCATTCGCTTTTTCTGCCCTCTGCCAGGGAGGCTGGGGACCATGCAGATTAGATATGTCATTTATACTAAGCTAAATCGGTGCGTTTGTTTGTACCTGCCTGGCGTCTCTTGGTTTGATGATGCTGTGCGTTTTCTGAGGCTTGCAGAGAAGCCGAGCCCAGAGCTCACAGCTGGCTTATTGCAAGCTTCAAAGGGAAACCTCAAGGTGCTGCATTCAGAGGCAATCTGCTTTCAGTGCGTCTGCTGCTCAGTGTGTCAGCCGGTGTTTGTGTGTGGGGGTGGAAGGCTCTTCCTGTGCTGTTTCACACACAAGCTCTGAGTGGGAGACCTCTCTCTCTTTCACTCAGAAGACCTTCACACGTTAACCCCAGGTGCCAGGGGCCCAACGGCTCCAGGTGGAAAAATCTACTGTACACCTCGTGAGGCTCCGTTGGCGCCTCTTCGTCACTCTTTATTCAGCATTTTCGTTAACCGAGAGAAAAACAGAACAAAAACACACTCTTGCTTGTGCAACATCACAGTTCACTGCCGGGCGCGCTTGCCTGCTCCACGCTGATAAACCAAACGCTCTGAAATCAGTTACAGTGGTTTCTCTTCGGAGTTGCCATACAGAAACCACACTTTCCAGACCTTTTGTGTTGCATTTTTAATGTTATCCTCCCACGGCCCCTCATTCACTTGACAGGCCTTTTATAAACTGCTGTCATTTCTCTGTGCCATTGTAACTCATGATTACTCAGCAGGCTGTGTGAGGGGCTCCCCACTGCAGTCCTGGGTACCCCAAGGTCTGGTTTGTTCCCCTTAGCCCCTGGCACGCTCCTCTGTGTACCTGTGTGGTCCCCATCCCCCCTGGCAGAGTGTGGGGTGAGCGGATGAGGGCCTCCGTGATGAATGGAGCACAGCAGTGTTTCTCTGGCTTCACCTCGCTTCATTAAAGAGCACCGTCGCAGCTGAGGGATGCAAACGGCAGCACAGACAACATCCAAACAGCCACCTGCCCGCCAGCGTCTCCTACAGGGTGTGAACCCCCAGACACAGCTTGAGCGCTGACTTTGTAGGAAGTGTGAGGGCCTCACACCTTACTTAACAATCCACGGGACAAAACTGGAATTCTCTAACTGTTCTCGGCTTGCTTAAACATTTTGGAGATGCGCATTGTTGATTGATGATTGTGTTCCATCACTGGTGCCAATTCCCCCGCTCTCCAATGGGAAAAAGAACTCCTTAGTTCAGTGTAGGAAGGAACTCAGCTGGAGCAAACTCCAGCAGGAGTGGCGAGACTTCGGAGCCAGGACTGGATAACACAGCCAGGGGCTACTGCTGTAGTGTATAATAACCCCCCCAGAATAATAATAATAATAATAATAATAATAATAATAATAATAATAATAATAATAATAATAATAATAACCTTCCTCAGACATCATGTCATGGGCAACCGAAGCACAATTCAACTCAAGTCTGTCCCCCATTTCCACTCTCACAGGACATCGCTCCCCTGTTTCCCCAAACCCCTTCAGGGGGGCATGATTGCATTAGGGGGCTCCCTGCCCTTCAAATACTCTCCAGGGTGGAACATGCCGATAGTCTCAGAGTCATATTTTTTTTAACCTTTTAGCCATATAGGTACTGACAAAGAAAATACAAAGTCAATGTTTTAGCAGTGCCTATGAAAGGCTGGTGGCTCTGTGGCCCAGGATCTGCACCTGTGACTGGAAGGTTGCCGGTTCAAATCCCACAGCCGGCAGAGGAATCCTACTCCGTTGGGCCCCTAAGCAAAGCCCTGAACCCCAACTGCTCCAGGGGTGCTGTACAATGGCTGACCCTGTGCTCTGACCCCAAGTTTCCCTCCCTGTCTGTGTGTCTCATGGAGAGCAAGCAGGGGTATGCGAAAAGATGAATTCCTAATGCAAGAAATTGTATAGGGCTAATAAAGTGAAGTTCTGTTTTGTTATAAGGCTTTCTCAAAGACTATCTTAAATGTAATCTGACCTACATATATCCACCAGTTAAGTAAATACACATAAGCCTGGTTACTTAAACTTATACCAACTTCAAGTCACACCAAAGATCAAAAGATTAAAACCTTAACAACTATCAGCAGTTCACATGCATCACACATGTACACACAAGCGCTCGCCCGTTTCCCTTTCCCAGGCGAGGTGGGGCTGCACACTGGTGGTGGTGGAGGGAGGACAGTCCCCATTACCTGTAAGGCGCTTTGAGTGGAGTGTCCAGAAAGGCGCTATATAAGTGTAAGCAGGTATTATTATTATTTAGTTCAGGGGGGGAGCTGCATCAGCATGTGTAGCCTGCAAAGGAACAAGTAAGAGGTTTATTCCATGCTGAAGAGCTGCTGAGCCTTCTTCAGGCATGAGTATCCTGCTCACACCTGAAGAAGGCTCCATGGCCGAAACGTTGCGTTTTCGTTCTTCTCTTTTCAGCATGGAATAAACCTATTACTTGTTGTTTTGCATTATTATTATTTATGTTGTTTCTGGGGAAACAGTCTTAAGCAGAATGCTGGAGGGAGGGGGGGGAGTGCAGATTCATAATGTCTGCCTTCCTTTTCATGCGATGTGACCCTCAGATATCCGTGTGCACACTTCGAGGGGCAGGGAGTGGCGGGGTTTCAGAAAGAAAGGTGCATTTTGTGAGCTTACTCATGACCTGTCTTACTGAAAATGAGAAATATCCCTCCATCCATTTTCGAACCGCTTCATCCAATCCAGGGTCATGGGGGAGCTGGAGCCCATCCCAGCTGGCACAGGGCATGAGGCAGGGTACACCCTGGGTGGGACACCAGACACAGACACGCACACCACCAGGGCAACTTTTCCCAGAAGCCAACTTAACTTCCAGCATGTGTTTGGACTGTAGAGGGACACCGGTGCACCTGGAGGACGCCCATGAGAACATGGCTCGAACATGCAAGCTCCACGCAGACAGCACCCCCGGCACGGCCTTGAACCCAGAGCCCCGGCGCCGCGAGGTAGGAATGTCGACTCCTGCAGCGCTGTGCCTCCCACGGTTAAAAAACGTAACCTGAAAAATCCCCAGAGGAGAAGACAGAGCAAAAGGTGTTGTTTCATCAGTCCGGGACGGGTTGACTGATCTGTCATGTCATGGAGGACTCTTCTGCTCACCGGTGGTAACAGTGGGAGTTCTGCATGTGCACTTGAACCCAGGAACCCAGTCTTATGAAACCCGCTGCCTTTCCGGCCTCAACCGCTGCACATCCCAGACAGGGGAGGCAGTGGAACGGGGGGGGGGGCACTTGTGAGCCCTGGAAACAGACTCCTGCGTCGCTGTAGCGACCGGCCCCGATGGGAGCCAGCCAGCCAGGAGACGCAACAGCCCTTAAATGGCCATGAGCGTTTCAACGTAAGGAAACCGCACTGACTAGTACTGAGGCCGAGAGCCACAGGCCACAAAGCAGGCTCTGTCTGAGTGAGGCGGCGTGGTCCCTGTCAGACAGCTGTCCTTCCTCTACTTCCACCCTCCCTCCCCTCCCCACTTACGGCTCGTCTCCGCCCCCTGCAGCCCCAGCCCTGCGCCGCCAGCCTGCTGGAGGCATCAGGTGGAGCAGGAGGAAGTGTGCCAATCAGCTGGCAAAGGGGACGTCGCCCAGGTGTCTGATCCTAACGAGATCAGGATCTAACGACCTTGAGGTGGTCCCCCCCAACCCTGACGCCCCGGCAGGACGTCTGAGCGTGTGAGCAGAACCCACCCAGAACCGGGCCCTGCTTCGAGACTCAGAGCTTGGCGTCCATTGCACAGGGAGTGTGAAAAAGGCTTCCTTAAATAAAACAGAACAAACAAACAAAAAAAAAGAAACATGACCTCTTCTAGCTTTCTGATACGTATAAGGACCTCTTTGATATCTAATGCAACATGCTTCTGCAGAGGAAAATACTGTAAATCCAACTTAAATCCAGTATAATTCCAGCGGTTTGTGTAAAACCCTCTCATAATAGCCCAGGGAAAGGTTGTATATTTTTGTAAATGCCTTACAAGCATTTTCTGTCGTAGCGTATGTCTATGTGGTGACTCACTGTGGGAGGCGAACGGCCTGTTCTTTGCAGACTAGAACACTGCTGAGCAGGCAGGGATGCTGATCTGAAAGGGGACACGCGTTTTCTGTACGGATCAGCAGAGAGACAAGTGCTGGCTGCTGTAGGAAACCTCTACAGCACGGTTTGCACAGCGTCGCCACGGAGCTGTCGAGTCAGCGGGGAAACACAGAGGACAGCGGGCGGTGAGCTCAACCCACCTGCATCACACTGCAGCGACACACTGCAATCTGCAATAACAAAATAAGATCACTTTATTGGCCCTATACAATTTCTTGCATTAGGAATTTGTCTTTTCACAGACCCCAGCTTGCTCTCCACGAGAGACACAGACAGGGAGAGAAGCTGGGGGTCAGAGCACAGGGTCAGCCATTTATACGGCGCCCCTGGAGCAGCTGGGGTGAAGGGCCTTCCTCAGGGGCCCAACAGAGTTGGATTCCTCTGCCGGCCGCAGGATATGAACCAACAACCTTCCAGCCACAGGCACAGATCCTGAACCACAGAGCCTCCGCTCCACCCCGATGCAAAACAAAATCTGAAAACTAAAAAATACAGGGGATACAGGAACAGGGCCCGCAGTTTTACCATGGTATAGCGCAGCAGGAGTTTCTGCATTGCAGCGCCCCAGACTCAGCTCAGACAGTACAGCACAGTGAAGGCGTTTGGAAGCCAACACACAATAAACAGTGCTGCAGACAAGGCAAAGGCGCAAAAAGAAAACACTGCCATCTTCCCCAGGCCAGACTTGCGTTTGGGCTGCAGGTCTTCGGGAGTAAACTCGTGGCGCAACAGGGCTTGAACTCGGCTGTGCATGACGGCTCCGAGCGGATATTTACAGAGTGCGCTGGAGGCCCGGAGAGCCGCGTGCTGTTCCTCCGGCTTATAAGGTAACAGAGCTCTGGAGGTCGGAATCTAAACCTGTCGTGCCGTTTAGATTTTGAACTAAAAAAAAAAAATATCCCGTTTTACGTAAATCCGTTTGGAAAGCACGCGGAAAAATAAATTCAACAGGCCATGTCGTCTGGCGTCTAGTTTCACTAGATTTCAAAATGTAAAAAAAAACCCACACACTCGGGAGAGAGGTGACGTTTTCACGGTCCCCAAACGCAGGAGACACGATACGCACACGTGCCACAGGAAACGCCCCCCCCCCGCGCGGTCTTGATTTTCACACCAAATGGAGCTGGAACAGTTGATGGCTCCGTGTTGATTGCGGCGGTGCTCCGTGAAAGGGATGTGACCGTGGCCTCGGCGTCTCTCGCACCTCGTGTGTCTGATGGATCGGTCCCGCCGGCTGGACGGAGCGCCTGGCCCGCTGTGAGCTAGCGCACCTCTGAGCATTACACAGAGATCAGTGCCAGAGAAAATCAAATAGCATCTCTAACTAGATTAGCACGCTGTTGTTGTTTGTTTTTTTAAAAAAAATATTTATCCTGCGTTGAATGGGGGATAAGCACACGCTAATTGCCACCTTCCTGCTTGCGTTTTGAGCGTGGCTCGGGGGGGCTCGCGGACTGCGTCGCCCCACGAGGGGGAAGGGCGCGCGCGGAAGGGGAGACCTGTGTTGTTTGTTTGTTTGTTTGTTTTTTTAAATTAATTTCCTCGGCCGGAGTTAACGGGGTGCACACCGGGGAAATAGCGCTGCGAGGGTGCCAAACCTAAAAAAAAAAAAAGCAAAGGAGAAGCCCAGCGTCGTCTGGCAAGGGGCCGGACTTGAGACTTAAAGAGGCGGACACGCGTGACAACGCAGGGAAGTTCATCAAACTGCTTCCTTCTCTCACCGCCGTGAGGAAGGCTCCCTTTGTCCCCGAGCCACACTGAGGCACTGTGTGAGGATGTGCAGGAAGTGAAGCCAGTGGGAACACTTCCCAGCAGCACCTCCTGTTACCCCCTGAGTGGCAACAGGGTAGGAAAGGCTGCAAATGAGAGGAGGCTACTGAGCCCCTCCAGGTTGTTTGCCAAGCGAACCCAGGCCTCATCCTGCTGTTCCTGAGACGAAACCAGGGTATTAGCCAGCTCGCGCCACTCTCCCACAACTCTGTGTGTAAAGGGAGCGAGACTCCCGGTCTCAGTTTCAGATGTGTTTCCACGTCCTCAGACCCTTCTTCCTTGGTGCAAAATTTTTAAAAACTACATCATAGTTGTGGAGGAATTGCTGTCTCCTGTCTCGTTCAATCTCGTAATAACATCAGCCTTATTTTGTCCTCGCAGGAGCAGAACGCAAATGCTTTATGAAAGAAGGCCAAACATCTGCTCTGTGGAAGTGCGGATTCTCTGATCTTGCGTCATCTAATTTCCTCTAAAGATCCCCCTGATTCTACAGTAGTTGCTACATTTCAGTGGTGGAGGAGAGGATCCCCTCCTTTAAGTGAAGCATTTATGTCAAATATGCATTAAGGATTGAGAGCTCCACATAGATGCAAGCCTTTCTTAGGCAAAAAAATCCATCACAAAGTTTTTGACCTTTTGAATAAGGTAAAAAAGATCAAACTTAGAACAGGATTAGAAAAGAGGGCAAAACAGTATTTCTACAGAAGCTGCTGGAAGATGATGTTGGCAGAGAGTTGCCCTAGGCCCTACTGTGAGTAATCGTCTAAATCAGCTGATCTGCACAAACATATCTAGAGCAATTAAAATATGTATTTACGTGTGCTTCTCACAGTACTTCTGTCGGCTTTGATGACTCCCTGGTGAGGTTTTTTAAGTGACAGCTCAGTGCTGTGTGGTTGGCCGTCTACAGTTATAGCTGGTGTGGTTAAACTGTAGCTGAGTGAGTGAGTGCAGTGAGCTCTTGCACGGCCGTGCTGTAGAGATGTAGATGAGGTGTGCGTCAGTGTGCCCTGTGTTTTCCACAGGTGCAGCTGCAATAAGACCAGGGTCCCGCATTTCTGCTGCGCTGCTGCTCCCTTCTGCCAGTTCCAGAGCTGGAGCCGTGAAAGTGGTTTGAAATATTCTCGTATTTTTCCTGCTGAGAATAAACTAAATGTGTCACAAAGGAGCAGTTTGTTGCAGCTCCTTTGCACAAACCGCTCTTGTTCGCCGGGCCCAGCGAGCAGAGTTACAGCTCGTTTAAAGAGCACAGGACGGCGGAGAAACACTCCTTGGGTCTCCTTTTCAAAATCTCAGAGTGGTCCAGAGACAGTCTGATGTCAGGCTGGGTTATTTCAAAATGTGGGATAGGTAAACAGCAGCCCCCCCCCCCCAAAAAAAAAAGATTTGAAAAAATGATTTATTGTGCGTACAGTACCTAGCTGTCTTCAACAGATCATAATCTTTCACTCACACTTAGGTCTGTACCCCTCTCTGCTCAGTGGTGAGGCTGCTGAACGTGTGACTATCAATCAGTCTTTTATGTACAGTAGGGTTAGGGTTAGGGTTTACAAAAGTGTGTCCCAGAGCTCTGTACAGATCTAATAATAACAATCCTTACACTTACCATACATTTTTTCTGGACACTCCAATCAAAGCGCTGTACAGGTAATGGGGAATCCCACTACCACCACCAATGTGTATCACACACCTGGATAATGCACCAGTACGCTCCCCACACACCAGCTCTCTGTGGGGAGGAGAGCAGAGTGATGAAGCCAGTTCAGAGATGGGGATTATTAGGAGGCCATGATTGGTAAAGGAACAGGTAAAGGTTTATTCCATGCTGAAATGAAATGAAAAGAGACACAGCGTTTCGGTTTTAGAGCCTCCTTCAGGTGTGATTGGCAAGTCAGGGGGGAAATTTGACCAGAGTACCTGGGTTAACAACATTTCTCTTTTCAAGAGACGCCCCCTGGGATTTTCAATGACCGCAGTGAGTAAGAATCTCAGTTTTACGTCTTATACAAAGGAATGACACCTTTTTTATAGAATGGTAAAGTGCAATATAGATCTGTATTGCAAGTGACAACCCTGCAGCAGTAGACCATTGGGACACAGAGGAGAGGGAATTAAAAAACCCCAGTGGGAGGAAGGAACCCTCTGGGGGTCCTGTGATTGCACCCCCCCCCCCCCCCTTCTAGACAATGAGCTTGTGGTGCATTAACTCTGACAGATCATGAGCAGTTTCTGCGAAGTTCTGCGAGAGTTGGGGTGCTGCCCTCCTGGGTCTGTCGTCAGGGTTATCCCACTGAAGCAGCTGTGGTTTCCTGGGTCTGCCATCCCGGGCTGTCACAAGCCGTCAGGGCACGCCTGCTCAGCCTCGGATCCCAGCGTCAGGACCCAGGCGGTGGGAAAATAATAATAAGAGGAGAAGGCGCGTTTAAGACTAATGACAGGTTTACAGTGCAGTGAAGGTTTCACAGTGGAGGTATAATACTGATTGAGATTTTCACACACTTTTGTGGCGTCTCACCTTTTGCTTTGCATATATTTTTCCTGTTTCCTTTTCTTGAAGAGATAATGGGTACGTCACGCCCGATGTTGTGATAGGCTTTTTCTCCGGAGTGTCTGCTGCAGTCGGTTTGCCGATGTCTCGTGAATGTACCGCGCGTGTTCCACTTCAGCTCTGCCAGGCTGTGCTGCCCTTATGCCTTACTGCAATTTTACTGCGGTTGCAGTAGGCTTCGCTTTGGCATGCCGGAGTGGAATTTTTAATAAAGGGGCTGTTAATTGCCTTAATCCCGTAATCATTATCGCATTAAGTGTTGCAAAACAAATCAAATCCCACTAAAATAAACACGCGGTGGTGTAAGCAGAGGAAACAGAGAGGGGAAAGCCACCGGTGGGGTGGTGTCACAGTCATCGCCCCCCCCCCCCCTCCCCAGCATGCATCTATCTGAGAACCCGCTCTCACAGACGGCCTCAGTCAAGAGACACAGAAAGGTCTGGGCTGGGAAGGGATTCTGCAGTAGACGTGAGAAAGGGCAGCAGGCAGGAAGGTAATGAGCACAGTGTGAGCCTGTGATTTATAGCTGTTAACAGCACCTTTACCACCTTGTTAAGCGAGAGAGCGGAGAGGCTTTAGTCAGTGTGGCTGTCGGGGTGAGCTCTGCTGGTTAGCTTATCAGAGTGGAATGGCACTCCACCCCTGGGCTGTGACTAAGAGCTGAGGAAGTCCATCCCAGCTCCTGTCCAACCGGGAACAGCAAGCAGTTTTCCCGTACTCGGGCCACATGACCTCCATTGCACTTTATGGGAGGAGGGGATTTAATGCAAAAAGAACAACAAAAAAAATGTTGTTGGGCAGAGAAGATGGGTTGAATGGCTGAAGGCATGGTAGGACAGAGAAAGCATCACTGTACTGCTGCTGATCTTAAAGAAGTCCCCTGTCTTATTATTGTTGCCATTTTGGACACTTTACCAGCAAACTCTCTGTTTTTAATCTTCTGATACTTATAATATTTCTGAGTTCTGACTGAGCAATGTTGTTAAATGTTGTTTTGTATCAAGGTTTTGTACTGTGGGCTTATTGTATTGGTGTCAGTTATGTTACGTGTTACATGCTCTTGAAGTTAAAGGCTAATTCCCTTCCAGGCAATTAGGGTTAATTGAATCTTTTAATTTTGCGAAAGCCCTGTGTGTATTTAACAATCAGATGTGATCTAGTTGCAGAGGTCAGAGGTCAGGGGCCAGGATGGCTTTATCTGGATGTCTGAGCCCCGTCTGATTAGCAACCCGGCTCCACTTTTCTAACTACCCCCTCAAGTCCCACACTGGGGCAGTGGTAGAGCTGCCTGTGCACAGGATCATCTGTGAAGAGGAGGCCTTAAAGGTAAAAATGCAACACAGGCCGTCCAGTCAGCTGTCCCCTTATGGGAGCCGCAGAGCGGAGCTGATGGGCCTGTCGGTTTTGCGGTTTTGCTGTGCCTGCGTCATGCCCCTTTACTGTGCTTTTCCTACCATGGCTGTGTGTCACTGCGCTTATCTCTGCCATCACCGCAGGTCATGCTCTTGAAATCAGGCCTGTGCAACAGAACCCCAGCTTCTGAGCTCTTGTCAGACGCACCGGGGTAACATGCAGTAGCTTCAGCCTTAAATGGGAGCTGAAAGCCTCCGTCCCCCCGTAGGCAGGTCACTGAGCTCAATCTGGGCTTTGTCTCTGGAGGGTGCAGGTGGTGTGCGGAGGATTACCCAGAGACACAAAGCTCCTGTTCTGCGCTAAGATCTTTCACTCGGGTTTTTGGCTCCAGCTGCTCCGGCGATTGAATTCCCCGAATGCTTCCGTCTGGATGGAGGCTTAGGGCTTTCAAACGCTGGCGTCGGGATCGTGGCCCGGCAGCGCGTGCAGGCAGATCCTCGTCTGAACCCAGAGGCGCGATCGTGTGCCAGAGCAACGACAAGCTGTATATACACGGGGAAGTGCCTGTCTGTTTGACCGGTCCTATTTCTCGCACAGGCAGCCCTGCTTTCCCGCAGTTACGCAAACCTGCTGTCACCCCGATGCAGCCTGTCTTGTGTAAGTGGGCCTTCCCCTGCCACCTCTTGTGCCTGTAATTCATGTCAGTTCCCGTCTTCCCAGGAATCTGCCGAACCCGCATGACAGGAAGCCGGGGACAGGCGTTGTATGGTTGCAGCTTGCCAGCTGCCTTTGCTAAGGTTCTCTCGGCCTGGTAGACAAATACTGCGAAACAGGCTCTGGGGAAGGACAGCTGGGTGCATCTGGAAATTCAGCAGCAGACTTCAGCAAGGATTAACGCTAGGTGCAACGCTGGCTGCCACATGACGTCACAGGTCCTCAGGGTGCAGTGCCTCCTCCTGTGGGGAGCCGTCACCCACGTGCAGTACGGGGGCTTATCGCTGCAGCTCAGAGCGATTCTTCCCTCGGAAGTGGCTCAGACTGCGTGTGCGGCAGCTCGCAGCTGCTGTGCGTGCGTGTGTGTGTGTCTGCCTGTATCACTGAAGACATCTGCTGGAGGCAGGCTCACCTGCTGAGCCCTGGGTCCAGCTGCCTCTCTCCCTGGTGATCATCGGCTCACTCTCACAGTCCCTGTCCCCGATTTGGCAAGAGCGGGTCTAAATGCTAACCGACGTGATGTCCACGCCTTTTGCGTGTCTTGTCTTTGCTTTCCCAGGCACACAGAAAGCTCCCAGATTGTTGTTTTCAGTGAGGAACTCCCTTGACTATAATCGGAAAGGAATTTTATAATTATCCACGAGAGTAAAAGCCTGGGCAGTTTAAACAGACGCAACTGTGCATTTATGAATGATATGTGATATTTACAGAGGTGTGACTCAGTCACCCCCAGACTGGGATCTTTGCAGCTGCTCTCTGCTTTATCGTCATCTTGAATTTTCATCTTGATCTTGATAATGATTATTGGAAGCAGGGGGTGGCTTTATTCAAGGTGATTTGATATGAAATATTCACAATTTGTACAGTAGGGTATACAAATTATACAGACAGCTGTGATTAATAATTTAAAAGATAAAGTCCACACCAGAACCACACAGGTTTGTCCCAGGTTCTGTAGTGTCTTCAGCATAGGACTCAGCCCCCTCTGACTGAAATGGTCCACTACAGGTGTTACCCCCCCAAAGAAATACTGTTCCCCACTAATATTGCATGAACGGGGGGCAACTGGGGTAAAATACCTCACCGAAGGGTACAACACCCATGCCTTTGTTAGGGACTTGAACCCAAAAACCCGTCAATGAGGAGCCCAAAGACTTGCCCACTACGCTATGCTGCCACCAATTTAACATCTAATTGAAATGAAAGCAGAGCCGTGACGAGGACAGAAAGGCACGCATGCACCGACACGCGGCAAGGCAGAGGGACGAGACACCTGGCACGCCGGGCTCAGCCGGTGAATGAGCTCTCTGTGTCCCGCGCTGGGGCAGGAGGGCTGAGGTGGTCTGAGAGCTGGCTCGGGACTGGCTCAGGCTCTGAGGCCCCTCTGTTCGCAGTCAGGACGGCTTCCCGTGGCAGCCCGCTGGGGGGGGGGGGGGCTTGTGTCAGACCCCTGCACTTGCAGAGGGAAGCAACAAGTCCAGACGACGCAAGCGGACCGTGTACCTGTGCCGATTTTCACCATCCTCGGAAAAGCTTGTCAAGTCATTTCAAAAACCGAAACTCGAAACCAAGACGTCTCTAAAACATGTCAGATTGTCACCCTGCTACAAAGGGACATTTATCTTCCTCATTCTTTAAAACAGGACAGCAGAAGATAGCGGTGTGCACTTCAGCTCATGCGGCACTTAAATAAATGCTACTGCACTGTAAATTTTCTCATTTTCTTTTACTTGACATTTGAAGTGCAAGCTATTTCTGCAGGTCCGAAGGGTGTGGAGTCGGTAGCACTGCTGCCTCAGAGCTGGATTTGATTCTAGCCTCAGGCATCTGTCTGTGCAGAGTTTGCAGTGTTGTCCCAGTGTTTGCAAGGCGGTTCCAAATTTGTCTTTGGATTGATGGACTGGTGTCCTTCCCTGAGGAGAAGGACTGGGATAGTGGGATAGTGCCTTTGGTTTCGCGTCTCTGTGACTGTAAGGGTTAAGGAAGAACACTTGTGCGTGCAGATCTTTTCCTCTTCCTCAGAAAGAAAGTGGAAGCACAGGCGATGAAGGTGCATTGAGCAATCCTGTCATCTAACAGTGTGAGACCTTAATGAAGAAAAGCGTCATGCAGTATTACTTAATAGATTAAGTTCCGTATTATTTTGCAGTATTTGTTTTGTTTAAAAGAACTTGGATGGGGGTGGGGGGGTTAGTTTGGAACATGTGCTCAAAGCCAAGAGCAGACGGGAGAAACGCACAGCTCGGCAGTTTCTGCTAAACGTTTCGCGATGAGTCAGGCCCTGCCATTCAATCCCAACGTGACCGTCCGTGAAGGAAGTCGAAGCCGGACCCATTCTGAAAGACACGGGTGTCCGCGGAGCCCAGGGGCGGCTGGAGGCTTTTCTGACCTCTCAATAAAAGGGTGAAGGAGAAATCTCTCCCCAGCCCAAAGATTTCAGATCTTTCCCCACCACGCCGTTTTCTAACCACGCATTCCTGTCCTGAGTGGCGAGGGAGTCAGAGCCTCTCTCTGCAAGCAACGGGGGTAGTGCAAGGTACCCCCTGGACAGGAGGTGAGTCCATCACTGGACACACACAGACACACGCTCACACCAGGCCGATCTTCCCAGAGTCCAATTAACCCACCAGTATGACTTTGGACTCTGGGAGGAAACCTGGAGGGTACCCATGTGGACATGGGAAGAACATACAGACTCCATACAGACATACTGCTCTAGATTACAGTTTCGCAAAGGCTTAATCTTGATTCCTGAGGAACATGTTTATGACAGCTAAGAGATGATGCTTCTGAAGTGGGTCTTCTATTCCTACTGTCCTGTAGGTTTATGTTGCTGGAAAGCAGCAGCTTTCAGAAAAAAAACTCCTGGACATGGAAGCCGTATGACTGTAATAAAATCAATTGCAACCGCATAATAAAATCACAGTGTTGGAAGAACCTTCTCTCCTCCAGAGAGCCGCACTTTTGATCTGGAAAGGAGCTCTCGGAAAGAGGACAGCTCTTGAGAAACTGGAGTGTCAGAAGACCAAATGCTCCCTGTGTCATTTTGCGCGAGTGAGCGAGAGGGGGGGTCCGCTTGTCTTGGACACAGCAGTGAGGGTCTTGGGTGGGGTGTGTGAAGTTGGCCCGCTTCTCCGCAGCGTTGGAGAGGCCAGGTGGGGAGAGTCCGGAAGCTAGGGTCCGTTTTTCCTGACGGTTGAATCTGCTGCCCTGTCTGCCATGGGGTCATGCAGCCTGCCAGTAAAAAAGAGGATCTCTTCACTTTGACCGAGTCCCTTGAGCAGATTGCAGGGTTTCATCCCTGGCCAGCCTCAGTCCCAGATGGGGCCGATCTGTTGTATCCGTGAAGCACCTGTCTGGAAATACCCGAGGGAATAAATGGGCCCAAATGCAAGTCACTTTGTTTAAAAGCATCAGCCAAAGCTGTTAATAGTAATAATAACCTATGCACACATGGGGACCGGAGTCGGCGCAGCTTCAATGCCATGCTTGTGAAGCATCCAGCAAGGTGAGGAGGATTCATTCTGAAACTCATGCTGCGTTACTCTTTTGAGTCAGCTCAATTCCTCTCTGAATCACATGTCTTTCATAACAACCGTGATGAAACCAGCAGCCCGGCGCACTGAGTCAACTGTGGTTTGACATTAAAACAGAGGGTATGCTGCAAGGAGCATTCTTGCCACACCGCACAAACACTCAGAAGAGCATGATTTCTTTAATGAGATGGCTTGTTGTTTATCTTTCTTTTTTTTCCTCCTTTTGCAGATACAATCTGTGAATAACAAATGCAGTAAGAACCGCAGTGCTGATTTCCCAACCCAGCAGTGTGCTCAGTCTCGCTGCTTCATCATTTGAGCTCCCTCTGATTTCTTTTAATGTTCTTAGTAATCCTCAAGGAAACACTGGACCACAGCCTGTGACTAGCGGTTTGTGTTACCCGAATTTCGGGAAATCTGAGCATGGGGTCCTGAACAATGCCCCGGTTGGGCATGTCTATCATGGTGTAGATTCCCAGAGCAGGCATCATCCTGTTAGCATCCTTAGGAACAATAATAAGCAAAATAAACTTAGGAAAATAAGAATAACATTCCTTCAAGATCTGTTGATTCTGTTTTTGAGCTGTCAAACTCAATTTTTAAGCCTCTGACATCTGCTTTAGTGCCGGTGAAGGAGCCAGAGCCTTCTGGATAATCTAATTGACAGCCAGCCAGGATAACAGGATGGGCATGTGCAGCCACGACCTCACATGGAGCCACAGTGCAGCACAAACAGGTCTGCACACCACGCTGCACTTCAAAGCACTGAGATAAACTGAGGGACGAATGCCTGACCCTTATCACAACCTCTCTTTTTCCTCTGGCAAAGACTTGCGTGTGAAGGAGAGACTGCAGACGTCAAGCCATCATTTGTGCATGAGTGACAATCCCATCCTGCCCTGACTCAAGCACAGGCTGGAAAGGGGTTCGAGTCAGAAGAACCCCTGGCATCGCCTATTTATGAGATGAGGAGTCTCCAGCTGTGCTCCTGGGAAGTCCCAGTCCAGATGGCTTTATAGGTCATCATTGTAATGTCAATTGGGCTCAGCTGCATGTGATTTGGCTAATTTGGTCTTAGGTCTGTAGGCTTCATTGCAGTTCAATCATTACACAATTACAGATAATCTGGATTCTTGATGAATTTCATCAGTGGGGATCTAATCATTTTCAACATTGCTTAGTGGCAGCCCAAAGTGAGTAAATTTAGCCAAAACACTGTATTTTTTTTTCTTCAAAATAGCAGCAACAACAAATAAACCACAGCTTTAGCAACTGTTTTGGCATGCCTCACCAGCAGCAGATCAGCGTGTGCAGAAATAAATGACAAAGAAAAAAATCATAAGGATCTCAATAATAAAAATAATAATAATAATAATAATAATAATTGCTTACACTTATATAGCGCTTTTCTGGACACTCCACTCAAAGCGCTTTACAGGCAATGGGGTCTCCCCTCCACCACCACCACCAATGTGCAGCATCCACCTGTATAACACGCATAATAACACGCATAAAGTTAAATGTGAAATGATATGGTTTTAGAAAACTAAAAATGGGCTGATAGCACATCTTGCAGGGCCTCTCCTAAACATGTTGACCTTGGGCACGCGCCTGGAGAGGAGGTGGCATGTTCAGAAGCTTGACCAAGACATTGACTTCGATAGTGTGAGGTTAACCTTTTGCGGCTGTTCTTTGATCACTGAAAGGTTCCTGGGCTCTCAGGTGAGGATGTGGTGATTCAGGAAATGGGGAACGGAACTTGAGCTTGCGATGAATGTTGTTTAGAGGTGTCCTTGTGCTGTGTGCTTTAAGCTTGACCGAAGTGTATTTGAGCACATCAGGTGTGTAGTGTGTCTGCTGTGATGACACTGTACACACCAGTGCCGGGGCCATTGGCCTGCCTGGAGAGAGTCACTGTGCACAACACTGCTTTTTGCCAGGCAACCTGTGACTGTCCACCTCTATGTTTCCCAGAGGGATGTGTGTGGGAATGAAAACAGGATATCCTCTGACCTGCAGTCCCTCTTCCAAGTGAAAGAATTGTTGGAAGAGGATCAGGAGTGTTTTAGTTTGTATCGCACTGTAACTCCAACCTTGCTGAGGAGTGTGATACTGTGTGGTGAGCTGCTCAACCTGTAGACTAAATACCATACTCTATTCATCCGCATAAATAAATGTTTTACCAGAAATAGCATGACACTGTAAACAATTTCGTCACCGAGGTACAAGAAG
This sequence comes from Lepisosteus platostomus, assembly GCF_059453375.1. Lineage (NCBI taxonomy): Eukaryota > Metazoa > Chordata > Actinopteri > Semionotiformes > Lepisosteidae > Lepisosteus > Lepisosteus platostomus. Next base: position 25,431,070 of record NC_142625.1, on the reverse strand, counting down.
AGTTTGTATCGAAATTTGCATGCCAGATGAATGATGTTTGCAAATCCCGAGACCCATTACACAATCCGAGTGCCCTGCATTCCAGAGCACAGTTCCTGAAACAGTGTGGACTGGATTTACGGGTCTTTGAGTGGTGGTGAGAACTCTGGGGGATGGGGGAGAGGGAGGCACCACAGATCTGCAGTCCCTCCGGTCATCGGCTTGATGTCTGACAGCCGGAAAGAAACAAACAGTGAGAGAGACAGAGTAGGGACCTGGTTTAGAGAGGAAGCCCACCAATGGTACCGACCACTCCTCCTATCTCAGCAGGCTGCAGGAATTTAAAAGCACTGCAACCCGCTGTCCTTGCGCCACTCTGACAGCTTCTCCGTCATTTTTCCCAGCAGGAGCCCGCCATACCAATCACGTGTCCTGGCCAAATTCCCCCCTGGCCTTGACCAGTCACGGCCTCATCCCCTTCTCTGCACTGGCCTCATCACTCTGTTCTCCTCACCCGATAGCTGGAGCACCCTGACTACTGTCCATAAAGAGCTCTTAGTGGAGTGTCCAGAAAAGCACTATATAAGTGTTGTTGTTGTAGTTATTATTATTATTATTATTTGAGAGGGGGGAGCACTGAAACAGAATGATTCAGATTAGGAGCTGATCCCTGAAGCTAGGCGACTCATCGACTCATCCTTAGGCCAATCACAGGCAGTCACAGTGGGATGGGAAGAATGAACAAGCCCTGCAGCTGTGGGCTGTGTGTCCCCGTAGCGTGTCAGTCTGGCAAAAAACAAATCTTGATAAAAGATAAGAGCAGCTGATCAACAGTGGGTGTCTGCTGTTCTTCCCCGTGTGAGGAGACCCGACTTCCTGGGTCACGGAGCCTCTCTCCTCTCTGTGCGTTGGTGCGAAGCGATTGGCTGCCCTGTGTCTGAGAGCCTTGCCTATTCAAAGCAGCATTCAAACTTTGAACCCAGATATCTAAGGCTGATGCTGCGATTAGGACATCGTCCTGAATGGTTACTTCCTACTTACAGCTGATTAATCACTCACCCGTGGAGGTGATGGAAAATCTGCACGTATTGCTTTACAGTGGGTACATGTTTCTGTCAATCATTAAACATCTAATTGCAATCAAATTGCATGCTCAGGCTGGGGTCACGTGTACAGGGTCAGCAGTCATTTGGAGCGAAAAACAGAGCAATCGCCACCTGTGCTCCCTGAGCCTCTAGGCCTTCTTCATCCATTTTCAATCTTCACGTCCTGGTGGAGGTCAAACGTCACTTCAGAACAATAAAAAAAGAATAACGTTTTACACTGGATCAATTATTAATTATCGCTGAAGCAGATCTCTGTGGACCACAGACAGATTAACGATGAAGGTAGGAGAATGAAATCTGATTATTGATCACGGTATTAAGACATCAAGAGATGTTCCCTAGATTCAGTACCAGACCACTTTCTGCATCTGGTGCGCAGCCAGGAGTATTCAGAGCTCCAGAACCTGCAACACACCGCCTGCCTCTGACGTTTGCGAGTCAGTATCGCTCCTGCTCACATCCGCAGGGCCAGACTGCTTGTGCAGGCAGTTCTCAGAGTGACGCCTCTGGCTCAGTCAGCCTGATGCAGCACTGTGGTTCCCCGCAGCAGACGCACAGCTGGGGGGTTTAAACTCTGGAGGGAACTGCTGAAATTAGCAGGCGGGCAGGGCCTCGTGAAAACGAGAACCCAGCCAGCACACAGTCGCCGCCTGGCCATGAATACAAGCCCTCTGCGTGAGCCTCTGTGCCGAAGCGCAAGGTCAGATGGAGGTTTAATGCCCGACCGCTTTATCTGACTGGGTGTGGTGTTCTCGTGTCAAACGGGTTTCCATGACAGAAGTTTTCAATCTGTCGAGCGCGTAGCGCTAGAGGTTCCGGAAGGCCGCGGATGTGGCCCGCTCAGACTGCGGAGCCCTTCGTGTTCCCTGGAGCCAGGATACCTCCCCCGAAGCCCGTTCGGTGTGACAGCGCTACAGGAGAGTAATGAGCAGGAGTGACTGTGATTACAGCGCTCCCTCCCCCTCCCAGCCCAGGCCCCTCCAGACAGGAAGGAGCAACAGTCCGGATGTGGAGACCTGGGATGTTTCCCTCCCGCAGGCTTGCCGCGGATTTCCTCCTGCTCCGGCTGATGTGAGCGTGGGGGGCACTGGGGCCACTGTGCCTGCATTTTGCAACTCATTTCCTTTCTGTGCTCATGATTCTTCTCTAACCGGGAGCACAGACCTGAAACGCTGCACATTGCAGTGTGTGACTGGCAGGCACTGGGCACGGCAAAGCACTGAGACGGACACGGAATGAGCTGAGAGGTCATTTTCCTCTCATATTCAGAAACACGTTTGTAGTAATCATAGCAATACTACAAGTACTATTACTACACAAATACTGCTAATTTGGCAACCGGTACATTTTTTAAAGTTATTCTGTTATTCTGAACCAGGAATTCTTAATGACATTCTCTCACAGCATACCAGAAGCCGGAAATCTGAATACATCCAGGTGGGATTTTTTTAATCCCCCAGTGAAAGCCTGAAGTTCAGGGAGGCTCTGACTTTGGTCTGGAGGCAAACACTTCTCAGACTGGTTGTCACCTTCGTGGGGGGTTCCAATCTGAGGTCTTTTGGGCTCGATTCCCGACACCTTTCAGCAGACTCTGGCCCTCGTCAACGGGCGCTACAGTGAAAACCAGCAGCGTGAGGTTTTGCCCCGGTTGCAGCCAGAACATCGGTGTGCTTGCAGATCCAGAGCCAATGGGCTCAGAAGATGATCGGTCTGTCCCTCGTAAACCCAGGCCTGTGAAAAGCATACTGTAGCACAGAGTGGCACAGTGGAACAATAGGAAGTCACCACAATCAAAGGGAAATGCCCGCTGCCCTGCAGATTTCCAGCAGTCAACTCCGTGCAGGGCTGGCCTGCACTGTGTCCAGTGTCACCTGACCTCCCTTCCCAGGGTAGCAATGGAATCCAGTTGCACAGTTCAGGCCCTGCCCCATGCACACAAAGGCCTGCAGCATGACCTCAGGCCTGAGGCACGAGGAGGAGTGCGCCCCTGATGTAATCCTGTGCAATGCTCTCTGTCTGGTAGGGGGGGGGGAATCTCAGAACAGAGGCAGGACAAGTGCAGGGTTTGCAGATTTAAGGGCTTCTTCACGTTACAGCACGGAGTGCCTCGTCGGGTGTGTACCGCTCTGGACTGCGGTCTTCTGCAACTGTTTTTGGTTTTTGTTGCCTTGCGCCCTAACCCACAGCCAGCTCAGTATTAGAATGAAGGGCTGTGATCGGGCACTCCACGCTCCACACAAAGGAGAGTGTGTAAGACCCCCCAGAACTGCAACCACTGATGGACTGATCAACTGAAGGGTGAACTGATGGGTGTAGGTGGCAGCGCTCCACTTTGCCCGGAGGAGCACGGGCAGTGCTGCTCTCTCACTCTGGGGCTCTGCCTGATGAGACTCAGAGCTGTTTCTGCGCAGCACGCTTCGTGTACTCGAGATAACCTCAAGGCAGGGCTGTGTTTGCGTGCGGCTGTTGGAGACGAGTCGCTGCAGAAGCAGAGCTGACACTCACTCTTGCGACGGTTGCTATGGATTTACTGGAGTCTCCAGCTCCGGCTGTGGTGTTGCTGGACCTGAACTGAGGAAACTCAATGGTTTGCCCTTCGGTTTAGCACGCAATGATAAACACGTAAAACACTGGGACAGCCCCCTTCCCAGAATACAAGACATTTCCACAAAACAGTCTTCCCAACTTCGCCACAATGGCAAAACATTACAGATCCAACCCCGTCTTGTCATCTTTAATTCAACGATATAATTTAAAATGTCTTGACTTAAATGTTTTCTTCCAAATAAAAAAAAAATCAGAATGCAGTAAACAGGGGGGGAATAGACAAACAGGAAAATGTTTCACTCTGGTTATACAGCAAAGATGAAAACAGACCAAAGAAATGATTTTATAGTACCGGTGAGTTTTGCAAGAATGATAAAGAGATTGCAACCCAGGCAGCTTTTTTTCAAGTTGTTGTCCATGCTTGGTAAATTAATACAACTAACATTTTGGGCTTCTCTGAACTGTGCATGGTGTAATTGCCTTGCCCACCTTGCTTAGAAGGATCTCTGCTCGTACTGTCATGCTCAAAACGAGCAGAAAGCAACCAAACCGCCCTGTGCTTCTCAATACAAGAGGGGCCTCCCGCTACATTTAATGGAAAACAGGACCTACGGCAGAGTGCTGCTCCCTGCTAAAGGAGACTCAAGGGGGGAACAGACACTCCTCGCAGCTGAGGAATGCTGAAGTGTTTTGGTGTTGGGTTCAGTTTCTCTCCCCTAGCCCCGTGTTTGTGTGTGTGGCGGAGCTCCGAACGATAATCGCATTGAACTAGCGTGCACATGTGCACAGCTGGGCCTGGGCTCCTCCACAGTCTGATGCAACATCTACCGGTCTGTCTGGAGGGGAGATAAAAGCCGAGCTTCTGAGCACCCCACCCTCCTCAGCGCTCTTCATCTCCTTGTTTACAGCCCGGGGAGCTCCGTCTGCCCCAGTCTGCTGCCATGAAAAGAAGAGGCTTCGGTGATCAGTGCATGGCGATGAAGGGCATTTGCATGCAATCCTGATGGTTTGCAAAAACAGTTCCTGGTGTAGGACAAACAAGACATGACTGCGGCAGACTGGGGCACAAGAACGACACACTGAAGCACGAGGAAGCAAACGGAAACTTGAGGGACAGCAGTAAAATACTGACGGCATAGTCAAATGAAGAATGAGAAGATAGATGTACAAATGTATTTGTTTTAGGATAGTTTTATACCTTGTGATTGAAGAGCCATGCGCTTCATTTAAAAATGAAAGTACGGGCAGATCTGTGTACCATCCAAACACTCCGTGTGGAGGCAACAGGTGGATCGTGTTAAAAGCATGATGATCTCGTGGGGAACCATGTCAGAGGACAATAAACATGTGACACAAGCATGGCGACACTAAGGAAAAGAGGAAAATTTAGCTCAGAAAACGACCTTCCCAACATAGCAGCATGATTTCACAGCTTGTGTGAAATCTCTAAATGTAGAGGCTGAGTGAACACAAGACATCAGGAAATCTTTATTTTTAGTACCTGCAGCTATAAGAGGTCAATATTTAATATAAAGTGTCACTGAAAATTTATTTAACTATGGGTTCCGTTTATAGGTGTGTTATGGGTGTCTAACACTGTTGAGCAACACGATCCAACAACTTCTATGAATACAAGAGTTTAAATGTTGCACCAACTAGTCATTTGCATGCTGGTTAAAAATACACTGCCAGCTCATTCTGTTAGTTCAGGGCTGTGTAGATAGTGGCCAGTCAGGTGGCTGCCAGCAAGACGTTTGGCTGCCTGTGTTCACACCCTAGCAAACATGCAAAGCAGTACAGTCATTGTGTTTTAAGAATTAGTGGAAAAAAGAATGCAGTTTCCACACCAAAGCATGATTAACTACTGGAGCCACATCGTTTTTTAAAAGAGAAGATAACATCTAAGTTGCCACCTGTTTTGGATGAAAGTGTTTGGAGAAAGGAGAGGTGTCGGTGAGGCCAAACAAGCAGTTGAACTGAAACGGCCTGTTTGAAAACAGTTTGCAAACAGGGTTAAGTTTCCCAGCAGACTTGGGAAGACAGGAGATCCTGGTGATCCCTCCCTACCCTGAGGTCCTAGTTTTCCAGCAGGGCTTGGGAGAGCTGCAGCTGCAGGGGGAAGCAGCAAAGAAAAAAATCCTTTCTACAACATTGCAGTTTCAAGAAGCCCGATCACATTCTGAGGACAGTGATTAAAATGCAATGCAACTGCTTGTCTATTGAATGTACTCTGTGTGTTGCATGCAACATGCAAAAACGGCAGACATTTTCCTTTCGATTTTTTAAATAGTAAATGCTTAAAGACGAAGACCTTGCATGTGCAGTACTGCAACTTCCAAACTCTTCTCTGCTCCGCTCCACAGTGTGTGTCAATGATTTTCCTTCACCCTCAGAGGCGTGCGGAGGGTTACAGCAGGCAATGAAAGATGTTGAGCAATTCCGGCTCTTGCATAATCCGGCTCGTTTCAGGTGCAAGTCTGGATGACTGTAACTCAACCACTTCTAGGAATGCAGTACGTGTCAGACCGCTCTGTGAGGTAATACTGTATAAACAATTCTCGAGCCTCCAAGAAGTCATTGCGCAACAAACTCCTTCAAACACAGAGCACCTCACAGGGCAGCTGCACTGTAGAAAGACGCAGATCCAGCTTGAGACCGGCCTTGTGCAAGACAGTGGTCTGCTGAAAACAGTGAGATCAATTTCCTGCATTAGGAATCTGTCTTTTCACAGACCCCAACCTGCTCTCCATGAGACGCACAGACAGGGAGAGAAGCTGGGGGTCAGAGCACACGGTCAGACTTTTATGCGGCACCCCTGGAGCAGCTGGGGTTAAGGGAGAAGGATTCCTCTGCCAGCCGTGGGATATGAGCCGGCAACCTTCCAGCCACGGGCGCAGATCCTGAGCCACAGAGCCACCACTCCGCCCCCTTAGCACAAGGCTAAAGTGTGACTTACTGCCTGCCCTCACCCTGACTGCATTTGGAGGACAGCGAGATGCTGACTTGCAAGGAAGAGTTGCTGTGTTTTCACGGAGAGTTTTCTATGGCGAAGGGGGTCAGGGAGTGCGTCTTGACAATTCTGAAATTGGTTTTGTAGCTGAAACACAAAGGCAAATTGGTGAACACAAACAGCCACACCAATTCACAAAAGCAGGCTTAAAATCATCAAAATACAGGACTGTAATTCTTCATCAGACCCAGTAAGATCGCACACGCAGGGGGGCCTTTCACCAAAGGACCTGTGTGTGGAGAGGGGACATCAGATATTACAAATGCCTGGGAGCGACCTGTCTTTCAAAACTCGCAGCAGGGTTGCACCAACAAGGTGGGCGCAAGCATCTCGAGTCGTGCTGCTTAAGCACAAGCTTGATCTTTTAAAGCTTTTTGGAAAAGGAGGCAGGGAAGGACGACATCACTTTATGAACAAAATAAATCCGATAGGAGGATAAGTCCACGACACACCGCGATGAGCTCCGGTCTCACACATTGCTAGGTAATAGTGTTGACTCACACAGCAACACACCATTCATGACACCAGCACAGGAGAATGGGTGACAATAGGCTTGCAACCACAATGACCAACGCTTACTAATCATCGCTGAGCAAGTACTGCACCCCGCTGTTGCTGACTTGCCATGAAAGACTCTTCTTATCGAAAAAAGAAGGAGGCTGTTGAAGGAGAAGTAAAAGAAAGCTTAGCTGCGTGATATCCAGACAGTTACAACATCTCTGTGTATTGAAAACGCTTCATCCGCAGGGTGCTGTGAACTCCAGTGTGAGATGTTCTCTGCTCTCCGCACAGACGTCTCCCATACTGGCCCCTGGTTTTCCCCCAGAGAGTTATGGTTATTTCAGCCTGTTTCCAGGTAGTATTGGCAAACTCTGGCTTTTGGTTTTTTGGAAGAAAGCATCCCGGATCAAAAACAAAACTCAGTGTGATTCAGAGGCTCGTGGCGCGCCGGAGGGGATCTGTTCCAACTCACAGATAACTTGCCAGGTTGTGAGGGGAGGGAGGATTTAAACCTCTGTTTAGTCAGGGCCTCGATGGGAATTATGTGCCTCCCCATCCACCCCTGACATTGGAAAACACCCGGGAGAAAAAGCTCCACCACTTCACTAGCGATAACAACACCCAGGAATGAACTGGACTGAGAATATCTGTTGAGTCCTTTCGCACAGTAAATCGGGCTCGACCCGCGTGGCTGAGGGCCGAGGCTGACTGGACCTTCGTGGTCAACTCCACTAATCATGTCCTGGTCATCAGTCTGCACGCCCTCAGGAGTGGCCCACATAAACAGGCCCAATGTGCACCTATCCACCCACAATGCTCTCCCAGGGATCTGTACCCCACACAAGTCACAGCTGACGGCTGACCAGCTGCTGGTTTCACAGCGGATCTGTCCCAGTGCGCTCTCTGTGTCAAGTTCACGTCAAGCTTCCTCCAAAGCCCAGCGAGGACCATTCATAACACACCATTTGATCGTGTGTAGTCACATATTCTTTATTTACCATACATAAATGCATTATTCCAATACGTCTTAACACATCGGCTTTGTGGCATCCAAGAAGTGTAAGCCGGCTGATTCTTTTTGTCTTTTCCCGGGAGAAGGTCTGGGGAACCTGGCAGTGCACTAGTGAATCCAGGGTGTGCTTGTGACGTCAGCCTGACCACACACTGCCTTGGAACCGGAACAGCACAGCAAATCAGAATCGTTTCGCTCTCGGTTATTTAAAGCCTTCACTGGAGGCACAGGAGTTCACAGAACAAGGAACTAGAGAGGGGAAAGACTGTGTTTTTTTTTTTGTTCTCTGGGTGCGGTTTAATACGACACAATAGAAGAGAGAGTTTCTGTGGAGAGCGGTATTCCCCTGCTTCTGGTGACTGCAGAGATTGCGTGGGAGGGCGTGTCTCACGCAAGTTGCATGCGACCGACAGACGTGGGAGCTGGGAGAAGGACCTGGACAGAGCACCTGGACTGTTCGTGCTGGCTCTCTGCAGGACACGAAGGGCCTGTCGCCATGGCTACTCTTTTCAACACTGGCCTAAAGCCGCAGAGCTCCACAGGCCTGCAGAATTTTGCACTGCCTTGTGGCAGCGGATCACAGCTAACCTTGAGGTTAGCTTCCAGTATACTCAGCCTGAAGCTGGCTAGCATGCCAAAACCTCACCCTTTAGTCATTACATCACAACAGAGCAAATATCTGTTTCTGAATGAGTCTTAGAAATTCTACAGTAATGAGGCTGACGATATATCTTCTCTTTGCAACATTTGTCCCTGTAATGCACAAACAATACGCCGCACATGAAAAGGAACTGCCTGTATACCTGTAATTACACTGTGCATTGTAAAGTAAAACCTGTAAAGTACATACAGGCATTGGGTTATTATTTTCCGTAAATAATAGTTCCAAAACAACCTTTCTACCAATGTGCTGCAGTTGGCTTTGGATTGAATTGAAATAGGATTTGGATTTAGTTTTGTCCTGAAGTTAGACCCGTCTGAAAAGCCAGACCTGACTCCTGGCTCTGGAAAAGCTGGAATATGTGGTCAAACCCCACACCCCAGCCCCAGGAACGTCAGCACAGCCACAGAGAGGACGAGGCCCCTTTTCCCACAAGAAGAGAAGCAGCTTAACTTCCCGAAGCAGCATCTCAGCCCCCTGTCCTCGGCACCCAGTCCGGCGAGTGAGTCGTGTGAAACGAGAACAGGGACACCTCCCTGGCGTCTGCCTTGCAGAAGCCTCTCAGCTTGTTTTCCCGTGTCGCAGTTTAAAGATGCCTCGGGGGGGCATGAGCCGCTCATCATGGGACGCCCGTGAGCTCCGGGGGGCCCGACAGGAGAGCTGGTGCTGGCTGCAGGGGCGGTGACATCACTGCAGCCAAACCGCAGACACAGCACAGGCCACAGGGGGCGCTGCTGTGCCCAGAGTCTGGGGACAAGAGGCCCCTGCAGACATCTCTTCTACTTCAGCAGCTCCTTCACATCAACCGACCGCTCGGCAGTGATCACTTAGGGAATGCACGTCACAGCAGGGCTGCGCTCTGTTTTCTTGTTGTTGACATTGTAAGATAGTTTGGCAAAAGAAAGCTGAACTGGGGGGTGGGGGAGAACTGGTTTCCCCTTCTCTGCCATGCTCATTCATCGGAGGGCAGCTCCGCTTGTCTGGGTGAGACGTCCCGACTCTCTGTGGTCATTAACAATCCCAGGGCGTTTCTCGAAAAGAGTAGGGGTGTAACCCCGGCGTCCTGGCCAAACTTCCCATTGGCCCTTACCAATCATGGCCTCCTAATACTCCCCATCTATGAACTGGCTTCATCACTCTGCTCTCCTCCCCACTGAGAACTGGTGTGTGGGGAGCGGACTGGCGCACTATGGCTGCTGGTGGAGGGGATCCCCATGACCTGGAAAGCGCTTTGAGTGGAGTGTCCAGAAAAGCGCTATGTAAGTGTAAGCAATTAGGAATGATTACTATTATTGTATGAGAGGGAAGGATCTGTTGGGAGAGCACGGTAGTGCAGGAGAGCCGCTAGCAGCCTTAGGAAACATGGTGTGCTTGGAGAAGGAGTTCTGCTGTGTGGCCGGGGAGGAAGAAGAGCAACGCTCCCCTTGTCCAGGATGATTAATTTTAGTGTCCTCCCCCCCCCCCGAGGCCCGCGACGCGTTCTCACCCGAGTCCGCTTTCTCACAGCTCCAGCGCATTCCGCGCGGGTGACGTGCGTCTCTCTGCCGCCGTCTTTCAGAGGAAGCCAGTTTGTTTACACGTCCCCCGCCAGCCCGGTCTATAAATAAGCGGTGGGGTTATTCCCATGGCCGGCTGTCGTGGGGGGCAGTGGGGGGAGGGAGGTCAGCGCGCCGCCCGTGTCCCGATGACCTCCGGACGACAGCGGAGGAAGTTCCCAGGGTGCGTGGCGTATTTACGGGAAGCGATGCGCGTTCACACAAGCGGCTTTAATGAGGCAGCAAAGCCAGCGGAGTCCCCAAGCCCTGATAACGGCATGCGAGGAAAACAAGCATCTCGTTTGGATGTTTGTTTCTTTATTTCTGGACTATTTTTGTTTCTCCCCCAACAGGGGTCCTGGGAATTTTAAGCCAGTCGCTGCGTTACCAACCGTCACACACTGCGCAGCGAGGGCTGCCTTTGCGTCCTGAAAATCCGCCTTTCCCCAGTCGCCCCCTTGTTACTTTATTCACCGGGCTGTGTGGCCGAAAGAAATAAAAAAGCTCCAGAAAAAACAAACAAACAAACAAACAAACAAACAAACAGATTCCACTGTAGTACTTGTAAATAGAGATGCCTACGGGGTCTCTGCTGGTTACTGGAGCTGGGACCTCAGAGAAGCAGTTGGGCTTGATTCTGGGTTCTGGCCCGGCAGAGTCGGGTGTATCGGAGCCCGTGTTCCCGTTTTTGGATCAGCTAAGTCACTGGTTACAGACGATACCGCTTCAGTCTTACGGCGGTAGGGTTGGGTCAGTTTAAGTCCCGCTGAGCAACTGTAGAACCCGAATTGCATTGCTCATTTGGGATGGCAGTGACACAACAGACTGATGAAATAAGAATGGCTTATATTTGCATACTGTTTTTCATTGCAAAGCAACCCTAAAGTAGCTAGAGATTGTACAAAATCGTTAGTAATGATAGCACATCCTCCCCAGCACACACATCCCTCAGCTCCCTGTTTTGTGTTATTTATTTGGCTAAAGATTAATTACTACACCCCTCTTCAAGGGTAAAATAAATACATCTTGAACTCTTTAATGCTCCTACTCCTTCCACTCTAAAATACAGTGTTCACCCTTAAATAAATAGCTGTTCACGTTTCCTGTAGTCCACCAAAAACGAAGGCATAAATACAGCCTTCCCGAAGCGCACTTCTGTAAACAGACAAATCACTAGCCCGGACCACCGGACAGGCTGAGGGGCAGACGGTATCTGGAATGTCCTGGACAGGCTACACAACTCTGCTCATTACAATTAAAAAATCGTTAGGCTTCAAATCTTTTTAATCACAGCCCCCGAAAGAAGGTTAAACACACACAACAATCTTTGAATAAAAAAAGGGCAACTCAACAGCTAGTGGAAAATAAATAAAGCGTTTCAGGTTTCCACAGCCCAGGAAAGAGGAAGGAGGTGGGGGCCTGCAGACAAGTTTCCGACTGTAACAGCGTCCTCGCCCGGGCTGGCTGGCGCTGTGCCACGTCGGATCTGCGCTCAGTACAGAAACCAAAAAAAAAAAAAGAACCGCTTTTCCTTCTGCCCTCTATGGGAACAAACAGGTTAGAATGACTGAGATGGCACAATAATAGCAAACAAGGGTTGTGCAATCGGGTCTGTTTTGTTCACAAGGGAAAGAGAGCAAACGAGAGAGAGAGAGCGCGAGGGAAAGAGTCACCGAGATCTGGAGAGAGAGGGCGCGTTGAGGTCACGGGTGGGGGGGGGGTGCGGAGTTGCATTTTAAATCAGACCGAAATAGGCGCAGCTCAGCCATGCTTTCAGTGTATCTTCCTTTAGCAGTGGTGACTTTGCAGGTGCCCGCTGAGCTGCGTCAGAACAGAACCTGCTGGCCCGCTTGAATCGCTGTTTTAAGTGACACTCGGGCACTGCTGCTCAGAAGAGTGCCAAGGAGTAAACGACTTGCACTCTAGGCCTGCTCTCACTCTTTCGAGCAAGTAGATAACGACCAACATCCCCCCCCCCCCCCCCCCCCCACACACACACACACTCCGGCCCAGGCACGGTTTCCAACAAGCTTCTGTGTGTGTGTTAGCAAGAGCCGAAAAGCTGACCTGACACCTGTGTCGCATCCCCCAGGTTGAAAGAGTGGGCTTCTTCGGAATTGGAACTGTTTACACAAAGGGTTGTGGGGGTCTGGAACAGGCTACCCAGACGCTGTTGGGCTCAGTGCCCCGGTCTTTTTCAGCAAAGAGCTGGCTGAGATCCTGGAACACAGGGGCCTGATGGGGCCGGCAGCCTTACTCCTCTGTGATCTTCCCCGAGTCCTTCCATGAGCTTCCCAGACAGCTAAATCCACGTAAGGCAAAACCAGGAGAAGCACAGAGACAGAGCTGAGGGGGGACAACACACCGGAGCAGCAGAGAGCCAGGTGGCGTCTGCAGCTCACGGCTCTAGTCCTCCGTGTTCCCCTGGGAAGGCCGAGGCCATGTGTGTGAACACCAGGAACCTCATGGCCACCCGGGCTCCCACCAGCCCCTCGTTGCGCAACGCAGCCAGTTTGAAACACAGCCCCCCCCCCGCACACACACACACTCCCGGGATCTGCTTCGGTAACTTTTTAAAAGCCGTTGTTAAGTACTCAGTCCTGGAGTGAGTCTGTGCATCGCATCCACACCTCCCGTGTGTGTGTGTGTCCATGTGCCGAAAAAACACACGGCCGAGGCCAGCAGGTCTGGAGGAGCAGAGCAGAGCTGCGCTGCCCTTCTCCCAGTGTTCCTGCTCCGTGAGAAGTGTGCGATTCGAATTTGAGGGTCAGGAGCACAGGAGGAGTGTAGCAAGAATACTGTTCAGTGGGGGGGCAGCAGGGGCTGGTCACTATCGCCCCTGGGCTCAGTGCTGGTCCGCGGACCGCGGGCTGAGAGACGTGGCAGTAGGGCACTGTGGGAAGGGCAGCAATCGGCTGACACATCGTTAGCCGGCTCGTTTTGCACAGGGTACGCCACTGTGATCTCCGGCTCCCCCGCATGGCTGATCCCTGTTTCTCTTTTGGTTCCCAAGTTCCCCATCGCAGAGGAGATTTCGGCATCCTGTCCACAGGGAAACAAATTTGGTCTGGGGCATTTCCGAGGGTGTGAGTCGATCTAGAGGCGGAGAGACAGCCGGGGCCCGGCTCGGCCCGGCTCCACCCGGCTCGGCCTGCTGGCGTGCGTTCACACGGAAAAAGGGGAAAACAAACGACAACCTCAACAATCTGAGCCCGCGTCTGCGGCTGCAGCCGGCCTGCAGTCTCTGGTCACGTCTCTGTGCAGTTGCGACAGAGCCAACGGTTTCGCAATGTTCCAGCGCTGCTGGACTGACTCTCACTGAGGGGGTCGCGCTTCAGAAATCTCCATCCCGCTGGAGCTCGAACTGCATCTACAGAGGCATCCAGACTCTCCCAGTCATCACCACTGGGCCGCCCAGGTGCTAAAGACCACCGCTGGCAGCAGGTGATAGCATTTTCAACAGTCTTTAAATACGCAGAGGTGCCCTCTTCTTAACCCCTGGCCTGCTGTGGATAAATTGACTGCAGCTCGCTGTAATACGCCCACAGCTCTGCTGCTGTGGGGAGAGCTACAGCATCCAGAGGGAAGTTCCTTAATTAGATGTTCTGGGCAATGAGCTGCCAAACCACAGCCAGCAAAACTAGGGCACAAGGGCTCCGACAGTCTGAACAGGGAAACACGCAAGAGCTCCGGCCTGCATTTGCAAGTCAGATTTAGAAAGGATGAGGTCTGGTTTCTCGCCCCTAGCCCTTTTGTCTGAAACGCGGTGTTTTCGCTGAGCAGAACACACGCTTTGCAATAAAAACCAAATCCTGGTATATTTAATATTTCCACCTGGGTCTTTCCCTCTGTCAGTATGCCACGTGGGATCTGTGTGTGGGTAGGTGTGGTATTCAGGTCAAGCATGCTGCCTGGGTCAGGCATACTGCCCGCTCTGCTTCTTGTGTGAGGTAATATGAGAGATTTTCATATCAGAGATAAGATTCATGCTTTTCACGAATGCCAGCTGGAACGTGTTGCCTGAAAGTTTAATCTCCTAAAACCATCCCCACTTTATGTTGTCATATACAGCTAGAATGCAATGAAACCTCCTGCCTTATTACTGTATACTCACAATTCATCATTACGAATACGTTTAGGATTTTATAAAAATGTTTTTCACCTTGATTCCCATCATTTCTGTCTCAGCTAATGTATCATTTTGATTAAAATATGTTTTTTTTTATTTCTCTTCCTCAAATACTTGCTTAGGTGGGTATACCATACCCAGAAACTTTATCTATAAAATAGAAATATATATTTGTGCGTGTGTGTGTGTGCCACTCCACCCCTGTTCCTCCAGGATGATCACTGAGCTGCATCCCTTCATTATCCCAGCAAAGCACTGTGAGGGATAGTAAGGGCTTCGCCAGGGACTGCAGATACTCACAGACCCTAGAGACCTGGCGGACTGACTTTATATCATCTCACTAAAGCATGGAGACATCCTGTGAGAATCGGCTTAAAGAGACACTGAGAAGACAAATAAGCAGCTTTGATGTGGGATCAAAATGCTGTTGTATGGAAGCTGCATACGAACCATCTTATCACAAGCTCAGAGACATGCATTTGGATGGAACAGGGGCAGAGGAGGTCAGCTGGAAAAGACACAGATGCGCTCGTTAGCTCCCCTTTCTGTTTTATCGGTGCTCCCACAGTGAGACAACACCGCTGTGCTTTCCGGGACAGAGAAGGGGCGCCACCCCACAGGCTTCCGTGGAGTTCGCTGGGATCTGCTGGAATGTCTCGCCTCTCGCATCGCTGGCTTGGAACAGAACGTTCCGTCTCGCTCCGTCAGCCCGGTGTGAGATATGGAAACGAGCCCCCGTCTGCTGGAGAGATTTTACTGCGTTTGGGCATCGGCACCTTCTGACACAAGGAGGCGTGTGCAACAACAGACCCCTTACTGTTACACGGAGCGCAGACTAAGACCCAAGGACTCGTGCTCTCAAAGCTCATTCACGCAATTGCACAGCGGGGCCGGGGGGGGATTCTTTTCCTCCTGTTTCAGTCAACCAGCGTTTCTTCCCAAGAACTCAGAGAGCCGCGCACTAGACTCCAATGTGCCGCTTGTGGATGGAAAGTGCTAATAAATGCTGGAGAACGAAGTAATAAGCCCCCCCGCCCCCTCTGTCCCAAAGTCCTGGGCTTGACTCTAGACATGTCCACTAGTTCTTGATCTGAAGGTGTTAAAGACCTGCAGGCTCTGGGTCTCCAACGAGAGGGGTGTTATGTCTCACACAGCATGTGCCTGCTTTTCCGACGCTGTTGCACTTGTGTTTTGGGGTCACTGCTTTACGCCAGGTCATTGCCATTCTCTGTCAGCTCCAAGACGTGCACAATACAGAGCAGACGTCTGCCAAACCTGTCTCAGTCCCTGGTTTTCTGTGGCAAAACATGGAGGCCATTTGTCCCACCTCGTCTGTTCGGTAGCTAGTGGCTCATTGATCTGAGGGTCTCCTCGAGCTGTCTCCGTGTAGAAAAACTAATTTTCTGTGACTCCCCTGAGGGCACCATTAGCACCAATTGCCTGTATACTTGATCTGTAAGTTCAGCAAGATCAGTGATCAGTATAACGCACCGATGGTATTGATCTTAATTTATACATTCTTTCCCTTTAAAGGCAGTGAGTCCTGTTCCTGTGCTGACCCGCCGCCAGGCTCTCTAAAACAGGACCGGTCCTGGTCCTGGGAGGCCAGAGTTTCTGAAGGTTTTGATACTAACTCACAGCCCAGATCAAGTCATTAAGGGCTGAACTGGACCAGCCTCTCCAGAACTTCGGGTGCTGCTGCAGAGACAGCCAGGAGACACAGCAGTTTTCCAGGACGAGCACTGGACAGGATGGGAGCTCTGGAGCGCTCCTGCACTTGGGGAGATGCATGTTTCCAAAGGGAGAAGCAGGCGAGGAGTCAGAAACAGGCCCAGATGGCCCCTTGAGCTGCGCAGGAAACACCGCGAGAGGTGACTCAGTCCCTGCGACCGTGCGGAGAGGGCGGCGAGACGCTTGCTCACTGCCTGCCCTGGCCGTGTCACTGGGCCTCTGCCTCGCGCTCTCTCTCTCGCACACCGGGGCGCAGTGGTGCCGTTTATAGATGCGGTTGACATGACTTAGCGCTCCCACATTCGCAGACACAGCGGACCTGCGGGTCCTTCAAGTATCAGGGAGCTCGAGCGCATTAGAGAAGTGTGCAGGGATGTGAAGAAATCGACCTGGTAGACTGGGTTGTACATGATGGTACAATAGTAGACTGGGTTGTACACGATGGTACAATAGTAGACTAGCAGACTGGGTTGTACACGATGGTACAATAGTAGACTAGCAGACTGGGTTGTACATGATGGTACAATGATCATTACACAATACTGTGAGT
The DNA here is from genome assembly GCF_059453375.1 of Lepisosteus platostomus. Taxonomy (NCBI): domain Eukaryota; kingdom Metazoa; phylum Chordata; class Actinopteri; order Semionotiformes; family Lepisosteidae; genus Lepisosteus; species Lepisosteus platostomus. The sequence goes on along the minus strand of NC_142625.1, from coordinate 25,414,309 downwards.
GCGGCAGACACAGATGTAGTCATACTAAGTCAATACCCATGAAATATCCAGCCACCTGTGGTGGCATTTTTTTTAAAACTAAAAATCTGCAGCTCTTAAACCCCTGGAATGCTCTAAACAGCTGTGCAACAGAAGCCATGTTTGCACCCCTGCACTGTGTTTGGTCCTTTTGGAGATCCTCTGTAATGTATCACAGTATCAGCGTCTTGCCGTAAGATGCAGCGGATAAGTGACAAAGCAAACATTCCAGTATACAGGGGAGTATTTCAGTAAACAGAGGAATAGGCATTAAAAATGCTCTTCATGCATATATTTATATTTGTACCTATATATAGATGAAACAGAAACACCTTTTGAGTGAGAGGTGTGTTCCAAATGCGTAGGTGTGAGAGAGATTGGCACTGTTTGTTGTTGGGCCACTCAGAAGAGGCAGGTGATATTTCTGAAGATGTTGGTGCAGCCGGGACCGCTGCCCGTCACTGGAGCTCTGTCCTCTGTGTGGCTCAGGCGCTAAGGCTCCTCCCGGGCCCAGTGCTTGCTCAACTTCCTCCGTGTCATGTGAAATATGAGAGCCAGCCACACAGGAAGTTCCGTCTGCGCCACTAGGCTGATCACACGTAGCCCCCCCCTCCCCCAAGCCCCCCTTCCTCTCTCGCCTGCCAGCAGACACAGGACCCAGCCAGCCAGCGTGACATAACTGGCTGTGTGTGCAGTTTAATCATCCACACAGCTATCCCACATGGTGCTCGGAGCACGGTGCTCGAGCACAAAAAGGCTTTTATGCCTTTGCAGGCTGTATTATAGTTTTCTCAAGTGCAGAGTACACTGGCGGGGGAAACGGTCAAGCTCTTTGCTCCAGTGCTTCTGCTCTTCTTCCATCTAGTCACTCTTCTTTGCCCATTGCTTATTAGTTCATTTGTGTGGTGGGGTTTCATCTTGTTGCAACACCTGACAATGTGCTGAACGCTGCAGGCTTGAGTATAGCACGCCACCTCACGCACACAAGAGCAAGAAGAAATACCTCAGGGCAATGCAGATGTCCTGACTTCAGTGGTAATTCTTCTAGTGTCCTGGAGGAACTCCTTCCTTCCCTTTGCAATGGGGGTGTTCCTCAGGGTGACTCCTGGGACACCTGAAGAATTCCTCCAGGATGTCTGCAGGATGCTAAGGATTTTGGTCCCCAGATCCCAGAGGATTTGCTTTGTGGTTTTCCTGTAGGATTTTAGTATGTGGGGTGGGTTGCTATAGTCAAGTGGTCCACACAGCTGGTTTCAATATACAGATGAGAACGTCAGGCAGGTCTGGAGATGACAGGAGGTCATTCAGCTCGTTTTGTGCATTTGGTGGTTTAGCAGCTGAGTAAATCTGAAATATTGACTAGCATTTTCTTAAAGAGGGGCCTTTCCCACCCCTCTTTGATTAAATAAGTGTTTCCTTTTCTCTGACCTTAATGACCTTCTGTGACCCTGTGTCCTTTTTTCTCCATTATCTCTCAGGATTTTCTGGACCATAACTCCTCTTAATCTCCTGTGTTCTACACAGCAGAGATTCAGTTCCTGCAGCCTGTCTGTATACAACAAGACACAGATAAAGAGGAACAAGTAAAGGTTTAATCCCTACTGAAAAGAGAAGAAAAGACACACAACGTTTCGGCCGTGGAGCCTTCTTTGGGTCCTAGATAAAGAGGTTCAGTGTGTTTGTCAATGGTGACGCCTTGCTTTTGGAGCCCTTGCTTAATTGTTTGTATTTTTTAGTACAGATGCAAAGCTCACCTCCAGGGTCTCCAGCCCGAATGAGCCTGTCAGGGGGAGAGGGGCGAGAGGGGTCAGAGGTCAGCTCAATAATGACCTCAGGGTGAATCACTTCCTTTCCTGCTCACCCTCGGAAGCAGACTGGTGACAGCCCCCTGCCTTCAGGCACACTGTGAAAGAAGATCCTACAGCAGTTAATTGCCGAAGTAACCTAGTTTGTGTGGTTTGTAAGGCATGACACTGGCGTTGGTAAGAGTGTTGGTATTTTTTAAGGGGTTCATGCAACACAGGGGTAAAGTCATGTGTGGTCCTGTCAGCCCCAGTACACAGCGGAGTGTTAAAGACGGAGCAGGAAAATACAACACAGAAAGGAGCAGACACCCAGGGGCTGCCCTGCCTTTGCTCTGCAAATCACTGTTCTCATTCTCTCCTCATCCTTTCAGTCACGTTCGGCATCAGGGCCAACTGAGTGCTTCAGGGCTAGTGAAGACATGGCGGAATGGGACGTGTGCAGTGACGCAGCTGGAGGGCTCGGCGCTGGCCGGCCTGCCTCATCAGCTGAGTGACCTCTCACGGGCCCCAGGTCTCCTGCGGGCCTCCCTGGCTCCGCCCTGCAACCTCGGGCTGGCGTCAGCGCGCGCACGGCCCCCGATGTTCTCCTCCGTCTCAGCGATACAAGGCAAGCGGGCGACAAAACAAACAAAAAAAAAACCCGCAGCCCTGAGGGTTGTTGTGCAGCTTTGCAAAACTTGCTGTGCATACACAGCTGGGATTTTATTTCTGTACTAGGAGAAAAACAAAGCCACACTGCTACTGAGTGGAGGTGAGCTGGCTGGGTTTTTTTGTAGAGGCAACATTCTCCGACTCCTGCTTGACCCCCCTGCCTGGTTTCGTGAGCTCCCTGTGAGGGCTGACTCCTGGACCCCAGGGTGCAGAAGGTGATCTGGTCACCTCCTGAGTGGGCTTCCTGTCAAGGGTACAGAGCAGGGCTGCAGGGCTGTCTGGGTCGTTTTCGTTCATCAAATCCCCTAGAGCCGTGTGCAATGGAAGTGTTTTGTTTCGACAGAAGAAGCTCATCGCGACTGTCAGGCCGGCGGTGTGAGTGTCACGGCGTGGGGCCGCTCTGCTCGTCTTCATTGACAGACCCTGCATTGTCCGGCCGTCCCTTCGTCAGCTCAAACCCGGCTCAAAGTGGGTCCGGCAGCAAGACCATGGGCCCGCACAAACAGGCAGATCTCCAGCAGAGCAGCTGCAGGAGAGGACATTTGTCTGGTCAGACCGGCCCAGTCAAAGTCCGGGCCTAAACCCTGCTGGCGTTATAGCAGGACTTGAAGGGATCCATTCATGCAAGGAAACCCTCCAATGTCACTGAAGCAGTTAGGTAAATAAGAACTAAGCCACGTTGGTCCAAAAATAAAAGTCGATGCGAGAGACTGATAAATAGCACAGGAAACATCTTGTTGAAGTCAATGCTGTTCAGAGGATGCCAGCAAATGTTGAATGCAAAAGCTCACAGACATTTTCACACAATGAAGGATACGCACAGTAGAGGCTATTTACTGTAGGATCATTTTGCTCATTAAATAATAAACATGTCACTTATATGTCTTTGTGTTTTACATTTGATCAGGTTGTTGTTATGTCTTCATGGAGATCTAGTTACACTGTAGGTCTAAAATACACGAGAATATCGCCCAGCATTAGATGTGTATTGCAAAAGAAAAGCTGTTTCCCTGCAGGTGGCAAAACCTGATGATTGTGAGCAACGTTATGGCCGAACGTGACAAGTGAAACCAGCGTCGTATTTTTCTGACTGTGTGCAGTGAAAACAGCTGAACCATGGTGCAGGACAGGTGCACGGGCTCTGCGGTGAACCCCTCTCACGGCGCGAGGGAGTGGGGGCTGGCAGCAGAAAACTGGGTGCTGTCAACAATGGCATCAGGAGCACCAGGTTGGACCCTATGCGGCGCTGAGACAGAAGGTTGTTGGCATCCAAATCCGAGAAGCAAAAGGCAAAAGTCGTAGTCGAAACAAAAGAACTAGGACGGGTAGCCGAAGGAGTCGGGCGGAGAGCTGTAGCCCGGTACCAGAGGCAGCCCAGGGCCAGTCTCACCAGTGAGCGGGGGCTGAGTGGAGAGAGAGGGTGTAAACAGGGAAGAGTGTGCGGAGAGACACTCGATTCGTTATCGCGCGGGCGTTGGCGGTGAGAGGTGCTCGCACGAACGCGTTCTGTGACAGGTGCGTGTGAAAGGGGGTTCGTTGAAGGACGCTGCGGCCCCTGCCTGCTGCTGGGGGGCAGGCCTGTCCGTCGTGGCTCTGCGAAGGGGGGGCTCTGGGCTGTGGCTGTTGCAAGGCCAGACAGCAGTGGGAGCAGGCGTCAGCGCGCCCGGGCGGCAAGGGCGCAAGTCAAGGTTTCTTCCCTGCTGGGAAGAGAAGAAAAGAAACACAACCTTTCGGCTGTGGAGCCTTCTTTGGGTGTGGCTGCCCCACTCGCAGCCTGCCACAGGCACACACACACTGGAGCTCAGGACGCACAGCCCCCAAAACCAGCAAAACCAGCAAAACCAGTGGACATTTTGACCACTTTAGAATGGTCTCTTGTTTCCAGAC